>NC_065443.1:246629752-247262026 GCF_917563875.1 Diabrotica virgifera virgifera | reverse complement strand
ATTAATTGGAACGTACACAAAAGTTTGAGGGGGTTTAAGGGAACAAAATCCCCATAAATTTTTTATGGGGTGGACAAATTTCACTATAATTTTGTTTTAAGATGTTCCTGACATAAGAATTATACATGTCCATTTTCAATAAAAAATCTCTAATAGTTTTCGATATATTGAAAAAAATCGATTTTCATTTTGTAACTTCAAAGGGCTGTAACTTTTTTTGTGAGCACATTTGTACTAAGGTAAGTTAGGTTCAATCGAACTATTTTTGACCCCAGAATGTGTGGTATAATTTATGACCATTCTTTTCGGGACACCCTGTATAGTGCCGGAATGCCAAAGCACAACTGTCAGACCATCCAACAAATATTTTTTTACTCTGCCAGTAGAACCAAAAACGTCAATTGAAATGGCTAAAAATGCATACAGGCGAGATAAAAAGGATATTTCACAAAGTAGCAAAGGTCTTTATATCTGTGAGGATCATTTCGATGTGAGTATTTATCTAATTAGGTACCTAATACTAATAAGACATTTTCTAATTCAAGAAAAAATATTAGGTAGTTGTCGTTTCATGAAATGTGCCTACTTAAACTTGTTTATTTGTTTCAGTTGGAGCAAGACATGGATAACTATATAAATTTAAGATTATGGGTGGTCCCACAATTATTAAGTCAGATGTTGTCCCGCACATATTTGATTGTTAACCAGACAGAAAACGAACTTCTTCTGAGCAAATGAGGGAAGCAGCCCTTAAAAGGGTTAAACGACAGCTTCTTGAAGATGCCGCTTCTACCTCTAGGTCTGTTCTAGAGGACAATGATGATAATAGATAGTGTGATCCTAGTTTCACAAACTTAGTTCAACCAGAACCTGAATTAAACCAACCACTTTACCTCAAAAACTTAATAATGTATCAACACAGACTCACATCAAAATCAGAAGTAAAGGTATTCAGTGGATTTGTATTTGATTATTCAGTAAATTTCAAAGGAGTGTTACAGTCGGGTTGTCGCCATTGAAAATACATAATAAGGATGAAGGAACTTCACCTACAAAAGACTTGCAAACATTATTTGAAGATACAAAAAGTGAATCAGGACATTCTGTATTTGAAGATAATAGTGAATATAGGGTAGTGATGACTATTGGTACAATGAAAGTGATTCTTTATCTTGTGATGGAGATGCGAAAGAAGAGGAAGCAAAACAATTAAAATGTTGTCTCTGAAGTGTAGAATGATAAAGTTACAATACAAACCTAGATTGTATACGTTTCAATTAATGGATATATATTGTGAAACACAAACAATAGCTACTTAAACTTGTCCTACTTAAACTTGCCTACTTAAACTTGTTTATTTGTTTCAGTTGGAGCAAGACATGGATAACTATATAAATTTAAGATTATGGGTGGTCCCAAAATTATTAAGTCAGGTGTTGTCCCGCACATATTTGATTGTTAACCCGACAGAAAACGAACTTCTTCTGAGCAAATGAGGGAAGCAGCCCTTAAAAGGGTTAAACGACAGCTTCTTGAAGATGCCGCTTCTACCTCTAGGTCTGTTCTAGAGGACAATGATAATAATAGACAGTGTGATCCTAGTTTCACAAACTTAGTTCAACCAGAACCTGAATTAAACCAACCACTTTACCTCAAAAACTGAATAATGTATCAACACAGACTCACATCAAAATCAAAAGTAAAGGCATTCAGTGGATTTGTATTTGATTATTCAGTAAATTTCAAAGGAGTGTTACAGTCGGGTTGTCGCCATTGAAAATACATAATAAGGATGCAGGAACTTCACCTACAAAAGACTTGCAAACATTATTTGAAGATACAAAAAGTGAATCAGGACATTCTGTATTTGAAGATAATAGTGAATATAGTGGTAGTGATGACTACTGGTACAACGAAAGTGATTCTTTATCTTGTGATGGAGATGCGAAAGAAGAGGAAGCAAAACAATTAAAATGTTGTCTCTCTGAAGTGTACAATGATAAAGTTACCAATACAAACCTAGATTGTATACGTATCAATTAATGAATATATATTGTGAAACACAAACAATGCATCTATTTTTAACTCTAAAAAACAACAGGACACACATTTATGTCTCTTGTTATGTCTCTTGGAGATGATTTCGGCATAAGCAAAAGCAATACTTCGAGAATATTTGCAATATCTGTTCCATTAATTAGTAAATATTTAAGATCTTGTATTTTTAATCCCCAAGTTGGTCTAGTTAAATATATTAATTACCCTTAGCATTTCAATTAAAGACGATTAAAATGTAGTATACAATCCCCAGAATAGCCTAATCGCTTTCTTTTATCTTAGTATCTACTTATGCGTTTTAATCACTTTGGAAGGTAGAAATTTCTAAAGATTTATAAATTTCACTTTGAACTATGCAAATATATAATAAACTGATTGTAGAACTATGCAAGAATACAAATAATATGTGGTAATTTCCAATTAAATACGATTAAAATGTTACACAATTACCGTAATACTCTAATCGCGTCTTTAACCGGGCTCGACTCGTAGCCCGGTTGTGGTCCGTGACGTCAGACCAATAGAAAGACATTCAACCATTCAAGCGCCTCCTAGAAATTTAAATTTTATAGCATTTTCAAAGCCTCGTAATAAGCGTATGGGTTAAAAATATTTGTTTTTTTTTACATGCAAGCGTTTTAAGATCATGTTACCTTATGTTTTTAATATTATTTTAATATTTAAAAATTTATGCAAGTTCCCTATTGCAAAGTCTTCCCTGTCTTCAGCTGTTCTTATTATCTGTTTAAAGTTTAGCCCTGTCCATTGTCTGATGTTTCTTTATTTATCAATAATTTATTTATGGGTGATGTTTTAAGCGTCCACGTTTCAAACGCAAAGAGAATAATCGACAAGACGTAGCATTTTTACTCGAGAATCACTTAACGGTCTTTTGATATTTTCGAAAGATTTTCTGGTCTTTTCTTGATCTTATTTCTACATCAGAATTAATGCTGCTATCGATTCAACACCCCAGGTACTTGAATTTCTTGACCTGTCCTAAAATGTCACCGTCAATTGCGCAAAAGCAACGCGCAATGGACATTCAGCGGGCCTCGGCAGAGGTCCGAGAAAGTTAGATAATTAACTGTAAAATCAAGAGGGATCAATAAGGATTGAGGGATTGACTTCAGCGGGACGTGAATCAAGAAAATCCAGGGACCTTAACACGTATGTAGTGTTATGATCTGCTTCTTATTAATTTTATATTAATTATTATTTATTTGATTAATTATTTAATTATCGCAAATCACACATAAAAATGAATAAAAAATCTCAGGGTGCCTTTTTATAATATTAAAAAAATGTCTAAATTATCTTACGTTATACTTATCTTCTCTCGTGGTTTCAGTATCTCTTAGTTGATCCTAATCGGGATAAAATAGGAAAAATAAATAAAGCAAAATATAAAATAAACATACAGAATTGTCTTTTATTTATCAAAATCAATACTCTAAAAATCTATCAAATCTAAAACCTGTGGACACAGATGTCCGAATAATATTTTTACCACTTAAATTTATTCTAGTTAAAAAAAAAACAATTTATCGGTTTGTTCCAGATGACTTTGGTAAAACAAACTAAACAAAACAAATTTATGTATTCGCAAGATTACCTATACTCCCTATTTACTTTTTGAAATATTGGAATTTTAATTCATATGCTTTTTACTCAAAATTTTAGTTTACGAACATAAAAATATCTTTCACATAAGTTGACTGACCTTTTGCTTCACTCACTCTGATGTCTTCTCGTGACCCAAAACAGCTCTCCCTCGTTGAATATGTTAAGGCTACTCATCAAAGCCCTCTCCGTTCTCAAGCTTCAAATCTATCAGCATACCAGCACCAATTCTTCAACGAGCCAAAGCCTCTTTTGACCAGTACTCGATTCACACAGACTCCAAAAATTCTCTGCTCTCCTTCTCACAATAATACAGAATCAAAGAGGTATTCCGTCTCAATTTGATCTATCTCTCGTTACACTTTTCAGCACTATTCTCCACTATCAAACAACCACTGGCACTTGCTAACTACCTATCCACGAAAACGTCGAACTGCTCCTCAGCGATGCCAATAACATACTGCCTTCTTTTTCAAATTCACTCAACATTCAAACCACTTTTCCCCTTCCAAATTGCCAAGCATCAGAAACATTTCTCTTTTCCATTCGACAAACAAACAGTCATTTTCAAAATTATTCCGACCATCCTAATTACTTTCGGGGAACTCTATAACATTTACTCGGGGTGAAACAAAGATATTAAAATTCCAAACTTTCTTTCAAACCATTTTTCTAGAAAATGATAATTACCTCTACCTGTAGATTCTATAGTTCCCGTAATAAACAATTTTTTAACATTTTAAACCTAAATACATCGTCCTTTTCACTTTAATTATTCACAAAAGTCTTTAATGGTTCATCGAAAAGCTCATTAAAAGAGAAATCCACTTACATCCAAACTAAATTCTAATAAATATTTACAGATCAATATACAGGGTGTATCAAATTTATGTGCCCGCGTTATTTAAAAAAAAATTAATTTAATTTTCATTTTGCCTTTGATTGATAAATTGAAAACACAATAGTAGATAAAATTGATCTATCCACAATAGAACAAACATGAAGAATGTCCTAAAATAAAATGAATAAGTATTTTGAGTCTATGTCCATGTCTATGTCTATGTTTTTGTCCATAAAAGCCACGAAGATCCTGACTGTAGAGGTGTGGGGATGTGCCAACGTTGGGTTAAGGCTACGAAAAAAACGATGCGAAGAAAAATTCTGACAAGTTGGTATACAAAAGGGCAATAAATAATTTTTAAATAATTGCTGTTTAAGAAAAGCGGGCAATCAACCTAGTTAAAAAATAAAACACGGTGATTGTGTAACCAAAAAAAATCCATGACAAAAATTGTTAACATACATGTGACCAATCAGTTAAATCTCATATTTATGCTCATATTTATTACAAACGCACTTTTAGTCAATAATTATAGCCCGATCAAAGAACAATCTGACCCCAAAAAAAATAAAGGAAGGATGAAAATTTGGGAATAGGTAGTTGAAATTGTCTATTATTATATAAGAAAAAGTTTACAATTCTACATCCCCTCCATTTAAAAAAAAAATGGAGGGGAATACCCCCCTCTCGAAGATGAAAAAAATACATTCAAAATAAGACCGGAATTGGATAAAATGACTAATTCTAAACAACTTTTCATCTATAGAGTTTTTTCACTAAGTCAATACTTTTCGAGTTACAGTAAAACCTGCCATATCCCGATCAATGTGGCGACAGACCGATCCGGATATGAAAAAATCCGGATATCAAGACCACTACTTCTTTTATAGTCTCTGAAACGTTTTCTCCTTCATACATTCCAGTAATCAACGCCGTCAATAACTTTCGTCGATAGACACGTTTTATAGATTCTATAATACATTATTTCGCCATCTTTTAGTTCTTCTTTTAGTGCGTTGTCCAACAGCAGGACTGCCTTTCTCGGTAGATTTCGGTAGATCCGGACGGCGCAGAACCGTCCGGATATGGGGAAGTCCGGATATGACAGGTCCGGATATGGCAGGTTGTACTGTATTTGCGAGTGAATATGTTCATGATTAACAAAATAAAACATGTTTTTGGACGGTTTTTCGGAGATAACTCAAAAAGTAAGTATTTTAGCGAAAAAAATATTCTTAGCAAAAATATAGCCCATAAAAAATTGAAAAAAAAATGGTGTATACATGAGGTCTGTAGACCCAGTAGAAGCAGAGTTGCAGCTAATGAAAAGTAGGTTCTTCTTCGTCAAATTCCAAATCGAATATTTTAATGTGAAATAACCCAAAAACGGAGCACTTTTAGGGAAAAATTTATTTTAACTTTTTTAAAGTGTTTAAAAAAAGGTTTACTTTTGTTTTTTAAAAATACTTGTAATATTAAAAGTATGTGTGAATTACGCTCAAAATATTGTTAATCCCTTTTACTTTTTAATAAAAAAATCGCGAAAATCACCCCCTAATTAGCATCACATATAAATTTTAACATTACCACTTCACAAGTTACTTTGTCTATGTATTATTTATACGATCTGTAAGTTTCATCGGTTCAAAGTGCTTCGTTTTGAAAATGCTGTAGTTAAAATGGCTTGAACGAGTAACTAATCACGAGTTTAGGCAACTTTTGAACAGCCATAGCATAACCCATTTTTGTCTAACAAGAAAACAAAAAATAAAAAATATTCAGAAAAGCAAAACGTACATCTTATTACTCTTTGAGATTTTTGGTATTCCTAATTGTTTTTAAGTTAATTCCATAAACAATTACGATTTTTTTCAAAATTAAAAAAAAAATGTTTTATTTTAAACCCAATTTTTTTCAAAACTGAGCACTTTGAACCAATGAAACTTAGATAATATAAACAATACATAAGTAAAGTAACTTGTAAAGCGGTAATGATTAATTTTATTTGAGAAGCTAATTAAGGGGTGATTTTCGCCATTTTTTTACCAAAAAATAAAAGGAACCAACAATATTTTGAGCGTAACTCACTTACTTTTAATGTTAGAAGTTTCTTTAAAAAACAAAAATAAACCTTTTTTTAAACATTTTAAAAAAGTTGAAATTAATTTTCTTCGAAAAGTGCTCCGTTTTTGGTTATTTCACATTGAAATATTCGATTTGAAATATGACGAAGAAGAACCTACATTTCATTAGCTGCAACTCTGCTTCTACTGGGTCTGCAGACGTCATGCATACTGCATACACCATATTTTTCAATTTTTTATAAGCTATATTTTTACTAAGAATATTTTTTTCGCTAAAATACTTACTTTTTGAGTTATCTCCGAAAAACCGTCCAAAAACAATTTTTTTTGGTTAAAAATTATAACACATTCACTCGCAAATAACTAGAAAAGTCTTGACTTAGTAAAAAAACTCTATAGAACAAAAGTTGTTTAGAATTAGTCATTTTATCCAATTCCGGACTTATTTTGAACGTATATTTTTTCACCCCCGAGAAAAAATTTTTCACCCCGTATTTTCCAATTTTTGTAAAATGGAGGGGATGTAGAATTGTAAACTTTTTCTTATACATATAATAATAGACAACTACCTATTCCCAAATTTTTATCCTACCTTTATTTTTTTGGAGGTTTTCGTAAAAATTTTCGTTCCCTGATCGGGCTATTAGTGATTGAGATATAAACTGTTTATGCACATCACTTCCCTTCATCGTTCGCGCTTCCACATGTCATAATTCAAATTGAAATTTATTTCCGAAAATATAAACTTTACTCATTAATTTACGCCCGGTATTCGTGAATAATATATAATATATTGTATTTATGTCACAGACCCAGCCTGTCTTTTTCTTTTAAGCTTCTTTGACAAGAATTGGCTAAAAAGGGTCTCTAACTAACTGTATCGAACTTTTTTGTCTGATACCCTTATCACTTGTTAATGTGGCACCAAAAAAAGAGAGTTAAAATCAATACTCATTTTCTCGCTTGCTAGAACAAAATAAATAATTAAAAGAGCAAAACTAGGTTGGTTATTGATTCGTACGATGTCTCAAGACATGCCGAAAATGAGAAATTTCAAGAGGCGAAAGAGACATATAGACCGGGGACACTTCCAATGTTTGTTGGTAAATTCAGTGCAATCATGACGTACATAAATACTAAGAACAAGAACACTAAAAATATAAGTATATAGAATGGCTAGTTTTAGAACAGTATGAGATAATATGACATTGTTTGATATCACGGCATCTAATTGTGATTTAACGTATCACAGTATATAGCGTGAGTGCACCAGTAGTAACACAGTATAGCACGAACATATCAGCATGCTTCTTAGTCTTACTAGTATTCTTTAGTTTCGAACAACCTTACCTACAACTACACATATCTTGGTTCTCTTGAATCTTCTAATTTTTGATTCGTGTTGAAAAAGAGCTGGACGTTCACGTGTTGGTGCAGCGCATCTTTGTGTTTTCTCGCATAATTACTGATAGTCTCTCGAATAGTATTAATAGGATGGAAAACTTACCGATAGAAAAAGAAATGAATCAATTATAGAGTGACAGAAGATAGGAACGTGAGACTGGATGTAGTAAAAGGAATTGATACGTACATACGTCCTTCACTCAAAAAATTTTCGTAATATTGATTCTTCTTCTTCTTCTTCCTTCTTGTATGTAGGCTTTAAAGCCTGTTTCTTCTTCAATATTATCCTCCTAAATTGTTTAGGTTATCGCACCACCTTTTTCTTGGTCTGCCAATACTTCTTCGTCCATTTGGTGACTTATCTCGTGCTATTCGTACTATCCTATCCTCTGCCATTCTACTAATGTGTTCGTTCCACTCCTGTTTCCGTTTTGTCACCCATCCATTTATGTCTTCTATATTGCATGATCTTCTTATGTTTTCGCTCCTCTCCCTATCCAACAGACTTTTCCCTGATATTCGTCGGAGTATTTTCATCTCTGTTGTTTCTAGTAGTCTTCTCGTTTTAGATGTGTCAGGCCTTGTCTCCGCCGTGTATGTTAATATAGGTCTAATTGCTGCTTTATAGATTCTTGCTTTTGTGTCTTGTCTTAAGTGTTTGTTCTTCCAGATTGTGTCATTAAGAGATCCCGCCGCTTTACTTGCTTTTAAGCTTTGTTGTCGTACTTCCTCTTCAACATCTCCGTAACTGGTTATATCAATTCCCAGATATCTAAACCTTGCTTCCTGCTTTATTATTTTCCCATCAATTTCGATTTTACATCGTAGTGGGTATTTAGATGTTGTCATACATTTGGTTTTTTCTGCTGATATTATCATATTGTATTTCTTGGCTGTTGTATTAAAGATGTGTGTTAATCTTTGGAGATCGTCTTCTGTCTCGGCGATTAATGCGGCGTCGTCTGCATAACACAATACTTTGATTTCTTTATTCCCCATTCTGTAACCACGACCTTTACGTACTGCTTCTATTATTTCGTCCATTATTATATTAAAGAGCAGTGGGCTTAATGAGTCACCTTGTCTGACTCCACTTTGTACTGGTATAAACTGCGTTAGTTTTCCATTTATCTTTGCCTGTATTCGATTATGAAAGTAGATGTTTTCGATGGTTTGTATAATATTGATTGGTATGTTTCTTCCATACAGTAAATGTAAGACGTCTTCGACTTGGATGCGATCGAAAGCCTTTGTCAGGTCTATAAAACATAGATATGCTGGTTTATTGTACTCAATGGCCTTTTCTGTGATTTGTCTCAGTACAAATACGGCGTCTACGCAGGATCTTCCGGATCTGAATCCTTGTTGTTCATCTGATAAAGTTGTTAGTTTATTGATTTTGTTGGTTAGGACTTTTGTGGTTAGCTTAAGTGCGGTGTTTAGTAGATTTATACCTCTATAATTGTTGGGGTCTTCTTTGTCTCCTTTTTTGAACATTGGTATCATTATGCTGTTTCTCCATGCGTCTGGTATCTTGCTGTGCAATATTAGTTTTTGTATAAGTTTTGTCATCTCTAGGGTTATACTTTCTCCTCCGTATTTTAGAAGCTCGTTGGTTATTCCGTCTGGTCCTGGTGACTTCCTATTTTTGAGTGAATTTATGGCTACCCCTACTTCCTGAAAACTGATTTCAATTTCGTGTCTTAATTCAGGTAGGTTATTATTTTGATTATGATTTTCCTTTCCTTTAAACAGTTCCGTCAAGTATCTTTCCCATTCGTTTGCTGGTATGTTATTGTATTCCTTCAATTCTGCCATTTCTTTCCGTTGGTTTCTTATGAATCTCCATATTTGTTTTTGTGTTCCGTAGAAGTCGCTTTCCATCCTTTTTGTAAGCTGTTCCCAGTGTTCATTTTTTGTTCTTCGTACCAATTGCTTTGTTTCATTTCGTATTCTTCTATAGGTGTCTCTGGATTCTGGAGTGTTTGATGTTTTATACTTCATGTAGGCGTCTCTCTTCTCTTTACATTTGTCTTTTATTTCTTTTCTGAACCATGGTGTATTGTTGTTGTTTCTTTTGTTCAGTATGACTTTGCGTTTTCCTAGAGCTTCTGTTGCTGCCTCTTCAATATTGTTTTTAATTTTCTCCCAGCTCGCGTTTATATCTTCGATGTCGTCTATCTGCTTCAGCTGTATCTTCTGTGCTAGCCTCCTTTGGTACATTTCTTTGGTAGAATCGTTCCACAGTGATTCTACATTGAATTTTTCCTCGGTGATTTCCTGTGGAAAATGTTTTGGTGTTAGTTTCATTCTTATTTTTGCTAGGACTAATTTGTGTTCACTCCCTGCGTCTGCCGAGTTTAAAGTTCGAATATCTAGAATCTGCTCTGGGTGGATTTTTCTATTAGTGACTATAAAGTCAATCATAGATTTGTGCCCCCTGGAGTTTTCAAACGTATATTTATACTGAAGCTTATGGTCGAAAAATGTATTATTGATTCGCAGTTCGTTAAAAGCACAGAGATTAGCCATGAGTTCTCCATTTGAGTTGACATGGTTTTCATTGAATCTTTGTTTTACTCCTGGAACTATTTCATTTCCGATTCGTGCATTAAAATCCCCCATAAGAATTAAGTGTTCTTCATGAGGTATATCGTCCAGGATGGTTTGCAACTGTTCGTAGAATGCCTCTCGTTCCTTCTTAGGTTTGCAGTCCTCGGGGCTATAGATAGATATAACATTTAATTTTTGGTAGTCCATTGTGATGTTCATATGTATTATTCTTTCGGAGACGTAACGGCAGTTACTTATGTTGTCTTTAAATTTTTTATGGACAAGTATACCTACGCCTGCTCGTGCTCGTTCTTCTTTCTTCACTCCACTATATGCTAAAATATATTGGTTATAGTCTCTTTGACCTTTACCTTTCTTCTTGGTTTCTTGGATTGCACAAATGTCTATGTTTTTGTTTATCAGTTCTTCGATTATCTCTTGGTCTTTGTTGTTGAACGAAGTTATGTTCCATGTTGCTAATCTGATTGTTGGCTTCTTTTTCCTTCTCGTTTTCCTTTTCTTTGCGTGGTTCGTCATCTTAGGTTCCGTCGAGTTCCGAGGCTTTATATCGGTTCTTTGAGCCTTGTTTTCTTTTATAATGGGTAGGATGCTAACCTGGCCCATCAACCCTCCTCTTTTTTCCGGGCTTGGGACCGGCTGTGAGTGTGAACGTGACTTCTGAGCTACTCAATCCACTCAGTCTTCGCGCTCACAACCCCCAGGCAGAGTTGTAATATTGATTAACAGTGATTATTGAATAGTATTTCGTTGTAACAACAATTTAATTTTTTATTTCAACGAACTTTTAGACATTGATCAATGTATTTGGTTATTGTCACAATGATTGAATGATAATTGTGATTATTTCATTCAAAGGAGATTCTGACCAATAGAAAGCTACAGAAATAAAAATTAAACTGATTATTTTTTGATAATTTTAACTTCCAATCGTATAGTAAGATATTTGATCACGTGTTTAATTCTGTCCAATCAGGTTAAAATTATACTGAGAATTATCTACTGTAGAAAATTACCGATAGAATTTTTTTAAGTAGATTGTTTCTGTTTAATGGCAACCAGTTTCCTAGTTTTGACAACTGTCACATTTAAGAAAATATCCATAATATACGTATTAAAAAATAATCTTACGAATATCACACTACAGTAAGAATAAATAAGAAAATAATGCTTCATTTTTACTCAAATTTGTTGTCATTGGGCAATAGCCACTCGAGCCTTGCGGGCTCTCGTGTCTATTGCCAGACAACAAATTTTCGAAAAACTGTCTCATTATTTTCAATTTATTCTCACTCTCTTGTGATATTATACCCGATAAGTTTTGATAATATCCCATCGTCAAGTATATTACGTCAGATGCCCTTCGTTGCTACGAAAAAATACATTCAGTGACATTAATGACAATTAATGTTTTAAAAATTATAAAAGTGATGACTTTCAACCGTCAAATATTTATAACAACTGTGTGTTTAATTGTACTAATTTGTACTTACATAAATAAATTACAATAAAACTTTGGTTTTGAACAGTTTTATTCATGAAATAATCGCAACAAATTGCACTCGATCTCTAAAATTATTATCGAATTTTTGCCCTCGTGACACTTTGACATAATTTCACTCCCCTTCGGGTCGTGAAATTAAAACTGTCAAAGTGTCACTCGGGAAAAATTGGATAATTTTAGAGCTCTTGTGCAATTACTACTGAAAATAACTAGAGTACATTACTCAATAACACTCAATTTATTCAGACAATAAATTAGTTTCGTATATTTAATAAATAAGGGTAATTCTGGCAGCAAAGCACTTTCTTGATTTAGTAGATTATAAGCAATTACCTTGGTTTATCGTGACAACGTACAGATTTCATTAAAACAATGTACAAATGTTGTTAATATAGAGTAATATTTGATTATTCCATAGATGTAAACTGAGTTGTTGTTACAACGAATGCATTAATCAATCTACTACTGCGTTTAATAGCCACAATCAATGGGATCATGGTAACAATAAACAAAGTTGTTGAAACAATAAATGTTTTGCTTGACCATTTGAAATGTAACGGCTTTTCCTTATCGTTCTTTGGTAAGCAATGCTGTTACCTCTGCCGAAGTTCCGAATAATTTCATTTCGTTTCCAAGTGTAGTCCGTACTGGAAAGAAATTTCCACCTACCTCTACCTAAAGTATACTTTTCCGGACCTGATTGTAGGGAGCAAAGTTATACTTTTCCTCCCTAGGGAGGAAAAGTAAAAGAGACGTCATGATATTTCATTCATGAAATATAACTTATTGACGCCCTGTACAATATCTATTTTCTATTACGTAAGTATCTATACATTTTAACGTTTATTTAAAAACACTCTCTATTTTGCAGAATGGTAAAAACAGTAAATTGTTATTCTAATTTAACAATGATTACATTAATAATTTGACTTATATTTGACAGTTGACAGTTATATTGTACCTACTTGTTAGCTTTAGTTCTAATAAATTTTGTTGGTTAGTTACATAAATAAATTAAGTAAAAATGAAAAAATTACGTGTTATTTGAGGAAGGTGGAAAAACCATATGTATAACCGCTACGCGTCGGGCAGTAAACTTCATTCTCGGGAGGAAAAGTAGCACTTTCCTCCCTTGTTATACAAATAGCTATTTCGTGTGTCTATTATCGTATTCATTTTTTTCGAATCCTGAGAAAACTAATTAGTATTTTTGAAAAATTTAAACGCAGAATAAAATATTACAGTATTATCGAGGGTCTGAAGTCCCTGAGGTGTATAATGATTATTTTAATAAGTCACAGGGGCGAAAAAGAGAAAATTTAGTATGACTTTTAATTTCAAATATGTTTAAATATAAATTATAATTATAAATTCTATAATTTCAGTTTATTCTAAGGGACTTTCAACCGTCGGCAATAATGTGATCATTATTTCTGCGTTTAAAGTTTTCAAAAATACTTATTTATTAGTTTTCTCAGGATTCCAAAAAAAATGAATGTGTTTAAAAAGAATTCGATCGAAATTTTGCACCTGCTCACTCCAAAAGGATTAAAGTGTTATACATTTTTGGAATCACTATTTCAAACGCTTTTAAATGAGCTGTCACATGATGTACTTTCCCATTAAAAAAACCAAAGTTGTGACTGTCACCTGAAGAGGGATCGCGTAAAGTTCGAAACATTGATGTTATAATATACTTTGATTATTTTAAAAATCGACCTCTCCGAGCGTGTTGCTTATGTGCTAAAAATAAATAAGTTAGTAAGGGGGCAACACTTTTTCCAGCGCACTGTATAAGTGAAATCATATGAGAAATCACACAGTGTAAAGTCCATTAGGTTTAGGACAAAAAAGGGGGATTTGCAAAATTATTATTATTCAATTAATATGATACATTGAGGTAATGCATTCAGTAATTATCAATATAAAATACGTTCATAGTAGGAATGAACGAAACTGATTGTAGGGATGAATAGAATTGCTTGTAAGAATATCCGTATTTATTGTGGGAATGAATTGTAAGAATCAACGGAAATAATTGTAGAAATAAACGAAATACGTTAGGAGAAATAGCACTGTTATTGACACAACGAATAGTCTTCGTCGGTCAATTAACGACGTTGATGTTTCAATGAATAGTGTTCGTTGGCTCAGTGAACAGTATTCGTAAAATTAATAAATGGATGTTCTTCCATTCAATAAACGTAATACATTGGATCAACTAACGAAAATAATGAATTGATGAACATCGCTTTGTTGTTCCAATAAAACCAAGAATTGGACAAATTTTAAGTATTGCTTTTGTTGTCTGAATTAACATTTTTATTAATATTACGTACCTTTTTCGTTGAGTGTTGTATTAGGCAAAATCTCAAATGACAAACCACAGAATTTCAAACCCGTGTGTTACTTGACTTTTTGTTTAGAGAATTACTGACATAATCTTACAGAAACTACCTCCAGAGTTGGCTGGTTTTAGGTCGAATCGAAGGTGTTCTTCTTGTGCCACTCCTAAAAACCATGACATTCTTCTATTCTGAATAGAATAGATAGCTTGGATTCCGTTTTCCTTCTATTTTTCCTTGCATTATATTTTGAAGTGGCCAAGTGAAGGTATTATGACCAGGTACTAGCACTAACAACCTATATCTAAGCCGGCTTTCGGAATTGCCTCAAAACATCCGTGGCGTTTATGGATTTCAGAGCAGCTTATGATACAGTGTGAAGAGAAGGACTCATATACAAGTTTTTACAAATCAGTTCTTGCAAAACCTGACGATATAGCACCAGTGACTAGACATAACTTCATAAAAACCAAAGAAGAAACTCATAAGATATAGAAGCTATGAACGAATACTTTAAAAAGTGGATCCTGTGCCCTAGTATTAGCAAACCTAAAGTAGGACGTTTTCATCTCAATAATAAAACTACACAAAGAAAATTAGGCATCACTTTGCAAGTCAAGATACTCCCAAATACACTATAAATTACAACATCTCGAAAAAGTCTCTGCCAAATTAAAAATGGGAAATAATATTAGGCACTCAATAGCCTTATGAGACAACTTGGAGATCTCCAAATTGTACTATGCAATGTTCACCGATGATCCTAGTGCATTCTGTTAGTGCTAGTGGAATATTCTTCTTCTTTGGCTTTTACAACTCTTCGTGAGCCTTTGTCGTTTACTATTGCCTTTCATTAGTTCCGATCCTGTTTCTGACTGCAGCGTAGCGGAATATTGTGTTTTCGTAAAAATCGACAGCCCTTACAATATGTCAATAACCAACAAATAAAAACAGGGGCAAAGTCGGCAAGGGAAGTGTTGGAACAATAATGGGAGATCAAGGACTAAGGGAACGTAACGATAGAGGTGATCGTCTAATACAATTCTGCCAAGAACAAAATCTAATTCTAACACGTTCTTTAAATTACCTTTGAGACGGATATATAAATGGCGCTCACCAGCAGATAAACCGGAAAAAGTGGTAAGAAACCAAATCGATTATATACTGATTAAAGAGAGATATCGTAACACCATCAAATCCGTTAAAACATATCCGGGATCCGTTAGCAATCGCTAATGTCACGCTGAAGCTTAAACGTATTAGAAAACCCCAAAGAACTTCAAATAGAAATGTTAGAAAACTGAAAGAAGTTGATATAAAAAACAAACTTCAACAAAAAATATACGAAAACTTTGGTAAATTAGAAATTAACACCTACGAGATAAACCATCAATGGGAAACACTAAAAAATTGCCTACTTGTTCCATGCGAAGATGTATTAAAAGAACCGATAAGAAAGAGAGACAACTGGATGACCGACGAGATACTCGGCATGATGGACCAACGAAGACACGCCAAGAACAAAGACAATCACAATTACAAAATAATTAACAATAAAATCAGAAAAAATATAAGAGAGACAAAACAAACTTACTATGAGGAAAAATGTAAAGAGATAGAAGATCTTCAGAACAAATACGATCTATTCAACCTGCATAAAAAGGTTAAAGAAATGGCAGGGCTGCAAAAAAGAAACCACAACACAACTCTTTTAGACAAAAGCTAAAACGATGGAAAGAATATATGGAAGAGCTTTTCGACGACGAAAGAGGAAACCTACAAGACATATCTTTCGAAAACAAAGAAACAAGTGTAGAAATTACAAAGGAAGAAATATTGTATGCACTAAAAAACACCAGTAACGGAAAACGCCCGGGGCCAGATCAACTGCCTATTGAAATCCTTAAAATTAGAAAATGAGTACATATATGTCCTCTTAACGCTCTTTAATGAAATTTATCAGTCGGGTCGGGTGACATACTCAATGAATGGTTAACCCCAACATTTATTTGTCTCACAAAAAAGAAAAATGCTAGAGAACGCACCGACCACCGCACCATAAGCCTGATGTCTCACACTTAAAATGTTTTTAAAGATCATTCATAATAGACCAGGGCTCATCTGTAAAAATATTAGCACATTTGGACGTTGAGAGGTGACTCAAATTTTTTTACAGAAATTGCTTGAAAATAAATCAAATAATAATATTTGAGTTATCCTCCCTCTCAAAAAGGTCCGGAACATTGTTTAAATAATCAAAATGTCAAAAAATGAAGAAAAATTCGATTTTTTTCTTCGTTTTTTGATTATAACTTATAAAGTATTCATTTTCGAGAAAAGTTGTACTAACATAAAAGTTGCGTAATTAAATTTCCTATAACATAGAATTAGTTAAGAATTTAAAAAATAGTCACCCTTGTTGCAAAATAGCAATAATTGCGAAAAAAACATACAAAAACAAGTATTCGCATTTTACGTTTTTCAACCATTTATGCTACACTTAGGACCTTCATATTTCACCCAGACACACTTTATGATACATTAAAACAATACTGTAAATTTCATTAAGATCGGTTCAATAGATTTTGCAAAATAAATTTTGCAATCCAGCTTTCGTAAAAAAAAATCATTTTTTCAAAATATTACAGGACTGAAAATAAAGCAGATAGCAAGTTGAAAATTTTTTTGCGTATCGAAGTGTACTGTACCTTTCATTTGCAATTTTTCAAAATTAAAATAGATTAACTACCACGCCGTCAGGAATTTTTTTAAATAAACAGCGGATAGTTTGCTCTTATTGGGCATTCCAATGACCTTGATAATGATTGATACATTTTAATTTTTATTACATTTCGGTATAAATAAATATATTTGTTTATTGCAAAATAAAAACACATCCTGTATCCTTTGAAATAACACTTTTATTAGCAAAAACTTTATTGTTTATATATTTTAACTTAGAGAATAAAAGTTTATTATTTTTAAACATATGCAATTGTTTAAACAATATTTCACAAACAATAATAAAATTAGTTTGATTTTTGTGGAATTAAAATATTAAAATACAACAAAATATAGAGTAAGAAAATAATATATTAGATA
This sequence comes from Diabrotica virgifera virgifera, assembly GCF_917563875.1. Taxonomy (NCBI): domain Eukaryota; kingdom Metazoa; phylum Arthropoda; class Insecta; order Coleoptera; family Chrysomelidae; genus Diabrotica; species Diabrotica virgifera. The sequence continues at coordinate 247,244,494 of NC_065443.1, read as the reverse complement.
AAGATTAGAAGAAATTTTGGTGGAAATCAACTTGTGTGAATCGAACACCGCTGTCCTGCGCGTAACACCAAAAATTAATGTTTATTTAAAAAATTTCCTGACGCCGTGGTAATTAATCGATTTTAATTTTGCAAATTGCAAATGAAAGGCACAGTACACTTCTATAACTAAAAAGAAATTCAACTTGCTATCTGCTTTATTTTCAGTCCTGTAACATTTTGAAAAAATGAATTTTTTTTGCGAAAGCTGGATTGCAAAATTTATTTTGCAAAATCTATTAAACAGATCTTAATAAAATTTACAGTATTGTTTTACTGTATCATACAGTTTTTATAGGTGAAATATGAAGGTCCTAAGTATAGCATAAATGGTTGAAAAACGTAAAATGCGAATACTTGTTTTTGTATTGTTTTTTCGCAATTATTGCTATTTTGCAACAAGGGTGACTATTTTTAAAAAATTTTATCAATTCTATATTGTAGGAAATTTAATTATGCAACTTTTGTGTCAGTAAAACTTTTCTCGGAAATGAATACTTTTACAGTTATAATCAAAAAACCAAAAAAAAATCGAATTTTTCCTTAATTTTTTGACATTTTGATTATTTAAACAATGTTCCGGACCTTTTTGAGAGGGAGGATAACTCAAATATTATTATTTGAGATATTTTCAAGCAATTTCTGCAAAGAAATTTGAGTCACCTCTCAACGTCCATCTCAAAACAGATGCGCCCTGGACTATAAACGCATTTACCAAACACTTGATATGGATATTGAAGAAACCCAATTTGGATTCCGTAGAGGCGTAGGTACCCATGAAGCTCTCTTTGCATTTAACGTACTAATCCAGAGATGCTTGGACGTGAACCAGGATATATACGTCCGTTTCATAGATTACAACAAGGCTTTCGATAAAGTCCGTCACAAACAGCTAATGGACGTCCTCAGAGCAAAACAATTACAATACAATGACCTTCGAATTATAACAAATCTATATTATAAACAGCAAGCGCACATACGCATTAACGAACACACATCAGAAGAGTTCGAAATTAAAAGAGGAGTGCGACAGGGGTGTGTATTATCACCACTACTATTCAATGCATACTCTGAAGAAATTATGAAAAGAGCTCTTGAGCGAGAAACAGCAGGAATAAAGGTAAATGGAACGCCAATTAACAACATTAGATATGCGGACGATACTATCATAATAGCAGACAACCTTAAAGACCTCCAAAAGCTAATGAACAAGATAGTTGAGTATGGAGAAGAATATGGATTATCAATAAACATCAAGAAAACTAAATTTATGAGGATATCAAAAACCCAAAATAATGATGAAATCCTGACAATTAAAGGTAAAACTTTAGAACAAGTCGAAAACTACAACTATCTTGGCACAATAATTAATCACACAAACGATTACTCCAAAGAAATCAAAGTTCGAATAGAGAAAGCAAGAACAAACTTCAATAAAATAAGAAAGGTACTTTGTGCAAGAGAACTGAAATTAGACTTGAGAGTTAGGCTGGCAAGGTGTTATATTTTCTCAACTCTGCTTTACGGGATAGAAGAATGGACACTTAACGCATGGAATACTAAAAAGTTGGAAGCATTTGAACTGTGGGTGTATAGAAGAATCCTGAAGATATCATGGACCGAGCATATAACAAACAACGAAGTCATGAGAAGAGTCAACAAAAGACTGGAAATATTGGAAACCATCAAGACCCGAAAGCTGCAGTACCTGGGGCATGTTATGCGTAATGAGAGATACAACATACTTCAGTTGATTATACAGGGGAAAATCCAGGGCAAGAGAAGTGTAGGAAGGAGACGAATCTCGTGGTTGCGTAACTTGAGGGAATGGTACGGATGCACATCAACCGAACTATTCAGAGCAGTAGCATCTAAGATCAGAATAGTCATGATGATTGCCAACCTCCGTCGCGGAGATGGCACGTGAAGAAGAAGAAGAAAAACAGGGGCTCTGCTAAGGCACACTATTTATTCTAATTCCAAGCTTTCGGGGGTGATTGCCTTCTTTTTCAAGGTTCTACAAATAAATTACTTGCTAAACATTTTGAATAAGGTACAAAAAGTTTTGAAACTTACCAGAATGTTAGATTAACGCAAAAAACTGACAAAAGGTAAAAAGTTCGTTTTTAGACAAATGTTCACGGGGATAGAGCAAACCAAGAGCATGTTTATATGCTCTTGGTAAAATTATAGAAATTAAAGAAAACAATTATAGAAAAATCTCGTGTAAAATTATAAAGAAGTGGGCAAAACTTACTGTTAAAAATATTTTTAATTAAAATTATTTAAAAATGGATAGAGAAAAGTCTGATAGGCAAATGTTATGGAAATTTCATACAAATAGAATTTTTTTTTAAATTACACTCCCGCTAAAGCAAAAATATATCAGCTAAACTGTTTTTTGAAAATATTCACCAGTTGCCCTAGGCTATTAATTACAATATCAACTTGTATAAACTTTCATTTTGTTTTGTTGGTTTAATAACTTGTTGAGCGGGACGTCAGCAGTATTTATTGAAGTTAAAACTAATGCAAATCTACTGCACCACGCTGCATCAGAGCGGGATAATAGTTTTTTCATTGATCTTTCAATACCAGATATAATGTCAGTCGAAATTGTATAACATAATTCAATTAACTGCGAATGAGGATACGATAATGAAATAAAATAATAAACAGTATTCGTCTAGACTAGAGATAAGCAGATAGGGATACAAGGGCAAATTAAATCCAGTTGAAACATGTGGATTAGAATAACAGATGACAACAAAAACAGACTTTCCTTCGTGAAAATAGAGGTAAACTTTAAATCAAAAATGAATATCCATTTTCAATTTCGTTGCAACACGAAACTACAGCCGCACCATTATTCCTGTTCAATCAGAGAGTGCAGCAAGCACCTCTACCGGTTTCGAAACTTATTAGTCTCTCATCAGGAGGCACATAGCTATAACGGATGCTGAGACTAAGTCTTAGTCTTAATCTTAGAGGCTTAATCTCAGCATCCGTTATGGCTTGAAAATTGTAGAAGCCTCGGAGGTGTTACCAGAGAAGGTTCCCATTGTTTTCAGTCTGGTAGGATGTAGAATAACATTTTTGGATGTTGTCTATTAGATTGAAAACTTAGTTTTTTGATAGCAGTTGCCGCTAGGGCATCCCTGCCATTTCGTTCGTTGCAATCCGTGACTGCACGCCGGGGTTTGTCCTAGTTGGGTCAGAGAGAGCAGCATATGTGCCTCCTGATGAGAGACTAATACGTTTCGAAACCGGTAGAGGTGCTTGCTGCACTCTCTGATTGAACTGGAATAATGGTGCGGCTGTAGTTTCGTGTTGCAACGAAATTGAAAATGGATATTCATTTTTGATTTACATGTTTACTCCGATTGGAGTACGAAGGGAACCATTCTCGATGGAACTTTACCGCGCTGAGCAGATGGGATGTGAATTGTAAAATTCCCTCATCTTCCTTAGTCTCAGCATCCGTTATGGCTTGCAAATTGTAGAAGCCTCGGAGGTGTTACCAGAGAAGGTTCCCATTGTTTTCAGTCTGGTAGGATGTAGAATAACATTTTTGGATGTTGTTTTATGTGCTATTAGATTGAAAACTTAGTTTTTTTTTGTAACCTTAAACAATGTAAATATGGAGAGACTCTTTCGGGTCGAAAGACAGGGATCAGTAAAATATAATTAGTGAAAAGTGACCCAAACACAACAAATGAGGAAGTGATATATACGCACTTAAATATGTAAAACATTGAGAAACTTCTGGCCCAGACAAATCAAGTATTGGGTAATTAATTATACACAATAATACGTTCCAAATTTTTAAACTGTTCCACGATTAAAACTTCCCCTGTTCCAGTTTTCCCGTACACCAAAGTTTGCCCTACTAGACTAGACACTAGACACCGTTTAGCTATTAACAAATTTTCACACTTGCTATTAACCAACTTTTTTTTGGTACGCGGATCCAGGCCTATAACCCAACTGCAAACTAAGAACATAAATATTAACTTTGTATAGATTCGTTCGAATCATATAGACATATCGAAATCACTGGCAATGAAGAAATAGATTTACATATTGGCAAAACTACTAGTCTCGATTCGAGAAGGTGTAGAATCCAGAATCATTTCTCAGCTAGATATTATCTAGCTGTGAAATGATTCTGGATTATAAAACCTATATAATCAACGTAATACTCAATGCTTGGTCCTCAATACATCAATCAACATTCTAACATACAGAAGTAAACCAATCGGTGGGAATCAATCCGAAATGGCCCATTACATAAAATCATTATTTATCTCGTTTGGGGATTAGCTGGGATTAGCCTGTCATCCATAAACATCTGTTGGAGAGTGAAACGAAACCGCAGTCGCAGTGTTACATGTGTCATTGTACTCAGTGGTCGCCACATTTTACTTGAGTGTCATCTCTATACCGTAGAGAGACTTCAATATAAATTAGAAGATACCCTTCTTGCATTGTTAAGTGGTAGATAGCTTTAATTCACTATAAATTAGACATAGAGAGACTTCAATATAAATTAGAAGATACCCTTCTTGCATTGTTAAGTGGTAGATAGCTTTAATTCACATCATGATTATGATTCCATCCTGCTGTAATTTTGCTATTATTTTTTGGCACCTCGTACGTTTACATCGTAAACAACGTATCGTTCAGATTCTCTTGTTCCTGCGACTTTACTGACCGGACTTTTTGGTTTTATCATATAAAATATTTCCTAAAATATATTATATATGTTATAGTCAAAGCCCGAATTTCAGGCACTCCTAGGTTTGACTAGGCAATCCTCAGGCCTGACTGACGGTCTTAGTCAATGCCCGAAATAAATTACAGTTTCGGCCTTTGACTAGTCAAACCTAGGAGAGACTAAGTTGGTCAGGCAAAGGTCGAAATTTAATTTTATGAAATCGGGGTTTGACTAGTCAAACCCCGATCAGCTATTAAAATGTCGTAATTTGTTAGATTAGGTTTAGATAATATTTATTATTTTTATACTGTCGTAATTAAAATAAAAAATAGAGTTTATTCTCACATATTGATGTTGAGGCATTATGGGATTTAGAGTTACACAATAGGTTAGACCAGTGGCTTTCAATTTTTTTGAGTCGTGTACCTACCACAAAATTCGTATAATTATTTTTGGTACCACCTAACTAAAATACCTATGGCGGTAGTTAATCTAATTAACTATAAATATGATAAATTTTTGCTGTTATTGCGTTTTGTGTACCACTGCACATAATGATATGTACCACCATTGGTACATGTACCACAGATTGAGAAGCCCTGCGTTAGACCTTTTACACTTACATAATTTTGAAGAGCAATTCTTATTGCAGTAGCATTTTATAAAGCCTTGTCCCCCAAATTTAGATCTTTTGTACTAATTTCTCTTAAAGACAAAACGTCCTTGAAATTAAGAAAATTTTCTTTGCATTCTCTTATTTGTTGAAAAAAGTGTGTTTATTGTTCCGTATTTCGTACCAACTCTACATAAACCGTCAACTGTTTTATCTTGTATGATACCCAAAATATTTAGAGTATCTCCTTTAGCTCTATCAAAGCTGGGAATAGGTATGGTTACAGTTTCTCTGATCGAAATTGAAGGAATTTTTTTTCACTTAATTGTTTCGTAGCATTGGCCTGGGCATAAAGACCGTCAATCGCCTTTCCCTTTATTTATTTTAATCTTTTCTGTCTTTGCACAACGCATGTCTATACCATCTGATTACAAATTATGCTCGAATATGCGTCAGAGCTCTTTTTTGGCAAATACAACAAACCACACCTGAAGAAGTAATCTGAATTGTTTGACAATTTTCTTCCTCCACTAGTGACGACGCACGGTCCAGGGCCTTCGTTAGTACTATGGTGATCCTTACTTTTGATAGTGCTCAGCCTACAGGTGGGTTGACATTACGAGTGTATTACATTTATGCAATGCATAGATACAAATGTACCTACTGCTTGAGTTTGAAAATAGATAATAAAATATCTGACAATAGCACGGGCAAAATACGTAAGCGAAACCCGCCTTAATGCTATGAAATAATTAAGTGAAAAAAATTTCCTGCAATTTCGAATGGAAAAACTGTAACAATACCTATCCTTAGCTTTGATAGAGCCAAAGAAGGTGCTCGAAATATTTTGGGTATCATAAAAGATAAAACAATTGACGGTTCATATAGAGTTGGTACGAAATAGGGAACAATAAACACACTTTTTTCAAGAATCGAATAAGAGAATGCAAAGAGAATTTTCTTAATTGTCTCTAAGAAAAATTAGTACAAAAGATTCTAAATTTGGAGGACAAGACTTTATAAAATGCTACTACAATAAGAAATGCTCTTCAAAATTATGTGTAAAAGGTCTAATGTATTGTGTAACTCTAAATGCCATAATGCGTCAACATCAACATGTGAGAATAAACACTAATATAAAAAAAAATTATTTCGACAATATAAGAATAAAATTAAACATTAAAATTAAAAAATGACGTTTTATTAAACCTAATCTAACAAATTACGACATTTTAATAGCTGATCGGGGTTTGACTAGTCAAACCCCGATTTCATAAAATTAAATTTCGACCTTTGCCTGACCAACTTAGTCTCTCCTAGGTTTGACTAGTCAAACCTGAGGATTGCCTAGTCAAACCTAGGAGTGCCTGAAATTCGGGCTTTGACTATAACATATATATTATCATATAAAATAGCGGGGGGTTTTATACCGCTTTCGTGGCTTTGGGATTATAGCAGGGTAGTCTGCTATATCTAGGGCCTGCGGTATACAAGGAAGGTAACAGGGCCAGTGCTACGCTTCAACCGCCTATTATTACCCCTGGTTTTACACTCAAGGTACTCATTTTATTCAAGCTGAGTCGACCTGGAGCCTAGAGACATTTTTAAAAATGTCTAGTTATTCTTGCCGGCGCGGCGCTAGGATTTGAACCTCGGCCTACCAGCACTCGAGTCAAGCACACTACCGCCTGAGCTACGGCGGCCCATTTTATTTGTTATATTCACTCAGCATTTCTCGTTTAGCTCTAGTAGCTACCATCTTATATCTTTTTTTCCCTTTCTCCAATTTTATTTTTGTTTATGTGGGCTAGTAAGAATGATCCAAAGAACCAATCCCATGTCTCTTCCGATTCTGAGCAACCCGGCCTTATTCTCTTGGTGTTACACATTTTTGTGCTACAATGTCAATCAAGTTATTTCATGTTTGGCAATTGTAGCGTTCATGCTTCTACTCCAAATGACCAAACACGTCAATAGTATATTGTGCAACAAGTGCAGAAAGGTACTAATTTCTCACGAGTTTGAAAAGTTGCGCAAGCGAGTGCCGCAATTCAAACGAGTGAGAAATTACCATTCTGCACGTGTTTCACACTATTCTTTTTCTACAAGCACAGTTTTTCCTAAAAATAAAAATCACAATTTCCAAACGACGATTAATTATAATAGGTACCTATGTGATAAATTTTAAACTGTATTTAATTAATACCTACTAATCAATTTAAATTCCTTATACCTAAATAAATTGCACAGAAATCAGTTAAAAAATTAATGCACTGCCTTAATTTGTTTAAATTTAAACAATTATTACACATTATTGACATTATATTTATGCAGTCACGGATTTACACAAAACCTACTTCATTCGACGTCTCTTGCACAGGTTGCTAAATCCTTATTGGTTATTTGATAATTATAAAATGTTTAATAAGAATAAAATTGTAAAATAAAACAGTTGTAACATCCATAATTTAGTTTCTATGCTATAGTTAAATATAATAATTGTCTTATAGGTTATATATTTGTCTAAAGTTTAACCACGGATGTAAACAGAATATAACGTTACTCAGAATGCGGTAGTCCACGGATGTAAACAGAATATAACGTTACTCAGAATGAGGTAGTCAGCTGTGCAGAAAAGAACTTTGCGGCACAGAAACGTCACTTTGCGGCACAGAAACGTCACTTTTCTGCACACTAATGTCAAATATCGTATACTGTGAGAAAATATCAAGTTTGCTAACATAAAACCGTGCAGAAAAGTGCACTTTGAATAGTGGTTGTAGAAAAATTACCTTTCTGCACGTGTTTCACACTATACTTTTTCTACAAGCACAGTTTTTCCTAAAAATAAAAATCACAATTTCCAAACGACGATTAATTATAATAGGTACCTATGTGATAAATTTTAAACTGTATTTAATTAATACCTACTAATCAATTTAAATTCCTTATACCTAAATAAATTGCACAGAAATCAGTTAAAAAATTAATGCACTGCCTTAATTTGTTTAAATTTAAACAATTATTACACATTATTGACATTATATTTATGCAGTCACGGATTTACACAAAACCTACTTCATTCGACGTCTCTTGCACAGGTTGCTAAATCCTTATTGGTTATTTGATAATTATAAAATGTTTAATAAGAATAAAATTGTAAAATAAAACAGTTGTAACATCCATAATTTAGTTTCTATCATATAGTTAAATATAATAATTGTCTTATAGGTTATATATTTGTCTAAAGTTTAACCACGGATGTAAACAGAATATAACGTTACTCAGAATGCGGTAGTCCACGGATGTAAACAGAATATAACGTTACTCAGAATGAGGTAGTCAACTGTGCAGAAAAGAACTTTGCGGCACAGAAACGTCACTTTGCGGCACAGAAACGTCACTTTTCTGCACACTAATATCAAATATCTTATACTGTGAGAAAATATCAAGTTTGCTAACATAAAACCGTGCAGAAAAGTGTACTTTGAATAGTGGTTGTAGAAAAAAATAGTATATAATCATTCCTTGTATTAGTTATAATTTGATTTGATTATTAAAAAGAAATGTTCACAACAACAAAGAAACAACTTTAGTGATTTCAATTCTACGTTTCCATTACATGTCTGAATCAATTAAGATCAAGTTAGATTCTCTTAAACTGGTGTATCTTGTGGTCCTCGATCGCATTGAAAAACAGTAATTACATTTGGTGATTATTTCATAGTGAAGCGACTGCTTATTGTGCTTATTCGGCTGCATTACTTTAATTATGAAAACAAATAAAAATAGTACGTACTTATACATGAATTATAGCCTAATAAAATAAAAAAAAGTCAAAATGTAAATTCGTACAGGTTAAAACAAATTTTATATCAAATTTTAGGTGGGTACAAAAGATATTTTCAAGAAAGTATCCAAATCATACAAGGGGATCATTGTTTAAATAATTAAAAAGGGGTCATTTTTGCAAAAAATATACTTTTGTAACTGCTGAGGTAATTCACTTATTAATGAAGGTCTATGAGATTTTTTTCTGCAAAGTTGAAGGGTAAATCTTTCACATAAGACTTACTAAATTAAATTCGACCCCCTATTTATTTAAATAATTGTATATAAAACTTTAAAAACAAATTTGAAAAAAAATATTTTTAGCGTTTTAAATAAGCACTATAAAATATCTTATTTTACGGTGTAAGTTGCGCTATGTTACCAGTATTAATTAAAAATAAATTGGTCGAAAAATATTTAATATTTTTTGAGATATTGACTTTGTTTATTAAATGTTACTATAATGTTGTTGCCAAAGAAATATTCACCTGCTTAAGATCCCATTATTTTTATTTTTATGTATATTTTCGATAAATGTTATGATAAATTCAAATTTCAATTAAACTGCCCCCTAAAATGGCATTTGAAAACTATTCAAATTTGTTTATAATTTGTTTTTTTAATAACGTCGCGGGGATTGAGTATTTTGAAATGCCGTTTGGATAATTGGGTTCCTGAGAATTTTTTACTAATTAACAAAATTTTTTTGTCGTTTTTTCTTCTTCTTTTTTTTTCTTGGAGTTATATTACTACGGGCCCTTTGAATGTAAAATTTTATTAAGAATGTCGAATCTCTGAGTTGTAGATTCTAGACCTAAAAATATTAAGATTTAACTAAAATCTCTTAAATAAAATGTGGCTACTTACTGAGTTACAGGGTGTTTTATTTAAAAATTTAAAAATTATTTTTACCAACTACTTTAAAACTATTTGACGTATCCTTATCATACTTGGCAGAAAGTGTGGCTATTATACACCCTACTAAATTGTGATTAATAAACGTTTCTAGCTAGTGCCAGAGGCGTACGACAGGGGATAGTGAATTATTGACCTTTCCCAAATTCTACGCCACTGAGTGAATTACTATTTTAGCGTCATTTTTCGATTCTCCGATACTTTGTATGTAAATAGCTTTATTGGTATCGATAAAGTCATCAGTTTGAGAGATATTGGAAGTTTAAAATAATGAATGAATGAATCAAAATAACTATGCTGTTTTATTTTTAACGTCCAATATCTCGAAAACTAATGACCTAATCGTTACCAGTAAAGAGTATATTATTTACATATAAAGTATTAGAGAATCGAAAAATTTTGCTAAAATGGTAATCCCCTCAGTGGCGTAGAATTTGGGAAGGGTCAATCATTAACTATTCCCTGTCGTACGCCTTTGGCAGTAACCCTACACCATTGTATGGTAGAAGGGATATGATTATATATATACGCCTTTGGCAGTAGCTAGAAACTTTCTATTTATCACAGTTTAGTAGACTGTATAGTACCCACACTTTCTGCCAAGTATGATAAGGCTACGTCAAATAGTTTGAAAGTACTTGGTAAAAATAATTGTTAAATTTTTAAATAAAACACCCTGTAACTCAGTAAGTAGCCACATTTTATTTAAGTGATTTTAGACCAATCTTAATATTTTTAGGTCTAGAATCTAAAACTTAGAGATTCGACATTCTTAATGAAACTTAACCCTAAAAGGGCCCGTAGTAATATAACTCCAAGAAAAAAAAAGAAGAGGAAAAAAGAAGAAAAAATTTTGATAATTATTGAAAAATTCCCAGCAACCGAATTATCGAAACGGCATGTCAAAATATTTATGCCTTGCGACGTTATTAAAAAAACAAATTATAAACAAATTTGAATAATTTTCAAATGCCATTTTAGGGGGAAGTTTAATTAAAATTTGAATTTATCAATACATTTATAGAAAATATACATAAAAATAAAAATAATAAGATTTAATACGGGTGAATATTTCTTTGGCAACAACCGCGTTTTTGCATTTGAAAATAGAGTAACATTTAATAAACAAATTCAATATCTCAAAAAATATTAAATATTTTTCGACCAATTTTTTTTTATTTAATAATGATAACATAGAGCAAATTTTCTTGTAAAATAATATATTTTATAGTGCTTATTTAAAACGCTAAAAATAATTTTTTGCAAATTTGTTTTTAAAGTTTTATGTATAATTATTTAAATAAATAGGGGGTCAAATTTAATTTAGTAAATCTTGTGTGAAAGATTTACCCTTCAGCTTTGCAGAAAACAATCCTATAGACCTTCATTAGTAACTGAATAACCTCAGCAGTTAAAGAAGTAATTTTTTTGCAAAAATGACTCCTTTTTAATTATTTAAATAATGATCCCCTTATATGATTTGGATACTTTCTTGAAAATATCTTTTGTACCCACCTAAAATTTGATATAAAATTTGTTTCAACCTGTACGAATTTACATTTTGATTTACATGTAGTGTAATTTTATTTTACTAGACTATTATGTATGATCTTTTATTTTGTCCCAACAACTTACGGCTCGTATGTACATTCTTTCAGTAGACAGTTTTATTTCTTTCTTGTTAGTGCCCAACAATAGCCTCATTGAGTATTACGGCATACGAAACGAATTAACAATGTATGTACATACATCAGTTGTGATGCAGAACGCGCGAATGAGAGAGACATATGAGTTGGAATTCAGCAATACATAATATTTGCATAAATCGTCACCATGTGTTTCTCGAAGATTATAACAAGGTAAAACCGAATCTCGTAACTGGTTTCGAAGATAAGTTTGTAATGTGCGACATGGCTACAGATTTTACATATCGTTCGATTTGCATAATATATGAGATTTATTAAAGGGAAATTGGATAGCGTTCAAAAAAATTCTGATGATATGTATTTATCATAAAACCATAATACCGCACAAAATGAGCGGCCGTGGGTAACGGCATAAACGCTGGCCTCATACGCCAGTAGACGTGGGTTCGATCCCTGCCAAAGACAAACCATTTTCATTTCCAATAATGACACGAGCCGTCTCACCGTGCCTCGGAGAGTACGTTAAGCCGTCGGTCCCCCTGGGCTAGTGTACATCGACACTAGTTACTTGAAACAGGGTTAAAGATGTAATTGGCGCTGGAACTATCCGAAAGGATCTCCCCGGCAAAAATGCCATACGATATTATTATTATTATTTACCGCACAAAATTAGCTTTTACAAAATTACCCTTAAAATTAACATTTTTTTGCGGATATACATACATACATTATATGTATATAACTTTTCAGAATATTTTGTTTTTAATTTCCATCGAAATCAGTAATTAAAATAATTATTTCGTTAATCCATTTCGATTTAATCATTAAAATAGAAATCAAAACAGTATGTTTCTATTCATTAAAATAGAGACTGCACTTAAATATTAATTAACGTTAAATATTCAATTTAATGGTCCGAGAGATGCTAGACATTTTTGAGTAGGTATTTAAGGCAATCTGAAAAATTTTCAGGCAACTCTACCATGATTGCCTAATACAAAAATGCCGGTCTGGCTGGAGGGTAGCAATAATAAACTTATTGAACTTATTCATTAATTATTAAACTTATTAATTATTGATTGCACATTACATATTTTTACTTTCATACTTGTGTTATTACACAAACGTGTAATCTCAAATCTCGCTTTGGAGTCGATTGTTTTGCACCCAAGTGTAGATTTTCATTAAATAAAGGTCTTTCCAGTTCCATATAGGTTGTGTATTTTATAATTTTGTATGAAATTTAAATTTGCAGAATAAAAACATAAGTTCATGGATACTAATGGAAACTTTACATTCTAAATTTAAATTTAAATTGAAAACTTTATTAATTCAACTATACAAAAGTTCCACTTTGAGTAATTTTTAACTTAGCTATAGAGTAATCACTATTTCATGTCCACCACTAATTAATTAACCGAACCTCTGTAATGTCTATGTACAAATCTAGCTCATTCCCTTTTGCAAAATTACAAACAATATCAAATAGCTACAGAAACACTCACATAGTCGCTAGTTTATGCATTTCATATTTTAACCAATGAATGTAACTTTTAGTCCAGGTTAATAAGATTTTTTCCATGACACTTCAACAGCCAGGGTACTGAAGCGTTTTTTCGACAGGTAATACCTATAAGAGCAAATTGTAACTATTTCCTGCGTAGGATCTGGCGGCCATTTTATTTATAAACAAATAACTGTCAAAAATGGCATTTTTCACTTTTTTTGCAAATTAATGGAAAACAGTAAGATTTATGGTTTTCTTAGTACAAATGTCTTGGAGAGAATGGCAAAAGCTTAAAAATGGACTATTACAAAGTTTAAAGGCAAGCGTCCACAGGTCCGCATCGTACGCATCGGACGCATCGTACGCATCGGATTAATTTTTCATACTGCGTCCACTGTATCGGCAGCGATCGGATTGCCGATGCCACTATCTGCTAGGGTAGAAAAATTACTAAGGTAGACTTTAAAATTTGTTGTTTATTTATTTATTGGTTGTTTATTAATTGGTTGTTTATTTAATTTAATAATTAATTTATGCATATTAACAACATTTATTAGTATGATATTTTAATGTATCTGTTTAGTAATAAAAAATCCACAAAAACGTAAAATGTTGAACGAAATATCTACAAAACGAAACATGCTAGGTACATACAACCTGATATTAAAAAAAGCCTGTAACATTTACTACAAAATTCAATACTAATATACAATATACAGGGTGTACCATTTAAAACAATGAAAAAAAAAGTGTATTTGCAAATAGTGATGACATTGTATTTTATGACATTATCTTGTCATAATTAATTTAATATCTTTGATTAATTTAATATCTTTGACATACCTATGTCAAAGATATTAAATTATTTAAAAATGACACTATACTGAATCAGTATTACTGATAAAACTCTCATAATGTCATTTTTAATATTTCAGCTTATACACCAATTCTCTCGGTAGACCGCAAGCTATAGCAGAAACACGACGGTAGACCGCATAGTATCACCCATTTTATAACTTCTTATACATTTTGATATAAAGGAATACACAAAGCTGTTAAATTATTTAAAAATGACACTATATTGATAAAACTCTCATATGTCATTTTAAATATTTCAGCTTATACACCAATTCTCTCGATAGACCGCAAGCTATAGCAGAAACACGATGGTAGACCGCATAGTACCACCCATTTTCTAACTAATTATACATTTTGATATAAAGGAATACACAAAGCTGTTACAATTTGGTTTAAATGGAAAATAGTAACTACATCAGTAAAAGTTTCTTTAAAGATTAATAATTAAAGTTGCCTTTCTGAAATCGGTCAAGTACTTTCTATGTTTTTAAACAGTTTGGCCAAACTGTAAGTACTTGTAACACACTTTGAATGAGTAATAGTTTTAAAATGAGTAATATTTATGATATTTTAATCCCCATAATCAACTTGGGCTGTAATATTTTTACCTGAACATACCTATATCTAAAATAAAAGTTAAAACTGAGTTTACTTGTTTCATTACGAAGAAGATCATCATCAAATGCAAATTAGCCGTAGATTAGCTCCCACTGGGCCAAGCGAAATTCCGAACAGAGTGCGTGGGGTGCGTCCACTGGTCGGCATTTCGAATGATTCATCGGCACGCATAGCAAAAGTTGCCTCTCGAAGCAACCCTTCGGCATTACCGATGATGCGATCCGTACGATGCGGATCGGTGGACGCAGTTACATAAGTTTTTCTACAAGGCAAACTAAAATCCGTTGCGTACGATGCGTGCGATGCGTACGATGCGGGTATGTGGACGCTTGCCTTAATACACTCATTTATTGTTAATATAATTGCGAAAAAAGGTCGAAATTTCAAAAAATGAATTTCGCAATAACTATTGTAAAAATAAGTATAAAGTTTTGAAATTTTTGTCAAATGAGGGTTCTTTGGTGCTTAATATATGACAAAAATTTCAAAGCGATTCATTCAATTATTTAAATTTTATTCAAATTTTTTATCCCAGAGAGCTTTTTTTTCAAAAACATAAGTCAGAAAAAAATAATATTGTAACCATTCTACAGGTGTCAAATAAAAGAGCATGAGCTAAACTTTCAAATTGATTTAAAAAAAGTGAATAAAAAATGCTTTTAATAAATAATTATGCAAAAGTATGTTCAATTTTTCCTTATAAACTTTTTTTTATATAATAAATTATATATATTTATTACAATTTTTCATCAATTATCATATAAAAAACATTACTTGGTAGTTATGCACCTAAAAAACGGTAAAAAATAGATTCTTTTGAAAAAAGTTATTCAAAAAGTTTAAAGGATTCAAAAAAAGAAAAATTAACAATACTTTTGCATAATTATTTATTACTAATAAATGCATGTTTTATTCACTTTTTTTAAACCAATTTGAAAGTTTAGTTCATGTGCTCTTTCAGTTGACACCTGTAGAATGGTTCTAACATTATTTTTTTCTGACTTATGTTATTGCAAAAAAAAGCTCTCTGGGATAAACAATTTGAATAAAATTTAAACAATTAAATGAATCGATTTGAAATTTTTGTCACATATTAAGCACCAAAGAACCAACATTTGACAAAAATTTCAAAGCTCTATACTTACTTTTACAATAGTTATTGCGAAATTAATTTTTTTGAAAGTTTGACATGTTTTCGCAATTATATTAACAACAAAAAATGAGTGTATTAAACTTTTTAATACGCCATTTTAAAGCTTTTTCCATTCTCTCGAAGATGTCTGTACTAAGAAAACCATAAGTCTTACTGTTTTCCATTAATTTGAAAAAAAAAAAGGAAAAGGCCGTTTTTGACAATAAATTGTTTATAAACAAAAATGGCCGCCAGATCCTACGCAGGAAATAGTTGCAATTTGTTCTTATAAGTATTGCCTGTCGAAAAAACGCTTCAGTACCCTGGCTGTTGAAGTGTCACGAACAAGGTATATTTTTGTCTTATTACCCTGGCCTATTTAATAGCAAGGGAAAATGAATCCAGCAAATGATGCAGGTAAATTTGAATAAACAGTTTCTCTCTCTTAGACCATCACTTCTAGTGGAATATTGGGCGCATCTGCGTTTCTGGTCGATGGTGTAAGACGGCTGGTGGCCAGCTCAGCGCATCTTCTTTGTGTTTATTCTTTAGTTAATCTGCGTAGCAGTTCCTTCCATTCTCCTCTTTCTTATCCCCCCAAGTTTATTTTCGAGTGCTTGCCTTGTGATGTTATTAGGATCTTTCCTTAACGTATGGCCAATCCATTAATGTTGTTATACTGGTCTTTTTGTTCTTTTCCATAGTTCTACATTCGTTATTTTATTAGTTCAGTAAATTTTTAGGATATTTGCCTCTTTGTTCTACTTTCCTTCTACTATTCTTCAAGTTTCTGCTCCGTAGAGTAATATGCTTTTGACACAGATATTGAATACATTAATTTTTGATGGTTTTGATATATCACTTGTTTGCCAGATTTTTGTATTACATTGATTTTTGATGGTTCTGATATTTCACTTGTTTGACAGATTTTATTTAATATATTGAAGGCGAACTGTGTTTTAGTTATTCTTGCTTGTATGTCTTTCGTGCCTCCTCTTTTTCTTTCCTCAATTGATCCCAAATATGTAACATTTTCTACTACTTCAATTTTTTTACCTTTTATTTTTATTTTATTAATTTGCGGGTTACCATTTTTTAAGAATATTGTCTTTTCTGCATTGATCTTCAGACCAGTCATGTCCGAGTACTGCTTTGGCTTATCGACTTTGTTTGCACGTGAGATCTGTGTTCAGTTACCAGACAGATTTTTTCACCAAATTCAAGATCTTCAAGCTGATTAAAGAGGTTCCATCTAATTCATGTACGATCCTTTGTTACTTTCTTCATAATCCAGTCTACTACGATTAGGAATAACGTAGGAAACAAGATACAACCTTGTTTAATACTGTTTTCGAGAGCCATTTCTTCTGTAATCACTCCCTCGTTTCCGTTTCCTAGTCTAACTTTGTTCCCTTCATATAACACTTTGATCAGGTTAATAATTTTTGTTGATAGTCCATACTGTCTCTTTTCCATATTTGTTTCCTGTTGACTCGGTCCAAGGCCTTTTACAAAGTCGATAAACCTTTTATATATAGGGTATAACATTTATACAGGGTGTCCAGAAACTCTACCGACAAACGAAGATAGGAGATTCTTCAGATAATTTTAAGTTAATTTAACCCAATTCACTTAGTCCGAAAATGCTTCCTAAGGGAGCTAGAGCTCTTTGAAGATGGCGTCTTGTAATTAGTTTTTCTTAAATACCTCCAGAACGCTTCCATTTAGAAAAACAAAAGTTGGTACGCGTATTTATCTTCAAGATATAAATCTAATCCATCCATTACAAATTTCTAGTACCGATCATAGGCGTCCGTTTTGGGTAGGGCAACGGTTATTTTATCACATAACTTTTTTATCTTTAACTTTTATGCATTTCTGACACTGGATTATTAAATTATGGAGTATTCTAGTACTAAAAGATACTCTTGTTTTAAATCTGTAGGACACACCGTTTTCTAGAAAAATCGATTTGAAAATTTTTCGCTCTTTGAATTAAAAAATTTTTTTTTAAAAAAAAACTGTTTAGAAAGACCAAAACTGGTACATTTATTTATATTCCAGAGATAAATCGATTTCATTAATTGCGAATTTCTAGTACTGGTCATAGGCGTCCGTTTTGGGTAGGTCAACAGTTATTTTATAGCATAACTTTTTTATCTTGAATTTTTGAGCATTTTTGACACTAGATTATTAAATTATGAGGTATTCGAGTACTAAAAGTTACTCTTACTTTATGTTGGTAAAATACTTCGTTTTTTGTTGAAAAGTTCTTTTCATTTTTTTTTTTCAAATTCCAAAAATGAAAAATTTCAAATCGATTTTTCTACAAAACGGTGTGTCCTACCGACTTAAAGTAAGAGTACCTTTTAGTACTAGAATACCTCACAATTTAATAATACGGTGTCAAAAATGCATAAAAGTTAAGAACAAAAAAGTTATGCGTTAAAATACCCGTTGCTCTACCCAAAACGAACGCCCATGACCGGTACTAGAATTTTGCGATAGATGGAATCGATTCATCTCTGAAAACTAAATATGCATACCAATTTTCGTTTTTCTAAATCTAAGCGTTCTGGAGGTATTTAAGAAAAACTAATTTCATGACGCCATCTTCAAAGAGCTCTAGCTCCCTTAAGAAGCATTTTCGGACTAGGTGAATTGGGTTAGATTGTCTTAAAATTATCTGAGGAATCTCCTGTCTTCGTTTGTCGGTAAAGTTTCTGGACACCCTGTATATAGGGTGAGGCAGATAAAAGGCCTATTAGAAATATCTCGAGAACTAAAGGTAACTGAATTATGAAAATTGGAATAATGGGATTTTGAAGACTGATCTATTTAATGAAAATATTTTCATCTACTTCGTACTTCCGGTTATACCGGAAGTGGCTTATAACTTCGTTTTTTAAATGGGACACCCTGTATATTTTGACATTTTTGGATTCTCCTCGATTTCTTCTTTCTTAAAATATAATGTTTTGTAACATTATACAGGGTAGGTTAAAAGATAATTACGTTTTCTTATTAATTTCGTAGCAATATTCACACCCTGTAGGATTGTAGTAGTTTGACATAATAAACTCTATTTATGTTCAAATGATTTTTAATGTAGTCTACTATTGTTAACAATTATTAGTATAGCTAAATTTTTAATTTTAGTATACAGGGTGGGTCTAAACTCGGAATGAGTATTTTCTGAGTTTTCTTAAATGGAACACCCTATATTTTAGTATTGTAATGAAATACAACCTAATACAATTTCACATATTAATGTTTAGCTTGATTCACCAATAACTCACAAATTAAAGCAGTTAGGTATAGGGAGTGCTTAAGTAATTAAAATGTACCATAAAACAACATTTCATTACAATACTAAAATACAGGGTGTTCCATTTAAGAAAACTCAGAAAATACTCATTCCGAGTTTCGACCAACCCTATATACTAAAACGAAAAATGTAACTATACCATAATTCCTAACAATAGTAGACTATATTAAAAATCATTTGAATATAAATAGAGTTTATTATGTCAAACTACTACAAGCCTACAGGGTGTGAATGTTGCTACGAAATTAATAAGAAAACGTAATTATCTTTTAACCTACCCTGTATAATATTACAAAACCTTATATTTAAAGAAAGAAGACATCGAGGAGAATCCAAAAATGTAAAAATATACAGTGTGTCCCATTAAAAAAAAACGAAGTTACAATCAACTTCCGGTATAACCGGAAGTAGCAAAGAGACCAAAATATTTTCATTAAATAGTTCACACCTCAAAACCCCTGTATAACAATTTTCATGATTATCTTACCTTTAGTTCTCGAGATATTTCTAATAGGCCATTTATCTGCCTCACCCTGTATTTCTGTCATTCATTCATTAAATAAATGTTTTTCAGTTTCTTTTCAGTTCCATATATTTTGTGTATTTTGTATAAAATATAAATTTACAGAATACCGATTTACACAAAAGAATAAAAACATAATTTCATTCATACTAATGGAAACTTTACATTTTAAATTGAAATTGAAAACTTTATTAATTCAACCATACAAAAGTTCCACTTTGAGTAATTTTTAACTTAGCTATAGAGTAATCAGTATTTAATCTCTACCACTAATTAACCGAACCTCTGTAATGTTTATGTACAAATCTAGATTATTCCCTTTTGCAAAATTACAAACAATATCAAATAGCTACAGAAACTCACATAGTCGCTAGTTTATGCATTTCATAATATTTAACCAATGAATGTAACTTTAATAGCAAGGGAAAATGAATCTGGCAAATGATGCAGGTAAATTTGAATACATAGTTTAGCAAATCGAATAATATCGAATTACCCATATCGATATTGCATAATTTAAATTTCTAAAATGTAAGTCAACAAATATATTGTATGAATAAATTACTGGACAAAATAACATGTATATTTGTAAAGTTCGTATTACATGATGTAGGTCGTAATAGACCTACACCATGCGCCAATGCACAATGATCCAATGAGATTGTGGGTAAATCTTTTGTGTTTTGTATAGTATCTGTGTTGAGTAATAGACCAGTGTTGCAAAACTGACTTTACGTGGTTGACTTTACTATTTTATTATTTATGTTTTTAGGCACCAAGTTTAATTTTAGTAGACTTTATTTATTTTTAATAACTTACTTCTAAACAAATGAAAGACACTGAATTTATATCTTTTATTTTACAAACTACGATATTTAATTTATGTATTACACTAAATCTATTAATTTATTTACATAATTATAAGTTCAAAAAATATCGCGTTCGATACATATCACGTACACCGACGTATTCAAATTCACAACTGGTTGCTAATTTCAAAATCCCTCTTATTTATACAATGCTGAGTCATCTCGAATACAAAAGAATGATCCAGAATAAACGAGTATTTACATAATAACTTAAAGCACGTAAAATCGAATTTTCTAGATTCTAGTACAATAACAAAAGAATAATTATTAGAAAAAGATATGTAAACAAACTCGGTCGAGATCTTTCTTTAAATTAGGGTCCCTGAGAAATCAATCAACCACATAAATCATTGTATAAAAAAAGGTTCTTGGTAAACACCTTCGGCGTCTGTTAGTCCGGGAGCTGAAAATAATTGAGTGACATAAATGTGTCACACCAGTATGCCAGTATAGAAGTTCACGTAAGAATCTTATACAAATATTTGGCAGTTCTAAAAAGGCTAGGAGGGGTAGCTGATGAAAAATCCATGATTATTTAAACAACAGTACTTGCCCAAACCACTCTAGAGGAATTTTGGGCTGAGTTGTTTTTGAAAAAGCCTATAAACATTTATAATAACTTGTGAGTGGACTCAATGATGCTTGTAAGTAGACTCATTAAAAAGCTGGTGAAAAAACACTTTCTAAAAAACAGAACCGTCTATGACCAATAGGAAACAAGACAGCATTTTCATATCAAGTCATATCTCCATTGTTTATTAACATTAGTAGCTGATAGTTGAACGGATTTAACTCAGTTACTCTCTATATCTGTGTTTAGTTTCATTCGATAGATTGTTGAAAAATATTGAACACGTACTTTAACTATTTATAATGGGAAATACGCCACAATATTATTAAAAAATGATTTTTATTAACGTTTCGACGCCCAAATCGGGTGCCGTTGTCAAAATACAAAATACTACTAACATAAACAAAAATGTTGTTGCTTAGTAAAAAAATTCTTCTAATAATTTATTTAATTTGACTCATTTATATCGGCAATTCAGATACATATAGTATAGTACAGTTGATCCAAAAGATGGCATAACCCAGACATCCAAAGTGAAAGTTATCCTTCAACACCAAATTGTTCTATATGGTCCACACAATGTCCAGAAAAAAGTCACACCATTTTGAGCGTCGGGTTTGGGGGGAGAGGGGGGAGAAATTGGTAAAATCGTAGTTTTTTAAGTTATTCGCCAATATTCCTAAAACTATGCGGTTTAGCATGAACAACTCTTTATACAAAATTGTTCTACAATAAATTTAAAATAAAAAAGGCCCTGTGCATAATCTTTCTAAAATGAATGGTTCCAAAGTTACGGAGGTAGTATAGTATAACTGGTCCAAAAAAAGGCCTAACCCAAACATCCAAAGTAAAAGTTTTCCTCCAACACCAAAATGTTCTATATGGTCCACATATTGTTTAGTAAAAAGTTACACCATTTTGAGCGTCCGGTTTGGGAGGGAGATGGGAGAAAAGCCGGTAAATTAGTAGTTTTTTTAAGTTTTTCGTCAATATTTCTAAAACTATGCTTTATTGTAAACAATGTTATATACAAAAATGTTCTACATAAAATTTAAAACAAAAAATGTTCTATATATAATTGTTATAAAATCAACGGTTCCAGAGTTACGGAGGGTGAAAAGTCGAGGTTTTCGATACTTTTTATATTTTTTGGGCAATATTTATGATACTTATAACTATACCAAAAACCCAGACATCCAAAGTGAAAGTTATCCTCCAACACCAAATTGTTCTATATCATCATTCTCTTTGCCTTATCCCTATGCGGGGTCGGCTTCCCTAATTGCATTTCTCCACACAATTCTGTCTTGGGTCATATCAATGTTAATCCCCTTTACCAACATGTCCTGCCTTATCGCCTCCCCCCAGGTCTTCTTTGGTCTTCCTCTCCTACTCCTTCCAGGAATCTGCACTTCAGCTATTCTTCGTATTGGGTGATTAACGTCTCGACGTTGAACATGACCGAACCATCTTAACCTATGCTCTCTCATTTTGGCATCAATTGGTGCCACACCTAGACTTCCCCTAATATACTCATTTCTAATTTTATCCTTCTTTGTCACTCCACTCATCCATCTAAGCATTACCAAATTGTTCTATATGGTCCACATAATGTTCAGAAAAAAGTCACACCATTTTGAGCATCGGGTTTGGTGGGGAGAGGGGGGGAGAAATCGGTGAATATAAAAAGTATCGAAAAACCTCCACTTTTCACCCTCCGTAACTCTGGAACCGTTGATTTTATAACAATTATGTATAGAACCTTTTTTGTTTTAAATTTTATGTAGAACATTTTTCTATAGAACATTCCTTACGTTAAAGCATAGTTTTAGAAATATTGACGAAAAACCTAAAAAAAAAAAAAAAAAAAAAAAAAAAAAAAAAAACGTCCGGTTGAGCGTCCGGTTTGGGAGGGAGATGGGAGAAAAGCCGGTAAATTAGTAGTTTTTTTAAGTTTTTCGTCAATATTTCTAAAACTATGCTTTATTGTAAACAATGTTATATACAAAAATGTTCTACATAAAATTTAAAACAAAAAATGTTCTATATATAATTGTTATAAAATCAACGGTTCCAGAGTTACGGAGGGTGAAAAGTCGAGGTTTTCGATACTTTTTATATTTTTTGGGCAATATTTATGATACTTATAACTATACCAAAAACCCAGACATCCAAAGTGAAAGTTATCCTCCAACACCAAATTGTTCTATATCATCATTCTCTTTGCCTTATCCCTATGCGGGGTCGGCTTCCCTAATTGCATTTCTCCACACAATTCTGTCTTGGGTCATATCAATGTTAATCCCCTTTACCAACATGTCCTGCCTTATCGCCTCCCCCCAGGTCTTCTTTGGTCTTCCTCTCCTACTCCTTCCAGGAATCTGCACTTCAGCTATTCTTCGTATTGGGTGATTAACGTCTCGACGTTGAACATGACCGAACCATCTTAACCTATGCTCTCTCATTTTGGCATCAATTGGTGCCACACCTAGACTTCCCCTAATATACTCATTTCTAATTTTATCCTTCTTTGTCACTCCACTCATCCATCTAAGCATTACCAAATTGTTCTATATGGTCCACATAATGTTCAGAAAAAAGTCACACCATTTTGAGCATCGGGTTTGGTGGGGAGAGGGGGGAGAAATCGGTGAATATAAAAAGTATCGAAAAACCTCCACTTTTCACCCTCCGTAACTCTGGAACCGTTGATTTTATAACAATTATGTATAGAACCTTTTTTGTTTTAAATTTTATGTAGAACATTTTTCTATAGAACATTCCTTACGTTAAAGCATAGTTTTAGAAATATTGACGAAAAACCTAAAAAAAAAAAAAAAAAAAAACGTCCGGTTGAGCGTCCGGTTTGGGAGGGAGATGGGAGAAAAGCCGGTAAATTAGTAGTTTTTTTAAGTTTTTCGTCAATATTTCTAAAACTATGCTTTATTGTAAACAATGTTATATACAAAAATGTTCTACATAAAATTTAAAACAAAAAATGTTCTATATATAATTGTTATAAAATCAACGGTTCCAGAGTTACGGAGGGTGAAAAGTCGAGGTTTTCGATACTTTTTATATTTTTTGGGCAATATTTATGATACTTATAACTATACCAAAAACCCAGACATCCAAAGTGAAAGTTATCCTCCAACACCAAATTGTTCTATATCATCATTCTCTTTGCCTTATCCCTATGCTGGGTCGGCTTCCCTAATTGCATTTCTCCACACAATTCTGTCTTGGGTCATATCAATGTTAATCCCCTTTACCAACATGTCCTGCCTTATCGCCTCCCCCCAGGTCTTCTTTGGTCTTCCTCTCCTACTCCTTCCAGGAATCTGCACTTCAGCTATTCTTCGTATTGGGTGATTAACGTCTCGACGTTGAACATGACCGAACCATCTTAACCTATGCTCTCTCATTTTGGCATCAATTGGTGCCACACCTAGACTTCCCCTAATATACTCATTTCTAATTTTATCCTTCTTTGTCACTCCACTCATCCATCTAAGCATTACCAAATTGTTCTATATGGTCCACATAATGTTCAGAAAAAAGTCACACCATTTTGAGCATCGGGTTTGGTGGGGAGAGGGGGGAGAAATCGGTGAATATAAAAAGTATCGAAAACCTCCACTTTTCACCCTCCGTAACTCTGGAACCGTTGATTTTATAACAATTATGTATAGAACCTTTTTTGTTTTAAATTTTATGTAGAACATTTTTCTATAGAACATTCCTTACGTTAAAGCATAGTTTTAGAAATATTGACGAAAAACCTAAAAAAACTACTAATTTACCGAATTCTCCCCCATCTTCACCCCAAACCGGACGCTCAAAATGGTGTAACCTTTTACTGAACAATATGTGGACCAAATAGAACAATTTGGTGTTGAAGGAAAAATTTTACTTTGGATGTCTGGGTTAGGCCTTTTTTGGACCAATTCTACTATACTACCTCCGTAACTTTGGAACCGTTCATTTTAGAAGGGTTATGCATAGGGCCTCTTTTATTTCAAATTTAATGTAAAACAATTTTGTGTAGATGGTTGTTCATGCTAAACCTCTTAGTTTTAGAAATATTGACGAAAAACGTAAAAAACTACGAATTTGCAGATTTCTCCCCCCTCTCCCCCCCCCCCCCAAACCCGACGCTCAAAATGGTGTGACTTTTTTCTGAACATTATGTGGACCATATAGAACAATTTGGTGTTGGAGGATAACTTTCACTTTGGATGTCTGGGTTTGGATCTAACTATACCATACTAATATACATTTTAAAGTAGAAGACTTTAAAATGATATTGCCAATATTTATAAGTTGCGTTCCTGGGACGACTTTACTGAAAGATAGTTCATTCGATTACATGAAATCAACCCCAACTCAAGAATATCCGTCACAAAAAAATCATAGCATGTGATCTGTCTTTAAAAAGACAACCACATGCAACGGTGACATTAAAATTCTCGCGTTAGAGATCTCATAGTAAATCACAAGGGAAAACCAGGAAAAACCTCGTGATACTATCCCGACATCGTAAGTATTTTGTCTGACATTTAATTTACTCTCAAAATTAATACCAAATTCTGACTTTACTATAATTTTGTTTAAATTATAAATAATATCAATAATACATGGATATATAAGTAATACTAAAATATAAAATAAGTACTAACTCTACTATTGACTTACTAATTGTGGTATTTTCTTTCTATTGACTTCCTCTTTCAGTATGGGTATCCACATCCTACTGCATTCCACTGAGGAATTTGCGACACAATTGGTTTCGTTTAGCATAATTAGAGCCGCTTCTTTGATTTTTCTCTTTTTACTATCTGTTTCTTTCAGGACTATACTTGAATCTCTCCACTGAACTTTATGTTCATTATCCCATGCGTGTTGACATATTTGAGATCTATCAAATTCTCTATTTTTAATATAAGATTGATGTTCACTTCTTCTAACGTTTAATAGTCTTGATGTTTCACCTATATAAAAATGTTCGCATTCGCAAGATATTTTATAAATACAATTCTTTGTCCTTTCTTGTTCATTGCTAGGTTTAGTTTTAGATAGAATAGATCTCAATGTGTTGGTTGTTTTGAATGTTGTTGAAATGTTGAATTTATTTCCTATTGTTTTAAGTTTCTCGGATAGTCCTTTTATGTATGGTATTGATATTTTCCTCGTATTATTTCTTGTGAATGTTGTAGGATCCCGTTCTATGTTGTTCTGTTCCATTCGATCCAATCTTGACAATTTCTTATTTATAAACGATAAAGGATAATCATTTTGTAATAAAACAGATGTTAACAATTGTTTTTCTTCTAAAAATGAATTTTCGTTAGAACAAGTAATTTTGGCTCTATCATATAAGGATTTTATGATTCCCTTTTTAACGTTGATGTTGTGATTTGATTTGTAATTGAGATATCTGTTGGTATGTGTTGGTTTTCTATACACTTGAGTCTCATATCCAGTATCCTTCTTTGAGACTAAAACATCGAGGAAAGGCAGGGTGTTATTATATTCCTTTTCCATTGTAAATTTTATTGTCTCTTCTTGATCGTTCATAATATTCAAGAATGTATCTAACAATTCTGATCTATGAGGCCATATTGAAAACACATCATCTACACATCTCCACCATACAGTGGGTTTTAAATTTTGTTTAGAAATGATATTAGTTTCGAAATCCTCCATAAATATATTAGCCAATAATGGAGATAAAGAGGAGCCCATTGCTAGACCAAAATTTTGTTTATAAAATTCATTATTTAGTTGAAAATAGGTATTATTAGTACATAATGTCAATAACTCCATTATAGCTGATACATTTAGTCTTGTCCTAGTTGTCAATGTATCATCATTCTCTAATTTCAATTTGATTATGTTTAAAGTTTTATCTAATGGCACATTTGTAAA
Source organism: Diabrotica virgifera virgifera (assembly GCF_917563875.1). Classification (NCBI taxonomy): domain Eukaryota; kingdom Metazoa; phylum Arthropoda; class Insecta; order Coleoptera; family Chrysomelidae; genus Diabrotica; species Diabrotica virgifera. The sequence continues at coordinate 247,217,400 of NC_065443.1, read as the reverse complement.
TAAACTGTTTATGTCAAAACTTACTAAAATATTATTTGGATTAAACTCAATAGTTGATAATTTGTTTAAAAAATGTTTTGTATTTTTTATAAATGTGTCATCATTATTAGCAAATGGTTTTATAATGTTTAATAAAAATTTTGATAGTTCACTACAAGGAGAACTGATGGTACTACAATTGGGTCTAAGTGGTATGTTAGCTTTATGAATTTTCGGCACTCCATAAAAATGTGGTGACTTACTGTAATGAGGTGTCATTAATTTTCTTTGATAGTATGTTAGATCATTTTTAAATTTGAATAAAGTTCTATAGATTTTGTTTTCCAGTGTTTTCGTTGGATCGTATTTTATCCATTATTACAGTTGCATTTCCTTTATCCGCTGGTAGGATCGTTATGGAGTCATCATTTTTTAAAGTTTTTAAAGCTTTCATTTCCTCTTTACTGATGTTCTGTTCAATTTTATTTGTCTTTTCCAATTCAATTTTACATAGTACCCTATACGGTTCTTTTTCATGAGTTGGTAAACACTGGGATATTTTTTCCACTGAACTAATTATGTCTAATTTTGGAATAGATGGATGAGTAACAGCATAGTTTAAACCCTTTGACAATACCAAATTCTCCGTTGCATTTAACTGTCTATTTTATAGATTGACAACTGTCGCTAATATGACATTATTTATATTTAGGTTATCAAAAGTATGTATACTATTTTGTTCTAAAAGAATATTAAATTTATTTAAATGTATGTTTCTTTGTTTCTGATATGAATTTTGATAAATTATGTGTAAACTAAAAATAATTCGATCAAAATCAGAATTTGATATCATTCCGAAAAGCAAATCTTTAATACTTACGATGTCTTGTTCAATAAAAAATAAATTTGACCTGTGAAATTGTAACCTTTCCCGGATCATTGACAAACTGGCTCTATGTAGAATATTTTGGAGTCTTCTGCTTGAGTATGCTGGCCGTAACCTCAAACCCTTCGGTATTCTTCTTCTTCTTCTTTTTTGTTTTTGGTTTCGCTGCAAGGCGATTACCAGCACGATTTATTAGCGATCTTGACGTAGTCTGGTTCTAAGCCATACCAAAATCGCTGACTATGTTCTTGTAAGGAAGCTTTTGATGAGGTGTGATGATTATAATTAAATGAGATTAATTGGGTCATGTTAAGTATGATTAAAAATTAAAACATAAATTAAATGACAAATAGCAACATAATATAACACGGATACATATAAACAGTTGAGCCTTGCAATTTGTAAGCTTATTTTGTTAATTGCTAGAAAACGCATTGCAGTTTATAACCTTATTTGGTTAATTGCAAGAAAACGCATAATTACATTGACTGATTCTTCCGTTAAGGAACTTAGAATATTGTATATAGAGAGCGGTGTTTTGAAGTTCATGGAAATAAATTTTGTGTATATATCAAAATTAGGAATCACATTAATCGGGCATTCAAAAAAGATGTGGTTTAGATCCTCGAGACGACCACATTCACAAAAAGGATTATCTTTTATATTCATTTTATACAGATGTTGTTTTGTTAAACAATGGCCTGTGCGCATTCTAATGATGGTGGTAGTGTGTCTTCTATTTCTATATGGAAAATTTGAATACCAAGGTTTTGTAGGAAAGAAGTCTTGAATTGTTTTGTATTGCGAAGTCTTCTTCTGGACTAAAGATTTCCATTTTTCTTGGTAGATACTCTTTTGTAATTTTTCCTCTGATGACTGATAGGGCATCCTGGGAATTCAGTTGTACTTCCATGGGTACATTCAGGTCTCTTCCTATTTTTGCCAGTATGTCAGCCTGGGTGTTACCAAATATATTAGAGTGTCCAGGTATCCAGGAAAGGAGAATTTTGGTACCATTCTCATTGGCTGAAGATATAAGTTTCTTTGTTTTTAGGGCCCTTATATCTGCTGAAGCAGATATGTTACATGTTTTAATATTGGTTATTGCATTGAGCGAATCAGAAAATATTATAGCTTTCTTTAGCTGTTTTGTAGTTGCGACTTCCACCGTTTGATGTATTGCTATACTCTCTGCTTTGCGTATGCTTAGAGCTCCAGGAAGTCTTGAGGAGAAATTATATTCAATACTCGGGATGCATATCCCAAAACCTACCCTTTCTTTGTTTTTTGAGGCATCAGTATATATAAAGGTATGGTCTTTTCCATATTGTTCAGTAGTCATAAGGAATTTTTCTTTAATCATCGGGTCATATTTTTCGATATTACAATTTAGAATTGGAAGTGGATTCATTAGTGTATCATAGTCTAATTCATAGCATGGAAAATTTGGGCTTTTGTATATTTTTTTAAAATATGGAAAAAATTATTCTAATGCCGAAACCAAGTATGGTACATTATGCCTTCGGTATTAAGTTGTTATCTCTACATCGTTTTAAGAATTTGATAGAATTTTGACAGTGTGCCAGTTTCTCGTAGAAGGTTTGAAATTTCCTAAAATTTTGACATACGCTAGGCCCATACCGGTTTCTTAATGTTGTTCTGAAGCTATTTTCTTGTGGCATTTTTACAATTTTAACTATTTATAATGGGAAATAAGCCACATTATTATTAAAAAATTATTTTTATTAACGTTTCGACGCCCAAATCGGGTGCCGTTGTCAAAATTCAAAATACTACTAACATAAACAAAAATGTTGTTGCTTAGTAAACAAATTATTAGAAGAATTTTACTACCCCGGGTAGCCATTGGGGCTACCCGGGGCAGTGCCCCGGTAGCCCCAATGGTAGTTACGGCCCTGGTCAGAATTTTTGTGAAACGGAGAGAGTTTGTTTTATATCCACACCATATTTGTTTATTTTTGTATTGAGCAGTTCTATAGCATAATTTAGTCATTCCAAAATTTATTAGGGGTTATTAGGAATGGGGTTGACGAGTCGTTTTGAATTTTTACTGCTGATAGCATCTTCGCCATTGTCACTTTTATCATAGATATGAGTTTTTTTGGAATTTCCAACTCATTCATAGCATTATAAAGACTTGGTCTTAAGACACTGTCATATGCCGCCTTAAAATCGACAAAAATATGGTACATATCTATGTTGAACTCTTGCGCTTTTTCGAGGATCTGTCGTAGTGTACTTAAACTTACCTTGTCTTAATCTGACGCGCTCGACTTTTCCTGAGATGGTTTTTTTTTACGAACTGCCCTCAACGCACGCCCTTTTAACAAGAGTCCATATTATATGGTAGGAGTACATTAGAGGGTACAAGGTTTATCCCCATGTGATTTTCTAACGCGCTCGAGTAACGCGCAAAATCCACCGCTTGGTCTCCACTACCAAAATTTTTATAAGCTAAAAATTTAGCTCTTAATCAAACTGATTTTTAAAAACCAATTTAATACAAACAAATATAATAACAAAATTAACGATTTCTTCAAGAATTTATAATTTCATTTAGAAAATACCTCTAGCTCGAGTTATTGTTTGGACAAGTATAAGCTTTTTAAATATAATCGGTCCCCGGGATAAACAAATTCAATAAAAAATAAACTATTTGGTTGATGTGTTTGAAATTTGCCACAATTTTGGGTCACTATATTATATTTCATATTGAAGCATGGTAAACTTTATTTTTAAACCAAGAGGAGTAAACTAAAAAGACAGATTCACACCAAGAAAGTCACTAGAATTATCACCAAATACATCTTCTTTTTTGGTTGATTATATCGGCCTTTAACGGTAATCCATAAATATTATATTATACTATTATACTAATACATCGCTAAAGAGTTCTAAAAACAATTGTTTTTATATAAAAACAGACTAAAAATGTAAAAATTAAAGGAATAACGTAGAAACACACAAAAAATCGCTGATTTAACTATATTAAATCTTAACCTATAAAATGGTTAACCGCTGATTAATTAACCTATAAAATGACAGAAGTGTCAAAATTTGATAAATGTCATTAGTGTCAAAATTTGATAACAGTGAGTAAACTTGCCTGAGGTTGGACCAATTACAAACAAGCTTTAAGGCACGGGAAATTTGAATTACCCTCTTGGTTTAAGACCAGACTATAGCCGTCTTCAAATGTTTCTGCTCTGTATCCAATGGGTCAGGTACGTGGTCAGGTTGCTGGCCTCATTTTCTTCTTTTCTCCAGGTTGGGACTGGCTGTCCGATTATTTTTTCCACTTGTGTTCAATAGTTATATTATTATCAAATACCTTTCTTGCATTCCTTTTGCTATAATATTTATCTGTTAAAGTTGTTCCATTTTATCTTTGCCCAAACCTCATGATCTATTTTGAAACAAGTTAAGGGGAACGGAGCAAAATGCAAAATTTTGACGCATGTCAAAATTTTCAATGTGTTTTAAATGTATTCATTTTTTTCGAATCCTGAGAAAACTAATAAGTATTTTTGAAAAACTTAAACGCAGAATGAAAGACTACTTTATTAGCGAGGGCTAAAAGTGCCTTAGATTAAATAAAAATTTTCTTTTGAATAAAAAATGTGGTTTTAAAAATCACACTAAATTTTCTCCTTTATTTTCACCCCTGTAACTTATTAAAATAAACATTATAGAAGTTTTCCGTGACTTTCGGCCCTCGGTAATAATGCAATCTTTCATTCTGCGTTTAAATTTTTCAAAAATATTTATTAGTTTTTTCAGGATTCGAAAAAAATGGATAAAATTTTGCATTTTGTTCCATTCCCCTTAAATCAAAACATTAAGTGAATCTTAGGTCGATGTGTGATATCATTGATACGTACTGACGATGTAATAATTAGGAAATTAATATTATCCCGGTGTACGTATTTTATAAAGTTATTTTATTGAAGTGTTTAATCTTTCTTCACTATTGAGGAGATTGATAGACTCAATATTAAACAGCTTTAACATCATACCGACTATTACTAGTATAAAGATAAATATAGAACGGTAAAAAATAATATTAAACAAAAACAAAAAGTTTAACAGTAATCTCGAAAATAAACAGTTAAGTTTCCGTTCGACAGAACTATAGCCACACTCATGTAAAATAATGACAATTTATAGGTTAAAAAATATTACTTGTCATATTTACGTAAAAAATAAATAGGTGCAGTTACGGTCATTAAATATTTTACAGGTTTAAGTATCTAGGAGCCGATTTTTTTAATTATTACCTCGTTTAAACGCACCTTTTACGTCAAAGTGACGTTACCAGTGGTGTACTTAGAATAGATTATTTAAAATGAAAAAAATAAAAATAATATAAATATATTTTAATAAGTTTAACAAAATGGAAAGTATAGAAAGAAGTTTTTTTGAATAGAATGGAGTATGGTCTTAATAATGAAAACAAGGAAGTCTGTTTTGAAAATACAAATTATCCAATCTTTGTTTGATTTTCCATATGTACATATATGGCTCACGTCCAAATCTGCAGCAACTTGTTTTAAAAACCAACCTTTTTCGAGTTTGGCAATTGCTCTTGCTTTTGCGCTTCATTCAAATTCATTATAACCATTTTGGAGGAGTTTGATATCGTTATTTTATTTTTCAACACTCGCGAAATTTTTGACAAGCATTGACTTTTTGAAATTTTTTGGCTTTGACATTTATCAAATCCGTACGACACTGCCATTTTACAGTATTACAATATAAAAATTAAAGTGTAAACTATTCAGTGATCGTAACTGTACTTACAGAAAGTAATCAAATTAAGAGAGCAACAGTTAGTCGTTCTAACAATTATACTTGAAAATTAAAATTAAAATGACTAAAAGTTAAATAATTTGAAAAGCCAAATAAACAATAAATTCAAATAAACTAATAACATGCGCTAACGTCACTGTTACTGAAAATGATAAACGTCAAAATTCATAGTAAACAAGGTATCAAAGACGTATTGTTTATCCTTGTTTAACTCATTGTGGTTTCTATGGACAAGCGGCTTAATTTTGCGATACTAGTTTCTGTGAGTAAAAAAGAGACCTAGTATACAAAGTAATTCGTGAATAATTTCATGCATGGGAAAAGATAGGGTGGAAGAACTATAATTAGTCATGGGTTCTCGAATACCAAGTTCTCGAGATGTCTTAATGCTACACGATTTCTTAAACAAAATAACAAGGCATTTTTTCATCCATCCAAATGATCTTCATACTACTAGATTTTTTAAAGAATATCCGAATCTACCCTATTATATCCTACGCATTGTCATGCCTCTTCCACACTTTAAAATCCTGTATTTGCCATATACCAGACAGTAGACATTAGTGATGTTGAAAAAGTAACTATTCGTTACAAAGTACTCGTTACTTACGAATACCGAAAGTAACGATTACTATATAGAGAGGCAAATCGTTACTTTGATTACTCTGATTACTTCGTACCAATCGTATATCAGAGCGAGTAACGACTATTGTATCTACTTTGATTCCGGTACTCAAATACAAACGTAATCATAGTAATCAAATCATTTTTACCTTCACAGATTGGTGAAGGTCGTTGTTATATAGGAATACCTATACAAAATACCTACCTACTGAGAAATACGATTCTCGATATGATTACAGGTACTCAAATAAAAAAGTAACAAAAGTAATCATAGTAATCAAATTATTTTTATCCCTTAAATAGATCGGTGGAGGTCGTTATTATATCGGAATACCTATACAAAATACCTACCTACTGAAAAATACGATTCTGGATACGATTACCGGTACTCAAATACAAAAGTATTAATCATAGTAATCAAAGTAACGAATACTGTAAATGATTAATTTATACAAAATACCTACCTACTGCGAAATACGATTTTTCGATATGATTACCGGTACTCAAATACAAAAGTAATCATAGTACTCAAAGTAACGAATACTGTAAATGATTACTTTATACAAAAGTAACGATTTGTAATGACTACTCGAAAGTAACTATAATCAACATCACTAGTAGACATTATAAAACAGCTACAGCCATCAACACGTGCGAATGACAGATCAACGACAAGAGATAAGTCACGATTTAACAATTTAGAAAAAATGTTGACCTACAAAACGTCAAGTATCAGTTGTTCAAGACATAAAAACTTCCTTTGAGTTTGAAACTAACATAGGTTATGGTAATTTATCTTTTGTTTAATTGTTTAAGATAAATGTCTGCTTTTCGTGACGCTTGTTTGCACAATGGCTGCTGTTTGTGTTTGTGGTTGCGGTTGCTGTGTGTTAGAACTCGGCTTTCTAGTTTTTAATAGATGTTTTAGTCAAGGCTAAAATAAATCTAATAGATTATTACGTCTAAAGTGGGATGCAAAAGTTATTTGGAACAATAATAATTAGTCCGATCAAAAAATAAACTACCATGTAAATCAAAATGTAATTCCGTACAGGTTGGAATAAATTTCTTATAGGTTTAATAATAAGTTTAGGTCAAAGCAAAAGATATTTTCAAAAAAGTATATGATTCTTATGACGGGATCATTCTTATGCTTATGTTCGATAATAAAAGAGATGTGTACTTTTATATTACAAATGAGGTATGCTATTTAGTCTTGATCAATAGCATTCCAAATCGCGAGAGCTACTGTTTCTACCTCTTGTAAGGTTCTAGGAGGTGGCAAACGCTGTCGTAGTCTTCTGCCAATTATGTCCCACAAATGTTCGATCCAGTTAAGATCTGGACTATGTAATGGCCAATTCAAAGTCCGCAGATTTACCTGTTGTAAATATTCGGTTACAGTTCGTCAACGTAAGGTCTTACATTATCGTGCATTAGCAAACAATTGTTACCAATATAAGGAGGCGATATCATGGTAGCTAAGTACATACTTCGCTATGTAAGATCATTGCTTGAACACACTCATCGCGGCTCAATTCTTTGTAGCGCGTTCCATTTCCACCAAACAAGAACAAAAATACGGTCTTAATTGAAACTTTAATTAATAAATCTCCTAATTTTCACAACAAACCACACACTTTTTGACTGTTAACAATTTGACATCTATTAAATTGTTAATTTCTTATTGCCTACTTTAGGCTTGTCTATTAAACTAAGCAGAAAATGAGGATTTATTGATGAAAAACATGGCTGTTAACGTATCTAACTTTTTTATTATCCAACATAATAAATGAATCAAAAAAGAAAATCTTAATAAAGCCTAGAGCTACAATTGAGTTTTAATTTCAATATTTTATATGTGCTAAGAATATTCCACAGGGTGTTCCAATTTTAAGGAAAAAACACAGTATGATTGTTACACCCAGTATAAAATAACATTTACTTGTCTAGCAACAATATCATTACATCGATTTTCTGAAATAATAAGGCTAGGTATAATAACGTACTAAAAAAATCACTGAAATCGAACATTAGGAACATTCGAGACATCTAACATGTCATATTTTTAAGGTGTTCCGTTAATTTTGCCGCTGTGTGTATTACACATGTTAAAGTTGAGGCCTTGTTATTGAGGCACGTTATTACACCCTAGTGCCCTAGTATCATAAAGTTCAGAGCTTTAAAATTATATTTTCGTGGTGTCTTGGGCACTCTTGGGTCTACTTTATTGAACTTCAAAATACCTGTCAGAAAAATAATAATAGCATGTAACATGTCTTTAAACAGACAACCACACCCAATCTTGACCGTAAAGTTCTGATGTTAGTTCATTGTACAGTACCTGGTCAAATTATTAGGCCAAGCAAAGAAAAATTTACTATATGAAGTTATTTCTCTCATGATTATGAGTATTTGAAAAAATACTGTTTTGTTCCTTTTTTGTGAATATGTATTAACTTTAAGGTGCGTATCCATTAGGTTTGCTGTTCCGCGATCCCTGCAACTGCTCTAATCGATACGGCATGCGCTCCTCTACATAACCGCCACTGATTGAAATGCCGAGGCGGAGCGCGCACTGTTGCACGGTCCGGGAGCGCCAACGTACCCACTATGTCGAGCAGTTGCAGGAGCGCGGAGCGGCGAACCTCATGGATACGCACCTTTATAATATGTAAAGGAGCGCATGCCGTATCGATGGAACAGTTGCAGCGAGCGTGGAGCAGCGAACCTAATGGATAAGCACCTTAAGAGTTAATATTCACTAAAAAGAAATAAAACAATATTTTTTCAAATATACTCATAATTAGAGAGCGGAATATATGCAACACAACATTACCAAAATATGCGCATATATATGCATTACTTTTACTGTAGACACTTTATTACTTTTACTGGAGACAGTAGCAGCAATGGTCACCAAAATAACCAACGAGGAAGTGGCTCAAGCGCTTCAAAAAATAAAGAAAGGAAAAGCGGTAGGACCAGATGATATTCCTGGGGAAGTATGGAGAGCATTGGGAGAGACAGGAACAAGGTGGCTAGCAGGTCTATTTAATAGAATTATGGAAGTTGGACAAATGCCAGACGAATGGAGAAGCAGTATACTGGTACCTGTTTACAAAAACAAGGGAGATATACAACAATGTACAAACTACAGGGCTATAAAACTGCTTAGCCACACCATGAAAATATGGGAAAGAGTAATTGATAGACGGATACGTGAAGAAACCGAAATATCCGAGAATCAATTTGGCTTTATGCAGGGTAGATCAACAACAGATGCAATTTTCATTATAAGGCAGTTGATGGAAAAATACAGGAGTAAAGAAACAAACGCTCATATGGTATTCATTGATCTTGAGAAAGCATATGATAGAGTTCCTCGAGAGATTCTGTGGTGGGCACTCAATAAGAAAGGAGTCCCTGGTGAATATGTAAAGATTGTGAGGGATATGTATGAGGGAGTAACGACTAGTGTTAGGACAGGTGTGGGAGAGACTGATAAATTTCATGTGAAAGTAGGATTGCATCAAGGTTCTGTGCTTAGTCCGTATTTATTCTCATTAGTTTTGGACCAGATAACAGCGAAAATACAGGGTAACATTCCATGGTGCTTAATGTATGCTGATGATGTCGTGTTAGTAGGAAATAGTGAAAGAGACTTAGAACAAAAACTGGAACAGTGGAGACAAGCTCTGGAGGAAAAAGGTTTAAAACTTAGTAGGACAAAAACAGAGTATTTGGAATGTTCATTTAAAGATGGAGCTACTACAAATAAAATGGTATCTTTGGATGGTGAAATGATTGTAAAAAGCAATAGTTTTAAGTACCTAGGATCGGTATTACAGAGTAATGGAGAAATAGATGGAGATGCATGCAGTAGAATTAGGGCTGGATGGATGAAGTGGAAAGAAGCGAGTGGTGTGTTGTGTGACAGAAAAATTCCAATGAAGCTGAAGGGAAAATTCTATAAAACAGCCATAAGACCAGCTATGATGTACGGAACTGAATGTTGGGCAGTGAAAAAGAAAGAGGAACAGCGAATGCATGTGGCGGAAATGAGAATGCTTAGATGGATGAGTGGAGTGACAAAGAAGGATAAAATTAGAAATGAGTATATTAGGGGAAGTCTAGGTGTGGCACCAATTGATGCCAAAATGAGAGAGCATAGGTTAAGATGGTTTGGTCATGTTCAACGTCGAGACGTTAACCACCCAATACGAAGAATAGCTGAAATGCAGATTCCTGGAAGGAGTAGGAGAGGAAGACCAAAGAAGAGCTGGGGGGAGACGATAAGGCAGGACATGTTGGTAAAGGGGATTAACATTGATATGGCCCAAGATAGAATTGTGTGGAGAAATGCAATTAGGGAAGCCGACCCCGCATAGGGATAAGGCAAAGAGAATGATGATGATATGCATTACTTTTACTACAAATATGCAGGTATTTTTTCTAAATTTGTCTAAATATGCGAATGCATTTTAAAAATACTCAAAAATAAAACAATATATTAAATATAAACATTTATGTTTAAAAAATTCAACCTACATTTATGTTTAATACATATTTATTTTTCACATAAAAACAAATGAAATGACACACAAAAACTGATATTATAATTAAATTAAGAATCTAAATTATAGTATGAATTTATAATCAAATATTTTTCAAAATTTTCAACTAGCAACTTTTGCCTTCTATCACTAAAAACGTGTTTGGACACAGAAAAAGTTCGTTCTACATCTACTGATGTTATAGGACAATATTTTAATTTAGGCAGTAAACTAATTTGCCAAGTCGTAAGATCTTCAGAAAAGTTGCCTTCAAAAATACGTACAACTTTCCTCAAACAATCGAAGCCCTCATTTTTTTCTAAAACATTTTTTAATTTATTTCTAATTGTAATCCCTGTATTTCCGGGAATTTTTTGACAACGAGCAGAAAAAGTGTTAACAAGATTAACCGAATCACTTAATTGTAAATTCCTTTGTTCTAATGACTTTATTAGATCTGGTAAAAAACTAAAATTATCTTTTATGAACATAAGTTCTTTAGCAATTTGTACGTTACTTAAAAGTTCTTGACTTTCAGTTACACACTGCGAGTCATTTTGAATATCTAACACAACGTCTTTTATGGCATCAAAATGATTTGCGTAGAAAATTGCTGCTTTAATCCATGTTCCCCATCTTGTAATTACGGGCTCTGGAGGCAAGTTTACACCTGGTAATTTTTCTTTATACATTTGCACACGTAAAGGTGCTTTCAAAAATACTTTTTTAACGTTTGAAATTAATTTATTGACTAAATCAAATTCACCTCTAAGAACTTCTGCTACTCTGTTTATGCCATGTAGAAGACAAGTGACGTGTACCATATTTGGGTAAAATATTTTCAAATTTTGTCCTACCTTTACCATATACGGAGCGGCATCTGATAAAAATATTAAAAAATGTTCACTTTTTATTTCTGTAGGCAAAAAGAAAGCAGAGAGTGTTTGCTGAATGAAACGGCTTACAGTCACATTATTGGTTTTCTCCAGTTGTTTTGCAGCTATTAAATAAGGTTTCCCTGGTTCATCCTCTTTTAAGGCGCCGAATATAAGATGCACCATATATCGAACACATGCATCTGTACTTTCATCGGCAATTACGTAAAAGGTGTTATCGCTTAAAGAAACTTTAATTTCCTCAATTACTCCATCATACAATGCATTCACATTGCCCTTTCTTAGCGTTGCCTCGTTAGGAATATTGAAGTTACAATATTTTTGCAAAATTGACTAAAATGTATATTTTGTTATTTTTTTAACGGAATGTTTGCTACCAACAAAGCTTTACACAAGTCTTGATTAAACAAACGTTTTTCTTTTTTTGATTCATATTGATCTTGAACATTTTTAAGAGATGTATGAATGGACTGCTGAACGGGTCCTAATGCAATCTTTTTTAGCTTCAACTTATGAGTAGCAGTTTTTAAATGTTGGTCGACTTGAAACTTCTTCTCACAGAAAATCTGTAAAAGAAAAAAATGTTCAAGCACCAAAAAGAAATCAATTTTCATACGAGAAGCTGAAGAACAAAAGCGGAATTGTCTACAATTTGATGGATTTTTGTATTTTGATGCTTCTCTCTATGTCCGTCTTTATAGAAGTAAAAGCGAATTTGTCGAATAAAAACACTCTTTCCAGAAAAATTTCTTTTGTGGGACATGATGCTTTTGTTTGTCAGTTCCTCATTTAAAAAATGAAATGTGAAAATGAATGTAACTTACGATTTTGGAACAGGCCTTGCAAAATACTTTGTCTCCACTTAGCTTTAACTCGGGAAAACACTTTATCCAAGCACTTTTTTGAATGGTAGACATATTTAAATTTAATATATACCAATCACTTCAAAAACACTAAATACGATACAACGTTTACTTTAAACAAATGTTGGCCGGAAACTGACAAAATAAATATTAGACCCTTAAAAGCAGGTAGGTACTACGACTTGCTACGCTAATAAAATAATATTTTTCTGGGAACACCCATAATTGTTAAATTCAGGTAGTAATGGGAAAGTCCAGATAGATCATAATGAGCGATAGATAGATAAATAAAGAGCTCGTTCATATCGAAGTTATAAAATTCCAACTAAGAGAGGAAAATTTTAAACTTTTATATACTTAATTTATTTTTAAAATATGCAAAATAAATCGTGTTTAGCTTAAATATGCAATGTTGGGTTTGTTGCCTAAAAATATTTAATATATGCATCTATATGCACTTTGCATATATTCCGCTCTCTACTCATAATCATTAGAAAAATATATAGTACATTTTTCCTTGCTTGGCCTAATAATTTGCCAGGTACTGTAAATCATGAGAAAAAGCTAAGAAAAAAACTCATGATCCTATCCAGACATGGTATAGTATTTATGCAACGAGCATTTAATGACGGTCATTATGATGCGAGCGGGACAGATACGAAATGAGCCGCGTAGCGGCGAGTTTTGTATGGAATACGAGCTTCATAATGATAATTAAATGCAAGTTGCATTATTATATTTACATAATTTTTTCAATAATCGTTCACAACAGAAAATATATTCAAATTTATTAATTTTGTAACACAAACAAATTAAGTACTTAGTTATATAGTAAAATTAATTATTTTGTTAAAACATTTATATTTTCAATATGACAATCATTAAACTAAAAAGGGATAGTTCCCTGGGTTGGCTGTATACCATGTAGTTAAATAAACTCTACCATCGAAATAAAACAACTGCTAAGTAGTAGGTATAATTTAATAAAATGCAAAAAAATCCCAATGGTTTGCATAAAATACGTTCAGAACGAACGTTTTCGGACCTATCAGTCCATCATCAGTGAACTCGTATACTTGCTAACTAGCCCTAGAACCAAACAATGGTTACAATTATAATTCAATCTACATTCTAAAGTAGTAAAATTGAAATGGCTTAACGCCGATGTTAGTGGATAACCTCCGGGAACATGATGAAACCCTTATACGGAAACTTTAACCAACCATCTTGGGTCACGAATGTCTGCGAAGTGACAAGTGGCCAAAGATGATTGGTTAAAGTTTCCGTATAGGGTTTCATCATGTTCCCGGAGGTTATCCACTAACATCGGCGTTAAGGAATTTCAATTTTACTACTTTAGAATGTAGCTTGAATTATAATTACAACCATTGTTTGGTTCTGGGGCTAGTTAGCAAGTATACGAGTTCACTGATGATGGACTGATAGGTCCGAAAACGTTCGTTTTGAACATATTTTATGCAATCCATTGGGATTTTTTAGGATTTTATTAAATTATACCTACTTTAGAGTTTATCACAATTATTATTAAAATGAATTTGAGGATAAATTTTTAATATCCATATCGTTTTCAGACATTTTCTTAAAAATATTTAATTTTTAAATTAGGCACTTATGCAGTTTATTTAGAACTGTCAAAGCGTACGTATTTGAATCGACATTGGTCACTGTGCATTTGCCACCATCATCGCAAATGTCATGTCTGTATCATAATGAAGTTCACTATGATACAGTATCACTACGATACAGTATATGAAGCTCACTATGTATCATAATGAATCACTATGATACAGGTAGTGAAATCATAATTGATATTAAAGTATGAGTGTAGAAAAAGTATATTGTGGTTTTACATTTAGTTTGCTCTTAACATTAATATAGATTCTAAATTTATACGTATGTGAGTAATCTCAACATAAATGATGTAATGATGTGTACTCGATATGTTAATGGTCACATTCAGGAGACGAAAAAGTGAGGGAGCAGTTCCCGATGGAGCGGCAACAGTTGTTTCATCTTGTGAACGCTCCGCTCCCTAAATTCGTGACAGCCTGCCACTTTCTGTTATATGTGAGGTTATACACTTACCTCTGCACAATAAATTGTTGTTTACTTTATAATCATGGTCAAAGACGTTGGATTGTTTACAGTCTGCGCTATTTTCCAATTGATAATTAGTACTTGACGCCATCTTTCAACAAGTCTATTGACAAATTCACAAAAGTAGCATAGGTACGTTGGACGGAGGTAGCGGAATTAAAATGGGCTCACTGTCATGGCGACCGTTCCGTTACACGTTCTGCAAGTAGCGCCACATTTAGGGAACGAATTCCCAACAGTTGCGGAATTACTCCATCGCTTCTTCGTCTCCTGAATGCGACAATTGATTCACTCATGCTTGTATTTTTCTCGTATCGATTTCTTCTTTTAATATTGGTAACCAAATCCTAGGACGTTGTAC
Organism: Diabrotica virgifera virgifera; assembly: GCF_917563875.1. Classification (NCBI taxonomy): domain Eukaryota; kingdom Metazoa; phylum Arthropoda; class Insecta; order Coleoptera; family Chrysomelidae; genus Diabrotica; species Diabrotica virgifera. The sequence continues at coordinate 247,202,287 of NC_065443.1, read as the reverse complement.
CGAGAAACTTGCGACGGAGGTGGTTTCATTTAGCAAACTAAGACCTATTTCTCTAATTTTTCTGCACATTTTTCTCTGATATATCTGAGATCTGTCAAAGTTTCTACTTTTGATATAAACTTGATGTTCACTTATTCTCTCAGCGGTCTTCATTTTTAAGGGAACATATAGATTTCAGCTCGAACAAATGAGCGTGGTCTAACGAGTGGTACCAACCAACTCATCAAATCAGTCAGGATTCGCAAAATTAAATTCCAACAGAGAGCGCTCAAAATTTCAAAGATGGACGACAACTCTAGGAAAACAATTCATTTTGTCATTTGAATTCACAGTTCTAAAACGTTAAATTAAAATCATTTACAGGAGTGTTTTGCCAAAGTAACCACTAAGTTTTGCAACTAAGACATCTTATAAGTTAAAGACGACTCAAAATTATGTTTAATCTGTATGCATTCATTAAAATTTGATGCTAACTACAGATTTGTTTTTACCTTTTTTTCATAAAAAATCTGGCCCCCCGATAATCACACAGCGTTCTAAAAATTATTAATCTATCTTAGGATTTCTAATTTTGTTTTTAATTTAATTAATAGGTGCACTACAGTTTATTTTACACCAACAGATAACAATGTTTAATTAAATAAAAACTGAAAACTTGGAAACTAAGTAGGTGAATTTATTTTATAATAATTGTGTTCTGGAAATTACGAAGTGGTCGGGATATTTTGCATAACAATGTACATTCTATGTACAGAATATATACTACATTTTATTTATTTATTTAATTTTGCAGTCGCTTAAACATTAAAAAATACTACGTTTAATACAAACGTTAAATTAACAAAATGTGTGATTTGACATTGGTTAATTTAGGTCATTACGTAGAGTCGTAGAGTATAATAGGAATGAATACTGAGGAACACTGCAATCGTTTTTTTAAGTCGAAATTATTGTTAATTACAACATAAACTGACCGCAAATATGTACACAAATTTATGGCAAAGTCAATGTTTTCCTCGAGTTGATGCTTTTCAAATTCGCCACCAGGCGTCGCCCACTTTGCGGTTCCTCGCCAATTGACTTCCTGAGAAGAAGAAGAAGAAGAAAGGATGATCCTACACCGTGTCCAATAATCCATTTATTATTTTTTTATATAGTTTATAAGTCACACAATGGTGGATAGGTCTTTAGTACTAATCACATCCAAGTAATTTCCAAACTACATACAGCACTTAGGAATAAAATAATTATTTCTGTGTTGTTTTAAAAAATTATAAAAAACGCCGAGATCCGGCGATTTTCAACGAAAATTTTGTTTTCATTATAAATTCGCAAAGTCTGTTCGTTCGTTTGTACGTTGCCTTGTTAATGTAATACGTGGAGCCGATGTACCAATAGATTCCTATGTAGTTTTATCTCCTAAATCCAAATCTGCAAGCGGCATTTCGATATCTCGAACCATCTTCGAGATATTCGACCTCAAAAAATTCAAAAATTGTGACGTCACAAACCTTCTAGTAAGGATTCCAGTAAAAATAGCGGTTTGGCTGACACAAATAGGTATACGTCAAATGCAAATCGGTACGTCAAATAAATAAATTTTATTTCTGGTAGGGGAGTATCAAATTAAACAACTGAAAAATACGTGTAGTCCTGTCGCCAGGGGGGTGGGGTACAACGGCCTCCTTAATTCAGATGGACTTACCCAAGTTTTTTTTATGTATTTTGACCCGTAGAACACGAATTTTTTGGGTAACAGTTGATCCGGATGTCGATAGGATTGTTATAAACAAAGAACTTGAGGAGTTACATAACAGCGATTTTTCGCAAAACAAAAAAGTTTTTTTATATTTTTTGGGTGATTCTCAGCAAAAAAATGGTCTCTTAAGTTTTTTCGTAGGATGCATAGTTTTCGAGATAAACGCGGTTGAACTTTCAAAAAATCGAAAAAGTGCAATTTTTGAACCCGAATAACTTTTGACTAAAAAATAAAATAGCAATTCTGCTTACAGCATTTGAAAATTCAAGTCAAATTCTATCGGTTTTGATAATTTGCATTACTAAAAATTAAGTTTTTATTTGTTAAACAAAGCCATAAACACATAGTGTTTCCCGTGCCCAATGCATGCGTTTTAATGTACGTAATCTAGGTAGAAACTGTCTGTATGTGCGCCTACTCGTTCGCTTTCAAATGAGAATTGCATTGAAAACATCATTCAATCACTATGTGTTTACAGCTTTGTTTAACAATAAAAAAATTCATTTTTAGCAATGAAAGTAATCAAAACCGATAGAATTTGACTTGAACTTTCAAATGCGGTAAGCAGAATTGCTATTTTATTTTTCAATCAAAAGTTATTCGGGTTCAAAAATTGCAATTTTTCGATTTTTTGAAAGTTCAACCGCGTTTATCTCGAAAACTATGCATCCCACGAAAACACTTGTAAAAACATTTTTTGCTTAGAATAACCCAAAAAATACAAAAAAATGTTTTGTTTTGCGAAAAAACGCTGTTATGTGATTCCTCAAGTTCTTTGTTTATAACAATCTTATCGACATCCGGATCGACTGTTACCCAAAAAATTCGTGTTCTTCGGGTCAAAATATATAAAAAAAAACTTGGGTAAGTCCATCTGAATTAAGGAGGCCGTTGTACCCCCACTGGCGACAGGACTAGTGTTCAATACTTTTTGAAAAATCTATCGAATGATATCAAACACGACGAAGAGGGTGGGGGGTAACCTTAAACTTTTTAAATAGGAACCTCGCGATATTTCGCGAAATGAACATGAGATCGAAAAACTGAAAAATACTAGTTCAATATATTTGAAAAATCTATCGAATGGCACCAAACACGACCCCCCACGGAGGAGGGGTGTGGGGTTACTTTAAAATCTTAAATAGGAACCTCCATTTTTTATTACAGATTTGGATTCCTTACGTAAAAATAAGTATTTTTTATTCGAGACATTTTTTGGAATTATGGATATATGGCACTGTAATCGAAAAAAAAACGATTTTCTGAAATGGAAAATAAAAAAATGGAAAATCCTCACTAAAATGGAAAACTTGCCTTTTTTGGTTTTAGGACCTAATCTTCATAACCCAATAGGTCCCCATGACGCTTTAATAACTGCAAATTTAGCATCCAATGCTAAATATTATAGGCACTATTATATTAATGTTAATGCAATATTAAATGGCAGCTTACTATTTACAGTACCTAACTTCCAGATAATTTTATTATTTAAATTAAAAAAAAAATTTATAAGCGTATTTTATAAGTTTTTAAAACAAGATCAGAAATAATTTTAGTCCATATGTGCCTTCCACCCTTTATATTATTATTATCTACACATTTTTAAATATTCTGGTCTAAAATGTTTTCTTTCATATTCTAAATATTGCAGAAACCTCTACCGGTGCTAATTATAAAAATTAGTAATTAAGATCTGCTTTATTAATGTCCCAAATGATCATTCAAGTTTTTCACGTAGGTGAACAACCTCACAAGCTTTGAGAAACCCCACAATGTCATCCTGATATAAACGAACGGCTCTATTATACATTACACGAAAAATCCCGGCTCGACTCATCGAGAGTTTGTTTTCTCGGTTGAAGAAGCTTTTTAGTGTGTTAGTGGCATTAGCAAATTGTTTCAGCCAACTTTGGCTGACTGTATAGTCTGTATAGAGCACATTGTTGTTTGTTTTATTATGGCGGATTGTGTACTCAAATACGCTCTAGCATTAATTAACATATGTGATTGTAGGATGAATTCTCTTTCATGTTTAGAAATATTGAAATGTTGAATCGACGAGTAGGTATATGAATAACACACAACTTCTACTTTTACATACAGATTTTTGATATAATATAAATATATATTATAATATACTAGACTAGCATACAAGGAGACTCAACAAACTGAACTGATCACATTTTTTGAACCAATACAAGAGAATAGTGGAACCTTTTTTTCATTGTTGTTTTTATTTGTCCTTTTCACTGTAATTTGGAACGACTAATTTTCCTCTTTCTATATGGTTTCCATTTCAAGTTTTTGGCGGAATTCTTCTCGTCCATATTTCGCGTATAAACTCGCGTCCATACTAGAGCAATTTTCGTTTTTCTATTTCGTTATTTAGTGACTTATTTTTCCATTAGTGTTAACCTGCAGCATCTTCTCCAAAACATAATTTTCATTGCATTTATTCTGTTCTCCATTCTTTTATTTGTCACCCACGTCTCTGAGCCATACAGTGAGCAGCTTTTCAACAGATTTGGTGTATAATCTTAGTTGTAATATCGTCGCCCCATATAGTCGAGTGTAATTGCGGGATTATTCGTTTCTTTTTTTTTTATTTTATTTATTTTAAAAAGACTGTCTCAGTGGGACTAGCGGCTGATCGCACTTCACTTCGCCGTGATGAGTGCGAGAATGATGTTGAATAATCGAGTACAAATATAAAAATAAATAAGAAAATTATTGGCTAATACTCGTAAAGTGAATGTGAATTTAGTTGGAAATATATAAAATGATGAAGGGTCATCATTCCATACATTTCTGTGCAACTATATACACCGGTGTTTCGGCCTATTTGACCGTCATCAGTATAGTGTAGCAAGTTAAAAAAGTTGTATGTTAACTTGTAAAAGGATTACTACAGGAGCAAGGTTACCATTTTTGGTCATATTGTTAGAATATGCGGGTCTTCTATTTCTTCTATAACTTTATTGATTGTAAGCGGATCTGAGTAGTTTTGACCGACTTAAATTCTATATTCATTATCTTCGTCAAGTGATTTGATTGCATTTCTGTAGGTGATATCTAATCCGTAATTTTCCATTGCTATCCACAGATTGTTGAGTGAAACATTATCACAGGCCTTTGGAAGGTCCACGAATACAATGTGTAATTCAGCGTTGAATCCTATTGTTTTTTCTATGAGCTGTTTTATAGATATTATACTAAATTTACATTCAAGATGCAGTAGAAATAAACAAACCAAGACACGTTAAATGCTACTAGGAGCACTCCCTAATCATAATTTACAATGTATAAACTTTGGAAATCATGATTTAGGATTTACAATGTATGTACATATATACATTTTAAATTATGATTGTACTGCATCTTGATTGTAAATTTAGTATAGGTATTATCAGTACATGAGCATCCAGGACGAAAACCACTCTGTTCTTAACTTCGTAGTGTTCCTCCATCCTTTCTTTAATAATTTTTCCACACAACCAAATACATATAAAAAACCCATTCGAGAATTTTACAGTACACAAACAAAATGACCGTTTCAAGTAGGTACATTAGAATATACTTAATTACACTAACACTATAACTGATCTCTTAAAGTAATGGTAATACTGGAAAGTATACTGTTATAAAAAAGTATTGTAGATAACGAATAAATCAATACATACCCTTAGTATCAACACTTATGATAATCATTTAACCATTTGTGTATGGCTTACCTGGAAACAAAAAAAAATACTTTAGAAACAATGACTAATAAAATGTAAAAGATACTGGTAAAAGCATTGAAATAATTTTTATCTACGAGCGTGCAAAAATGTCTACTTTCGCGCACGCATTTTAGTTTAGAAAGTTTCACTTTTCCGCACGCGTATTACTTTTCCGCACGCGTGTTACTTTTCCTCACGCGTTTTTTACTTTTCCGCACGCGTGTTAATTTAGATATGTTAATATGGCCTTAAAGTAATTATAATACATGCAATAAACTAATATTTAGATATTATTTACTAATTTATTTCAAATATATCTTATTGTGTTCCTGTTTTAATGAAATGAACGCGACAATTCGATGAAATAAAATTATTTTGACATAACATTCGAAAGTCAAATCAGTAGACAATAACAGTCGTTTTGAATCATCGTCATGGAAACCAAGAGCGTCGTCATGCTAACTAATTATATTGAAAGTTTGGTTTTGACAACCTTGTCAAAGAATTAATTTGTGTATGTATTTTCATATTAATTAAATTAATTGATTAAGATTTGGTAATTTTTTAAAGACTCTTAGAAAAAATATTGTTCCTAACTCTTGCAGAAAGTCTCTTTTCCGCACTCGACTGCTTGCCGAACTCCCGCTTCGCGTCGTTCGCCAAACTGCAGTCGCGTGCGGAAAAGAATGACTTTCTGCACTTGTTAGGAAAATAGCTATTTTCTACGAGCGTGCAAAAATGTCTACTTTCGCGCACGCATTTTAGTTTAGAAAGTTTCACTTTTCCGCACGCGCGTTACTTTTCCGCACGCGGTTTTTACTTTTCCGCACGCGTGTTAATTTAGATATGTTAATATGGCCTTAAAGTAATTATAATACGTGCAATAAACTAATATTTAGATATTATTTACTGATTTATTTCAAATATATCTTATTGTGTTCCTGTTTTAGTGAAATGAACGCGACAATTCGATGAAATAAAATTATTTTGACATAATATTCGAAAGTCAAATCGGTAGACAATAACAGTCGTTTTGAATCATCGTCATGGAAACCAAGATCGTCGTCATGCTAACTAATTATATTGAAAGTTTGGTTTTGACAACATTGTCAAAGAATTAATTTGTGTATGTATTTTCATATTAATTAAATTAATTGATTAAGATTTTGTAATTTTTTAAAGACTCTTAGAAAAAATATTGTTCCTAACTCTTGCAGAAAGTCTCTTTTCCGCACTTGACTGCTTCAGTCAGCTGCTTGAAACTGCAGTCGCGTGCGGAAAAGAATGACTTTCTGCACTTGTTAGGAAAATAACTATTCTAGTAAATACTGACAATTTTCTAAAATCAGGGAAGATAGTGAACTAAACCTTGAGACTCAATGTTGCGGTACTCCGCCTAGTACCTACTTAATTTACTAAAATTATGTACATCAATAAATCTATTTTAATTTTACATTTCAGTTCAAATGTACGTCCAGTCTGATTTCTTTTGATCTCTGTCTTCGGCGACTCTGTACTCCGTTTGAAAATTACTAATAATACAATTTTTATGACACAGTTCATGCATTTTATGAAGTACCATCTTTTTGTCCTCTTTCTATCATAAAAATGTAAGGTTTTATTTAACCCTTGAAGAATTGCATATTAGAGTTTAGAAAGCATAATCCGAATGTTAATTTATATAACCGCGTAAGATTCAATGTTCAATATCATCATCATCATCATCATCAATATCATCATCATCATCATCATCATCATCAACAGCTATTCCATCCATCGTCGGATGTAAGCCTCCCTTAGGTGTGTTCATTCATATTTTGTTTGCTGTTTTTTGCATCCATTCGTGGCCAGCCATTAACTTGATGTCATCAGTCCATCTTGTTTGAGGTCTGCCTCTACTTCTTTGCTTGCCCTTGGTCGTCACTCGAGAATTCACTTTGTCCCTGGTCTTCCATTCTTACTATGTGTCCTGCCCAGTTCCATTTTAACAAAGATGTCGTATTATTTGTATATAGTAACTTCATAAATAAACGTTTAAAATACCCCTGTTTAAAACTGTTTTATGCTATTTTTCTCCTTCCTCTTTTTCTTATTACGGTGCCTATCCATTCCGGATGTTGGCGATGAGCATGGCTATCCGAACTATGCTTGCTGAAATTCGCAATACTATATATTTATTTATAGAATATATATTTATAAGAACGAATATTTTTCTCCTAGTAAGTTGTAACGTTACAAACGTCACATCTTTGATATTTTATTTTTTATAATATTTCATTAATAATAATTTTCTTGTATTTGTTTTACCTGTTTTTTTCGTTAAAAACTCGTTGGCGCCCTCTTTTATTATCCTCTATTTTCATCTAAAATCTAAATCATCATGCGGAACGTACTTCATATATATTCTTACTCTGTACATATCTGTCTTTCAATACGGAACATGGTTGCCCATCTACTCATACTTTGCGCTGTCATGTCAATGAGAGTGACAATTAGTAGTGGAGGGGCAAAATTAATCTATTTAAAGAGATGAACCCATAAGGCCCCATCTATTTCATCAGACCATATTCTCTTGGGGTAAGAATACATATTATCATATTTTAATTACATTTCTACACCAACAGTTTGTCTAAGATTTTTTATATCTAACCTAACCTCCAATGTCAAAGCATGTGTTCTGATATTTTAGTTTTAAATATATCTTTTTATTTTACATATATGCACGTTTAGTAATCAAATTTTAACTAGTAGTATCAATCTTAATTCCATTTAATTTACCCTTGCCATCTACTAGTTTCTGAATACTATTTGGCAAAGGTACAATTTGGGTTTTTAACTTCTTGATTGTCACTAATACGCACTAATTGCAGAAAAATCGATTTAAAGGTACACATTGTTTTTTAAATTCACCTGACTTGAATATTGGAATTTTTTTAATGCAACTTTAAAGAATAAATAAAAATAGATATTTTAAGCCATATTTCGTCACAGGAACTATGATACAATCAATATTAGATCAATTTTTGTACTTAACGAGTTTTTCCATGAACACAATTATTGGATATTGATATCCTATTAGAGGTAAAACTCACTAACTGCACTTTGTACTTGATGAATTTTTCCTTGAACTCAATTATTGGATATTGAGAAGTTAATGAATTTGTCTCGATAAAATTTCGCTGACTTACAACAAACGAACTATCAAAAATAACAGTCTATTATTTAAAAAATGAACAATACGTTTCGTGCTTCGAAAATAAATGCAAATCTTTCGGCATTTATGACAGCCACAAAAGTCGCCTGCTTAATTGCAAAATGGATTATGTTACCTTTTATGTAAGCTATCACGGTTACAAAGAAATTTAATCTCATATTTCTTTAATCAATTGCCGAACAGATAATGCACACAAATATAATGTTAATACAGTTTCAACAATACAATGTAACACACAAGTCGCCTGCTTAATCGCAAAATAGATTATGTTATCTAATGTATTGTTTTAAAGATCACTAAGTACCGATTCGGCATTCCAGATTGTAAGGAAAAATTCACTTAGTGCAATAATACGTTTTAATAAGTTTTGCCCTGAAACCGAAATTCACGATAATGCACTTAGTGAATTGTACCATAAATTATCTCAGCAATTAGAAGGGTTAAAGCCCCAGGTGACTTCTCCAGGGCTGGGCAGTACCGTATTGAGTTCAAATTAATGAAAATGTCAAAATCTCAAAAAAGTGCACTTAGTGAGTTTTACCTCTAATAGGACGCGGTGATACTAAGGCCAACAAGAATGAAGACCATCGACCATGTCATCTAGACTACAGCACCCAACATCTTCAGCTGCAGGGATCTGAGGCCGAACATCTGCCCAGGTCTATAAGAAGTCTACAGCAGTACCATTCGACATCAAGAAGTTACCATCGAACCAGATACCAAAGCCATAAGTATAATCTACAAATTGTTAGTTTTTGGCAAGAATTTGAATATATTTGTTAATGCACTTAATAAGTCACATTTTTATTATATTTTTATAAATAATAAGCATGATTGGTTAAAAATACTGTTTTGTTTGCTTCCATTCTAAATTTTCAGAGTTCGTATATAAGATTAGGACAAGACGAACACACACCCTGAGAGACTGAGCTAAGCTAAGGGTGTAGCGATAGCTATCTTAGTTGGTTGAAATAATATTTTTGAATAGTATTTTCAATTAGCTGGGGTAGTCCATCGCCTATTTCGTTTCAAAGTTTTAAACAATGCAGCATTTGACCTCTGATAATTTTGTAACATCTTATACACAATAACGAAGACCACTTGTAGCCATTCAATAACTTTCCTGAAGTTATTAAAGCTACCAGCTTCCTTCACGGTCTTATCCGCGCTTCCGTCGCGCCTAATTTTTGAAGAGCGTCGAGGGATGCGACGCAGTCATTTGCCGAACTTGATTCTACATAATTAATATCCATGATGGTGCAAACGGATCTCGGCCTGACCCTTTGGGAGCTCTAACACATTTAAACAACTTGGGATCGACGCTGGCGTCCCGACCAGCGTCTTCGAGGCTACAGTCAGGAACTGCGGTGCCGCGATGGCAGGTGATTAGCAGGATAGGAGATGAGATCAGTAGTTGAGCTCGGTTGATAAAGTTAAAACAGGGTTGTAGCTGTTATGTATCCCATATATACAGTGAGCACGTAAAGGTTGGAATAAATTCATTTTCTCGAGAATGGACAATTTTGGAAAAAAATCCCGAAAGAGGTCAATTTTTATTTTTAAATTACGACTTTTTGGCATATATATCATACTACTCACGTCACCATCTGTGGGTGATGACGTCATCGATGATTTTTTTAAATGAGAATAGGGGTCGCGTGCTAGCCCATTTGAAAGGTTATTCAATTATCTATTCAGTAATATAAATATTAACATAATTATTTATACAAGGTGTCCAAAAAAAATTTTTAATTATTAAATTTATTGACATAAAAGAAGAATGTATGTAATTTATTTAATTCAAAATATATTTTACTGCTCTCAGAAAAGAGAAAAAAATGTTTATGTAACAAATAAGTATTGTTTTTTGCTTAAATTCAATATTAATGCAGCCATCCACGACAGTTGCCAATTTAATTTAAAAGAAAATTTTTTGCTCAATTAGAAATCCAATGAAATCAATTAATTTGTGGTCATCTGATTGAATACAACCAATAAAACCAACATTATACTGAAAACAGATCCCATGGGCTGTTTTCACTCAATCATGTAGCTATGGATACCTACATTTCGTTTCATTTCGATTTTGACATTTCAAATATTCAATATTTCAAAATGTCACGATTTGGTTGTAATACTGATAAGAAAATCATAATAAAATTATTAACAGCATGCGTAGTGGAAATACATCTTCATCAGTTATAGAAACTAACATCTCTGGATCTTCATTAAATTTTTCTAATTGTTCCTTTGTTAATTGCACATTTAAATAAATTGTTTCTGCTCTGTATTTTTTTTTCATAACCAGCAAAAAATTTTCTATCCGAATAACCCTCGAACATTGATAAATGCTCAAAAATTTTTTAACAACTTTCTCAAGCTTGTTGCTTACAGGCAACAAGCTTTCGACATCTGTTATAAAAATTTTTCGAACAATTATCAATGTCCTTGGGTTATTACTACTGAAAAGCGATGATTATTTTTCAAATAAACATTTTTTTCTATTTTCTGAGAGCAGTAAAATGTATTTTGAATTTAATAAATTACATACAGCCTTCTTTTTATGTTAATAAATTTAATTCAAAAATTTTTTTTGGACACCCTGTATAAATAATTATGTTATTGTTTATACTACTGAATAGAAGATCGAGTTACCTTTCAAATGAGCTGTCACACGACCCCCCATTCTCATTTAAGAAAATCATCGATGACGTCATCACGCCCAGATGGATGACGTCATTAGTATGATATAAATGCCAAAAAGTCGTAATTTAAAAATAAAAATTGACCTGTTTCGGGATTTTTTCCAAAATCGTCCATTCTCGAGAAAATGAATTAATTCCAAGCTTTACGTGCTCACTGTATATAGAGGTATGTACAGTTTATTTCGGAATTATTAAAGAAAAAAGACGGTTGAAATAAATGATGCGAAATTCGATTTTAAGAATACCATTTATAATTGCCAACCCGTTTTTGGCAGAAGACCATATCTTAATCCTGTTACAAAGTAATTTTTATTTGAGTGGCTCGTTGAATTTCGAGAGGTAAACATACTGAATAGCAGGTATAATAATTAAACGTACAATAGATTAACATTTATTACTTTTTACCTATTCAGAAAACTTAACGATACCACGCAAATACAAATGATTTTGTAATAAGCTTATGATTAAATAAAATTTAATAAAAAATGTTTGTCCTGGTAAGGCCGATGCCACATTATGCGTTTTGACCGGATGCGTTTCCGCCGCATCCGGTGAAAACGCATAGTGTGACAGATCGGTCCGGTTGCGTTGGAAACGGATGCGTTTTGAGTCATCGGTACGCGCTTACAAACTGCACCAGACTAAACGCATAGTGTGACAGGTCGGTCCGGTTGCGTTGGAAACGGATGCGTTTTCAACGCATCCGGTCAAAACGCATAATGTGGCATCGGCCTAAAAGGCCGATGTCAGATTATGCGTTTTGACCGGATGCGTTTCCGCCGCATCCGGTGAAAACGCATAGTGTGACAGATCGGTCCGGTTGGGTTGGAAACGGATGCGTTTTGAGTCATCGGTACGCGCTTACAAAATGCACCAGACTAAACGCATAGTGTGACAGGTCGGTCCGGTTGCGTTGGAAACGGATGCGTTTTCACCGCATCCGGCCAAAACGCATAATGTGGCATCGGCCTAAAAGGTATATTAGTTTAAAAAGCCCCTATAGGGCTACAAACATATAAACAAAACGTTTTCGCTCTGTAACAAGAGCATCATCAGTGTTACAAGCACATGGTGAGCCACCCAAAAATACAAAGGTAAAAACCTTTTACAAATAAACTAAAAGTCTTATATAAATATAAACCTCCTAAAATCCAAAGGATGGAGAAAATTCCTATGGATGCGGCTTTAGGGCAACATAATATGACCCCCACAGGTGGTAAGTGGGTCAATTAATTAGGTCACAATGACCTAAAGGACCCACTTACCACATGTGGGAGTCATGTGTTGCCCTAAAGTTGCATCCATAGGAATTTTATCCATCCTTTGGATTTTAGGATGTTTATATTTATATAAGACATTTAGTCTATTTGTAAAAGGTTTCTACTTTTGTATTTTTGGATGGCTCACCATGTGCTTGTAGCACTGATGATGCTCTTGTTACAGAGCGAAAACGTTTTGTTTATATGTTTGTAGCCCTATAGGGGCTTTTTAAACTAATATACATTTTACCAGGACAAAAATTTTTTTTGCGGTACCAACTAAAATAAAACATATAGGTATTAGGAAATAATCAAAGGAAATATTCTGTTTTCGCTCTCTTGTAAAATATTAATATTTTGAGTTGCTACGATTTAGAACGGGATGTGCGTTGTATCTATTTTCCTATTCTTGACATCCTGACCCAAAAAACAAATCTGATACTGAACACACTAGTAAAGTCTTGCGTTAAAATTTGCGACCGTCTATACCCAGACACAACTCGACCGTTAACTGCCAACAGGCTGGCTGCAGGACCTGCAAGGTGAAAACACGCCAGAGCCGCTTCCTTCTCAAAATTGAGTCTGCTCCTTAACGAGAAAATTAATGGATGCGGGACCGCTTCAAATTAGAATATTATATAAAGTATTAATACGCCGAGGCAGAAAAATGCTAAATTGGACGAACTGCGGATATATTTTTTGTTGCTTAATTTGCAAAAAGAAGACTAAGGATTCGTTGCAGGGACTCTCTGCGGAATTGGCCGCTTTTCCGGTTTATTTCCTACTTCAGACTTGAGAATTTCATAACTTTAAAAATGAGTTATTGTAAATTGTTACTTTTGATAAGAGTAAACAAAGAATGGAAAAGGGTGTTTAGAAGAGATTGTTATACGGGTTATTGTAAAGTCTTTAAAGTGGCCCCTTGACGTTTACATGTGAAAAAAAAATGAAAAAAATCAGGCAAAGATGACAAAGCTTCGGCTTTTAACTCGAAATATAATATTTCAATATTTTTTTTCTGCAGCCGTCCGGAAAATTAAACTTTCGACATGATTTGTTAAATCGAAAGTACCACTTTACACAAATCGTACCGAAGGCAACTATTTTCAGGAGCATTTTTTCATTTTTGATACGATGTTTTTACTTTTGGAACGATTTTGAGTATCTACGAATGCGACCTTAACAATAATATCAACTTGCATTTCTATTATGACACACTTGTCATATAATATTTGAAGTGCTTTCGCTTTTCCATTTCAAAAATGGAAATCAGTAGTGAAAATGACGAAGAATTGGGCCATGTTAAACAAAAAGCAACCAACCCTCAATTTGTAAATTAAGAGAAAATTAACTTTTTATGTTTTTCTAAATATTTAATTTTCCGTCGTATTTTTTTAAACGATAACTTCACTAATCAATAGTTTAATTTTAGAGCAATTTTATCATAGTAGTATCAAAATTATCCTAATAAATTTTTACAAAAAAAAATAGCCATATTGAGGGTTGGTTTCTTTTTTGTTGTTGGAAATATATCTAATAAAATGCAATCTGCAAAATCCAACCAACCCACAAAATCCATGAATAAAACCGAATAATTTCAGTCAACTTAGTAATACCATAGAGTAGAATTTATACTATTAAACATAATATCAATACAAATAAAAAATATGCGATAATCAGTCAAAACAACAAACCATAATATTTAAAATGTAAGATAAACATAGCCTTAATCCTAAATCTTACCATTTTCTGCAATTTCGCGAGCTGCTTTAATTATTTTAACAGTTTTTCATTTAAACATATTTTTCGCATTAAAGATTCAAAGATTTCTTCATAATATAATAGATATAACACAACAAATATTTTAATATTTAAGCACTAACTAATATTGGTCAGTACCTACACGTAAAAACAAAAAGATGCAACATTCCAGGAACCGTAATCGGCATAACAATATCAACCCACTTGGCTGGTACTTTTCGACAGTGCAATATATAATATGTTCAGTCACACAAACAATCCAAGTGGGCTGGTTGCCTTATGCGAAATCTTAAATGAACTATTATTAAACAGAAATAATTTGGAGTAGTATTTTTCATGGTTTAATATTTAGAATGGCTTGGTTGCTTTTTACACAATGTAGAATACACATTTTTAAATCGATATGTGACATTATCTTGTTTTCCTCAAAAATGTGGGTTGGTTGATTTTTGCATAACAAGGCCCAATTGATCCCACATGAGATTAATGAAGCTGCTAAAACGGCTACTTAGGAATTATTGTCGCTTGGCTAATTAAAGTCAAGAGAGAGGTATGAATTGGTTTATAACTGATTTCAAAAATCGAACAATAATAAAAGTGCATTGACCTTGTTTATAAATTTTATTACATTACTGATAGATAATAAATCAAAAGTATTTAAATTTATTTCAGGCTATGTTATTTTCGTTTAAACTATATTTCCAAGAAATGGGATAATCAGTTGTTGTATACAAGTTAAAATTAGTACACAACACAATATCCCCAATAGTTATTTTCCTAACAAGTGCAGAAAGTCATACTTTTCCGCACGTGACTGCAGTTTGCCGAACGACGCGAAGAGGGAGTTCGGCAAGCAGTCGAGTGCGGAAAAGAGACTTTCTGCAAGCGTTAGGAACAATATTTTTTCTACGAGTCTTTAAAAAATGACCAAATCTTAATCAATTAATTTAATTAATATGAAAATACATACACAAATTAATTCTTTGACAAGGTTGTCAAAACCAAACTTTCAGCATAATTGGTTAGCATGACAACGAACTTGGTTTTCATGACGACGATTCAAAACCACTGTTATTGTCTACTGATTTGACTTTCGAATATTATGTCAAAATTATTTTATTTCATCTAATTCTCGCGTTAATTTCATTAAAACATGAACACAATAAGATATATTTGAAATAAATTAGTAAATAATATCTAAATATTAGTTTATTGCATGTATTATAATTACTTTAAGGCCATATTAACATATCTAAATTAACACGCATGCGGAAAAGTAAAACGCGTGCGGCAAAGTAAAACGCGTGCGGCAAAGTAAAACGCGTGCGGAAAAGTAACACGCGTGCGGAAAAGTAAAACTTTCTAAACTAAAATGCGTGCGCGAAAGTAGAAATTTTTGCACGCTAGTAGAAAAAATTATTTACACAAGCACTATAAGATATAAACATTCAAAAAACTTGAATGGCACAACAAAGGAATCAACATCAATAGACAACTGCCGAATAATCTGAGATATTAGACAATATTATGAAATATCTTAACGAAATGTAGGTATAAGAGCTATTTTGAATTTCATGTGTGCATCTTATTTTATGTGTTATTTCCACCAGTTTTTCATTTCGGTTCTTTTTGTTGTCTTGTGAAGCGCCATACTTGTTTCTGTTAGTAGAAATCTACCTCTGGTATTTCTGTGAATCTTTCCCAGTAGTTTTGTTTTTATTATCAATCGATGAGTTTCAGTTCTTATTCCCTTATATTCTTGGTATGACCGTTTGGTCCATAGTGTCTCACCATCGATTTTTCGAAGGATTTTCATTTCCGCTGCTTCGAGCAATCTTTTTGTCCTCTCTGTGTCGGGTCGTGTTTCTGCCACGTATGTCATTATTGATCTGATGACTATTTTGTAAATTCTGCTTTTCATTTCTTTTTCGATATTTCTATTTCTCCATATTGTTTCATTCAGGCAACCTGCGGCTCTATTTACTCTATTCACTTGATCTTCCACTTCTGTTTTGAGCTTTTCGTAGCTAGATAGTTTAAACTCCATCACTTATTCTACTATCTGACCCTCCATCTCTAATTTGCATCTTAATAGATTTGCTGCTATAACCATGCAGTCTTTTTTGGGAAACTTAACGTGTTAAATTTTCAGACGGCTATATTAAATTCAGTCCACCAGTCTTATTTCGACCTCATTGGTGATTGTCTCGTTAAACCAGGTTTCGTTCGTTTTTATTCTTCTTCTCCTATTCTGGCATTGAAATCCCTCCAGATATGAGTAGTTCATTTTATTTTATGTCTAGTTCATTTTGTTTTATTTCTTTTTCCATTAGTGGTTGGAGCTCATCACAAAAATTTTTCTTTATCGCTTACCAGAAGTTTGCAATCTTCTGGTGCGTATATCCCTATTACGTTTATAATTTCCCTATCTTCTTCTGATCTTGTTTTGCTTTCTTGTTTTGCAACTCTATACTATATTAGTAAATATGATCCCATCATCATTTATCCTTTATAACCTTCCTCTTTGTTTCCTGCAGTGCTCAGATGCCTATTTAACATTCTCTCAATCCCTTTTCTATTTTCTGATATGTATATGTTTTATTAAATCTGAAAATTTGGATTTTTAGCCATTCTCATTATATTTTTCGTTCTTAGTTCGTAAATTTTTCTCGCCTTTGTTGTTACCATGTCTTGCGTAATAATCCGAAGCTGTTCATCGGTCCTTTAGGTATTTGTTATTTTTTTATGTTTGACAAACTGCTAATCTACATACTACCCTCCTCTTTTTTCCCAACAGTGGCAGTGACAGTTGATGAGCTACTCAACCCATCAACTTCCCCAGGCGGAGTTTTCTGTTTTGAAATATTTTATATGATTTACTTGATGCCAACGTTAATACCACTGAGTTGTATTATTTTCATTTAAAGTTCTCAAGTAGAATAACGTAACACGCCTTATCCAATATTTCAAAAGTTTAAATTTCTCATATTTTAAGCTGCCCAAGCTGCATCTGAGTAAAAATTCTAAAATGTCACAAGATATTCCTTGCCACTTCATATGGTTCACCATTTCTCATATTCTCGTCATCACTTTGCATAATATTATTCGCGCGAGATGCATTCCTATTTATGTGACATGATCAGATAGTATTGTAATATTCTGGAATTGCTAAAAATAGAACTACTAGTATCGGCGAATGTGTCTGTATACCAGTTTCAGAAAACAAATGTCTTTTGAATATTAAATAAACATTCACAGAACGTTTATAGGGTGTAAAGGTGTATATGATGAATGTTATTGCATTATTTAGTTGTTTACAAAGTGTTAACATATTCCCACAGATCACCTTTAACCAGAATGGCAAAAATGTTTATGGGAAAATAAGTAGATTGTGAAAACTAAGGGGAAATTTTTTACTAGAACAACAAATGCTATAGCGGGATAAGATGGTCAAAAATGCCCCCGCACCGATCAGCCCAGTTACTTATTTATGTTTTCGATAAAGGATATAAAATTATGCCATCATGCAAATTTTTAGCTTCCCAGAGGTCCTAAAACCTCTTAAATCGAGAAAAGAAGAATTTTTAGGTTATTTTTTTGTAATCGCAATTTTAACTTAAAAAATCTGAAAAAAATTCAAGAGGATGTATATTTTGAATAGAAAACAGCCTGATTTTTTTCAGATTTTTGTAATAAAAAATGAGCCCAGGAAAAATTTTTTAAATTTTCAAAAAATTTTTAGGTTATGTAAATATGATTTGGCCAACTTTTAAATGGTAATTTGTTGTGTATTTTTTGTCGTTCTTTTGAATGGCAGAGGCATAATTTTTAATATCTGAGCGGAAAGTAGGAAAAAATTGAAAAAACCGTTTTTGGCTGTCTCGAGATGCATCTCGGGACAGCCACTTTTAGGATTTAGGATCCTGACTACAACAACTGAAAAAACACTAAAAGTGTGAATTTTGTCATAAAATTTGGATGTGGGCTTATACTAATATTTGGAACAGCTTTTCCAAATAACTTTTTTCGATATCTCTAACGCGAAGCAAATCGAATCGCATATCGAAAATTCACCCTGTTTGTGGATTCGCAGTAGACCGCATTTAAAATTTAAATTTCAGTTGACTATTTTAAAAATTGTGAACCATCAACCTGTATGACTGCCAAATTTCAAATCTGTATACATTTTGATAGGCGAAATATAGGGGTGTCTTCATCTTAAATGCGGCACACTGTATATTATCAATTTGATAATTTATTGCAACTAATATAGTCGTATTTTTTATACCTAGATTTAAAATATACATTCGAAATACTGACTAATTCACTAATTTTATCATAAAAAGTTCAAATTAATTGCATTGATGTATTGAACCAATTAATGCGTATTAATATAATATTATTATAGTAATTATAATATTCAGAGTGAGTTTTATGTATAGAAACCCTCAATTATCTCGGAAACGTCTTGCACGATTTCTATAGGTTTTGGTGGGTAGGGATTTTCTAATGCAGCCGATATTATAGTGATAATTACATTCTTGTCAGATCTTCCGTTTTTCTGAAAATCTAATGAACTTTCTTATTTCTAATAGAACACCCTGTATGTCTTTTGCGTTTTGAAGTCCTTAAGAAATACTGATTATTTTTCATGTTATATTCCCTATACCTAAATGCCATAGTTTCGGAGTTATTGCTACATGCATTTAAAAAAAAAATTAAACAAATTATAAAAATCAATTTTTTCGGCCCGTATAGACATTATTTTACATTCTTTGGATCATTGGGAAGAAAAAGGTCTTTTGTAATTTTTCTCTAAAGTTAATAGTTTTCGAGCTCTAAACAATTTAAAACTGAAAAAAATCGAATACTGACGATTTTCAAGGTTTAAAAACACAAATAAAAAATATTATTTTTGAAACTGCTGAGTACCCAAATTTAAGCTAAGCCCTTCTTCTAGGCGCTCGCTATAAACTTTTTTGGCCCGTTTTATTCTAAAACATTGCCTTTTTATTAATTGTTAGTGAAGCGCATATGAGAGGACGGGCGATCGGGCTGCATTAACAACTAAAAAACAATATCCCTATTCCACGAACATATGCCTGTTTTGGATTACTTCGATAACGAATATTTTACTGTGCAAAATAAGAAGAACGAAAGTAAATTGCAAATTACATTGTTGTTTATTGGAATAATTATTAGCGCCATTTACTTTCGTACTTCTTATGTTGCACAGTAAAATATTCGTTGTCGAAGTAATCTAAAACAGGCGTATGTTCGTGGAATGGCCCATATTTTAGAATGAAATAAGCTTAAATTACTTATTGGTAACTGATAAAATAAGGCTTGAACTTGAATTTGTATACTGGGTAGTAACAAAAATAACATTTTTGATTTGTGTTTCTGAACCTTGAAAATCGTCATTATTTGATTTTTTTTTCAGTTTTAAATTGTTTATAACTCGAAAACGATTAACTTTAGAGAAAAATTACAAAAGAACTTTTTTGTTCCCAATGGTCCAAAGAACGTAAAATAATGTCTACCTGGGCGAAAAAATTGATTTTTATAATTTGTTTAAATTTTTTTTAAATAAATGTAGCAATAACTCTGAAATTATGACCTTTAGGTATGGGGAATATAACATGAAAAATAATTAGTATTTTTTAAGGACTTCAAAACGCAAAAAATATAGAGGGTATTCCAATTGAAGTAAAAAATTTATTTAAATTTTTAGAAAAACAGATCTGACAACAATGTAATTATCACTATAACATCGGCCGCATTAGAAAACCCCTACCCACCAAAATTTATAGAAATCGTGCAAACCGTTTTCGAGATAATTGAGGGTTTCCGTACATAAACCTCACTCTGTATATATTATTATTACACATTAATTGGTTCAATACTTCAATGCAATCAATTTGAACTTTTTATGATAAAATTAGTGAATTAGTCAGTATTTTAAATGTATATTTTGAATCTGGGTATAAAAAATACGACTATATCAGTTGCAATAAATTATCAAATTGATAATCCACAAACAGGGTGAATTTTCGATATGCGATTCGATTTGCTTCGCGTTAGAGATATCGAAAAAAAGTTATTTGGAAAAGCTGTTCCAAATATTATTATAAGCCCACATACCAAATTTTATGACAAAATTCACACTTTTAGCGTTTTTTCTGTTGTTGTAGTCAGGATCCCAAATCCTACAATTGGCTGTCCCGAGATGCATCTCGAGACAGCCAAAAACGGTTTTTTCAATTTTTTCGTTCTTTCCGCTCAGATATTAAAAATTCTGCCTCTGTCATTTAAAAGAACGACAAAAAACACACAAAAAATACTATTTAAAAGTTGGCCAAATCATATTTACATAACCTAAAATTTTTTTTAAAATTTCAAAAATTTTTCCTGGGCTAATTTTTTATTACAAAAATCTGAAAAGAATCAGGCTGTTTTGTATTCAAAATATACATCCTCTTGAATTTTTTCAGATTTTTTAAATTAAAATTGCGCTCACAAAAAAATAAAACCTAAAAATTCTTCTTTTCTCGATTTAAGAGGTTTTAGGACCTCTGGGAAGATAAAAATTTGCATGAGGGCATAATTTTATATCCTTTATCGAAAACATAAGTAGCGGCGCTGATCGGTGCGGGGGCATTTTTGACCATCTTATCCCGCTATAGCCTTTAATGGGATATGACAAGAGAAGATAAAGTAATCGAAAATAAACCTATAATAGAGAAAATAAATCATAAATCGGTATATTGCACGGAATAATAGTTTTATCAAATATCCTAAATAAATCATAATAATAAATTATAAACTGTTTATAGGCTTCCAGATCGAAAGCAGTTGATAAGATTGCTGAGTAATATTCTGTAAAAGTTATGCGGTACCACATGAGGTTCCTCAACGACTACACTCTTATGGCCTTATTAGACTGTAACTGGTGACGCAACTAGTGGATCCACGAAATTAAATCACACAAAATATTATGGGCAACTGGTGGTCGATATGGTCAACTGGTGGCGCAACCATAGTTACCGTAGTCTAATAATAGGTGCTTAATTACTGCGTATCACATGCCGTAACGACAATCGCCTTAAAACAATGTGTTCTGGGAAAGGCCAGATGGTAGGTCTGTAGGGTGGCCTAGAAAAAGGTGGAAAGATGCAGTCAAAGAAGATATAGAGAAAATGGGAGTGCGACAATGGGAATTAGTGGCACAGGACCGACAAACATGGAAGGCAATAGTAAACGCATCAAAGACTCACGAAGAGTTGTAGCGTCATTGATGATGATGATGACATGGAATTTTTAAGTACATATTT
Organism: Diabrotica virgifera virgifera; assembly: GCF_917563875.1. NCBI lineage: Eukaryota > Metazoa > Arthropoda > Insecta > Coleoptera > Chrysomelidae > Diabrotica > Diabrotica virgifera. The sequence continues at coordinate 247,180,533 of NC_065443.1, read as the reverse complement.
GCTACTCTAGTTGGCCAAAAGAAATATTTTAAGAGTTTTCAGTGTGTTTTAAGTGTTTTTAAAAATTCCATGTACCGATCATATTGTTTCAAATTTTGCTCTGTAAGATCCAAAATGTGTACTTGATGATGTTAACAATAACTCAACAACAAAAATGGGTTTACATCCGTTTAATCAGGACGAATTATCGCCAATTATTGGATTAACCAAATTATCCGTTTAACAAAATAGCCCGATCATCGAAAACAAAATTTTACGAAAACTTCCAAAAAAATAAAGAAAGGATGAAAATTTGGGCATAGGTAGTTGAAATTGTCTATTATTATATAAGAAACAGTTTACAATTCTACATCCCCTCCATTTTACAAAAATTGGGAAATACAGGGCGAACAATATTTTCTAGGGAGCGAAAAAATATACGCTTAAAATAGGCTCGGAATTGGATAAAATGGCTAATTCTAAGCAACTTTTGTTCTATAGAGTTTTTTCACTAAGTCAATATAATACTTTTCGAGTTATTTGCGAGTGAATATTATGCTCGTTTTTAACAAAAAAAAACATGTTTTTGGACGGTTTTTCGCAGTTAACTGAAAAAGTAAGTATTCTAGCGAAAAAAATATTCTTAGTAAAAATATAGCTTATAAAAATTAAAAAAAAAATGGTGTACGCGTGGCGTCTGCAGACCCAGTAGAAGCAGAGTTGTAGCTAATGAAAAGTAGGTTCTTCTTCGTCAAATTCCAAATCGAATATTTCAATGTGAAATATCCAAAAAACAGCACTTTTCGGGGAAAAATCATTATAACTTTTTTAAAGTGTTTAAAAAAAGGTTTATTTTTGTTCTGTTAAAAAAACTTCTCGCATTAAAAATAAGTGAGTTACGCTCAAAATATTGTTGGTCCCTTTTATTTTTTGGTACAAAAATCGCGAAAATCACCCCCTAATTAGCTTCCCAAATAAAATTAATCGTTACCGCTTCGCAATAAGTTACTTTACAAGTTCGCAGTAAGTATTATTTATATTATCTATAAGTTTCATTGGTACAAAGTGCTCATTTTTGAAAAAAATAGGGTTTAAAATAAAACATTTTTTTAATTTTGAAAAAAAAATGGAATTGTTCATGGAATTAACTTAACAATTATTAGTAATACCAAAAATCTTAACGAGTAATAAAATGTACGTTTTGCTTTTCTGAATATTTTTGCTTTTTTTGTTTTCTTGTTAGACAAAAATTGGTTATGCTATGGCTGTTCAAAATTTGCCTAAACTCGTGATTAGTTACTCGTTCAAGCCATTTTAACTACCGCTTTTTCAAAAATAAGCACTTTGAACCGAAGAAACTTACAGATCATATAAATAATACATAAGCAAAGTAACTTGTGAAGTGGTAATGATAAAAATTATTTGTGATGCTAATTAGGAGGTCATTTTCGCGATTTTTTTACCAAAAAATAAAAGGGACCAACAATATTTTCAGCGTAACTCACCTACTTTTAATGTTACAAGTTTTTTTAAAAAGCAAAAATAAACCTTTTTTTAAACACTTTAAAAAATTTGAAATGAATTTTCCCCGAAAAGTGCTCCGTTTTTGCGTTATTTCACATTGAAATATTCGATTTGGAATTTGACGAAGAAGAACCTATTTTTCATTAGATACAACTCTGCTTCTACCGAATATACAGACCTCAAGCATATACCATTTTTGTCAGTTTTTTATAAGCTATATATTGCTAAGAATATTTTCTTCGCTGAAATACTTACTTTTTGAGTTATCTCCAAAAAACCGTCCAAAAACATGTTTTTTTCTGTTAAAAATGAACATATTCACTAGCAAAAAACTCAAAAAGTATTGACTTAGGGAAAAAACTCTATAGAACAAAAGTTGCATAGAATTAGTAATTTTATCCAATTCCGGACTTATTTTGAATGTATATTTTTCACCTTCGAGGGGGTCCCCTACATATTCCCCTACATTTTTGTAAAATGGAGGGGATGTAAAATTGTAAACTTTTTGTTATATAATAATAGACAATTTCAACTACCTATTCCCAAATTTTCATCCTTCTTTTATTTTTTTTGGGGTCAGATTGTTCTTTGATCGGGCTAAAACTAGATCTTGATAGTATATCGACATTCCATATTTGTAATTGATGCAATAATTTCACCTCTACACATCTTCAAGTAAATTGGATTTTTAAATTATTTTATTTAATTTGAGGATACTAGCATACTGTATGTATGGTTATTCTGCCTTTTTGTTAGTATTATAATCCGATGTCTAATTTATTCAGTTGCATTAGGGCCGATCCCATATATTTGTTTAGAAATTTCTTAGCGCTATCGAGAGGAATAGTAGTATGTACATATATAATTTATAAAAGATCTTCAATACAAGTAGCGCTACCTCTCTTACAAAAAAAAAATTGTACGCCACAGGAAGACCAACAATAACTCTAAAGATCAGTAACTCGATAAGAAATGGGCATCACCATTTCCTGGAAATTAGTTTTTACAATTGTGATACTCAACTATACGGAATCAAAATAAAATTAATTTCCACTTTTTTCCTTACCAAATTCGTCGATTTTTACGTTGTACGCTCCTGTGGCTCCTGTCTAAAACAGACCAGATCCGCCTTATTACAGATTAACCAAAAGTAATATAGAATCTATTGCCGTATCAATTTCTGCGGAAATCTAATAAAAAACTTTTTCCATCTTCTCTTTCCGCTGATCTTTCTCCATAAAACACACACGACATATTTCTCGGAAATATGTACACTACGTGGAGAGATTTCAATCAAAATACAGTTGTAATATTGGACGTTATGGGGAAAATGTTATACATACTAAATCGCCAAATGATCTCGTAAATCTCTTTGGGAAATACATATATGTGTGGATGTGTCTGTATTTTATAAAAGTCCATTACGGCCGAAAAGGACATTTTTATGAATTAGGACACGAAGTGTGTTGACTTCGTAATGGTCGTTAGGGCACTATTATGGATATAGTTGGGAGAAAAGCAGTTGAAAACAGTTGTGATTATATTGTATGCCAACAATCACTGAATATAAACTGGTGATTTTACAGTACTAGTATATAAGTAAGATTGAGCTCAATCCTGTGATTTAAAGATGCAAGATATACAGTCGGAAAATGAAAGAATACCCAATACCCATGAACGATCATATCAAGCACATATTTTGGATTTGCTGTGCTTTTCTATAAATAACAAACGAGAGAGATAGATTATTAAATGTTGTTTACTATGCAAAAGCATTATCCAAGACGTACCCAGTTAAATATTTATAATTGACAGAGTGAGACGGCGATACAATTGTTCAACGTAGTTTAATTAATTTAGTAGAAAACTTAAACTCACACTTGACTATTTCTGTACTTCTAATGTCATTCATAGAAAAACATTCAACATCAGTAGAGATAATGATTGTATAAACTACTATTCGAGTAATCGTACTGGTCAACTATAATCTGACAGATTCAATTTCTGTCACTTTGACAGTGAAACTGGGTTAGGTTCGGTAGAGTTTATAAATTTTAATAATCAGTCGTATTTACTTGAATAAACTCAGTTCTTTTAAAAGCTATTTTGATATTATATTGTATTTTTGGTTTGGTATTTATTTAATTAAAATAAGTCAATAAAATTTGTAAGTAATCATCTGTCAATATGGTTAACTTCTGTCAATGAGTTTGCCAAACGTGTACATATTACTCCGACTTTTCAATCATAGTGTATAAAATTACAGATTAGTATATTTTTACGAATGTACATTTATTTACAGATAATGTCTGGAAAATGATCTGGATACCAAAATGATCTGAATTCATTAAGTTTACTTTCATTTAAGTCACTTAATGCAGCCGACATAAACGACATTTTTTAAATTCCTGTTACTATTTACGTCCGGCAACTTTAACATGGAAAAATTCATAATACTATATTTGCTTACTCATTATTTTTGTAGTATTAATTTAATTGATTACGGTTCTAAAAGAATTGATTACGGTAGTAAAACATTTATTACCAATAAATATATAGGTATTATCAGAAAAAGAATAACATCACAAAAAATTTTTGACACATTTACGTAGCGAAAAATCGTACGGTGGGGTAGTAGTCACATCCGTTTTTTTTACAGTATTAACTTAGTTTAGACCTTCACGCCTGTGAACACACACACCTGCATAAAAGTCGTGTTCTCGAAAATGATCGATGTCCAAATTGTGATAAAAAAGGTGATTTTGAATGCCAAAAATATAAAAATGAAACAGATCGATTTATTCAGCAGCTACATAGACTTAAGATACCAGCTCCGTTTAATATCCTTAGTATCTTAGCCAATGGACAATGCGTTGGTGATGTTTCTGTCAAGTACCAAAATAGTTTTGTAGTGTCAAGTATTAACAGTATATGTGTGTATATGTGTATGTATGTATATAGAGAAAATATGGTGAGCAACTTGGACAGTCCATAGCAAGGCGGCTTTCGAATTAAGTAGGGAGCCGCGGAAGATAAAAACAAAGAAAAAACTTGCTATGGAACTTTGAGGACCTCACCGTCTTGTTTATTATTATTCTTATTTTATTATTCTTATCTTATTGTTATTGTTACTAAATTTTTCCAGATCGTTTTTGAACACACCTATGATGTTGAAAGGAGGCTATAATTAGCTTACCTTAGCTTAGTACCATCTCTTCATTTCAGTACATAAATTACCTCTCAACAGCTATTGAACTAATTTTTCTTTGTTATTGATATTTTATGGACTTAAGGTCTTTAAATATTTAATCTTCTCACCGTCTTGTTTATTATTATTCTTATTTTATTATTCTTATCTTATTTTTATTGTTACTAAATTTTTTCAGATCGTTTTTTAACACATCTATGATGTTGAAAGGAGGCTATAATTAGCTTACCTTAGCTTAGTACCATCTCTTCATTTCAGTACATAAATTACCTCTCAACAGCTATTGAACTAATTTTTCTTCGTTATTGATATTTTATGGACTTAAGATCTTTAAATATTTAATCTTCTTGATATAGTAGTCATGTTGTTACTGGCTGATTTACATAAAGTCCATGCCATTAAAACAAAAAAAAAACACTTAGTTTAGACCTTGTTTTGACTACAAATTTTTGATTTGATTCGTATGCATATCATCGATGACGCATTGATATTCTTTTATTTTTCCTACTGTAGATACATTTAGAGCTAGAATAAGTAATTCGACTTAGTAAGTCTTAGGTTTTCACACAAGATGACCGGAAGTAGTACCGGAAGGCGATATCTGAACTCTTCGTGTAACTTTGCGTCCATTTATATACGATTTCACTAATTTTGAGCCATTTTTTCCAAACCTCCGGTCAAAAATTTTTAACCGGAACTAAACATTCTAGCTGGAGTTTTCAATACGCATGGATTGATGATTGATATACAACATGTACTATTTCTGCAACTATAATGTAGCACTTTCAGTTACAACTTCTTAACCGGAAGTGACATCAAAACTGGAAGTATATGTTTGTTCTCGTCTTGCTAAGCTTGCATCGATTTATAAATAATTTCACCAATTTTGAGTCTTTTTGGCCAAACTTAAAGTTAAACTTTTTAACCGGAAATGACAACAAAACCGGAACTACGTATATTATATTTTTGTTCTCGTCTGGCTAAACCACGTCGGATAATATTACCTGTACTATTTCGGTGACTTTAAAAATTCCGACTGCAACTCTGGAACTGGAAGTTCAAGGTCAAAATTTTCACATTTAATACCAATTTTGAATTATAAGCTCTCACTCTATACGCATTTGTCATTCTATCTGTTCTAATACATGCAGGATTTTCACGGATGGTTCAAAATCAAGATTGGGAGTTGGATGTGCTGTATATATTCCGGATCACCAAGAATCCTTGATGTTCAAGTTAGATAAACAATGTTCCATATACTCTGCAGAAATGTTCGCGATTTATCAAGCTCTAGAATGGGCTGTCAACAAAAAAATTTCTAACAAGCAAGTTGTAATTATGTCAGATTCAAGATCTTCGTTATTAGCTCTAGAAAACACACGTAAACATTTATATAAAAATAGCCTTGTCGTCAAAATTTTAGAAAACCAACTAAAGCTACTGGAAAAACAGACTTCTGTAACTTTCGTCTGGGTAAAAGGACATATTGGTATTTCCGGTAATATAAAAGCAGATTTTTTTGCTAAAGAGGCAATATTAAAAGGATCGGAAATAACTTGGCTAGATAGAAGCGATCTAACAGCTACTCGCAAGAAAAGTTTGAAACAAAATTGGGATATTGAGTGGCACGCTTTCTGCAATCGAAGCAACAATCTCTACACCAAAATTCATCCTAGTTTACCTACTGAGCCTTTTGCTATCAGAAGTTATCCCAATAGAAATATATATGCCATGTTTATTAGATGTCTCTTTAATCATGCCACTGTCAAGTCATACCTCTATAGATTTAACCTATCCGAATCAGATCTTTGCGATTGCAATGGATATGTTGACGATATTAATCATTGGTTGTTTGGATGCAAACATAATGATGTTGCAATTAAGTTTTTGATGCACAATCTGGTTCAAGAAGAAATACCTTTCCCACAAAATAATGCTTCTCTTTTATATTTGTCTCGTAGAAATTCTAAAATTAAACAAATCATCTGGGAGTTTTTAAAAAGGACTAAGAGGAAAATTTAACTTGCACTGAATGAGTCCGGTTGAATGTGTTTAGCAATAATTATTGTTTTTTTATGTTTATCCTTATTATGTAATATTGTCTCCCTGTGAAAGTTCATTAAGTAGATTTTGCAGGGAGGTAATAAGAATAGAATTGTATAAAAGTTTATATTGAAAAAATTAACAAAAAAAAAAAAAAAATATACAAAAAAATATGTATACAAAAAAAATGTATAAAAAAAAATTAAATCTTATTAAAAAAAAAATAAATAAATAAAAAAAAGTATAATAAATTATAAAAAAAATAAAAAAGAGAAAAAAAAAATTAAAAACACAAAGAGGGTGTAAACCTCCGCGGGGTTGATCCGGGTTGAAGCCTTATCGCTGTGTAAAAAAAAAACATATATTTATTAGCATTTAGTATTAGTATTTAGTATTAGCATGTAGTTTTTTTTTGTCGATTTAATTATTTGTAAATTAATTTAAGTTGGTTAGGGCCATGAATGAGGAGTATACCTACTGGTCAATTAAATGTTTCCACTTCTACATATGTATGTATGTATGTGCGTGCATAAGTATTATATGTGCGCACATGTACCTAATGTATTATGTAATGCAATGTATTATATTTGGAATATTGTAGCAAACAGTAATTTATTATCTATCGTGGCTGAATGGATCAAGTAATCCAAAGCCAATAAGGAAGAAAAAAAAAATCTGTTCTAATAACGGAGGATATGTGTTTAGGACAGACAGACCTATGTATAAAGTCAAGATTTTCACATTTTAATGTTGTAAAGTGGGTGAAACAGGCATTTGAATAGAATGGGTCAAATTAGGTTATCGTGGCCCTAATTAATTGTGAAAATCAAGCGGACCATATTGAGGTTGGTGGATCCATTAAATTCACCATCGCAAATGGAAGTTTACGTATTAAGTACTATCAGCACTTGGTTATGGGTTCTAAAATATAGCACATTCCTTATGGAGTTGTTGATTTATTCGGTATTCGGCATCATATCAATACCCTTTAACTGCTTCGAGAGAATTAGCCACGTTCTTATTTTCTCTATATCAAAAGAACGTAGAATAAAACTAGAAGGTTATGGGTTTAAAATACACATAAAGAGGACCCACGTTAAGATAGGCAGAATGCCCTCACCGCAGGAATTCAATTTTTTATATTTCTTTTTCTACAAACGTGTTAAAAATGCAATTTTTAGCACTCCATAGGAGCCTTAAAAATGTCACTTTAAAGCACTGGGTGCTTTAAAATTTTTATATTTCATTTATTAACATTAATATTAATAGTACAAAGTACAATTTGCGCAACGTGAAAAGGGTTTTTAAAAGGTTTTTTTATATTTAATTTAAACTGTATTATTGCATTTTTAACACGTTTGTAGAACAAAATATTGTATGATATACGTGTTAAAAGTACATTTTTAAATGCGTGCCTTAAAATTGTACTTTTAACACTTATTATATCATAAATAACTATTACGCACTGTGTGATAAAAAAATAAAATACAGAGCAATATTAACCCACAACCCCCTCCCCCTACCAACAAAAACGTAATTTTTTTATTTTTATTTTTTTAAGTGGAATACAATCGATTTAAAAAATTTCAAAAAAATTCACACGCATAGTTGTTCATGCTTTTACATAATATATCCACTTTTTATAGACCCATTCATAGTACCCCAGGCTGTGGGTGAAAAAACGTGATATAATTCAGGAATTTTTGAAACCTATCAGGTGTTGTAAAGGACGATGCCAGGAATAACTTCTACTAAAATGTGACCAAAAATATTGTGAGCTTTTTTTATTGCGATTTTCATTTGTTAAATTTGCGATTTTTAAAGATTTTTAATTTTGCAGCTTAGGATATTCATTTAAAAAAAAAAGTTTTTAATAGGAAGATGTAGTAAATTAAAAAACCTACAATTTGAGCTATGGTAAGTTTAATTTCGTTTATTGGTTATTGCAAAACAGCCTGCGAAAGGTCCAAAATGACCGTTTTTTACAATTGCGTTATTTATTGTACAAATAATTTTTTTATTTTTTAAAGCTTTAATTTCAGTTCCAAACATAAAAAAAAATTGTAAAGCCGGATTAACGAATTTGTTGCTTAGGTATTATAAATTATTTATCCCAAGAGGTCAAATGTCAAAGGCTATAACTTTTTTTAAAAAAATCGTAGAGAGTTGGTGAAACATTCAATCTCCTTCTAAAGAGTTATATTTTCATATTCTGATGTAAATAAATGCGTAAAGCATTTTTAAACCTCTAATTTTTGGGTTTGAAAATAAGGGGCAAATTTCGTTATAAACATTTAGAGCTGAAGCGGCCCTGTACATCCTATGAGTTTCTAACTTACAGATTATTAATGCTGAAGACGAAACGAAGATTTATAAAAAAATAAAAAAATTTTACAACCAACTGAAGCCGAGATAATTGTTTCTTTTTTCTTAAATCGTAGTGCTTTTATTTATAACAATTAAGACATTATTTTACACTCATTGACTAAAGAAAGACTTATAGTATCTTAAAATAAAAATTATTATAAAATATAGTTACAATTAATTATTAAAAATTATTTTTAAATTCGGTGCTTTTGCGAGCGGCCGAATATTGCAAATTGCCCGGCTCGCTTCAAATCCGCGCGCTCGGAAAATTTTTACGTAATTTGTATTAAATTTTGACCGAAAAAAATTTAATAATATTACCATTATAATATACAGTCTATTTACCACTGTATTTTTCTTTCTTGATAAACTTTTATATGTGAAATCTCATTTCTGCAGAAATAATATTACAAAAATGATACACATAAGTATATGAAATATATAACTATATTTTTAATTTTTTCATTGTTATATAAATATAATAATAATAATGTTACTTCTTATTATACATTATAAAACTTTTTCTTCTTGTAGTGACTATCCGTTTTGGATGTTGGCGACCATAATGGCAATTTGGCAAACCCCATTTGGAAACTGAGAACCAGGAAGGCGAAGGATTACCTTGCTAGAAAATTTACGTACGTCGTTCAACATAACAACTTTTTTTTTTTTTTTTTTTTGGGAGGTGAGAATCTTCAAAAGACCGTCTGGGAAGGTGTCCCAGGTGTGTCGGATTCGATCCGTCACGCTTCACCGTGCCGAACCGCCTACCGACTAAACTCACCTCCTCTTCCTCCAGCCGACAGGTCTGGAACCGCTCTTGGCGAGCATGTCTGACCCGTCGACCTTACTCATAACTCCCCCCGGGCACCCTCTGCGTGCACTCCGTAGATTAAGCGGCCACTCAGCCGCCCCGTCCCGCACACACCACGCACAAAGACCGGTCGGTGAAGACGACCGTCCCGTGCAGCCCATGTGCGGGTGGGGCGACCGGGGTGCCCCCAATCAAACATGAACTAGCAAAAGGATACCAGTCGACAGTTACGAGCAACTCCAAACATTCGTGCTTTCATCAATTCGCACTCACACTCATACCCATTCATTCTACAGTTAACAGGAAGCAGTCAGTGAAGTTGGGTGTAAAAATCCTCCCCCACTACCTGATACAAAACAAAAAACAGACTAAAACAAGACAAAACAGAAAGTAAACAAAACAATACAAAGGCGGTCAGCATGGGTTAGATGTAAAAGGTCCTCCCCCTGCTGACTACCGCTTACAACACGCAACACATTTGAGTAATAAAATTGATTTAAAATGATAAATATTGTATAAATAAGATTGAAGAAGTAAATAAGAAGATAAAACAAGATAAAATAAATAAATAAGTAAAACTAGTTAAAATAAGACAGACAGCGCAGGTTGGATGTAAAGGATCCTCCCCCCACTGGCTGCCATCTGCGACACAAAAATAAAAACGTTAAAAAAATAAATAAATAGACGGTCATCCCGCTTGCAGTCGCCTCTCTTTCTCCTCTTTGTGCTTCATTGTCTTCGTGACAAAAGCAATGATCAGGTCGAAGTCTCTCTTGCTATTGATAGCTTTATCAATTAGCTCGTGAGGCTCGCCTAGAGGGGATCCCAGTCCCAGCTGCAGCTCGGTACGTCCCGCCTGGTATGCAGGGCACACGAAGACGACATGCTGCGCGTCATCCACTACTCCACACTCAGGGCATAGATCGTCCATGGTTTTCCCTATACGATGAGTAAACTTCCTGAACGATCCATGTCCCGTCAAAAATTGTGTGAAATAGTAGCCGACGCGCCGATGCCGGCACTCATACCACCTCACCACATCTGGAATCAGGGATCTCGTCCAGGCCGCCTTCTCGACTTCGGCTGCCCATTCCCTCTGCCACATCTCTAGACTTCTTTTCCTTTCTTGTGGACCTGAACCTATTGCCCCGTTGCCCCTCTGGTACATTCGGACTCTTTCTCTGGCCAGGATGTGCACCGGTACAGACCCAGCCACCACCTGTAAGGCAATGGTTGATACGGTTCTATACGCGCTGCACACCCTGATCAGAGGTTTCCTTTGTGTCCTAAGAAGCACGTCTTTATACTTTTTCATTCGAAGGACCTCGTGCCACACTGGGGCTCCGTATAAAACTATGGATAAGATGGATTGTGCCATCACTATTCTCTTCTGGGATCCAGGACCCCCTATATTTGGCATAAATTTATTTAGTATAGAGGTCCTTTCTTCTGCCTTCCGACATGCTTCTTGTACGTGTTGTCCGAATTTAAGCTTGTCGTCGAAAATAATTCCGAGGTACTTAACCGTCTTTTGGGGTCTTATTACAGAGCCTTTATATCCAAATATTATGTCATCTCTCTTTCTTGGTCCCCTCAAGATAATGGATTCTGTCTTCTCTACTGCTAACTTTAGATCATTTCTCTCTATCCAATCTGCGGTCTTCTGTATTGCTTCGTTTACTTTTTGTATTATTCCCCTATTCATGTCGTCTTCGACCAGTAATGCTAGGTCGTCCGCGTATGCAATCGCTCTCACTCCTCTCTGCCTGTTTACTTCTAGTACCCCGTTGTATAGTATATTCCAAAGTAAGGGTCCCAGGACTGACCCCTGGGGTACACCCGCGGTCATTTCTTTCTTCTTTTTCTTCGATATGCATACGGTTCTTTCAGATAGGTAGTCCTTTATTATGTTGGACACATACTCTGGAGCCCCAAATTCGACTATTCGGTCTACTATGTGACCCCAGTTTGCTGAATTAAAAGCATTTTTTATGTCCAACAGAACAAGGACCACCCATCTTTTTTTACTTGCTTTAGCCGCGTCCCTTATCCAGGTCGCGGCATCGACTGTCGATTTACCTTTTCGAAATCCATATTGTTGATTTGATAGCACTCTTTGATCTTCCAACACGCCCTCCAGCCTCTTCCTGATAAGCCCTTCGTAGAACTTACCAAGGCAGTCCAGAAGGCATATTGGCCGATAAGAGGCTGCTGAATCGGGGGGTTTCCCAGGCTTTAGGAGTAGAACTAAGTTCGCTTCCTTTAAGTCCCCGGGAAACTCTTGCTTCTGCAGTAGGTCGTTGTATATTCTTCTGATCAAACCTGGTTTCTCCGTTGCTATTATTTTTATTGCCTCTGGTGGCAGCCCGTCAGGGCCGGGAGCTTTCCCTGTCTTCATCTCCTGACCAGCTATTCTAACTTCCTCTTCCGTGAACTCCTCTACCATCGTTGGAAATATCTTAATGAAATTTTGATGATCCTTGGTAGGAAAGAGGAGCTCAGCTGATTCCATCCGCTGGTCTTCGTCGAGTCTATATGGGGCGATTATTTTCAGCGTCTTCATAGTGATCTTGTACGCATCGCCCCATATATCTTCGTCCAATGCTTTTATCAGGGTCTGCCACTTTTCTTTTTTCTCTTGTTTTATTTTTTTATTTAAAGTTTTCTTTAGATCTTTATATATTTCCTTGAGCTCGAGGCTGCCCTGGCTTCTCGTATAATTCCTTCGAGCTCTGAGGCATCTCTCCCGTAGACCTTCTATCTCATCCGTCCACCAGTAGGGGGATTTTTTATTATCTTTTCTCTTCACGGTGGCCAAATTTGCTGCACTTTGCAGTGCTCTTCTCAGTTGGCCAAGGTCAGAAATCTCTTGTTCATTAATTTTCCTGACCTCCGATAGGTACTTGGTTTTGTTAAAATAAATCTCCGTGTGTCCTATCGGCCGCCTTATTCCCCCATTAACCTTTATTTCGTATTGTATATACCGGTGGTAGGTGAATAACTGATCGTCAAGGACATCCCAGCCGTGCACTCTCCTGGATAGCCCTTCACTCGCGAACGTAATATCAATATGTGTTCGGCTGACCCCCCTTACGAATGTTGGTTTGTTATTGTTTAATACTTGGAGGCCAGCCTGGGCTATCCATTCATTCCATATTTCCCCCTTTCTGTCGTTTATGGGGGCACCCCACAACCTCGATTTCGCGTTAATGTCCCCGGCGATCATCACTTCTTTTTCGTTCGTGGCGGCGCTCATTATTTCATCTACAATTGCTTTGTATCTTATCATAGGGATATTTGGGGACACGTAGCATGCCAGCAGGCTGAAATCCCTCAGTTTGATGAGGATATGATTTCCTCCCCTGACAATACCACGCACCCCCAAACCCCTATTTCTAAAGAGCACCGCCACATTCTTCCCATTATCCTGGACCCAACCACCGGCTGATGTTATTTTTTTGTTCGGTTCCGGGACGATGAGCAAGTCTATTTCTAGCTTGCAGGCTTTTGCGTGGACAAGGTCGTGTGCTCGGCGTGCCCTGCCCACGTTCACCTGCAATATCCGTATACCAGGTTGATCCTTGAGGTCCACTTTGGTTCAGTTCCCAGAGGTCGTTTCTGCGTCGGACTCACGTCTTTCGAAAAAATTAAAAAGCATAAAAGCTAAAACAAATAAATTAATTAATATAAATAAAATAAATAGATACGGTATATAGATAAAATATGTAAAAGTAAAAGAATTCAATAAATAAAAGCGGTTTAGTAAAATTGAAATAATAGAGTAAAATAGAATAAATAAAATAAATAAAATAAATTTTAAAGATATAAAATAACACCTAGGTGGGCTGTATATGGGCCCACCTTCGTTTTCCAGGGAGTCTATTTTATGTTTGGTCAGTTCGTTTTAGGGGTTCCCCTCTCCTCCCCTACCGTATACAAGGGCTCGGTACGACGGACAGGCCATCCTGTCCATCCTATGCCCTTCTTCTTTGCATACCGAGCAGTACGGTTTATTACCGCAGCTTGCAACGGTATGTCCCGTTTGGAGACAATTATAGCAGCACGCCGCCCTGCTCTCTTCCTTGCATTCGTAAGTGTTGTGCCCGAACTTTAGGCACTTAAAACACCTAACTGGGTTGTGTCTCTCCATTATTGGACACACAACCCACCCTATTTTTACTGAGCCGTACCTCCTCAGCTCTTCCGCTATGGAGGGGCGTACGGCTATCGTAGCTACCTGCTCCCCATATCTGTTTGTTCGTAGAACCTTGACTTCTATCTCTCTCTCAGGAACGCCTGTATAGCTCTTTATCATTTTCTTTAGAGTTTCCTCACCAACCCCAGGGTCCAACCGCGTAATCGTGAAGAAAGTCTCTTTTCTTCTGATTGCCGTGTCCATCCCGTTCATTTTGCTGTCCAGTTCAGCCCTCAACTTCTCCGCAGCCCCTCTTCCCTTTAACTTTACAAGGAGATCTCCCCCATTCGTTCTTTTTAACTTCTCCACTTGTAGACCGATTTTTCCAATGTCGATTTTTTCTCTCATTTCGCTAAGAACTTCGTTATATTTTTTCCCCCCCATCTTTATAAGGAGGGCTTCTTCTTGTTCTGACTTCTTCTCTACCTCGAGTTCCTTCCCTCTTACTATCATCTCCCATGAGATACTTTCCCTCCGCCCCACATATTCGAGGGCTTTCCTTATGATCTCCTTGTTAAGGTCGTTACCGGCTACGACCCGTACAACCTTTGGTGTTTCATCCATCTCTTTCTTAATTTTAGTTATAGCCTTTTCTGCTAGGTCGTATATATCGCCACCACTTTCTTTTTCTATTCCAGCGACAAACGTGTACCAAATTGTTTTTTTATTTTCTTTCCTCCTAAAGTTCTCAAGGAATTTGATTTCTCCCTCGTTCACTTCCTCTAGTGTTTCTGCCAGATCCTCTCCCACGTCCTTTATTATATTTTCTACCCCTTTGTCCTTCGCATCCTTTTTTGTTACTATCAGACATGTTTTCTTCTCGACCGTTTCTCGTAACCCCCCTTGTTCCCAATTTGTCTTTATATATGCTTTCTCCTCCCATTTGCTATTACATATACTCATGAAGGTTTTTTTTCCTCCCCCCATGTTTAGAGCCCTTTTAATTTTTTCTTGCTCTTCTCTCTGTCTTTCTTGTTTCACTTTTAGCTTACAGTGATCGCATTTTACTTCTTGTTGTGTTTTTTCGGCTATACTGTCGTCTTCTTTTTTGTTGTTAGTGGATTTTATGACCCCTAACAGTTTTTTTAATTCCGTATCCATCTCCACCTTTTCCCCCTTTTTTTCGCTTAGGTTAGTAAATATCTCTATTAGTTTTATATTTAACTCTACGAGTTTCCTGTTTATTTTTTGTTGTTTGGTTTCGTTAGGAAACTTAATACTCTCTTCCAGTCTCTCCCTCTTCAGATCATTTATTCTCTCTAGACTGTCCCCTTTCCTTTTCTTCTTATTCATGGTTTCATCATCAAGCAAGAAAGAGGCTAACACCCTCTCCTGAATATTTTGCCATCCTTTTTCTATTTTTTCCACTTCCTCTTGTGATCTTTCCTCCCCTATCTCATCGTCATCATTTTCACTGCTTTCCAGCATTTCATCCCCTACTAGTGTCGACTGTTTTGGGGCAGTCGACCTGTTCATCTTCTGTTTCTTTTTATGTGAGTTTATGAGCTCCCTCTCAAAACTGTTCATTCCTTCTTCCCATTTCAAGTCGTCAGGCGACTGTTTTTTCCTATTCTCATTTTCCATATCCGTTCCATTGTCCGTGTCTCGCCGATGGTCGTCTTCACTCACCCCCGTCTGTTCAGAATTGTGTTTATTGGTACTCATATAAATTCCCACGAGTTGGGACGTACTATACGTCTGGCGCGGCAGTGCGCCCTTACCACGCCAAGGCTTGGTTACTTCGGGAGGTCGCCAGGTATCCCGAAGGGATCGTTTGTGATGCTCTAACCCTCGCATCTCTCATATCTTTGGCACGATGCCTTCCACCGTGATAGTGGGGATTGTTTTATTGAGGTTTACTCCTCTATCAACATAACAACTACAAATTGCCATGATGGTGGCCAACATCAAAAACAGATAGTCACTACAAGAAGAAAAAGTTTTATATTGTATAATAAGAAGTAACATTATTATTATTATATTTATATAACAATGAAAAAATTAAAAATATAGTTATATATTTCATATATTATATACATATGTATAATTTTTGTAATATTATTTCTTCAGAAATGAGATTTCAAATATATATATATATATATATGAAAAAACAAAAGATGTAGATCTTTGAAACACACTCAGTGATCCAAAGGTCCACAGGTACTGGTTTAACGACCACTCGTACGAAATCAAACAAATGAAATAGAGAATGTGGAAAAATCCCCTTACGAATAACTCACACATCCACTATTTCTGGCTGGGAAAAATTTTTCGAATAGAATCAAGATCCAAACACCAGTTCTTAGAAATGTGTTTCGCCCTCTTCAACCTCCGTGGTTGAATTTCTAAAGATATTCAACCTCTCATCTTTACCGATGAGCCCACGGAGGTTGAAGAGGGCGAAACACATTTCTAAGAACTGGTGTTTGGATCTTGATTCTATTCGAAAAATTTTTCCCAGCCAGAAATAGTGGATGTGTGAGTTATTCGTAAGGGGATTTTTCCACATTCTCTATTTCATTTGTTTTATATATATATATATATATATATATATATATATATATATATATATATATATATATATAAGTTTATCAAGAAAAACAAATACAGTGGTAAATAGACTGTATATTATAATGGTAATATTATTAAATTGTTTTCGGTCAAAATTTAATACAAGTTACGTAAAAATTTTCCGAGAGCGCGGATTTGAAGCGAGCCGGGTGATTTGCAAAATTCGGCCGCTCGCAAAAGCACCGAATTAAAAATAATTTTTAATAATTAAATGTAACTATATTTTATAATAATTTTTATTTTAAGATAATATAAGTCTTTCTTTAGTCAATGACTGTAAAACAATTTCTTAATTGTTATAAATAAAGGCACTACGATTTAAGAAAAAAGAAACAATTATCTCGGCTTCAGTTAATTGTAGAAAATTTTTATTTTTTTATTAATCTTCGTTTCGTCTTCAGCAACAATAATCTGTAAGTTAGAAACTCATAGGATGTTCAGGGCCGCTTCAGCTCTAAATGTTTATAACGAAATTTGCCCCCTTATTTTCAAACCCAACATTTAGCTCGGCTTCAGTTGGTCGTAGAAATTATTTTTTTTTATAAATCTTCGCTTTGTCTTCAGCAACAATAATCTGTAAGTTAAAAACTCATAGGATGTACAGGGCCGCTTTAGCTCTAAATGTTTATAACGAAATTGCCCCCTTATTTTCAAACCAAAAATTAGAGGTTTAAAAATGTTTTACGAATTTATTTACATCAGAATATGAAAATATAACTCTTTAGAAGGAGATTGGCTGTTTCACCAACTCTCTACGATTTTTTTTCAAAAAGTTATAGCCTTCGACATTTGACCTATTGGGATAAACAATTTATAATATCTACGCAACAAATTCGTTAATCCGGCCTTACAATTTTTTTTATGTTTGGAATTGAAAGATCTTCATTTCAAAGCTTTAAAAAATAAAAAAAAAATATTTGTACAATAAATAACGCAATTGTAAAAAACGGCTATTTTGGACTTTCGCAGGCTGTTTTGCAATAACCAATAAACGAAATTAAACTTACCATAGCTCAAAT
The DNA here is from genome assembly GCF_917563875.1 of Diabrotica virgifera virgifera. NCBI lineage: Eukaryota > Metazoa > Arthropoda > Insecta > Coleoptera > Chrysomelidae > Diabrotica > Diabrotica virgifera. The sequence goes on along the minus strand of NC_065443.1, from coordinate 247,162,813 downwards.
TGTAGGTTTTCTAATTTACTACAACTATCTATTAAAAGGTTTTTCTCTAGAATCAATACCCTAAGCTGCAAAATTAAAAATCTTTAAAAATTGCAAATTTAACAAATGAAAATCGCAATAAAAAAAAGCTCACAATATTTTTGGTCACATTTTAGTAAAAGTTATTCCTGGCATCGTCCTTTACAACACCTGATAGGTTTCAAAAATTCCTGAATTATATCCTGAAATCGACCTATTTTTCACCCACAGCCTGGAGTATAGGTAGAGTGCATAACCTTAAAATGCATTTTCCTGATTTTTTTGGTAAGTTGCGCCACCTTCAAAAACCACAAAAACGGGTTTTTAGGAGATTTTTGGGATTTTCCCCATTTTACAGAATTCAAAATAGATTAGGTCAAGATTTTTTTATATATTTAAAGTAACTAAGATCTTTAAAACAGTCAAAAATTACACGAAACACGTTCAAACCCCCCAAAAAACTTGTTGAAGGTTTTTAAAGGTTTTTGCGGTGTTAATCATATTTTATCGATACAACCTGAATCAATTTTTTCATCTTTTACTTGTTGTATGTGACTAAAAAATACGACAGCGCAATTTTATCGTCCTTTTTTCGTTATTTTTTTTTTTAGGTGGGATGCAATATTTATTTTTTCTTTAATTCACATAGTTCAATCTTTTGCAAAACATGTCTCGTTTTTATAGACCCGTATAAAAATGAATTTCATTTTTCGAAAAAAGGCGGATGCAGGTTTAATTTTTTATTTTGTGCATTTTATGAAAAACCTGTTTCTCATTTTTTCAGATTTTTTCGTAAGTTGCGCCACCTTTAAAAACCAGAATCTCTTGTTTTTCTGGGGTTTTGGGGATTTTCCCCATTTTATATACATACTTGAAAGTAGATCAAATCAAGGTTTTTTTTATAAGTTATATATAGTTTGAAGTAACTGAGGGACATGAAAATGGGAGAAACACGTTCAAACCTCCCAAAAAACCCTCCACGTTTTTGTCAAAACATGGGGTCACGAAATGTCAAAAAATCTTTATTTAATAGTTATGTATGATATAAATGTTAAAAGTACAATTTTAAGGCACGCATGTAAAAGTTTTCATTTCAATTCACATGAGTGCCTTAAAAATGTATTATTTTAAAATTTAACACGTATACTTTAACACTTAAAAATTTTAATACGTATATCATACAATATTTTTCTACAAATTTATAAAAAATAAAATACAATATTGTTAATTGATGAAACCATGAAACCTATCACCCGTAAAAGGTAGAACTGGTTGTCTACACTCGAGGAGAATGTCTAAAAATTCTTAGCAAAAATATTATACAGATACATAAACTTGTTTTTTCTACAAACGTGTTAAAAATGTAATAATACAGTTTAAATTAAATTTTAAAAAACCTTTTAAACCACCTTTTTCAAATTGCGCAAGTTGTACTATTAATATTAATGTTAATAAATGAAATATAAATATTTTTATATTTCACAATTTGACAATTCACTTTTAACTGCAGTGCCTTAAAATTTTTAAAGCACTACGTTTCTTTTTTAACCAGGAGGAGTAAACTAAAAAGACAGATTCACACCCAAGAAAGTCACTACAAAAATAACCAAATACATCTTCTTTTTTGGTTGATCATGTCGGCCCTCTTCGGTAATCCATAAATATTATATTATATTAATATGTCACTAAAGAGTTCTAAAAATAACTGCTTTTTATATAAAGGCAGACTAAAAATCTAAAAATTAAAGGAATAACACAGAAAACACAAAAAATCGCCGATATAACTTAATTAACCTATGAATGTCAATCGTGTCAAAATGTGATAATTGTTATTAGTGTCAAAATTTTATATCAGTGGAGTAAACTTGCCTGTGGTTGGACCAATTACAAACAAGCATTACAGCGCGGCAAATTTGAATCACTCCTCTTGGTTTAAAAACAAACCATAGTGCTTTAAAGTAGCATTTTTAACGCTCCTATGGAGTGCTAAAAATTGCATTTTTAACACGGTTGTAGAAAAAATAATTTTTACCACAGTCACAATATTATTCATTAATATGTAAGGGTATATCACTATCAAGTACATACCTGCAAACCTTTATTAATTTTTCAAAACAAAAGTTTTACATATTATCCTACTACTTGTAATATCGCATTGTGACCTTGATATGATTCCAAACAATACAGGACTTTTTCTTTCGTCTGCATTTTTTATATTGTATTCAGACAAAAATAGCTCCTGAAATACATAAAACATAATAATGTGTTTCAGTAGTGAAACCAAAGAAGATTCGTTCTAATTATTATGTAACCAGAATCAATTTACTGCGCTCTGTGAAGGTCATTTTCCCAGTTCAGGCTTTCATCAACACAGACAAATTAATCAGACTTGATTACGAGAAAAAAACGTTGGAATTTCTGACACTCCAGTAAGTTTTAAATCGTTGATTGTGCAAGGACATTTGATGTAAAAACACTGTCATAATGTTAATGGCTGCTTTGTTGTGATAATTAATTAAAAATTCAGTATTGATAACATCTACAGTAGCTTATTTGGAGAAATATTTATAATTAATTGTTAAGATGGCTGTATGGTGGATGTTACAAAATATGTGTCGTATAATTACAGGATAAAAGGTTAATGTGCAATAAAAAATTCTAGAACTAGTTTATGTTTTTAAAAAATACAAATAACTAGGTATACAGGGTGAGTCACTAAACAGAGAAAGAAATGTGATTGTTCTATATTGATCAAAATGTTCGAATATAGAATAATATCCTCCTCTAGATATTTCTATTCTGCGCCTCTGCTATCCACTTGGTCAGAATTCTTTTGAAGTCGTCGGTCAATATGGGGTTTTCCCTGGCTTCGCTTGTCTGTCAGTTTTCTCTGTTTAAGCAATTTTTTTGTCCACCTGTCGCCTTCCATTCTTATAACATGTCCTGCCCATCACCATTTTTTTTCTTTTAATTTCTTTGATAATGTCTTCTAAATTTTTCTGTTGATATTTTTGTGAGAGTTAAGGTTTCTGCTCCATATGTGACGGTGACGATTATTACACTGGTTGACAGTTTACCTTTTTAAATCGATTGTGACATTTTTTGTGTTCAACACGTTTCTGATTTTTCCGACTGCAGCTCAACCTCAATTTACTCATCGGAATAGCTCACATGTTAAGTTGTCTAGATTAATCTTAAAAAGCGCAGCCAAGGACAGACGGAAATGGAAAGATTTGGGGAAGGCCTATGTCCAAAGTTGGATAGAAATGGGCTAAAGAAGAAGAAGAAGTACTTCGAATTATATTATCTGTGGCTGTGGTCTATTCTGCATTCTGATAGTGATAAGATCGCGACTGTTTCCACTGTGTCAAATACTTTGTGAAAGTCAACAAAAATAAGAACCAGAGGTCTATTATATTTAAGAGCTTTTAAAAGCTTTTAAATGAGGTATCACATGATGTACTTTCCCATTTAAAAAAATCAAAGTTATGCCTGTCACCTGAAGAGGAATCGCGTAAAGCTCGAAACATTGATGGCTATAATATACTATGATTATTTTAAAAATCGACCTGTCCGAGCGTTTTGCTATGTCCTAAAATAAATAAGAGGGTTAATAAGATAAATAAGTTAATAAGAGGGGGTAACACTTATTCCAGCGCACTGTATATAAAAAAATACTACTTACTATACATAATATTATAGTAATAACTAAGACGATTCATTTCATCTATAGATCTAAGTGCCTTTTTATACTAAGGAGATATAAGATATATTTATCATATACCTATGACAAGCGGCAGGCATATACAGATATTAGTCGCTTTAGCCATTGCGATTAGCATCAGACAATATTTCGAGCTGTGAACATGACGGGAAGAAGAGAAGGCGATTCTGTAAGTTTATTATTTCTTTCTTTAATTTAGCGAAAGCTTATCTATTATCATAAAGTTGGTACTGTTGTAATTGAACGTGTCTCTCCCATTTTCAAATGTTTTAAAGTCTAAAGGACTCGTTACTTCAAAATATTGTTATATTTCTATTTGATATAAAAATTTAATTTTGATAATTATAAACAGAATTCAATTTAATATAAAATATTTTCAATTTTCTCAACCACGGGCATATAAATTTAGAACAACCTGTATACAACAAATTGTTATATTTAATTTTAAGAAGTGATTAGAAGAAGCATACGAAACTCGGGACAATGCGCTTAGAATAAACAAAGTGAATGGCGCGTACCATTATCGTTGTTCGCGGAAGGTTCGATCATTAGCCTATGCTAAATAAGACTCAGTTGAAATAGATAATAGTTCATTATCGTTGTTCGCGGAAGGTTCGATCATTAGCCTATGCTAAATAAGACTCAGTTGAAGTAGATAATAGGTCATTAAATTTTGTAAATAGTAGAAAGTAATTTTAGAATGGGAATTAACTATTTTTTTTTTGAAATCCATTAAGCATATTTAGAAAGATTAAAAATTGGTTTTGAGGAATACTGCGAATGAGAGTTGGTGGTGGAAGGTTGATTTATGAATCTGGAAGGGATATTTAGAAAGTAGGGGAATGAATGAAAAAGATAGATCAGAATGTTTTGAGCTGTCGAGAAGTGAAGTCCAGTAGTAGACGGTAGTGTACGGAGAGTGAGAAAGCCGGTGTAGTTCCGTGAGTGTGGAGTATCTATCGTGGAACGAGAGGTAGGCCAGGTTGAGAGTAAAGAACCTCCTTGAGCAAAGAGTTCCCGGTAGCTGATTGCAGTTTGGAAAAAGGTAGAACACAGCATCACGACAGAAGCAGGAACGAGAGCTATACGAGCTAGTTTCAAAGGAGAACATTACTGGAAGCCAGGACGAGGTTTTGATCGCAGCCAAGGATAGCAGGAAACGGGTCTTGTGTGAAGACATTCTCAGTTCACCAGAAAAAGGTCAGTCTCATTTGTTTGGACATGAATGTATGGGTTTTTTCGTATTAAATACCACATTTAAAATTGAAGAACATAATCAATAATATCAGAAAAGCTTCATCAAACTTAAATAGAATTGTTGCTAATAAATCATAATAGTTAAATGTTAATAAAAACTTTCAATTGGAAACCAAAAGGAAATAAGATTCCCATGTGTAAATGTTATGTTTAAGAATAATAAGATATAGCAAATATTAAGCAGTGATTGCCATTTAAATAAAATAAACAATATTTTGATTATAATTGTAACCCATATGTGTGTATTATTTTAGTCTTTTCTTTCCTATCCCGATTAGGAACCATTGAGAAATACTTAGAAGCCACGTAAGTAAGTAATTAATTTTATAAAAAGCCCTGAGATTGAAAACATATTGATATGTGATCTGGTAAATTAATTAGATTATTATTAATGCATTGATTAAATTAAATGACATATAAGAATATTATCTCATATCAATAATCAAGATCACAGCAATATATATGACTGATAATGTATCCAAAACCTTGATCTGATCTATTTTGAAGTCTACAAAATGGGGGAAAATCCTAACCTAATCTACCTTAACAGGGGTGCCCTGTATCATATGTGTTTGTTTGTTCATTCGTATATTATTCCATCAGCTGCCTTATAACCCTTACTGCATCTATTATTGATCTGCCTTAAACCAGCTTCATTTTCTAATTTCGATATTTCGATTTCTGCACGTATTGCAAATATCCAGAATACTGAATACTGGATGAATTTACTTGCCGAAATGTTAAAAAAACTGTAATATTTCGTGAAACAACGATGCTAAATCTAATTTATGAGTGAAGCCATTTTTCAGAAAATTTTATATAAAACATATTTTTATCTTTCCAAACACTGGTGTGCTGCTACTTGTAAGTTTGCTATCAATTCTGTACAATGTCCCGAAAAAGTGATTACGGTAGATATTACAGCCAATTCTTATTGATCAATAAATAATACTAGACCGTCCATTTAGTTTCAATCCATAATAAATAAATACATTAATTATTAATCTATTTACTTATAATTGATCCGTAGTTTATACAATAATCTTCTTTTAACGTTTTGGCTTTCAGATTAGAAAAGAGAAAATATGATTTTTAAATAATCTCGATTGGTTACTTTGTTATCCCACTTATTAATTTGAAAATTAGCATCATTTACAATCTTTAATGGGATTAACCACACTTTCAGTTGAAAATGATTTTATTTTGATCTTTCGATCTCCATTTATAAATCGTTTTTAAGATACAAGTTAACACATTATATTGTTATGTTATCTTAATTTGTATTTTGAGAACTGTTTCTGAAGTGGAAATGAAATTCTTGTTAATTTCCATTAAAAATACTAAATAATATTAAAATACCAGAAGAAAATAGCTTCAGAACAAAATATTAGCACTTTAATAAATAACAGTTTTATTTTTTTTAAAGTTCATTTCTGTGATGACTTTATATTTATGAAGATATGTCATTTTAAGTTGAAAAATGAACTTGGTATCTATCGAAAAGTAATGAAACTTGTGATGACAGAAAAAATCGTGTATGTGTAATCGTGTATTTCATTATAAATCATGAGGAAAGCCAAAAAAATGTCATGATTCATGATACTCTCCCGAACAGAGTAAGTATTTGGTCTAATCTATGTATGAATTTTTAATATATAATTTAAGTATGTAACATTTACACACAATTTATGTGATAACTAATTTTCTTTCGTACATTAATACCTGTCCAGATATTTTATTACTTGTTCGATTTTGTAATTTTCTCATATTTGACTTGGATATTGAAATGAGCCACCGACCTCCATTTTAATGAACGATTTTAAGTTATTTGGTACTGCATTTATCACTCAAGGTTTACTGGTGCTTTCATAGTGGTTATGTAATCCGCTGTGTCATTTCCTTGACTGCCAATATGTGAAGGAACCCATAAAATTGTACATGTACAGTATGATTGCTATTTCGTATAGTAGCTAGTTCTTTTTTAATAATTAGGATGGAAACTGGATGAATGGTGTAGTGTAGTGTATACTAAAATCACAATAAAGCTGCACTAGAAATAAACAAACCAAGACACATTGAATGTTACGATGAGCACTCCCAAATCATGATTTACAATGTTTAAACTTTATACGTCATGATTTGGGTGTTACAATGTACATATTATAGATTGTAAATCATGAATTGGGAGTGCTCCTCAAAACATTCAACGCGTCTTGGTTTGTTTATTTCTAGTGCATTTTTATTGTGATTTTCGTATAGAGTTGGTTAATGGTTTTAAAAGAACTAAGAGAATCGGTAGTTGTAAAGGCATTGAACGTGAATATTAAAAAATCCAGTAACAACTTTTATTGTGGTAGTTTAGATATTTCGATACAACATGCCCTATGGGACTATAGTTGACAATAATATATGTAAATCAAATTACTTGAAACTCGAGAAAAAACAGCTTTTATTAAAAAAAAATGTGGCTTGTTACATTATTCCATTAATAATAAATACATACCTAAATTTCAGATATATGTAGATTCAGAATTTTGTATTATTAACTGAGTTCGGGGTGGTTTCAACCCTATAGGTGTAAAACAGTGTTTATTTCTTTGTATCCATTATCTTGTTGGAATTTTTGACAAGTGTGTATGGTTTTGTCCTTTTTATTGACGGACCTTGATCATTATCCTACAACCAAATGCAATAATATAACAAGCCACGTCACAAGCCACTACATTAATCTTGAATGGTAATAATATGACACGTCACATTTAGGAAAAAATTACATATCGCTGTATTCTCATTACTTAAGTCACTTCTAGATTGTACATAGTCAGGGTCACGGTCAATGTCATCGAATGTCCAGCCAACTTCACTATTTTTCTTTCTAGAATCGTCAGAACTCAATAATTATCCGAAAATGTTCGCCATTTTGATGTGGCTTGTCATTATGTCGAGTAGATACTAGAGACAAACTAGGCCTATGCAATAGTGTGACCATAGATTTATCGGGCCATTTATTAACGAAGGGCTGAGATAATTTGTTAGTGGCTTGTTATACTATTACTTTAACCAAGAATAACACTAACTCTTTTTGAGCTCATGTGTGGCTTGTCATTGTTTCACATTAGGCCCTTCATGTTTTTTTTTGTTATTATCATACATTGTCACTTGTTTGGTCAATTAACTAAAGAAGTCACTATACAGACAAACTTGTTAACATTGTTTTCTCAAAAATACTTTTTTACTTTACAATATTAAGGGCCGGTTGTTCGAACGCTAATCAAAACTGATCATTATCAAATATTTAATTACAATTAAATTTGATTAAGCGTACTTCTGACAGATGTCGCATTTTGAGGTTATGTTGACTGATTTATTTTATTATTTTGGTTTTAATTTAAAATAAAACATAATTAAACTCTTTCTGATGTTAATTTCTTGTTTTTACTTACAAATCAATAATAATAATAAGCAATTTTTAATAATTTAAGAGCTGCGGCTATATTTTAATTACTGTTTTACCTACAATCAATAACTGATTAGTGTTTTACATGTATTTTTCATGTCGCGATTTGATTCCCATCAAGAAAATTGATTACAATAAATGATTGATTATAATCAACTTCTTGATTAGCGTTCGAACAACCGGCCCCTAGGGTACATTCCATGTCAAATCACTCAGGCAAAAAATTTTGGATCTCCGATTTGTCTGAAAATTGGTATATAGCTTCTGCGGGACGTAAAAATAAGATATTTAAGATCAAAAAATCTTCTTCTTCTTTTTTTCTCAAAATGTTATTTTATGCGATTTTACAGTGATTTGGTGTTTATTTAAACAAATTTGCATTTTGTGTCGTAAAGTATCGATGAAAAACATAATATTTTAATAGAAAGGACTCAAAAATGTCATTATATGGCATTATAACAAGTTATTTTGAATCAAAACAAGTTTTTGATAAAATTTTATAGTGTAAAAAACGTTAAAATACCGTTTTTTGCATTTTCCTCCATTCCCAAAATACATTATCATCGATTTGGCTGAAAATTTGCCCACAGATAGCCAAAAGATAGGACTTTAAGTGGTTAGAAGGATTTGAATTATATTACAATACCAAAAAAGTTACATGCAGTAATATCAGACTCAAAAGTATATATTAGTCCAGTCGGGATAGCATTTGACCTTGAATGCCGAGCTGCCCAAAATTTTATTTTTCTGATCTTTAGGGGAGTCAATAGTAGCCTAAATTTAAAATCACGAATGAATTCCTCCGTTACGTTAGCAGCCATCTTGATTTTAAAGGAGAACCTGTTTTGCTCAATTTTAAATTTTAAACCGCCATTTTTAAATTTTCGACAAAAATGGTAGGAACTGAAATTGTTCCAAATAAATCGTATTTACAATTATTACAATTTCCTTTTAACAATTTTTGTCGTGAGGTCGATATTTTCGAGTTGATTGTACTTACAGTAGACGCCTATATTTTTGACTATAATATTGCATGTAACTTTTTTGGTATTGTAATATAATTCAAATCCTTCTCACCACTTAAAGTCCTATGTTTTGTCTATCTGTGGGCAAATTTTCAGCCAAATCGATTATGATGTATGTTGGGAATGGAGAAAAATGTAAAAAACGACGGTATTTTAACGTTTTCTACACTATAAAATTTGATCAAAAGCTTGTTTTAAATCAAAGTAACTTATTATAATGCCATATAATGACATTTTTGAGTCCCTTCTATTAAAATATTATGTTTTCTATTGATACTTTACGATAGAAAATGCAAATTTGTATAAATAAACACCAAATCACTGTAAAATCGCATAAAATAACATTTTGAGAAAAAAAGAAGAAGAAAATTTTTTGACCTTAAATATCTTATTTTTACGTCCCGTAGAAGCCATATACCAATTTTCAGACAAATCGGAGGTCCAAAATTTTTTTTGCTCCAAAATTGAGTGATTTGAAATGGAATGGCCCTAAGACATTTTTCGTTTTTTTTTTGGTAATCAAGCAAAGTAAAAATACCTAGGAGGCCAATACTTTTGGAGTTATGTGTATTTTAATACAAAATGTAGATGATCATCCTACATAAAAACACTTATTTTTATACAAATCCAATATTTTATGTCCAAGAAATTCTTGTTTATTACTGTTTTTATTAATCAGATTTCAAGTGGATTAAAAATAAGTCGACACCAGAAATATATCTTAATCCAATGTTGTTAACAACACCGTATCATGCCCACTGTGCATCGGTATTGTGATCCGGCCGAAGATCCTCATCATCCCAGCCATAAATTCTCCCCACGAACTTCTTTTTAATCTGATTATAAACTATAATCTCTCAGAATGATTTATCAAGTCCGTAATCCTTAACCGCAGATAGTATTGAAAATATATCCCCATTTGTTAGATTTGAAAGTTCTTTTAAAGTTCCGTATAGAGTGCAAATCGCATAATCCACATAATACTCTTCTGATTGGCGATTCCACGAACTTATACTCCGAACTTTGACACCAAAGAAATACTCGAGATCTTGGAGGATGTGATGGATGCTTCTATCTCCATGAAAAATGCATGTTGAATTGTTAGGTCTGCATTGTGATATGAGTCGCATCTTATCGCTAAAGTTAGTCAGAGGTGGAAACTTATCTCAGAATTTTCAGCATGATATTCGTAATAAGAGAACACCGGGAAAATAAATTGTAAGAGGAATGAAGCTAAATGCTGCTTTAACGTCTTTCTTTATTGCGTTCTACCTTTTATCAAATATATCGGTAAGAATACTTCACAATATATGAAAGAATCTTTTTATTTCTGGTGTATTAGCTTTTAGATCCGAAGTAATTTTTAAAAGTCAATTCTGTAATAAACAAAATATTACTCTTATAATTTAATATTGCTCTTTCTTCTTCTCGCATCAGGCAAGACATCTTTGTGTCTGGAACTTGGCTGTGTCACTTTTGTAGCTAATACTGCCCTTTCATTGTCTCCAATAAGGAATTCCGTACTGTAGATAAAAGCCATCAAACTTCTTAAGGATTTTTCTCCAGGATTCGCCGATCAGGTAAACAAAAGAAACAGGTTCCATGTTCTATACATGTCCTGATTTTTGTCCCTATAGCCTCTCTTCCGTTTGCATGGATTCGTCTTCGGCTTCAGGAAAGATAAGAGGACGACGGACTATATTGCACAATCCACCAGAGATGCAAAAGAAGTTTTCACCCTATTCGAGAACGAAGTCAAGGAAGTTGGTCTTAAGGTCAACGAGGACAAGACCAAGTACATGGTGGTTACAAAGAACCCAAGACCAAGGGTTAGACAAAACGTAACAATTAATGAATACAATTTTGAAGTCGTCAAAGAATTTAAGTACCTGGGAGCGATCATAACATCTGAAAATAAATATGAAAAGGACGAGGCAGCCAGGATCATTGCAGGAAACAGGGCATATTACTCATTAAGGACCCTACTTAAATCAAAAATACTCTCAAGACCAGAAAAAATAAGAGTATATAAGACAATAATTCGTCCCACAATAACGTATGGAAGCGAAACATGGACTCTGAATCAGCGGGAAACGACAAAATTACTGGTACTTGCAAGAAAGATACTGCGGACTATCTATGGACCTTGCAGAGAAGAGAAAACAGGAGAATGGAGAAGAAGACACAACGATGAACTCCAGACAATATATGGAGATGAAAACATAGTACGCTATATTAAAACAAACAGAATACGATGGGCGGGTCACGTGCTAAGATCAAGTGACGAAAGACTTCTGAACGCCACATTCTGCGAAAAAGGTCAGTTGGTCGCCCAAGAAAGAGATGGAAGGACGCAGTAGCTAGTGATCTACGCAAAATGGGAGTACAGCAATGGGAAATAGCTGCTCAGGACCGACAACAATGCAATGGAGGGAAATAGTAAACGCGGCCAAGACTCACATACGAGTTGTAGAGCCAAATGATGATGATGATGACGGACTATATGAAGAAGGATAGTGTCATAGTCGAACAATTTAAGGGACTAGTTTACATGCAGTTCAATAGAGCTCTTCAGAGGTACACGGTACTGATTGAAGAAGACAATGAAGAAGACTTGCAATGACTAATAAAAAGGGTGACCGAAGCATGTGATGAATATGGGCTAAAACCTAATATGTACTTCTAAGACAAAACTTATGGTTGTCAGCAAATCGGAGTTACAACCAATGAACACCAAAGCGTATGGAATAAGGTTAGAAAGAGTCCACAATATTACCTATTTGGGCGCCAACATTAACGATAACTGCCAAGCCAGAGTAGCCTTCTATAAACTAAAAAAAATCAAAAACCAATAAAATCCTTTATAAAAAGTATATATTTAAAATCCCTAAAAAGGGCTACATCACAGAACTAGTTTTCGATTGGTTTACCAGTCATCATCAGTGTGCTTACGTGAAATTTACATGCTAACCACCAAGATATAATTTTACAAAAATATGTGGGTCAAAGCCCTATACAAGTAATCCGTCAAGGAAACATCGGTTAAAAATGCTAAGTTAAGCATGGATGTTTAAAGTATTTTTCATTAATATGCCCCAGGTAAATCTGAGCTGTGGTTTGACTTGTTCACATGGTGAAAGTATGGCAGCAAGTCATACTTGCTGCATACACTTGTCATACACCATGTGAACAAGTCAAACCACAGCTCAGATGTTACCTGGGACATATTAATGAAAAATACTTAAACATCCATGCTTAACTTAACATTTTTAACCGATGTTTCCTTGACGGATTACTTGTATAGGCTTTTGACCCACATATTTTTGTAAAATTATATCTTGGTGGTTAGCATGTCAATTTCACGTAAGCACTGATGATGATTGCCTCCCGCTTCGCGTCGTTCGGCAAACTGCAGTCGCGTGCGGAAAAGTATGACTTTCTGCACTTGTTACGAAAATAACTATTTAACTAATCATGTTTATTGTTCAATAAAGATATAATAAAAATGTGACTTATTAAAAATGCATTAAAAAATATATTCAAATTCTTGCCAAAAACTAACAATTTTTAGATTATACATATGGCCTTTGGTATCTGGTTCGATGGTAACTTTATTCGATGGTTAAAATTTGTTGGTATTATTTTAAAATAATGTGTATTAGTATTATATTCAACAGTTCATTTATACAGTTTAAAACAGCTTATTTATGTTATATGAAAATAATCCAATGAAATATTATCTATATTTAACACCAGTTTATTGTGGTCGGCTGATAACGTGCTTAATGTGCTTTTACATTTTTATCAAGTCATATAAACAATGGGGAACTTGCATAGAATTTTAAATTCGAAAAAATGCTACAAATCACAATAGAACATAATTTAAAACATATATCAAAGAAAAAAAAAGTTTTTTTGTATTCCGTTTGGCCCATAGACGATTCAAATTGAGAGAAAATTCAAATTATAGCAGGCAGCCCAAGACGCGCCCTCATTGGTCGTGACTTCATATCATTATAGTATTTGAAGTCCTCGCCATGAATTCAGTAGGTTTAGCATTCGTTCTGACATTCAGTTTTATAAATATTTTGATAGTTCTCTCCTTTCCTTGAAAAACTGTATCAAACTCCAATCTCAACGAACTGGTATATATTATTACAATAACATACGATAAATGTCATTATAAAATATAATGATGTGACGTCACAAGTGTTCGCGCTGTTTGGGTCGTTTGAAATGGTTTAAATACACAGAACATTTTACATTTATACTTCTGTTATTATCAGTTTTTGAGGCGTGAAATTTTGGAAATCTTATTTTTAGACAAAACTGAATATGATTATGTAATAAAAAAATGTGCAAGTTCCCTATTTTGATTAATACAATTAATGCTACCAATGTTTATAGAAATACATAAAAGCATTTGCTCATATTTATTTATTTCTTAATACCTCAAACTTCTATCTAACCAGAATACATATTTGATAATTCGTTGCTATTAACAATGCAACCAGAAATATAACATTCAAAATTTTGTGAATTCTAAATAAAATTCCTCCAATAATTTAGTTTTATCTGACTCATTCATATTGACAATTTAGACATAATATGAAACATTTTAAAGTAGATGACTTTAAAATGATGTCAATACTTTTGAGTTGCATTCTTGGGACGACTTTATTGGAAGATAGTTCATTTGATTACATGAAATCAACTTTAACTTAAGAACAGTCAGAAAAGTCATAGCATGTGGCTGGTTTTTAAAAATATTACCACATGCAATGATGACAGTAGAATTCTCCTGTTAGTGACCCCATAGTAAATGATCAGGAAACAACAGAAAAAACCTAAAAGTTGAAATGGTAAGTCAAAATATTATGGCATTAATCTGTCTTAGCTAGAATACATAATGGGAGAAACCACAATTTTGATTAAAAATTCAATTAAAATCCGATAGAATCGATGTAGTAAAATATAATATAAAAATAAAAATTACGCAAACCCCTTCAAACAAGCTATATTTATAAAGACATCATTAGACTAGACAGACAGACAGTGCCTGTCACAGCCACAAACTGCATGTACACACTTCATTACAATAAATTTTATTTTATGCGACTGTTTGATAAGAATACAAAAAATCAAAAGAAAGTTTACTTTCCAAACAACAAACAGTAATTAAACTTATAAAGGGAAAATTCCCAGAAGTTGGCTGTACACCACAGTTAAAAAAAACTTACAACACGAAACAGAGGCATTAACAAGAACTACGGCAACAATTTTGAAAAGCCGTATATAATATTTTTGTTCGAGTAGAACTAATTTGTTTTTGAGAATGCAGAATGCATACAATGCTGAATTTTTCTATAAAGCTTTTTCTATGAACTAAGGTTTCATCAATTATGTACTGTTGCTGTATCAATAATTTATAAAGTGACTTTAAAGTTAAGTGAAATCGCGCCTTGGACTTAACAACCACCAAGAAGAACCAGGACAATGATTGTAACACAAGGTATAATTTTTTGTTATGTAGAACTTTTCTTTCATTTTTTTTGTTTGGTAATCTCGATCTCAATTTGTAACACCATGAGATCACAGATTCATAAATTCATTTGTTTTGTTCTAATAAATAAGGTTTGATTTTCAAAATACAAATTTATTATTTCTCTTTTCCTTCTCTCCTGTATCGTAAGAACAATAAAGAATTGGCTGAGTATAGAGTAGATAAGGTAAGTCACGATATATTTAGTTTCACGATATATTTGTTTTCACACCATATTTGTTTTCGTATAAAAGTATTTTACATATTTTTTATTTCCTATGTTTTTGTTTTATTTTGATTTAACTATCTTTCTTTTAATATTTCTATTTTTTGTATATTTTTGGTTCCCATAAGGTAATCAGTGGCGCCCAATATTTTATTTTATTTTTGACATCCTTATTTTGATTTTTCCATTTTTCTATTTTTCTAAGCTAATAAGAGTATACTATTAGCATCCCTTAAAAATCCACCCACATCTCTTCCGATTCTGAGCTTACCGTGGACATGTCCTTCATTGTGTAACATCCCCTAATATGACATAACAACATCTTGTCAAAATTCTATTCCCTTTTCATGTTATAGGAGGGGATTGGGATTCGTCGATTTCGCTCAACTCGCCAAAACGACGGGATTCGGAAGGCTTCGGAATACGTTGAACTCACTTATTCCTGGTTGGTTATCCTCCGTTTAACTCCCAGGGAATGCCCTAAAGTAAAGCATTTCTGTTCGGTCTTTTATACTGTCAAAAACCGTATAAGAACACATTTTGTTCACATAGGCGTACTCTAGCTGATAAAAGAATATCATTGTCACTCCCCTAAGAGTAATAATCACCCCAACATTTTTGAATGGCTATGGGGTTCCAATAAGATATGGTTTTAAAGACCTTGCAATTCCCTGTATTCGTTTTTATATTTTTAAATTCGGTTCAATACTTTGACCGAATGGTCCAAATTATTAAAATACTAACGAAAAAAGAATGTATTTAAAACGAAATACATTTTAAATTATTTACACGTTGTAAAGTGAAACAGAACGAAGTGTATCGTAATTTATGTTAGACGGTAGATATTACACTAAAAATCTCACAAAAATATCAGTGGATAAGGAGTGGCAATAATGGCAATGGTCGCAAGTAGCAAGCATGCAGTCCATATGATGCAGCGTATAAAACGTTAGAAGATATTTTATGGGACTACACAGCAACTTCGGCAATATACCATTTAAAGGTGGAATTTTAGCGGTGCAGCATGTTTCTAATTATATACAATTTGTTTTTGCAGATACATAATGCTCGTAAAATTGTGCAATTTGACATATTCATTGTTACACGCAGAGTATAAATAAATATTTATTTTTGTGGTAATTACCTTAACTTCGTTTTGTCGCTGCTTATAAATGCCGTTTCGGAATATTTCCACATACGTGGAGAACCTTAATCAAGATTATAGACCTGATATTGTAGCATTACAAATTTCCGCTACAATGTTTTGTAAATAGTATTCATTAATTTTATATCCTATCCCAAGAAAAATATCTATTTTTCTAATATATTTGGTGAGTTGATATATCAGTAAAATTTCTTAAGCCGCTCCTGTTGGAAATATTTCAAATATTTCGCAACATTGTAAAACTTAGGAAAATTCCTGTTTATGTTGTAAGCATTTATTAACTACGTAGATAGTTCTTAGAAGGATTCGTTGAAAAGTCCCGAGTATATTTCCCTTTCTTTGAGCGCGAAATATTCCCTGTTATTATTGGTCAGAATTTTGAAAGATCATTGAGTTCTCTCCGCCGATTGGCCAATGTTTCAGCCGAGAGAGTGTGATCGGCTTGACGCGTGAGCGTCTCTCACTGAGAAAGGTGATGAGGAAAGTTAGTTCTAAAAGTATGTTTGAAGGTTGAACATCTTTTTGGGTAGAAACAGACTCACAGAAAATCGAACTTGCTGGCTTGGAAATGGCTTTTTTCGTTATGGTAAACGAAGAAAAGGACTTGCAATTTGTCCTATAAATATTAAGGAACACAGGTGCAAAGTTTCACAGCATTAATTGGATATATTCATGTGAAAATCGAGTACCTATACAGTATTATTGTGATGCAGTTTGGTTTGCCGGTAGAAAAGTGCGTGGTTCCTGTCTTTTCCTGTTTTTATGATGATGTTATGGATTTGTTCCTGTTCCTGTAAGAATTCCTGTATTGAAGTACCCCGATGATATGTTATTTGGTATCAACTGTTTCCTGTTTGGTTAAAATTAAAGGTCTTCCCTCCCCGCCCTTCTTAAATGGAAAATTTTGGTTATGTGCGAAGTGACGATTGGATTTTGTTTTAAAAATAAAGGTATGAAATAATGTTTATTTTAATTAAATTCCAAGTGGATATAAATTTGGTAAAGGTTTTAAATATTTAAATAGTTTGTTTTCAACATGGTAACTAATGGAAAGTTTTATGTAAAGTAAATAAAATTCTGTTTAACATAGCTCTGGACTATGTTCTCTCCAAACTAGACTTCGACACAAAAGGGATACAATGGACGTTAACCACACGCCTAAGTGATCTGGAATACGCCGACGATATCTGCCTGTTAGGACAAAGGTTCCAGGATGTGGCCGACCAATTGGAAACACTATCCACTGAGGCCAATAAAATAGGTTTAAAAATCAATATTGGTAAAACCAAGTCGATGAGAATAAATGCAAGGGACAACACGCTATTTAATATCGACAACAAGCAGATTGAAAATGTGGAGAACTTCACGTACCTTGGAAGTGTCATAACAGAAAGCGGAGGTACAGAAGACGATATTCGTATGAGGATACGAAAAGCTCAACAAGCTTTCAGCATGCTTAACCCTGTTTGGAGGTCTGGAGAATATACTACAAGGACAAAGATCCGAATATTTCAGTCAAATGTTATGTCTGTTTTACTCTATGGATGTGAAACCTGGAAAGTAACAAAATACCTTACAGACAAATTGCAGGTCTTTGTTAACAAATGTCTACGAAGAATTGTTCGTATTTTCTGGCCAAACACCATCAGAAACGAAGATCTGCTACACCTGACCCAACAAAAGAGGGTAGAAAATGAAATAAAATACAGAAAGTGGGGGGTGGATAGGTCACACTCCGAAAAGATAGTTCCAGTATTGCAAAAAATGCCCTAGAGTGGAATCCTTAAGGAAAGAGAAAAAGAGGTCGCCCAGCACAAACTTGGAGAAGATCCATCATGGACGAGATAAGAAGTCAAGGAAAGTCTTGGAATGAGGTGAAGGCCCTAGCGCAAAATAGAACCCGATGGCGCGTTTTCACTGAAGCTCTATGCTCCACTTAGGAGTTCAAGAACATTACATATATACATAAATAAAATGGCAGTGACTTTTGACAGCCATAAGTCAAATTTTTGTTTAGAGATACACTGCTAAAAATAAGGTTAAGAATTGTAAAATCATATTTTGTTTTATTTATTCATTTCTTGTTTGAGAATATGTTTATTCTCAAAGTAAAAATAATAAGGTCTACTAAAGGTTTGAATAAACATTGTAAAATGTACCTATTTTTATTTCTGTAACCTTTTTTTTTGGAAAATTATTAACCAGATGTCTAATACAAATGAAATAAGTTTTAGAGTAGAGAAAGAAATGGCATAGAAGCCATAGGATGGTAAATAATAGCCCAGTTTAACCCGACGAGGAATCTAAGATGAATGTCCCCCAATTGGTTCCCATAAGTACGGAATATGTCCAGTAAGTACTCGACATGTGAATTTGAGGATTTTTCAAAGGCGTCCAAATTTCTTTAAGTAGTAGGAAAGTCCTCAAGTCTGTGTAAGTATCCTTTGCTTATTTGGATAAGGTAGTTAGTCTTCTTTAAACCCTCTTACCCCCCCCTAACGATTCCACGACCTGCCACCGCACAAAAAAAATGAGCTACCGTATGCATGAAGCTTTATGTGTCTGTTCCTTCTACTAGCCCCATTTCGACCCAAAGTATCTATATTGTTAATCTTATCCTTGATCCCATTAGAGCAGACATGTAAAACGCTACAATATTATAGATGGATTTATCTTTTTCTGATGTTTTTTGACGTTTGAGTGTGTTATAATTACGGTATTAATGAAATTATTTTGTTCTTCAATTCGATCTGGCTTGGATCTGGAGAAAATGGGAGTAATACAATGGGAAATAGTGGCACATGATCAATAAACATGGAAGGCAAAGACTCACGACAAGTTGTAACGCGATTGATAATATTGAACCCGATCTACTCATGAATTTTATATCTTCGTCTACGTCATCTCTTTAACAACTTCTCGGTCTTCCTCTGCCTCTTTGGCTCATTGGTATTTACATAGTTTTCAATTGTTTTAAATATGTCTGCCGATGATTTTGCAATTTTCCCTGTTTTCTGTTATATTCTCATCATTCCTTGCTTTAGATTGTTATTAATTTCTGATTTCGTTGTTATTAATTTGTTTTTATTCCGCATAATTTTTATTTCTTTATTTCTGTCTTTTGATTTGATTGATATGTTTTGTTTTGTGAATGTTACTTTGCTGAAATTTTTGACTTATCATTTTGAAGTCTTGTAGTTATTGTAAAGGTCTATTAACTAAATTTCGCTTAACGCTATTAGAGTGCACTAGACATAGCGTCATTGCTTGTTTACCTCTCGTCTGAATACAAGAAATGCCATTCGATACATTGCATTTCACATCCAACGCCTATTCGAATACAATACACACTCGATAAAAAAGTGCGGCGTGTTAAAAAGCTGACTCGTGAATATATCCACGGGCACACATCTACTTCATTATTTCAACGCTCTTTAAACAGTCGTTTACGAAGGGCTTGTGCAAAGAAGGCCCAAGGTATGTAGAAGTGGTTTTTGCTCTGATCTAATATTTCAATGACTGTTTTGTTTTAATCCGACATCGATTTTGTTTATAACTATGTTTATTTACAATGTGTATCATTACAGAGTATTATGTAAGTAAATGTGTTACTGGTTTTTTGGTCTGAAGAAGAGACATCCAATGATGTCTCACCTTATTATATTTATGTTTTAGTTTTGAAGTAGGTCTTGGGGCTAGTTTCCATCCATCTAGTCTCCTTGTGGCAGGACCATTTTTGAATAATTCCATTACTAACTCACTTTCGTGGTGAATGGTACGTTCATTTTGTAACTCCGTCGCTTGATGAGTTTCTTCTCGGATGAAATGAATCTTTAAGGTTTGACTACTTACGTACCAAGGTGTATCCTCTATCGATATTAGAACTTTAGACTAAAATCTTTTGATATTCAGCGACGTTGGCTTTGCACAGCCCCATTGATGTAGTCCGCATTACCAGATAGGTTAGAGTAGGGCTTTGTATAGAATAATTTTGTTTTGGATAGGTATTGAGTTTTTATTTGTGTCCACGAAGCCAATACATTTTGCGGAATTTTAATCTTTATGTATGGATATGTTTCTTTTAAGTGAGACGTTGGTCAAGATGGAGACCAAGGTATCTAGCATCCGTTACTGTTGGTGTTCTTACACTGTCCAATCTTACAGGTGGGCATGTGTTGTGATGGTTGATAAATATGTTGTGGAGTTGATTTTTTTGTTTACTTTTGTTAGCCATTATGTGTACCAATTACTGACTATGTCTAGATGATTCCGCAGGTCTTGTGAGGCTTGTATAGGATCTTCATTTACAGCTGGTTTTGCTACGTCATCAGCAAATTAGTCTCTGGTATATCGGCTGTGTAAAGTGAGAAAAGGAGCGGTCAGAGAACACTACCCTGCGGAACTCCGGAGTTTAGAATAGAATAGAATAGAAATATGCTTTATTGTCATGAAAAATTTAACAATTTTATAGACAAAGCTTACAAGAATTATAAATAAAAACAATAACAAATACAATTTACTAAAATTATACAAATCGTCAATATAAATAAAACATAATAAAGTCAAATAAAAATCAGTAACAATCTATTGCAAAATTAAAAAAAAATTGCAAATTGCGTAATCTACCTTAAGAAATTTAATAAGAAATTTAATAAGTTATGCTGCTGCATATTGAAACAGTCTAAAAAACCCCCGTCTAAATATTTGAAATCCCGACCCAGTAATACTTTCGCTACGCCCTGTATATCGATCTTCCGCATAGGCAGAGTATGGCGTTATTCAATTCTCACGGGATTTGGATGTTTATTTCGGTTCTGGCGATTTCTTTGAAAATTGGTGTACTAAGGTACCCCAGATTGTTGATATTCTACAAAATTGTAAACGGAATATTTTTCAAAGAGATTCCACGTTAAGTAAAGACTCAGAGCATAAAAGGTTTTTATGACATTTACCGTTTTGAGTTATTTTGGTCGATATCCAAATATCTATATAGAGGAAGAATCCCTGCAGTGTTGTAGTTTGCAAGACAGAGGCTTTTATGGCATTTGCAGACTAGAGTATAAAGGTTTATGATATTTACAGACAAGAAATACATTGAATGTTTGTATCGGGACCGGAAGGCTCAACCTAAAATAAGCCGATGCCTTTAGTAATATTGGTTCTCAAAACTAACTGTAAAATTATGAGTCAGGCATTTCGTGTAAACTCAAGGGATTTTGTTATTGCGAAGTTTAAGTATTTGTAATTGGTTGAAAGTAAAACCATCATGGCGTTCGAGGGATGTCTTGAGAGTTTTTCTGACCATTTGATTGGTAGAGAAATATCTGGTATGATTCCTATTGGTCTAAGTAGGAAGTCACTTTTTTTGGGAGAGGAACCCAAGTTTTAGAAGGATCGAGTTAGCGGTCCTAGTGATCAGTTCCACCAGGGCCACCATCAAGTGAAGTTGAGTGATGAGTTCTCCCAGGGCCATCATCGAGATAAGTTGAGTTTTGGTTCCCTTAGGGCCATCGTCATGGAGTAGTTTTCTAGTTTCCCAGCCGGCTAGGTTAATTCCAGCCCGGCGATGGTGATGGTGTGTGGTGAACCCCGGCGATTTTCCCGCTGTTTCTAAGCAAATCGTCGTTATCATTTTATACCAATTTTGGTATCCACTAATTTCTTTTAAGCAGTCAGAACCAGAAGTAGGAGAGAAGAGTTTCAATTTTCTCATTACTATGTTTAACCGTGCAGTTAAAACATGTAGTATGCTCACATACTTTATTTTGGTCAAAGTTAATGAACTTTCAATAATCACGTTCGAGTCTAACTAAATAATTTTATTAGAGTAAAAGTAAAATTTGATCCAGTTTAACGAACTTTTAAACTATTTATCTTCAAGTGAAAGCTGAATTTTTCTATAATAATGTTTGTTTATAAACAATGTACTGTTTGCTGTAACTAACGACAGTGAAGTGTTTCGCGAGTGCAATAGCGCCTTGGACTTTCGAATCAAGCTACGAGGAAGAAGCCAGGACACTAATTGTTAAGGTATAATTTTTATATTTGTAAAACTGTTTCGTTTCATCTTTGATTAATTGGTAATCTGGTCTCTAATTATAACAGAGAGATCAGATATTAATTTTTTTGTTTTCAATAAATAATGTTTGATTTTCAACATATAATTTATTTTCTTCCCTTCTCTCTTGAATCGTAAGAACATTAAAAAATTGACTGAGTATAGAATTCTGAATAAATAAGGTAAGTTACGTTATAATATTCTGTATATTATGTATATTTTTTTATTTGACTATTTTCTGTTTTATTTTGATTTAATACCATTTTTCTTTTAATATTTGTTTTTTTTTGTATAAATTCTGGTTCCTTAGGTAACCAGTGGCGCCCAATATTTTATTTTTTTTCTTTATTTTTTATTTCACATCCATATTCCGATTTTTCTATCTTTCTAATTTTTCTAAGCTAATAAGAGTATATCATAACATCTATTAAAGAATCCACTCACGTAAATCTCTTGATGACTTGAGCAACCGAGGTACTTAATAAATTTTGTAGCACGAATTTTGTCAGATCTATATATCTTCATGTTTATCTAATTTGTCGCGCTACATTAAAATGGCTTCCATTCGTGGGGCTGTTTCATAAAATTAATCGTGTTACAATATGACAATCAAATATAGATTAAGATTCTACTTATACATAACAATACTGTAATTTCTTAGTTATTGGTTAAGAAACTCTGCTATTGAATAATATGGTTTTTCAGATAAATAGGCTTTAGTCATTTTACGGAACTTGGGGAAAGATGTTGCAGATTTAAGTTGTAGAGGGAGATGGTTGTATAGTTTTTTTGCAGAATATAATATAGATTTCTTTATTAACTCACTGGACGGGATCGGTAAATAGATGTCAAAAGTAGAATTTCTGGTGGAATAGTCATGTCTAGGTCTTTCTGGAAAAACATGTAGATGTTTACGAATTAAGCAAACAGTTTCTAAAATATATAAAGAAGGTAATGTTAGAATTCTGTGATCTTTGAAGTAGCTTCTGCAATGTGTTGTTCTTCTGAGGCCAAACAGATATCTGATTGCTCTTTTTTGCAATTTAAAAATAACATCGGATTGGGCAGCTGTACCAAAACCCCAAAAAGGCAGACCATATCGAAGATGGGACTCGAACAATGAAAAGTATGTTATTTTGGAAGAGGCTAAATCCATTTCCTTAGAGACAGATCTTATTGCAAAGCAAGCTGAGGATAGTTTCTTGCTTAACACATCGATATGAAGGGACCATTTAAGGTTGCTATCTAAAAAAATACCAAGAAACTTTACAGAATCAACGATACTGATCTGGCTGTTATGAAGAGGTAAGGGTTGAAGAGTTCCTTTATAGGGTAATGCTACTGTTTTATCTACGTTAAAAGAGAGTAAATTAGAATCTGACCAGGATTTTATTGTGAGTAGATCAGAAGTTATAGTAGCATGAAGAGTTGCGATATTTGAGTTGCTCCAAGTGATACTGGTATCGTCAGCAAAAAGAAAAACTTTTCCATCGATTTTTAAACTAGTGATGTCATTATAAAGATAAGGAAAAGTAGAGGACCCAATACTGAACCTTGCGGTACCCCACATACAACATTTTTGAGACTAGAGTCTGTATCATTTGCTCTAACCAGTTGTTTCCTATTTTCCAAGTAAGATTGAAACCAGTTCAAAGAAATACCTCGAATTCCATAGAAATCTAGTTTTTTTTATCAAAATGTCGTGATTTACACAATCAAAAGCTTTGGCATAATCACAAAAAACAGTGGCAGTGTGGAGATTATTGTTTAATGCTTGATAAACCTCATGTAGTACAGAAAACATGGCATCGGTGGTACATTTATTATTTAAAACTCCAAACTGATTTTGTGATAAAATCTTGTTATCAACGAGAAAGGACATAAGTCGGGCTTTTAGGAGTCTTTCAATAATTTTGGAGAGTACCGGTAGTAATGCAATAGGTCTATAATCGCAGGCAATAGATTTTTCTCCACCCTTATGAAGAGGAATAATGATGGCCGTCTTTAGGCACTCTGGAAATTTACCTTTCTCAACAGAATCATTTATTAGAGAGATGAGGACTCCCAACACATTGTCTGGGAGATTTGAGAAAATTTTTATGGATAGTCCATCGGTACTACAGGAAGATTTGCTTTTGATACTATTGATTGTTTGGATCAGTTCAGATTTACCAACCGGTCTTATAAAGAATGAATTCGAAACCTTTCCTGAATTAGGGAGATAGGAAATGGGATCTTGTTGTGACACAATAGTTGATGTTATATTTTTACTCACATTAACAAAATATTCATTTAGATTTTCTGGGTCTGGAAGGGAAAATGTTTGAGCTGTGTGAGTTTTATTTCGAAGATCGTTTATTATGGACCAAGTTTCTTTTGCAACACTTTTGGAGCTTCTGAGACGATTTTGATAATACAATTTTTTAGCCGATTTTATAAGTTTTAAATAGATTGCCCTGTACTTGGTGATATATTCAGTAACAGAGACGTTGGTAGTACATTTCTTGATATACAGTAGTGAACGCATGTTTTTGGCTGATATGCGGACACCTTTGGTAGTCCAGAGTTTGCGATGTTTTTGCTTAATTGTGATTAAAGGAAATGCTTTATTGAAGATACAGACCAGCTTATTCAAAAAATCACTGAAATTATAATCGACGTCCATGGAAGGAAAGTGCCACTCAGAGGTTAAGCATAAATTTTGGAATTTACGAAAGTTCCGACCGGAAAAAATAAACGTCGAGTTTTCGAGGAGGACTTGCTAAAGATGTTAAACTTCGTATAAACCGCTTCATGATCAGATAGTCCCGCATTAACAGTTGTAGCGCAGACATCAAGGGGTGAGAAATCTGAGACAATATAATCAATTATGGTAGATGAAGTTTTTGTAATCCTTGTAGGAGAATCTTTTTGTAATCCTTGTAGGAGTTTATAGGACAGAGGTTGGATTGTTGGTTATTGAATCTTACAGAGAAAAATCTATTTGATATGTAGGATGTGATTAGGATTAAATAGTTACTGGATAGTACTACTTTTACTTTGTGCCAGATTTTGTCAAACGTTTGTGAGATGTCTAGGAATAAAGGGTTGCAATATTTCTTTTCTTTAAGACTTTTTAATATATCATTTACCATTCGATGTACTTGTTGTGTGTGTAGTAGAGTGATTTTCAAACACATTTTTCGAAAACCAAACTGATATTTTGGTAGTCATGTTAGGAATTTATGATCTGCGTATATCCTTTGCAGCAGCAATCTTTCAAAAACTTGGCTTACCGTTGGGAGTAGGCTGATGGGTAGGTAATATGTGACTTTATTGGGCTCTTTTCCCGGGCTTAAGTATCATAATGATTTAGCGAATTTCCATATTTTTGGAAAGTATGTTAATAAGTTAATATTTGTTATGTTATTGATACTTTTTTAACCTGAGCCATGGACTCTCCTATGCAGATTATTAGTAAGCCGTTCTTAGTGTCCAGAAATTAGTATTATAATTTTTTAATTAAATTGCACGTTTGCTCTCCAAAGCATTCCATTAGCCTGTACGATCTTTAGAAGTCCACATTTTATACGATTTAATTCCAACGGGCATGTTTGCACTGCATTCCATTTCATTTGCATGGAATCTAATGCGTTGGAGCTACTCGGTTTCATCGGTGATGCCATTTTGTTGAATTAAGTTTGTTCGTTAAACTTAAATGTATTCATTTCCTGTATACTGAGAGCTCAGGATCTTTTGAGACTCTATTACGTCATATCGAGGTCCGACGAAAAGTTTTCCTACTATCATTCGTTCGTTTTATATTTCGCCTTGGAAACTCGACTCACCAACGAGAAAAACGGAGGAAACTAATGGATGCCGAGTTATATTTTTATTACAATTTAGTTTAAAAAGCTTAGACAGCACTTTGCTGATTATATTTTATGCAGTTGACGTCTGAAATACCTCGGAAATTTAATTTTCTATATATGCCTGATGCTGTAGGATAATTTTCGGCGTATGAAATTTTTGTTGCGACTTTTATACAACCTGATTGATGAGTCTATTTTATAAAACTATTGGAGTATCACTCTAAATCTGAGGGTTTTCACAAAATTCAGCTATGCATTATGTAATTGAATACTGTTTCCCAGTTCAGTACGAAGGTATGTGTAGCTGTCCACTCTATCAATTGCTTGTTGGTTAACTAAAAGCCGTACATTTAATATTTCGCGCTTACTTACTACCACGTACTTTATTTTTTTTTGTATTGAGATCAAGTCAATGTTCTCTCCTTATATCTGATATGCGCGACATTATCCTTTGCAAACCATCTAGCTAGGCTAGGGACCGTTCAAGTATTACGTAACGCAGGTTGGGGGAGGGGGTCAAAAATTTCAAAAATTGTGTTACGCAATAGTTAAACTCCCATAAGAGTGCGTTACGTAGGGGGGGGGGGGGTTAAAAATCTTTAAAAATCGCGTTACGTAATACTTGAACGCTCCCCTATCTGCAAAAACTACTGCGTCGTCGGCATATTATCTAATGTTGTTTAGACGCACTCCGTTGACTAATACGCCTTCCTGTAGTTCTAAAGATGTTCAGAGTATGTATATTAAATAATACCGGGGACAGAATGCATCCTTGTCTCACTCCTCTATCTATGGAGACTGAATTTGTCAACTGGTAGTCCAATTTAAAGTTGGCAGTTTGAATATAATATAAATTGTAAATGATTCTCACGTCTCTATCATCTAATCACGCTTCTTTCAAGTAGTACGTTCTTTAAAGGTAAAATATTGCAAAGCCTCTAAATTTTAAAGAACCGCTTGGATTGAAATGAAATTGGCCAAACACATAGCTAACAAGTCAAAGAAAAAAAGTGATAATATTGTGCCGATGTGTGCTTTTGTCCTAGGGGTGAAAAATATATGTTCGCAATAAGTCCGGAAATGGATAAAATGACTAATTCTAAGCAACTTTTGTTCTATAAAGTTTTTTCACCAAGTTAATACTTTTCGAGTTATTTGCGAGTGAATATGTTAATTTTTCTACAAAATAACCACGTTTTCAGACGGTTTTTCGCAAATAACATAAAAGTATTTGGTCGAAAAAAAAATTCTTATCAAAAATATAGCATGTAAAAAAGTGAAAAACATGGTGTATATATTAGGTCACTATACCTGGTAGAAGCAGACTTATAGCTAATGAAAAATAGTTTAATATTCGTCAAATTCCAAATCGAATATTTTAACGTGCCATAACCAAAAAACGAAGCATTTTTTGGGGAAAACTCATTTTAACTTTTTTAAAGTGTTTAAAAAATGCTTTTTTTTGTTTTTTAAAAAAGTTTTTAGCATCAAAAGTAAACAAGTTACGCTCAAAATAAAGTTGGTCCCTTTTTTTTGGTAAGAAATCGGGAAAATCACCCCCTAATTAGCATTTCAAATGAACTTAATTGTTACCACTTCACAAGTTTTTTACTCGCGTATGTATTGATCATATGATCTGTAAGTTTCATCGGTTCAAAGTCCTTATTTTTGAAAGAGCTGTAGTTAAAATGGCTTGAACGATTCACTTATCACGAGTGTATGCAAATTTAGAAACACCGAATCTTAACCAACTTTTGTCTTACAGAAAAACAAAAAAATACAAAATATTCAGGAAAGTAAAGTCGATGTTTTTTATTGTTTCAAGATTTTTGGTATCTAACAATTTTTAAGTTATTTTGAAAAAAGCATTTTTTTCAAAATTAAAATTTTTAAAAATTTTACTTTAAAATCAATTTTTTTTTAAAATAAGCACTTTGAATCGATGAAACTTACAGATCATATAAACACAACATAAGCAAAGTAACTTGTGAAGCGGTAACGATTAATTTCATTTAAGTTGCTAATTTGGGGGTGATCTTCCTGATTTTTTTTGCCAAAACAAAAGGGACCAACTTTATTTTGAGCGTAACTTGATGATGCTAGAATTTTTTTTATATAAAAACAGACATAATGCTTTTTTAAACACTTTGAAAAGGTTGTAATGTGTTTTCCCCACGAATGCTTCATTATTTGGATATTTCACATTGAATTATTCTATTTGGAATTTTTCGAATATGAACCTATTTTTCATTAGCTATAACTCTGCTTTTGCTAGATAAAGAGACCTAATATATACACCATTTTTTTCACTTTTTTATAGGCTACAGTTTTGCTAAGGTTTTTTTTTGACAAATTGCTTACGTATGAACTATACTATAGTTATTTGAGAAAAACCGTCTAAAAACGTGGTTATTTTGTTGAAAAATGAACATAATAAATTGCAAATAACTCGAAAAGTATTGATTTGGTGAAAAAACTCTATAGAACAAAAGTTGCTTAAAACTAGTCAGTTTATCCATTTCGAGACTTATCTTGGACATACATTTTTTCACCCCCGAGATGGGGTAAAACTCACCCCCAGGGCAAAAGCACACATCGGCACCATATCACTTTTTTTCTTTGACATGTTAGCTATGCGTATGCCAAATTTCATGTTAATCCAAGCGGTTCTTTAAAATTTACAGCAAAAACCGTGAAAGAATGTACTAAAGATGGTTATGAGCTTATCATGTTTTACTCTATCAAATGCATTTTTGCACGAAATGGTGTTGCACACAATGGGAACAGACAGAGAACTTTTGACCACCTTTAAAAAGAGAAAAACAGCATATTGGGGCACATAGGTACTTAGAAATGTTACGTAGTAGTTGTTGCAACTAATTATGAAGGGTAAAATCAAAGAAAAAAGTGGTCCTGGTAGACTACAAATATCCAGGCTGAAAAACGTTCGCGACTGGACCGGGTTAAACACACAGACGCTTTTCAGAAAAGCAGAAGATAGAGACGAATTCGTAATGGTTATAGCCAGCCAACCTTCATTAGTGGAGTCGGCAAAAGAAGCAGAAGAAGAAGAAATGCCTTTTTGTAGCGGATAAAACAAATATATTCTATTAGTGGAGTCGGCAAAAGAAGCAGAAGAAGAAGAAATGCCTTTTTGTAGCGGATAAAACAAATATATTCTATTAATATATCACATTTGCTAAATGGTATTCTTTTTTTTTAATATTACTTGCGAAGTAAGCAGCCAAGCTATCACGATTCTAAGCCCAACAATCAACTCGACCGTGACTGAAGTTTACTCAAGGGCAAAACCGACTGCCGTAAAAACTTCGAAAAGAGATTTGTCAACAGTCATAACATTATCCGCCCACCGTACCTAGGGGCACTACGTAGGTGTCGACAATCGAAAAATAAATAACAATCTATGGTGATGGTAACCACGCATATTAACTTTCAAATGAGCCCATTCTGAGACTAAAGTCGATGCATTAAAAACGCCGGCTGGATTATTGAGATACCGAAGGCTAAAGCCAATGGTTTATTTCCTCTCTGAATTGTTTGATAAAGGTCATAATCAACGGAGTGTGCACTTAGGTACAGTAAGGTTAGTAATAAAATTGACAATTTTTTTACTAGAAATACATACAGTCGGAAAAATAAAAGAATACCCATGAACGAACATATAAAACACCCTGTATTTTCCTGTCACGGTGTCACAAAGAAAATTGCCCAGCTCAAGTACATGTAATTATTACATGTACTTGCGCTGGCCAATTTTTTGTATGACACGGTGACAGGAAAATACAGCGTGTTTTATATGTTCGTTCATGGGTATTCTTTCATTTTTCCTACTGTATGTGCATAATATGTATAATACACTAATCGGCAAAAAAATGGCCACCCTATACATTTCCGTAAATAAAAATTCATTGGAAGTTTTATGTACTGTTTCATACATATCGCGTCTCAATTTAAATATTTAATGTCCGACTGGTCTATTATTTGACAAATAATGACATTATTTCGAAGTCTATTAAGTACGATATAACGCCCAAGGGCGTGTTATTGAAAAATAACGCCCTAGGGACTATTAAATTTAAATAACGAGTTAAATACTGTCAAATTGACAAATAAAACTCTAAGTAAAACTATGGTTACCACAATTACGTTACGACTATTTCTGGTAAATGTACTTATTTGAAAACTAATTAATTCAAAGTTCATTCAAATTTTTTGCATATAAAGAATAATTTAGTCGGACATTAAACGTTGAAGGCACCACAGGTATTATAGTATTAACGCTTTCTATACACCATTGACCTTAAGCGTTATTATCCTTATAATACCCTTGGTACCTTAAGAGAAAACACTAGCGATCAACAGATAGCAACAAACGCGGTCCAAGATTTCGAAAGTTCTGCGAACTTTCAAAAGTGAGGCAACAGTGCGTCGGTAATTCGACACTGATAGTGGCGTTTATACTATCAAAAACTAGTTATTTATGAAACAGTTCGTGAAGTATGTTTTTTGCGAACGCACGCGATTTTTAGAGCACGAGAGACAACGGAGCGAGTGCTATACATCGCGTAAATTCGGAAAAAGTACTTCACGCACAGTTTCATACAATATTTTATCTACGATAAACAAATAAAAAAACTGTAACTCTTCGCCACTGGAATTAATTTCTATTCTACAATTTTTAGAACTTTGACATTTAAAAATCCTAACTACTTTCAAATCATAAAACTGTCAAAAATTTTGTTGTAAGTTATTGCTCATATTCTCATCACCATGACAACGCGAAAGTTAAGGATATTTGATTATATGAAAGTGTGCCAAAAAACCCATTGAAAGTGTACGAAAAAGTAAATCCCATTTAAAATACATTGTTATTTCACGCACACTTTAAACCCTTCACGCACTGGTATCTATAATGATAGTTTTCACAAACTAAAAAACTTATACATAATATGACTTAGAGTAGATAAAATAATTTTTATAGACATAGGCGCGAAATGTTGCCAAGTCAGTGACGTTCGATTTCTTGTTATAAAAAAATCGATTTTTAGTAGTTCCAATGTGACACAAAATCTAGGCACGGGACAAAAAAGTTTATTTTTTTGTCTTTCTTAATGGAGCTACAGGCTCCTCTTTGCAATATTTTATTTAGTTATAGAGTAATTTTCACATACTAACATATTTCTGAAATTGGGCTCTGTACCGCCATTCTTTATTATATTACGAATATGTGTGTCAAATATCTCGACAAAATATTCAAAATTACAGCCGCAATCTTGGAACGCGTTTGTTGCTACCTGTTGATCGCTACTGTGTGCTCTTAATAACTATATTGCGATCATATTATACTTGATTTTGACAGTTTTTGATTTAGTTTTGACGTTTATATTGTTGTTTCCTGTAGTCGCTGTTTATCTTCTACGTTGAAAACATTTAATTAAACAGATAAGTAATTTAGTTTCTGAAACGTGGATTTCGACTAAGTGAATAATTAAGATATGGTATTATCTACAGTAGATGTTGCCCGAATTATTGCACTGCTACAAGACGGAAGGAGTCAAGTTTATGTATCCGAAACTTTAGGTATTCCGAGAACTAGAGTACGGAGACTAGTGCATACTCACGTCGACCTGGTTCCAGTCGTAGAGGAGTTACCTCGAGAAGGGATGATCGTTTTATTGCGATGGAACTTTTAGTCTAGGCGCCAAATAGAGGTCATCATCAATTGGATTGAGTTGCATACTTTGTTTGGAAGTCTATTAATTAAGCTTGAAAATGAGGTCATGAAAAGCTCATTTGAATGCGTAGAAGCCGAGTAACGATCGATAAAGCGTCGAAAATACTTACTTGACTGTGAGCCGATCTTGCGCCTCATAGCGCGCCATTAAAATATCGACATCTTGGCCAAAAATAAACTTACGAACATTTTCATAAGCTCAAATTGTTCCTTTTGAGTTCTTCTATCATTATTGTTAATTAGAGTATAAACGTTTGTAGCTCAAATTTGTTTGAAACCGTTATAAACAAATTAATGTACAATTGTTTTAAGAAAATTATAACTTCAGACGCGTATAAATTTAAAACAAATGAAGATAAAGTAATCTAACAGACTTTGTTTGGAATCCTATTAATTAAGCTTTAAAATGAAACTTTCTAAGACTCATTTGCATGCGTAGAAGCTGAGTTACTATCGATAGTTGCGATTTGCATTGTGCACTAATTTTATAATATCTTGAGTTCTAATTGTTGGATTTAAGTTTAGTAAACGTTTTTTTCTTCGTTTTTTATTAAGAAACAAATTTTATTTGAAACTTTTTTTTTATCTCTTTTAGTTTATGAGCCAGAGCCTTATAAACAATTAAATTGTTTATAACAATTTTTTGACCACTCGGATCGAAATCCAACCTCGAAATTCGTAATCAGCAGCCAAAAATCCATAAGAAACTGTTGAGTTTGTCCATCAGAATTGAAAAGGACACGGTGACCCCAGACTATTTTGAGAAATCGCCATTCCACTGCAATTGCTGCAAGAAACCATCTGCAGGAGGTTCGAAATGAGAATGAAGGGAGAGAACGGTTAGAAGACGCCTCAATGGTACTAATGGTAAGAAGGCCGGCTATTGTTCCTGAATTACAACCCAGACACTGTACCAATCGATTAATCTTTGCCCGACAAGATCAACATTGGAGGTACAGGATTGAAGCCGAATTGTCTTTACTGATGAATCGCGGTTCTGTTTAAAGTCTTGCGATGACCGAGAGAGGGTTTGTAGACGGAGAAATGAAAGATATGCCCAAGCTTGTATGTCCCAGAGAAGAAAGTTTGGCGGTGGTGGTGTTATGGTTTGGGCTGGAATCTCATTTGAAGCTCGAACTACTCGAAAGCATATGTAGCTGATAATTTTTGTACCTCTTTTTTGATAATTTTTACGTTCGCTTTGGCTTTACTTTTTATACACAACGTCTCCAACCCACGTGTCTTTTCAACTTTGTTAAATCTATATGCAGCTAGTATCTTATAATTTATTTTAACTAATTCTTTAAATTATATTTATTTGATCCTTGCCAATTCGCTATTTTTATTTAATATTTTCTTAAAATTGTAGTTTTGGAAAACATGGGAATCTTTTTAAACGTCTGATGTTGCTAATACAAAGTTTCTCATTCTAGTTTTTTCGCCTATTATTAATTTTATCCCTCTTTTCGGAAGGGACTTCCTGGCGATGTAATCACGTGGAATAAAACCATAAACTAAAAATTGCAGCTGTCTTCAAGAACACAACCACTACTTGAAGACACTTACATGGCAAACCCCTATATCATAATCTGGAGCCAACTACGTTAATCATACGTTCATCACGTCCAGGAATCAATCTAAGAATGCCATAAGTATCATTTTTTATTGTAAAGCTATACTAGGTGTTTCATTGGGAAACGGAAATACTTTAACGGTGAATAGAGGTCACCGAGCCGGTTCTAGATATACTCTGGGCTAATTAGCAAAATTCATGGAAAAGTTATTTACCAGCAATTTTATTGCTGAAATCGAATTATAAGATCCTATATATTAATAATATAGGTATGCAAAGTCCGCAGATAGTGTGCTACTTTTTTTATAAACAAAATGGCGCCCGAAAATCGTGTTTTTTTCAATTTTGCCTCTATAACTCCAAAGATTTTAACTTTACACTAAAAACACCCAAATAAAAATTCACCGCAATTAAATTCTGCATAGAGATATGTTTTTCCCGATTTGCTCCGACGAAAATTTTCCTCGGAAAATGCGGGTTTTCCCAACAAAATCTCTAATTTTCAAATAAAGTTTTAGGTAAGTAATTATTAATCAATAATTAAATAACTTAGTGAGATCAAAGCTTTCTTGGTATAGATTGTAATTCCAGAAGCCGGTGAAAATTGAACGAATATTTTACGAATTAACAATTTACGATCGCAATAATAACCAAAATAATCATGATACATTGATCAAACTTATAAAGATTATAAAGATGAGATGCTTATTTAATATTTTATCGACAAAATATAAATTTTTCGTTTTTTTGCATAATCTTTAAATTTTGAAAAAAAAAATAGTTATAATACGCTGGTCTAATTAGTAAAGTACAAAGAAAGGTTATTTACCAGCAATTTTATTGCTGGAATCGAATATTATGATCCTATATATTAATAATATAGCTATGCAAAGTGTCCGCAGATAGTGTGCTACTTTTTTTATTAACAAAATGGCGCCCCCAAAACGTGTTGTTTTCAATTATTGGTCTATAACTCCGAAGATTTTAACTTTACACCAAAAACACTAAAATAAAAATTCACCCCAATTTAATTCTACATAGAGGCATGTTTTTCCCGATTTGCTCCGACGAAAATTTTCCTCGGAAAATGTGAGTTTTCCCAAGAAAATCTCGAATTTTTAAACAAATTTTTTGGGCAAGTAATTACGTATCAATAATTAAATAACTTGGTGAAATAAAAGCTTTCTTAGTATAGATTATAACTGCAGAAGCCGGTGAAAATTAAACAAATATGTTAGCAACAATTCAATTGTTAATTAACAATTTACAGTCGCAATAACAACTAAAATGATCATGAAACATTGATTAAACTTAGAAAGATTATAAAGATGTGATGCCTATTTAATATTTGGTCGACAAAATATAAATTTTTCATTTTTTTGCATAATCTTTAAATGTTTAACAAAAATAGTTATAAACAAATTACCATTTCTCAGAAATTGTTTATTATATTATAATTTAAAAAAATGCTTAAAATGCGTAATTCAAAGGTCTTGAAAACGAATGCTTTAGTATTTTTATCCAACCATTTGCAAAAAAGTTATGAAACAGCAAAGTAAACATACGATTACTCCGTTTTTTATAATTTGTTTTAATTCTTTCAAAGCTTAAAAATGAGTTTATGGTACAAACTAATTACTCTCAAAAAATATCAAACATTAGTTCAATGGTTATATATTAATCAAATATTAAAAATGTTTTTTTTTTGTAATTTTTAGCGCGAAAATAGGCTTGATACAGAGCCGAAGCTTAATTTTATTTATTAACTACTGTTCGTCGCGGGCGGTTGTCGCTTCGAGTGAAAATGTTATTAGCTACGGTACTGTATTAGTCTGCTTTCGCGCGTGTAAATTACAAAAAAAAATATTTATAATCTTTAATTAAAATGTAACCATTAAACTAATAATCGATATTTTTTGTAAGTAATTAGCTTGTACTTTAAACTCACATTTACGCTTTGAAAGAATTAAAAAAAATTATAAACAACATAGTAATCGTATGTTTACTTTGCTATTTCATAACTTTTTTGAAAATGGTTGCAAAAAAGTTTTAAAGCATTCATTTTCAAGACCTTTGAAATACGCGTTTTAACTATTTTTTAAAATTAGAATATAATAAAAACTTTCTGAGAAACGTTAATTTGTTTATAACTATTTTTTTTAAACATTTAAAGATTGTTCAAAAAAATTAAAAATTTATATTTTGTTGACAAAATATTGAATAGGCATCTTATATTTATAAGATTTCAAAGTTTGATCAGTGTATCATAATTATTTTGGTTATTATTGCGACCGTAAATTATTAATTAACAATTGAATTGTTGCTAAAATATTCATTTAATTTTCACCGGCTTCTGAAACTATAATCTAAACCAAGAAAACTTTTATGTTACCGAGTTATTTAACTATTGGTAGATAATTTCTTATCTAAAACTTTATTTGAAATTTAAAGATTTTGTTGGGAAAACCCACATTTTCCGAGGAAAATTTTTGTCGGAGCAGATCGGGAAAAACATGTCTATATGCAGAATTTAATTTTGGTGAATTTTTATTAGGGTGTTTTTGGTGTAGAGTTAAAATGTTCGGAGTTATGGAGCAAAAATTGAAAAAAACACGATTTGGGGGCGCCATTTTGTTAATAAAAAAAGTAGCACACTATCTGCGGACTTTGCATACCTATATTATTAATATATATAATCATAAGCTTCGATTCCAGCAATAAAATTGCTGGTAAATAACTTTTCCCAAAAATGGCCTATTCTCCGATTAATCAGCCCAGACTAATATACTACATTTTTTGCCCTGTCGACTTTTATAACCGAGTATTATCGATTTTGCCCATTTCTTTCCTAAGCCATAACTTTAGAACCACCCTGTACATTTTTTTGATATTTGATACACATATGTCTCATTCAAAACCCAAACGACCGACATACTAACCATAAGAAAAATCCAGGTCCGGATTAACAAAAAAATATAAAGTAATTGTGACCTTAAAACAACACCCTGTATATTGAAATTTTGAAAATTTGTTTGCGTATTTTAAAAGAGCACAAAAAAGTAAGTTTAATGGTTCGCTTCAATTTTTCGGCCACACAATGTTATGACTTTAATTTTGACATTATATTGAATTTTTTAAGAACTCTTGACATTAAAAAGCAGGTATTATTAACTTTTAGTTATAAATTATTAAAGTTAATGAATAAATACTCATTTTAAAAACAATCAATAATTATTTACCACATTGGAACGACCCAATTACTAATGACAAGAAAAATCCAGGTCCGGATTAACAAAAAAATATAAAGTAATTGTGACCTTGAACCAACACCCTGTATATTGAAATTTTGAAAATTTGTCTGCGCATTTTAAAAGAGCATAAAAAACTGTGATTAAAGATTCATTTTAATTTTTTCGCCGTTGACCTAATTACCTACATGAATTTTGAAATTATATTGAAATTTTAAAGAACGCTGAGATTAAAAACCAGGTATACATTATTAACTTTTAATAATTTAACGTTAATGAATCAACACTTATTTTAAAAATACTTAATACTTATTTACTAGGCTGGCTTCATGATTCACTGGATTTGTAGCTGTATGCACATCATTAAAAATTAGGATTGCAAGAATTGGGATATTTTAATGATTTAGTAAATAATTAAAAAACAGCTAAGTATATTTAGCAAAAAAAAATCGTTTAAACAATTCAACAATTTAATATAAATTAAAAAGTATTTGAACTATAACAGTTGCTCAAAATGTCCGGCATTTTGTTCGATGCATTTCCGTGCTCGTTTTAAAAGATTTCGAATCGATTTTCTAATTATATTGGGATTGTTCTTCATTTTTCTGGCAGCTTCTTGTGACCTTGACAGAATTAATCAATATGATTTCAAAATTGCCGTAATTAAATTATCTGCGCAAAAATTTGACATGCACCTTTTAACGCAGTTTTTATGCTCTTTTAAAATACGAAAACAAATTTTCAAAATTTCAATATACAGGGTGTTGTTTCAAGGTCACAATTACTTTATATTTTTTTGTTAATCCGGACCTGGATTTTTCTTGTCATTAGTAATTGGGTCGATCCAATGTGGTAAATAAGTATTGATTATTTTTAAAATTAGTATTTATTCATTAACTTTAATAATTTAGAACTAAAAGTTAATAATATCTGCTTTTAATGTCAGAGTTCTTAAAAAATTTAATATAATTTCAAAATTAAAGTCAGAAAATTGTCTGGCCGAAAAATTGAAGCGAACCATTAAACTTACTTTTTTGTGCTCTTTTCAAATATGCAAACATACTTTCAAAATTTGAATATACAGGGTGTTGTTTTAAGGTCAAAATTACTTTATAGTTTTTTGTTAATCCGGACCTGGATTTTTCTTAGGGTTAGTAGGTCGGTCGTTTGGGTTTTGAATGAGACATATGTGTACCAAATATCAAAAAAATATACGGGGTGGTTCTAAAGTTATGGCTTAGGAAAGAAATGGGCAAAATCGATAAAACTCAAATACCCTGTAACTCGGTTATAAAAATCGGTAGTCAAAAAATGTATATCTAGAACCGACTCGGTGACCTCTATTCACCATTAAAGTATTTCGGTTTCCCAATGAAACACCCTGTATAAGCAGGATTTACTTGTTATACTAAAAGCTCATTTCATTTTACTGTTAAACGTTACATAAATATGATTGGTTCATTTTATATTTGATTTGTCCCTTCCAAGATTATTGTTCACTTTTTCAACTAAGATAAGACGAATTTATACCTGAGTGACTGAGCTAGACTAAGCCTAACAGTCGGTTCCCGTAGTTAGATGTAGTTTTTTTGTTAATACTCCATCTTTCCATGGAAGTTCGAAAGTTACAAAGTTCAGTAAGTTTAATTTTTCATCTGATCATAATACATCACAATTTTTCTTTGTTTTATTTGAAACCATGAGAAACACTACGAAAACTAATCACATTATCACTAGCATTAAGTTTATTTCAATATAATTTAGTTTTTGTTCAATATTGACATTTCTATATTGTTTCATATCAAAATTGCATTTATATTCATAATTATGTATTCTCGATTTGTTTACTAACTTCTCTAAGTTGGTAATTCGTTTTAGCAACTTTTTAAAACACGGACAAATCCTGCTGCATTATATTGAGCTCACAATATACGGTAATTTTAAAACTACAGATAAAACTTTTCATTGCACTCCATATTCATTGTTCCGTCTATGTTTGCATAAGTGATATCATATCAAAGTCTCTTGTGTTTAAAGTAAGATTCACGTCCATTTATTCCAACATTTACTGGTATTCAGATTTTATTCCAATGAAAGTTGCTGTATTCACAAGGTATTTTAATATTGTTCTGAAGCTATTATTGCTTGTGGCATTTTACGTTTTAAATACAAAATTTTCTATCTGAGAACCACAATTTTATTAAAACGATTTTATTTCTGATGTATCGACTTCCTGCCTGGAGAGTGTTCTTAAAAGACACATTCAAAACCTTATTTTGTTTTTGTTACTTTACTTTTAGTTGAAAGTACCTACCAAAAAATAATTTGTTTAAGTCATATTTTGCGAACGGTTCCTGCTACTTTTCTCGATCTTTAATTCATCCGCCAAAGATCCGTTAGATCCTTTCTGCTAGAGAGTCAACTGTCTTCAATTCAATTAAAATATCAATCTTATTTTATCGTCTTTTGTATTTTTATCTTCCTAAAAAGGAATGTTTTATTTTTTGCACTGTTTCTGACAAGACTCTTTTAACAATGTAACTTCACTTGTAAATATATCATAAATATAGCTGTGCGCCATAAATTTTTAATATTTATTAAAGAATAGTTCTTTGCAAATGTCTGCAAAAAATATTTTCGAAAATCGCTGACATGTAACTTGCATGAATAAAAAAAATAAAGAAGAAAGCACTGTTGAACCATGTTGTGAAAGATATCAACTTCTGAATTTGTTTCAGTTAAACAACTATGAAAAAACTATTGTCTGAAATGTTCATAACAGACTTGTGCTCTGCAACAACAACGAATATTCCAGAAATAGTGAATATGATAGGTGTTATAGCAGTTGTTACATTCAGGGGAAAGGCGTAAAACGTTGCCTGTCAAAATTTTCAATGTGTTTTAAATGTTTTCATTTTTTAGAATCCTGAGAAAACTAATAGGCATTTTTGAATAATTTAAACGCAGAATGAAAGATTACGTTATTACCGAGGGCCGAAAATCCCTTATAGTCCAGAAAGCCACTGCGCATCCGCTAGGAAAAATATTCTAATTCGGATTTTTTGCAAAATCTTACTCAAAAAGGACTCCTTTTAACAAATTTGCATGTTGCCAGGACCAAAAGGTGGTCAAAAATTTTTGATACGTTTTTTTTTGTTTTTTTCCTAAAATTATTTTTTTTCCATGGAAAAAAGTTTTTTTAGGTTTTTTGGATCATTCCAAACAGAAAAGGTCTTTAGTGACTTTTCTCTAAAAATGATAGTTTTTGACCTATAAGCGATTAAAAATTGAAAAATTGCGAAATCGGCCATTTTTAACCCTCAAAAACTATGTGAAAAACTAAAAATTTTAATGTTGCCAAGGTAGGTAGATATTCTTTAAACATCGATTGATGAAATCCCGAAGAGTTCTTTGCAATACAATATTCAAAACTCCTTTGTTTTTTAATTGCTAATCAAGCGTGCGCGACACTATTTTCCACCGACAGTATGGTGCAAATGAAAGGAATAAATTCGTTATTTCGTAAACCGGCGTTTTTAAGGAAAAATTCCGAAATAGGTCAATTTTTATTTTTAAGTTATGATATTGTGGCATATATGGTATACTAGTGACGTCATCCATCTGGACGTGATGACGTAATCGATGATTTTTTTAAATAAGAATAGGGGTCGTGTGGTAGCTCATTTGAAAGGTTCTTCAATTCTCTATTGAGTAATATGAACATTTGCATAATTATTTATACAGGGTGTCCAAAAAATTTTTATTAAATTAAATTATTTGACAAAAAAAGAAGTAGAAGGACACCCTGTATAAATAATTATGTAAATGTTTTAATTACTGAATAGAGAATTGAAGAACCTTTCAAATGAGCTACCACACTACCCCTAGTCTCATTTAAAAAAATCATCGATTTCGTCATCACACCCAGACGGATGACGTCACTAGTATACCCTATATGCCGCAATATCATAACTTAAAAATAAAAATCGACCTGTTTCGGGATTTTTCCTTAATAACGCCGGTTTACGAAATAACGAATTTATTCCTTTCATTTGCACCATACTGTCGGTGGAAAATAGTGGCGCGCACGCTTGATTAGCAATTAAAAAACAAAGGAGTTTTGAATATTGTATTGCAAGAAACTCTTCGGGATTTCATCAATAGATGTTTAAAGAATATTGGCAACATTCAAATTTTCAATTTTTCATATATGTAGTTTTTGAGGGTTAAAAATGGCCGATTTCGCAATTTTTTAATTTTTAATCGCTTATATGTCAAAAACTATCATTTTTAGAGAAAAGTCACTAAAGACCTTTTCTGTTTGGAATGATCCAAACAACCTAAAAATACTTTTTCCATGCAAAAAAAATAATTTTAGGAAAAAAACAAAAAAAATTTTTTTTTAAATTTTTGACCACTTTTTGGTCCTGGCAACATGCAAATTTGTTAAAAGGAGTCCTTTTGAGTAAGATTGTGCAAAAAAGCCGAATTAGAATATTTTTCCTAGCGGATGCGCAGTGGCTTTCTGGACTATTAGAATAAATAAAAAGTTTCTTTTGTAATTAAAAATCATACTAAATTTTCTCTTTTATTTTCACCTCTGTAACTTATTAAAATAAACATTATAGAAGTTTGCAGATGGACTTTCGGGATTTCGGCCTGACATATTTATAAAGGTGTGCAGGAAAACCGAGTATGGCGTAGACCAGGGGTTCCCAACCTTCTAGCAACTGCGTACCACCTGAAATATTTTGAACACCGAAAAATTTTTAAAACACCGTAGGGGGGAGGGGGTATGAAATGGAAGGAAGCTACCCCCCAATCATAATATTTTACAAATAGTTCTACTAATTATTTCTAATTCTAATTCTTCTCGGTGTATGACACAATGTGTAGTTCGGCATTCAGGAGCAATTTTTTTCATTTTTGCTGCTAGCTCTGTCAATTTACCTGACATATCAGTTCTTCTGTAGTGTTTGATTCAAGTAGTTTGCAGAACAAAACCTCTTCTATAACTTCTTCATAAAAATAAAATTGTACAAATTTGAGTAGCTGTGCTATGTTTGTTATATCGGTGCGTTCGTCGACTTGAAGTGCAAAATATTTGCATTCTTGAAGTTTTAAACAAGGTTGTTCTTCAATATTGGAAGACATATCACTAATTCGCCTTTTCACTATATTGTTTGACAATGGTATTTTTGAACTTTCTTTGATTGCCTTTTCTCCGGTTTGGGCAATTTTCACAGCGGCCGGTAGTAAAAGGGTCTCATCTATTGTGTGAGGCTTTCCATCCTTCGCAATTCTACATCTAGCAAGGTAGGATGCCTTTATTAGGTTAGTATAATTTTGCCCCCATGGCAAACTGCTTAATGGCAATGAACGATTTTATCGTGAGTGAAGACCTATATAATATGAAAAAGAGTACTATGCTACATAAACTGCGATACCCTTATTTATTGTTTTAAAGTGTATTTATTTTATTGTATTGTATAAATTATTGTATGTTCTATTTCTTTGTATTGACCAACTGTGCGTTTATAATTGGCATCATTGCTGAAAATGTGCAATATAAATAAATAAATAAATAATAAATAATATTTACAAAGCTAATATTTAAAAAAAAGTAGATTCTCTTTTAAAAAAATCGATCAGCTTACCAATCACAGAGTGCTTTGTGTGTTGGTAACGCATCATAGTCCAGGGCGGATCTGTTTTGAGATGGACGTTGAGAGGTGACTCAAATTTTTTTGCAGAAATTGCTTGAAAATAAATCAAATAATAATATTTGAGTTATCCTCCCTCTCAAAAAGGTCCGGAACATTGTTTAAATAATCAAAATGTCAAAAATTTAAGGAAAAATTCGATTTTTTTCTTCGTTTTTTGAGTATAACTTTAAAAGTATTCATTGCCGAGAAAAGTTGTACTAACATAAAAGTTGCGTATTTAAATTTCCTACAATATAAAATTGGCTAGAAATTTTAAAAATAGTCACCCTAGTTGCAAAATAGCAATAATTGCGAAAAAATCATACAAAAACAAGAATTCGCATTTTACGTTTTTCAACCATTTATAATACACTTAGGACCTTCATATTTCCCCAGAAAAATTTTATGATACAGTAAAATAATACTGTAAATTTCTTTAAGATCGGTTTAATAGATTTTGCAAAATAAATTTTGCAATCCAGCTTTCGCAAAAAAAATTCATTTTTCAAAATGTTACAGGATTGAAAATAAAGCAGATAGCAAGTTAAAAATTTTTTTGCTTATAGAAGTGTACTGTACCTTTCATTTGCAATTTTCAAAATTAAAATCGATTAATTACCACGGCGTCAGAAAATTTTTGAAATAAACAATAATTTTTGGTGCTACGCGCAGGACAGCGGTGTTCGATTCACACAAGTTGATTTCCACCAAAATTTCTTCCAATCTTTATCTAATATATTATTTTCTTACTCTATATTTTGTTGTATTTTAATATTTTATTTCCACAAAAATCAAACAAATTTTATTATTGTTTGTGAAATATTGTTTAAACAATTGAATATGTTTAAAAATAATAAACTTTTATTATTTAAGTTAAAATATATGAACAAAGAAAGTTTTTGCTAATAAAAGTGTTATTTCAAAAGATAGAGTATGTGTTTTTATTTTGCAATAAACAAATTTATCTATTTATATCGAAATGTAATAAAAATTAAAATGTATCAATCATTATCAAAGGTCATTGGAATGCCCAATCAGAGCAAACTATCCGCTGTCCTGCGCGTAGCACCAATAATTAATGTTTATTTAAAAAAATTCCTGACGCCGTGGTTTTAATCGATTTTAATTTTGCAAAATTGCGAATGAAAGGTAAAGTATACTTCTATATGCAAAAAAATTTTAAACTTGCTATCTGCTTTATTTTCAGTCCTGTAACATTTTGAAAAAATGAATTTTTTTTACGAAAGCTGGATTGCAAAATTTATTTTGCAAAATCTATTGAACTG
This sequence comes from Diabrotica virgifera virgifera, assembly GCF_917563875.1. Lineage (NCBI taxonomy): Eukaryota > Metazoa > Arthropoda > Insecta > Coleoptera > Chrysomelidae > Diabrotica > Diabrotica virgifera. Next base: position 247,118,923 of record NC_065443.1, on the reverse strand, counting down.
ATCTTAATGAAATTTACAGTATTGTTTTACTGTATTATAAAGTTTTTCAGGGTGAAATATGAAGGTCCTATGTGTAGCATAAATGGTTGAAAAACGTAAAATACGAATACTTGTTTTTGTATGTTTTTTTCACAATTATTGGTATTTTGCAACAAGGGTGACTATTTTTTAAATATTTAACCAATTCTATATTGTAGGAAATTTAATTACGCAACTTTTATGTCAGTACAACTATTCTCGGAAATGAATACTTTTAAAGTTATAATTAAAAAACCAAGAAAAAAATCGAATTTTTCCTTAATTTTTTGACATTTTGATTATTTAAACAATGTTCCAGACCTTTTTGAGAGGGAGGATAACTCAAATATTATTATTTGAGTTATTTTTAAGCAATTTCTGCAAAAAAATTTGAGTCACCTCTCAACGTCCAAATGTACTAATATTTTTACAGATGCGCCCTGGTCTATCAGCATAGAAGGCTTCATACATTGGTTCGAAAGCGTTTCGAAACAAGCAACGCATTGAGCAATAGGATTGTCACTATTTTCTGTGCCACACTTCACTATAAAGCCATACTGTAAGTAGCTTTAGTGTTATTTCCGATTGGCCTGCAGTTTCGGGTTTTTAACACCATCCTTTGAAGTCCCAGGATTCACCAAAAACTTCTTCATAGCTTCATATGGAAGCATAACAACTGCGCTGGCACTTTCACAGACAGAGTCCCAGCGTAATCGCTTGTTCCATCCACGCCTGAAATCTTCCCGCGTACCACCAGTGGTACTCGTACCACCGGTCCAGTGGTACTCGTACCACCGGTTGGGAGCCCCTGGCGTAGACGCTATAATTTTAAGCTTTACCACCTTTATTATAGTGAGCCTAGTATTGGTAGATCTATCAAAATAAACAGGGTGCGGTGGCTAGGCCACTTGAACGAGGCGGAGTCGTCGAAATACATTTATAGCAGGAGACCGGATGGAGTGAGGAGAAAAGGTAGGCCCAGAGCACGATTTAAGGACCAGGTCGAAAACGACTTGTGAGTGTTAGGAATGCGAAATGGGAAAACCAAGGCGAAGGATAGGAAGGGATGGAAGCTGATTCTGGAACAAGCCAAGACCCACCATTGGTTGTAGAGCCAATGATGATGATGATGAATCTCGTTTTGCGCTGCTGCAGCCTCTTATATTCTTCATTTTTTTTTATTTCTTCTGACCTTGTTAATTTTAAAACTCCTTTAGCCGCTGTGTGCATAGCTTCTTTACATTCAGGAATAGCTCTTGGATATAATCTTGCCATCTCTTCAATCTGTCACTGTTCTTAGCTCTCAAAAGTTGGTCCGTAACTTTCTTATTCAATCTATCGTCACAATATTAATTTTGTATTGTTATTATTATCCTGGTTGATATTATTTTGACTATCTCTTTCTATTTATTTATTTTTTTGGAAGGATTTGCATTTATAACGAGGTTTGTATGCTGCCAACTGCAAACATATACATTATAATATAGCTATAGCCGAAAAGGACAATCGAGCCACCTGTAGAACATAAATACTCACATATTGTTATTTTTAGCAGTGGCCAATTTGGCGGAACATATTTGTTTGGAATTTAGTAGAGCGATCATAGCCACTCAAACAAAGGATTGTGATTACATTACCTGTCGCAATTATATACATGTCGCAATCAAAATGGCCATACATGAAACAAAAGGTTTTATATATACTTTTAAATGTTATTAGTTTAATGTTATTTAAATAACAAACGGGCATATATATAAAGTATTTAGTTACTAGATGACAATATTGATGATTATAACGGATTGAAGTTTATAAACTAGTCTGAATCATAGCGGATTCGAATGAGTATTCAAAGATCATATTTCCCTCACAAAGAATAATTAATATATAAATATATAAATATATAAATATATAAATATATAAATATATAAATAATCATATAAATCAGAATTTACAAAAGGACCAGAATCAATACGGGTCTAATATGATTCTGAAATATTTTCTTCTGGCATCTTTATGTTATTTATCATTTCAAATGAAAATTAACCATACATTTTAGTACGAAAAACATTAAAACTGGAAACAAATTTACCAGAGAAATATTATTCTTATTAGCATGGGTCTAGAGTAGAGCAAGGCTGCTTCATAACACCTACACTCTTCAAAATATATCTGAATGAGGCGATTTCAGTGTGGAGAATCGAAAACGAGAGATTGTACACGATACACTTATCTGATGACCAAGACACTCTAGCGGAAAACGACATAAGTATAATGCTTAAAAAACTGGAAGAGAAGTACGCCAAGTGGGCATTACAATTGATATACAAAAAAGCAGAGTATTTATTTGCAGGAGGAAAATCAGAAAGTCCAGACATTGAAATGGGAACTATAAAATCAACTGAAACCATCAAATACTTGGGAGTCCAAGGAACATCAAAAGCAGGAAGTAACGAAGCAAGATTGACCAAGCAATATCAGTCACTATAGTGGAGTACACCGACAGTTGTGGAGTAATAAAATAACTAAATAAAATAAGAGAAGAATTTATAAAACAATAATAGGAAGTATTGGGTTATACGGCACCATAATCTGGGAAGTAAATCAAATAAATAAAGCCAATAAATGGTTAAGGCCATGGAAATGAACTATTGGAGACAATGTTTGCCTGCTCACTAAACGATCGAAGATATTCGGAGACAAATGGAAGTTGAGCTAGACATAATATACACAACAAGCCAAAATATTAAACTAGTATGGAAACCTGCAAAGAACGCCTGAAAATAGATGGCGGAAAAAGATAGAAAAATGGGCTCCACCCACTAGAAGAACACGAGGTAAATTGCGGTTAAGTCCCATTTAAGATAGTAAATACGGATCAGTTCTGCTATATATCTCTGCTATTGCTAAAATCACCACAGAAAACATAAAGTAGTTTAATAATCGAGTCTCAGCCAATAAAAGAATTCAAGTCCCTACGGATCTGATAACCAAATCGTCGTTTGTAACATCTCCGATCCGTACGGTGGAAGCTTTGAACTATACTCTTGTAGACTGTGAACTATACTTTGAACTATACTTCGGTAGACTGTGAACTATACTTTGAAATATACTTCTATCTTTTTTATACTATATTTTCTTGTTTCTTTTATGATTGTTTATTGTCATTAAAGATAGCTCGTGTCGCTCTTCTACGTTTGTTTATCCTTGCTCTGATTTTTCTTCCACAGGAATGAAGTCGGTTCATTTAGGCCTTCAAATAAATCCAGATCTGGACCCCGATTTTTAACTCTTCGCTTCGTTATCGATCATTCGCTATCTGTACTCTACAGATAGCGAATGATCGATAACGAAGCGAAGAGTCAAAAATCGGGGTCCTCTTGAACAAAATAAACATTTTATTACCGTAATATGTATCTACATTTCGAGAGCCTCCAATCGAGTCATAGTATTTACTTCTACAGAATATTGTTCAACTGCTTATAATAATTTAATTTATGCAAAACTTTGAAAAACCCCCAATATTATAAAAGAATAAAAAACTGCTAAAAGCGGTAAAAATAATTGGTGCACACAATATTCCAGTTACAAAAGAGCTGATATGAATATTATGTGGCGCAAAAATATACATATTTTCATTTTGATGGAAAATAAAATTCTATATACATAGTATCATATAAAAGTTTTTACGAACCGATATCGAACAACCAATGATGAAGTGGTTTACCTATTTAAAATTAATGACCAAGATCATTAATTATTCAGCGGCCAAAATTCTGGGGCATTAATATCTACATTTCCATAATCGCCCAGCTCTAAATAATACTTATTCTTCGCATTATTTGTATTTAATATCTATTTATACTAGGTTTCCTATATTTTGCAGTTTTATCCAGATATCGTCGGTCTAATGTGAAAGATGCATAAGTCCAAAATACCTGATTTACAGGAGAGACAAAAAACTAACTGTGCAAAGTCCACTTGTATACAACTAAATATAATGTGAAAATTGCACAAGTCCCTAAATAATTTAAATTCACGTTTTTAGTAATCAATTTGCTGTGTCATTTTAATCTGTACTCTGTAGGTACTCACCCGTTTACAATAAAAAGAATTTTTATTGTATAAACATCAGAAATACAACGATACGTTTGAACGGTTTGGCCACTAACAAGAGCGAACTTGAGCAGATTTCATATGGTTTTTAACATTATTGGATTTATGCAGATTTCATTTTCGCAATTTTAGTAACATCTAGTAAACTATATTAGAAGAAAACACCGTAGCTTTTGGATAATACTAAAAGATGCCATCAAAAGTCTAAAATTGAATATTTTGGACTTAGGCATTTTTCATATTAAGCCAACGATATAATCATTGTATATTTATTTAATAATTATCTTCATTTGTATGGAATTATCTGTCGCTTAAGTATCTTCAAAGCACAGTTATATTTACAAAGCCTATTTAAACCTATTTTTATTTTCCACACCGTTTTTGTAATTTGAGAAACTTTTTCACAAATACATTTTTGAGTTAATTATTCGGAACAATATTGAACCCTATTGGTTGTAAACAACCTGAAATAATTCGTTTTAGCAGTAAATTAACAGCAGCGTGTCAATATATTGAAATTTGATATGGAAGCCAATGAATATTAAGCAGACTGTGGCACTTTTTCACTGTAGGTTATGATACAATTTGTATACCCGAGTATAAAGGATATCAAAGTTAACACTGATTTAAAAACAGGTTAAAGTTGGTAGAACATTGGGTATTACAAAAAATGCGTACAATAATTTACAGTTTTTTCCTCTTATTTCGCAAAGAAAATGTTCCAATTGGAGAATATTCTTTGGCTGCTGTATTTGCTAAGTATTAGATTATAGCTTGGATATAATTCCTGCATTTCCTGTTTTTTATAATTTCTTTAATTTCTTTAAGTTTCAACATGCCTTTTCTCTATTTACTGTTTTTATTTGGTTCTAGGTAAATAATTTTCGTTAATTATCATTATTCCTGTTTATTTTATTAATAGTTTTTTTTACTATATTAGATCACGTTGGAGAGACATATCAGTACAGTATGCGGCAAAATAAACAGTACTGAAATGCATATTAAAATGTTTATGATTACTTATATATTTAGTATACATGATATAGCCTTGCAATCATTATTCACAACGACGCTCCCGATAAAACAGATGTTAAAAATGCCCTCTCTAACACGAAAAAATATTTAATTCTGGTCCACAATTCCCGAATGTCAGACGATGGATCGGTCTGTCTCCTTCAGCATTCCCCATATATGCGCATCAACTGGCATTCGGTCTGGTGAGTGGCGATCTCCCAAAATGATCGCGCAGTATTCGAAGAGACTCCCTGGCCATACGACAGGTTGCCCCGTCCGGTCCTGCTGAAACCATTGTTGATTTTAAGCTTGGATCGTTTTCGCGACCTTTTTCGTATGACCAAAAATAGTATTCTCTGTAAAAATTTTTCTGCAAAACTGAGGACCATCCTGAAGCACCTAAAGGTATGTATAGATCTGCGCGCCGCGCACTTCGCGTTGTGTGTACACAGTGACGGTCTAAGGCATCATGGGGCCCTAGGCGGCCGTAAGAAGTAGGCTCCTTTAAAGCGACCATTTAATTAAAACAAATTTATAGATATTTATGTTGTTTTGGGAAGTAGTTACTCCAAAAATAGATTACGACAATGTAAAAAGATCATTTTTCATGTTTACTTCTGTTACTTTGCTAAAGATTTAAGTAAAATAACTCTTGAGAAATTTATAATTGGAATTTTCAATGTTTACTAGCAGCACTAAAATGTTCTAAAATTTTGGACCACATATGGTTAAAACAGCTATTTGATACTTATTAATTTTCTTATATAACATTTGTACTGCTATAACAGCATCAAACCTAGCTGACCATCTAGTATACGACTATTGTATAAACCATCTATGGTATACCATCTAGTAAGTCTTTTAAGCGACATTTCGCAAAAACTTGTCATTAATAGTCTATTTACTCACGGTTTTCGCTCCGACTAGAACAGTGGTCGGCAAACTTTTTAGCCAAAGAGCCAAATATGAACATTACAACAATTTAAAAAAATTGGGAGCCAAATCTGCTTGTTCAGCAAACTTTTATTACACCAAATAAAACTAAAGGGGCTAGTCGGTTAAGATAGTGAAAAATGCTCCCAGCGATAGTCCAAAAATAAAAAACACCACATGTTCTACGTCAAAAAGTATTCAACCAAAAATTTTTTAAATCCCTAAGTCACTCCATAACCCCCCAAAAAATTAAAACGTGTCTTTTCCTTTTTTGGCGATATCTTCGTTTCTAACCATCGTAGAAACTTCTATTTTCTTTTGTTTTGTAAGGTTTTATTTACTACAACACTGTAGAGAGACGTACTTTATTGATACAATGTACCAAAATAGTGCAGTCACTGAAGGTTTTCACCTCCGATTTCGTTGAACCTCCATCGATTTGCATGAAAATTGGTGAGTAATTAGTGGATAGCTCAAGGAACAAAGGTGACATGATGCCAACTTGCGCTTTTACTCTGGGGGTGGATGCCACCCCTTCTCGGGGGTAAAAATTATTTTATTAAAAATAATACCATAAGTCGATAGAGGGACAAATTATAAGCAAAATTTGTTATATAAAGTTATTAAAATAAATCAACACTTTTTGAGTTATTAAAGACCAAAAATTTTATTTTTTCGTAAAAAAATGCATGTTTTAAATCGGTTTTTCACGTATAAATCAAAAACTATAAGCTTTTACAAAAAAGTTATTATTACTGAAATTGAAGATAATAAAATACTGAATACATTCCTTACATAAACAACTAAACTTATGTTAGTTCAAAGTGAGTTATTGGCAATTGAATGTGTATATTTTTCGAGGAGTACTCAAATCTAAGTATTCAAGCTTAAATAACGGGAAAACGATGCAATATATAAAATATTCCTGCTAAACATTTGTCAAAGTACTTCGGAATACCTATCAAATGAGCTTCAGAACAAGGTAATAGCGTCAAAATTAAGCAAGTTATAATGAAAATAAAAGAACCGTCTCGAATTTTTTAGGAAAAAGTGAAAAATAAAACATACGCCATTTCCACAAAAATTAAAATTTATAGTAATCCTTACAAGAGCTTCTTTATATTAGCATAAGTAATGTTTTCGATAATTTTGACCGGTTTAGAGTGCATATTTTTGAAAAAAAGATGTAATTTAAAAAAATCCTAATTTTTAAAATTATTGTAATTCTCATATTCTTTTGATAATAACTCCAAAAATACTTAATATACGTAAAAAATTGTATATAACGAAATTTTAGTTTTTTCTGTGCTAAATATTTTACCTGTTCTACTATTTCTATAGGGTAAAAAATACCCGAGATAGAAACGTTTAAATCTTAAATTTTGTTGTGGGAACCATGCAACCGGGGATATTTAACCTTTTATTTTTAAAAAAGTAAGGGGTTTAAAAGATTAGGTTCAACGTGGTTAAATAGCACTTATAATTAACTTTCAAACAGTTTTTAGATGAACCTGATATCATAAACACGAACGGAGTTATTAAAAAAAAGCAATAACATTTTTTGGAAAAATTTTTAAAAGATAAATTTTGAAAAAATTTTGGAGCATAAATTTTAACGCTATCAACATATTCGGGGGCTCATTTAATAGATATTTTTAAGTACTTTGCAAATGTTAAGTAAGTTTATGTTATAAAATGCATCAATTTCCCGTTATCTTAGCTTGAATACTTAAGAGTTTTTTACTCGCCGAAAAAAATATACATTCAATTACCTATAACTCACTTTTAGTTAACACTAAAAGGTTTTTCTAGTAAGGGGTTTATTTCATTTTTTATTAGCTTCAATTTTGATAATAATAACTGTTTTGTAAAAACTTACACTTTTTGAGTTATTGATGAAAAATTGGTTAAAAACATGCATTTTTCTCAAGAAAAATTAAAATCTTTGATCTTTAATAACTCAAAAAGTTTTGATTTATTTTAATAACTTTATATAACAAATTTTGCTTGAAATTTGTCCCTCTATCGAATTATGGGGTTATTTTTAATAAAATTGTTTTCACCCCCGAGAAGGGGTGGCATCCACCCCTAGGGTAAAAGCGCAAGTTGGCACCATGTCACCTTTGTTCCTTGAGATATCCTCTAACCACTCACCAATTTTCATGCAAATCGATGGAGGTTCAACGAAATCGGAGGTAATAGCTGATATCCTCCTTCAGTGACTCCACTAAAAGGCCATCGACCGAAGTTAAGTATTTTTACAAAACCTACACTGTATTTTTTACAAAAATTTTGGCGCAAAATCCATTTTTTTTAACTGTTGATATGTAGAACCGAAAAGGGAAAGAACAGTAAACGTGAGCTTTTTCAACTCATCATAAGACCAGGAATACTATTCCAAGCGTTGAAAATGATCATGTCTTCCTTTCCCAGGTGATTCAAAGCAGACCACTCGTGTTGTGAACATTTTTTTTTCTTCTATACAATATTTCCAATTCAACACAAAGACGTTCGAATTTAGAGCGCCAGACCTCCTTGTTCTTAAATCCAGAAATTGTATTTCAAAGCTATTAATGCCAATTTCAAAAGGAGAAAATTTAAATTCGGTTATCGTAGCATTAAGAGGATTTTTGACAAATGCTAAAGTTTGTAAGTTTGATAAAAGCTAATTTATCAGAATAAGATGTAGGTAATGACCAAGTTTTTTCTGCGGCCAGAGCCGCACTTAAGGAGCCAAAGAGCCACATGTGACTCCGGAGCCGCACTTTGCCGACCATTGGACTAGAAGAACCGCTTGGCTTGACATGAAATTTGGCATACACATAACTAACATGCCAAAGAAAAAAAGTGATATTGTGCTGATGTGTGATTTTGCCCTAAGGATGAGTGCCACCCCTTCGGATGTAAAAAAACAAGTTTAAAATAAGTGCGGAAATGGATAAACTGATCAATTCTAAGTAACTTTTGTTCTATAGACTATAAGACCCATCGGTGGGTAGAAATTGAAAAAAAAAACGAATAGTTCTTGAACCATATCAAAATAATTAACAGCTTCTAAGCAAAATTGATTACCAAATTGAGGGAATGATTAGAATATGGAATATAAAATTCCGTTGAAGATAACCGCTTAATTTTGGCTTGAAGTCGGTTGTGTTTTCCTGACATATTTGAAAGAAGACAAAACAAAAAACTGAGTTTGATTGAAAATCATAAAATAACCATTCTCTTTTTTCTTTGTCTCCGTTAGCCCTATTTGATTTATTTAACATTTTACATTTTTTTTTAATTACTGCTTAAATAATTCAATATTAATTAATGCATTTGAGTGAAACGCGGGCCCTTAGCGGCCGCCTAGTCCGCCTAATGGTTAATCTGGCGCCGTGTGTTCTTGGCGCCGACAGAAGTTGGATCGTGTGCGTACTGTTTGTGTGCCACTTGAAAACATGTACTAACGCGTACTAATCTAACGAACTCGCCACGAACGCGTACCGCACACACGGAGCGAAGTGTTCGGCGCGCATATCTATACGTACCTTTTAACACGACATTCAGAAACCACTCAGTACGTTTCGGCGCATGACACATACAAATTTGAGTACTGTTTATTTTACCGCATACCGTAGTAGTTTATTTTGATAGTTTTGTACTGACAAAGAACTTGCCTACTCAGAAATCTATCTTTTCTTTTCTTCTATCCATTTGCAAGCGACATTTTATCAAAAAGGCTTTTGGACTTATGGACTGGTAGTGAAGGTATGAGACTATATACCTTCCACTTAGCGAGCCTCTCTCAGAATCACACCGCCCAACTCCATATGCTTACGTGTAATCGAAGTTGTTCCCTGATGGACGGAATAGTTTACTGGCCATTGTAAACTTGGACAACACCTATTTACTCGGATTAGTGGATAATCCGAGATGTTTATAGAATATAAATTTATTGCACATTATCTGGTCCACTAGCTTTGCCCTCTTTTGTATTTTTGATGGCATAGATGACTTCTTCTCGCAATATTGGTGGTCCGGTATCCTCTGTGGTTTCTAATGACAGTTCTTCTCTTTCTCATTAAATAGTTGTTGGATGTTGTTAAGTAGGTACGTTCATGCTTGCTCACATCAACATTTAGACTCTGCCAATTGTGCGACTCCGTTCCGAAGGTTACTAATCGAAGCGACTCGCCTCATTCGCCAGAAGTTACTGAGAGAAGCGCAAAGATCAACAACGTCAAAAGGAGACACAAACTACTCTTCGATGACAGAATTTTTAGTTTTACATTTTAAGTTATTATAGTTTCTTTTGGATAGTGTCTATGATAATAAAGTTATACGTAAAATTCTCAAAATCCTTCACTACACACAATTCTATGGTCCTCCGAGCCGGATACACAGTACCAGCAGAACTACAAAGAAAGTAACATCTACTTACAAATAATTTCAGATAATTCTTTACTACATGCAATTCCAGATGGAGTGATACAATATCTCGTTGACAACAATAATAATATCTCATTTATCATAATTTTAAGGACATTCGTTCTTGTACTTTCTCTGGAACTTGTCATTTCTTTGATTTTTTTGTGTAAATTAAAGCTATCATACTTTTTATGTAGATCTTCTATTTCCTCGAATCTGTTGGGCAGGGCAGGGTTGGGAAAAGCATATAGCCAGATAGATGATAAAAGGTAGACATAAAGAATTCTAAAATGGAGACCAAGAAGGACGACAAGAAGCATGGGAAGACCTCAAAGGAGATGGGTAGATGACATAAGAGCAGTGGCAGGTAAAGAGTGGGGTAGATTGGCGCAAAATAGAGAAATATGGAAGCAATTTTGAGATACCTACATTCAGGAGTGGATGGAAAATGGTTGACGAAGAAGAAGTTCTGCGGAATGTCCAAGAAATTCTAAACATACGTCTCCTGCAGAACATCTTGAATGCATATATGCTATATTTGTTGATTTCCTTAAGGAAACAACTTTTCCGATGCATATAGGAGAGAACTGCAAATACTAGACCTCTGACAATTCTGATTTTAGTCCCTACACTAATTTCATACAAAGACCAAGACGTACCAAGCCACATTAAAGTGTAGTTTGGTATGTTCCCCTAGTCAGTTCCCTGGTTCTTTCTCCGTTTGTCCTTACCACATCGTCTCTTGAATGCATGCAATTTATATTCTTCTTCTTATAAGAACATAATATTACCTTTATATTCTTACCTGGAATGCTTCCCAGATTCAAAGATTCTATTCTATTTTTTTTACCTATATATGTGCTAATGTATGTAATCTCTAAGGATCTAGCTTGCAGCTCGAGGCTTATTCGAAATAAAAATGTAGTAATATTTTTTAACATTAGCGAAAACTTTTAAAGAATTAAAAGCGGAAATAGTATAAAAGGTTTTTTAATTGGCTAAGCCGTTTTATTCCCTCCAACGCTGCTGTGACGATAATATTTAATATTTTAACAGATACGATGAAACCTGAAAGCGTAGGCAGATTACTTTGACGGTTGTCGTTGTACTGACAGCAATGTTTTGAAAACTGCGACGCGAGCTTTTTTGTACTGGCCTTTTTGGATAAAGTGAATTAACAACTTTAATTTGTATAATTTTTGCTTGAAAGCCTGAAAGGCAGAGACTTGAAACGTATTCTCCACGGTGTTTTATCTTTAATTTCTGTATAAGAGCAGTTTAACTGTTCCAGAATAAAGTTGATGGTGAAAAGAATTCAGCTTAACGTTTCGGCATGAAAAAACCCGGTAAAAGCTGCGGTTTCATATAGTGCAAAGTCTATATAGTTTTTTAAAGCTGCCAAAAAATTTGTAAAAAAATATATAAATGTTATATGAAGTGAACTGTTGATCTGAAAAAAGGGTTTTTTCCTAGTAACCAATACCGAATGAGAACAAATGGAGGGGTCCTATATTCGAATTCATTGGAGCATATTTCGCATACGAAATTAGAAGAATTTCGCTTGAAATCCGGAGTCTTGTATTTTCAAATACTTCGTGTATGAATTTTTTCGTATACGACGACTCGAATGGGTATGAACCATTCGAATCATGATGCTCGTACACGAATTATTGTTGTCACTTCAAGGTGATTTCAGCTGTCATGATATGATAGTTTTAGCTGATAGTATTAATTGTGTTGTTGTCTATAACATTTTTACATTGAAATTTATTTTCAATGGCTGGTTTAAATAATTATTTAATAGAAAGAAAGGACATGTTGTACGATTATGCCTTGAAAATATAACCTAACCTAACTTTATGTACGCATTTTAGCACTGGATCTAAGCTCCAAACTTGACATATGTCACCGTTGCAATATCCTCAATTTTTTCATACTATCACATTACATAAAGGTGCATTTAAAAAATCGCTTTGAAGTAAAGTTTTGAAAAGTAAATAGTAAAATATCAGTGTAAATACTGGATACAAAAATAATATTAAACAAAATAGCACACTTTCTGCGGCCTTTGCAAATCGATATTACTAATACATATACCTATGCAATCTTAAGATTCGATTAAACTTAAAATAACTGCTAAACAATTTTTCCCAAAAATGGCCTTTGTTTTTATAATTTGTTCAGACTATCGTCTTAGACTATAGTCTAAGACTATAGTTAAGTCGTTATCTTTATACATTAAACGTTCTTATACAATCTTATTCTTGTACATTATACCCCAGTATATATAACAAATATAACATTTTGTTTTTAATACTGCGATTATACCATTGATTGAAATTATACAAGAAATAGATAAAAAAGTATGGCAACATTGTGACTCTTCAGATGACAAATAAGTTCAATGTTATTCGAATTTGCAGTGTTGCCGGTGCAAATTCTGCTCGTATACGTATACCATTTCAAAGGACGTTCAAAAATACACATTCACGTTCGTATACGAAATTTTTCATTCGAGTTAACTCGTATGCAAAAATATTCGATTGAATTCGAAAATACGACCCCAGAAGTCAAACAGATGTATAGGACTAGCGACGTAGCCCAAGAAATTGAATCCCAACGTCTAAGATGGGCTGGCCATATCCATAGACTCTAAGGCAATAAGGCTAATAACCGCCTTGCCAAGTTAATCTGGGAGGAAGCCCCCACAAGAACAAGGCCCTTAGGACGTCCACGAATGCGATGGACAGATAATAATATATGGTCAGATTTAAGAAGCATGAGGCTACCTACTGACCCAACTAGGGGTCATCCATAAACTACGTCGTTGAAAAGGGGGAGGGGAGGGCTTGCTTATTACGACGGAGTACGACAGGAGGAGAGGGGTATGAGTGCCCATTCGACGTCGTTTATTGGTATATTTAAATTTGTCGCTATTGTGTCTATAAAAATAATTTTTTACTAGCTTCTACCAGCATTAAAGTATCAGATATTCATATAAAAACGTATAGTTTTTGATATGAAATTGAAAATAAAACAAAACGTTTACGAATAAATATACCTTTGTTAAAATTAAAAAGACTAATTCTATTATAGATACTTTTATCGCATACTTTTCATTTCGTTTTTATCAGTCGCGGCGTTAAAATAATATTAGGCAGCACTTTTGTACAGGACAACAAACAATAAGACATTGTTCTTTGGGTTTAAACAATCGCTTCTATATACAGAACAACGTCTGGAAGTAAAAAAAATATTAAATTGTTAGTTCATTTATGTGCTGCATACTGTGTGTGAAACAACAGTTCTAAAAGAACGAATAGAAATAAAATATTGTTTTCTATTTAGTTAGTAAGTCGTATTTATACTTTAGAAGAAATGGCATCAAAATCAAAACAAAATAAATATAAAGATTTATATGATGCAGTTAAGAAAGCATACTCCGCAAAATCTTGGTCCAATGCTATTTAAATGCATTCATTTTTTTCGAATACTAAGAAAACTAATAAAGATTTTTGAAAAATTTAAACGCAGATTGAAAGACTGCATTATTGCCGAGGACCAAAAGTTCCTGAAAACATCTAGAATGTTTATTTTAATAAATTACAGGGGTGAAAAAAAAAAGAAAATTTTGTCTGATTTTTCATTTCAAATATTTCATTCAAAAGAAACCTTTTGTTTATTGTAAGGGACTTTCAACCCTCGGTAATAATGTAATCTTTTATTCTGCGTTTAAATTTTTCAAATACATATATTTATTAAATAAAATTAACATGAAGTAAAACTCCCTAGTGTAGTTGGTATATTTAATAAAAATTCTAAAAAAATTTTAAAAATCCAAACGGATTACGTTCAAAACGTTTTCGGACTTATCAGTCCATCATCAGTGAACTCTCTGCCCTTGCTAAATAGCCACAATGCCAAACACTGGTCACGATGTATGTTCTAACTACATGGTGAAATCTGTTAAACAATTTGGCTTACATTGGATGCCAACGGATTAGTACTAGGTACATGATGCTCTACTCCATTAATTAAGAGATTTTTTTTATTATTAGGTCTACATTGAACTACGTTTAGTCTGTCAATATACATTTATTAATTTTCTCAGGATTCGAAAAAAATTAATGCATTTAAATAGCATTGGACCAAGATTTTACGCCTACCCCCTCATATTTGATTAAAAAAAATTAGAAATAATATTGATTTTTTTTAAATCAATGAAAGGGGAGTCGTTAGTTGCAACGACGACGTCGACATGGGGGGGGGGTCGTCTCTAAAAGACGAATTACGACGGTGGGAGGGTGGAGGGTATTAAAAAGTTCAAATTTTTTACGACGTAGTTTATGGATGCTCCCCTACCATGGACGATCGTTCGAGATGGAAGCGAGTTGTGCAGTTAGAAAACACCCTAGACCCACCCTGGGTTGTAGTGCTACGAGAAGAAAAAGACTAAATTTCGCCGAAGAAAAACTAAAAATCAAAAAAGAATACTCATTAAAAAAATCAGATATCCAAGAGTTAGAAAGACGTTCTTTATAGTTCTGGATTGTCATGAGTAATCGAAGGCACCACAAAATTAACACTAAAATGCACTTTGAACAATATTTAAGTGGAATCCATCAAAACAAAAATTGTGTTTACAATACATTTTTATTTTGAAAATTACGAGCTTTTTTATATCAGCCGATAAAACAAGGGGGGCCTTTTCCCTCTTGGAAACATCCGTAGGGACCGTAATCGCAAAATCATCATTATTTTCCGCCGATTTAAATAATTTCCAAATTCGTTTTCGCCCCAATCAATTCAAAAATTAAATTCGGAAAACTTCTATTGATTCCAGATGGTCCGTCCATTCCACTCATTGTTACGGTTTGTAGAACGCTATCTGATTTTAAAGACCTCTTTCGCCCTAAAGCATTCATTTTGCTTGTATTAATTACTTTCATTTTTGTAAGTAAAGCAATTCGAAGATAAAGATATTAAACTGGTAGCTATTTACAACCTGAAATCCGTCGGAAAACTTTTGGAACGGCTTTAAAGGGTAGAAAATTAATTTCACTGGCGGGAAAGTAACGAAAAAGTTATAATTAAAATCCGGTTCAATTAGTTAAACATTTTTTTTTCTCCGGTTATTAACTTTGAATGTCGGCGAGGAGCTTTCATTATTCATTGGTCTTTAGGCTCTAAGATTCACCGAAGTGTGCATGGAGCTTTTGTAAAAATCACAAAGGAGTATCGACTAGATTTGTTTTAGAAAAAAATAATATCCCAATATACAGGGTAGCCGGAAAGTCCCTTTACAGTAATAATAAGAATGTCTTAACACCACGCCAATGTTTGTTGGCGTTCCGGCGCATGAACCGCAATTGAGTGCTCAGCGAACTGCTACACTTATTATTTATGTACTTATTTTCAACAATATAGCGCTTCACCCCACTTTCATCTCCCCGTCCACAATCGCGTGAATGAAATCCTTCGGCCCGATGGATTGGACGGAGTTCTCCAAAATGTCCTGTACCAATGCCTTGGCCTCCAAGAAGTCCACATTTGACAAAGCCAGAAAATGCACTCGGGGGTTTCATAGTGGACGTTAAAAAACGCAGTACTCCGGACATGAGACGGATGAGCATACGAACCTGTATCATGTATCATGAACGTCGTATCAGTTATGTTGCGACAATGGAGGTATATGCATATGCATACCGATGTTTTGGATAAATCAATAAATAAGAAATAACTCACAAACAAAATTGAGTTATTACTTTTCCCTGTGTAGTATAACAAAAACAATTTATTACTGTAAGGGACTTTCCGGCCACCCCGTATGTTTAATGCTTGCTATAATCTATAGGAAAGCAAACGCACAAGTTCTCGAAAAAAAATAGAAAAACAATGCGAGGTACTAAATTCCATAAAATCAGAAAGTTGAAATACTTGGGGGCTGGGGCACCTTATGAGAGGCGAAAAATACGAACTATTAAGGTATTAAGGAATATAATTCATCGCAAAATCAAAGGCAGAAGAAGCGTACGAGGACGTAAAATCTCTGTGAATAATGCAGTTCAATTAAACTATTTAGACAAGTAACCAACGGTTTTCTGTGATTCTTCTTCTTCTTCTTTACGTGCCATCTCCGCGACGGAGGTTGGCAATCATCATGGCTATTCTGATCCGTACCATTCCCTCAAGATACGCAACCATGAGATTCTTCTTCTACCTACACTTCTTTTACCCTGGATTTTCCCCTGTATAATTAATTAAAGTATGTTGTATCTCTCATTACGCATAACATGCCCCAGGTATTGTAGCTTTCGTGTCTTGACGGTTTCCAATATTTCCAGTCTTTTGTTGACTCTTCTCATGACTTCGTTGTTTGTTACATGCTCGGTCCAAGATATCTTCAGGATTCTTCTATACACCCACAGTTCAAATGCTTCCAACTTTTTAGTAGTCGACGCGTTAAGTGCCCATGCTTCTATCCCGTAAAGCAGAGTCGAGAAAATATAACATCTTGCCAGCCTAACTCTCAAGTCTAATTTCAGTTCTCTTGCACAAAGTACCTTTCTCAGTTCTGTGATTCACCGATCCCATTACTCAATTATATCTGTCCATAGGGATAGAAACCACCGCAATTTGTCCTTAGATCAACCATCCGCAGGGCCACAGATCATCAAAACAACACGACCAGAACAACCAACCTCCAACACAGTACCACACACAACGGAAATTACTAAAACACATCCTGAAGAGGCACTAAAGTGGACAACCAGTCCCATCAACCATCTGAAACACCAAACCAATATACGAAAGAAAACGCATTCATTACATTCATTTTCAATAGTTTATAAAACAATCCAGTTCTGAATCTGAGGAAAGTTTTAAGAACATGAGACTTATTATTCAGTAGTCATCAAACTATGAGGTGTTGGATTTTATTGGTATTTTAGTGTTACGAATGTTGATTTTAACCAGTCTGATTTGTATTTTGGTTTACGACCACTGGTTTTTCCAATATTTAGCAATGAAACGTAAATGTGCATCGAGCCTTAGCCATCCGAACAGCAGATAGAAAAAGAATCAGCATTTTGGATAGAATGGTTCGAATATATTGTAGAGCCAGAACAAATAAAATATATGTTTAAGTAGTCCGTTCAGGGACCGCAGACGTTCGGAAACAATTAGCGTCTCTTTGCAAAGACAATGACGTCGACTTTGCAAAGTAAAAAGACACTTACTCAACACACACACTACACATTACTCCCCTGACTTAGTGATAAGTTATACAATTACGTGGCTAAAGGTTCTAGTTCTAAACCAAAGCCAGAATCAGAGAAAAAAAAAAGTAGTCCGTTCTTTAACGGTAAAATATTGCAAAACCTCTAAATTTTAAAGAACCGCTTGGATTGACATGAAATTTGGCATACACATAGCTAACAAGTCAAAGAAAAAAAGTGATATTGTGCCGATATGTGCTTTTACCCTGGGGGTGGTTTTCACCCCCTCTTGGGGGTGAAAAAATATTCGTCCAAAGAAAGTCAGGAAATCGATAAACTGGCTAATTTTAAGTAACTTTTATTCTATAGAGTTTTTTCACTAAGTCAATACTTTCCAAGTTATTTGGCAGTAAATATGTTCATTTTTTCAACAAAATAACCACGCTTTTAGACGGTTAATCGCAAATCACTCAAATAGTAAGTATTTTGTCGAAAAAACATTCTTAGCAAAAATATAGCCTGTGAAAAATTAAAAAAAAATGGTGTATATATCACGTCTCTACACCTAGTAGAAGCAGAGTTATAGCTAATGAAAAATAGGTTCATATTCGTCAAATTCCAAATGGAATACTTTAACGTGAAATAACCAAAAATGAAGCACATTTCGGGGAAAACTTATTACAACTTATTTAAAGTGTTTAAAAAAAGCTTCATTTCTGTTTTAAAAAAAAATCTAGCATCAAAATTAAACAAGTTACGCTCAAAATAAAGTTAGTCCCTTTTGGTTTTGGTAAAAAAATCGAGAAAATCACCCCCTAATTAGTATCTTAAATGAACTTAATCGTTACGACTTCACAAGTTTCTTGACTCGTGTATATATTGTTTATATGATCTGTAAGTTTCATCGGTTCTTATTATTGAAAGGGCTGTAGTTAAAAGGGGTTGAACGAGTCACTGATCACGAATGTATGCAAATTTCGAAACACCAAATCTCAATCAATTTTTGTCTAACAGAAAAACAAAAAAATACATGATATTCAGAGAAGCAAATCTGACTTTTTTGTTTTTCGAGATTTTTGGTATCTCTAACAATTTTTAAGTTATTCTGAAAAAAAGCATATTTTTTAAAATTTAAATTTTTTAAAATTTTACTTTGAAACCAAATTTTTTCAAAAATTAGCACTTTAAATCAATGAAACTTACAGATCACATAAACACAACATAAGTAAAATAATTTGTGGAGCGGTAACGATTAATTTAATTTAAGTTGCTAATTAGGGGGTGGTCTTTTCGATTTTTTTTTTTTTTTGCAAAAACGAAAGGGACCAACTAGTAGTCCAAAGAAAACCGAAGAAGAAATCGCGGTCATTTGTATTGATATTTTTATACATCCAGTTTTCGATAAGTCCTCTGCAGTTTTTTCTTCTTGTACATAGTTTGAGTTTGTTTTGTGTTTTTCCTTTCACTCATTAGGTCTATGACTGGGTGCTATCCATTATTTTTCGCTGGCATTTTTCGTGAATGCGATGTCTATTTCCTGGATATTGGTTATGTTTGTTTTTAAAGCAGTCCTTCTTCTTCACGTACTGTCTCCATTTCAAAGTTTGGCTATTATCATTACTATTTGGATCTTAGAACAGCTACACAGAACAGTTTATTGGAGTTATAATCAATCCACTCCCTTAAATTTCGTAGCAAAGGCGTCTTTCCTCTCTTATCACCAACAAGCATTCCACCTTTCTTCGATGTCTTTATGTTGACCGCAGGTAATCTTTAATTATGCCTTTTGATTTTTGATTTCAGTATCATTATCATCATTATCATCCAACCAATTCACGTCCACTGCTGGACATAGGTTTCCCCCAATTGTTTCCACACTTCACAGTTTTGTGCTGATTGTTGAAAGTTATTAGACAGATTTCAGTATAGTTTAGTATAATCGATATCTATAAAGTAAATTGATAAACTTTGGTAATCGATAAAGCAAAAAACAGTCTTTCTTTGCTCGTAGAATTTTTGTACTAACTGCATTCGAAAACGTGCTTCTTCATCAAAAGTGTCAACAAAGGAAGATGACACAGCATAGGAAGCAAAGAAGTAAAAATACAGTTACGCACACGATGCAATATTGCTAGCCTAAGATGGAGATAATTAACATAAGAGCAAAAAAAATTAATATGACATTTTCATCTCAAAAAACTAAAACAATAGAAATCAGCAAAGAACCAACCAGATGTAACATAGAAATTGATGGCATCAGAATTGAACAAGTAATGAAAATAAAATACCTAGGAATTACACTGTCCAGCCATGGAGACCTGGACAAAGAAGTGAGAGATAACGTACAAAAAGCAAATAGACTGGCAGGATGCCTTAATAACAGTATATGGCGAAACCGATTATGAACACCGAGATGAAGTCAAGAATTGATAAAGCCAATGTATGTAAGACAACTAATGACAAAATGACATATATCGCTGTATCAGTGCTATACTGTAACATCTCAAAATTTGTATGTTTTGAGATAAGAATAAATTCCTATGAATGAATGATGGTTCTTTTGAGATCAATACTGTACTATCTTAAAATATATTTTTTTAATTTATAATTCCATCATATATGTTACTATGGTTCTGTGCTTAAAGACCTTACATTACAGGGCAATAGAATAATAACTAAAAATGTTACGGTGTTGCTCCAGAACAATTGTATAAAGCTCAGAGCAATACAGTAATATAATCAAATTATGTTATATGTAGTATTGCCATGCAGGCAGTTCTCTGTACGGCTCGTGCAGATAAACAGCAAGACATAAACAATAGTAGGGATCATAACTCGAACACTGTTGTTGATTACTTTGATCTTGAAGCTGTATTTCAACTTCCAAAGGGGAAAATTTCAACATTTTACTATAAAAGAAAACTAAACACCTTCAATTTTACGGTTTTTGACGCCACATCTAAGCAAGGCCATTGCTATATTTGGCATGAAGGGTGTGAAAAACGTAGAGCTTTAGAAATCGCTTCATTCCTTTTTGATTTTTTAAAAGAAAATGCTAATGGAAAATCTGTTATTTTGTATTCTGGCAACTGCAGTGGCCAAAATAAAAACCACGTTCTCCTATCAATGTATCTATATGCAGTACAAACTTTAAATATTCCTTCAATTACTCATAAATACTTACTTGTTGGTCATACTCAAAACGAGGGGGATAGCATGCATTCTTCGATTGAACGACAATTAAAAAAGGCTATTAACAAGAACCCTCTTTATGTCCCTAGCCAACTAGTCGCTGTAGTTTCGCTGTAGTTTAAGTGGCAAATAAAGAAAAAAGACAATTTCAGGTAAAAGAAATGGACACCTCAAATGTATACGACTGAACTGCGATAGAAAATTCTTTTCCGGGTAAAAATTTCCAGTACTCTATATCAGGAGAGAAAGTAGTAAGGGCGAACGTTAAATCATTTCAAGTAAAGAAATCAACTCCATCGACTGTTTTTTATAAGTATTCTTATGAGCAAAACAAAATGATGTTTTTTTAACCTAGACGATAAAATAACAAAAAAGAAAAAATGGTTCTCTTGTTGTTATGTCTAGAGGACATTCTTGCTCTTCAGTTACTTCTAGAGGTGTCCAACAAACACCAACTCAAACAAGCAAATCGAGCTCCACCATGGATTCCACTTCAGAAAAAAGCGGATTTAATAAAGTTTATGCGATGCAAAATTAATACCAACGCCTTATAACTTTTTCCTTAGGGTGAAGACCAATGAAAATGATGAAGATAATTAAGTCAGTTCTTTCTGTTGTATGTCACGTGTACTGAATACAGCCTAAAAATAAATGTAGTTTTTTTAAGATGGCAGTGTCAATAAATATTATTTATTCTCCATTAGGAAATGGCGTTTTACCAAAACTTTCCCAACAACACTTACACAACAATCACTCAATATTTTTATTATATATTATATTATTTCAGAGCTAAAGTTTAACTTTCAAAACTATTTTATAACATTGTGGAAAAAATTTAATTCAATGTCATTTAATTTCCAAAACAAAACAGTAACATCTACAAATAAATGTAACAGTTTCAAAAGTTGTTGAAACATTCAGTTCAATATTGTAACAACTCAAATTCCTTTCGTTTAAACCAATAAATAAAAAATGTTTTAAAAGATATATACATTAGTGCTTTGTAAAATTGTACAAGACTTATTTACGTAAACTAACAACTAACTGAAAAACGAAAATAAACAATAATTTTCGCTGAGGAGTCAATCTTAGCGCATGAAAAACTTTAAACCCGTTTTTCTCAAAATTGTTGATTTTGAGATAGTACAGTGTTGCACTGAGGCAGCGATATGAATCAGAAACAAGGCCCTAAACAGCCACAACACAAAGACTACTGGAAACGGCAGGTATGAGAGTATTCAGAAGAATTACAAGAAATACGCTGAGAGATCGAAAGGGGATGAGTGAAAACAGAAGAAAATGCAACGTACAATGTATAAACGCATGGACACTACATCGGCACACCCGTGTGGTCACAATAGCAAGAGATAAATCACCAATTGGCAGAAGAAGTATCGGACCACCACGCAAAAGGTAGAGTGACAACCTTCCATACAGGTACCAATACGCCAATGAACAAGCATTATTGCTTATAAAGAGGAAGAAGAATAAAAAGTTCTTCTGTTCTCTTTTCAGATCTATCTATTATGAAACCGCCTGTGGAGTGGAGGCGACTTTCAGGAACACCTTGAGTACCTACATAGCTCATTAAACGGTTTATTTGGTTGATTTTAGTCAATTTATTGCTATTTTCATAGTACTGAATATGATATTAAACAGTTTGTATGTGAAAAATACGAAAGAGTTTAAGTATTTCCCGATTTAAGTTATCGAATTTAAGTTACCTTATCGATCAGTTCTCAACGCCGTTTATGTTCTCTCCATAATATAATTTGGTTTAATTCGTTTAAAACACCTGGTATAATTTTTACGGTTTTGAACAATGAGATATCTTTCAGCATATTAATGTTCATCAAACTCTGTTTTATTTCCTTTCCCGACAAACTGGGCTGTGTCACAATGATGTGAAGCCATCCATCCCTAGAATAGTCATGTTTTTCCCATTTCGCAAATACCTCTCAATGCCATTCTGGGTCATATCTGACACCGAGATAACTCATTGTTACTGTCAGGATCTTAATCATGTCATCATTGTCGCTGTCTGAAACATCCTATATTGTCAAAGGTAGATGTTTAAACACGACACTCGTGCATTTAATGCCCTTTGATTCGCTTTCTCTTGTTTCCGAAGCAAAGACACACGCGGTTTTTAATAGCTGTAGGAAGTTTATACACTAATAAAAAGAAAGTTTTCAGTTATGCGATGATAATCAATGGAAACATTCATTAATTTCCTTGCGGTGTCACCTACTAGGGATCACGATAATGTGTAATTTATTTAGCTTAGATTCCGTAACAGTGAGTCTTTTCAAAAACAATGTTGACAGGTTTTATTTCGTTATATAGAATGAATAAAAATAAAAAATGTATGAACATTTTCAATTTCTTTGCAACACAAAAATGCAGCAGCTGCATAATACTCTGGTTAAATCGGAGAGTGCAGGAAGAGTCTATACCGGTTTCGGAGGTTTTTCCTCCTCATCAGTAGTCCCATATCCTCTTCTCTCCGATTTCCCCAGACATCATACTTTGGGCCCTTCAGAATTGCAAAGAACGAAATGTCACGGATGTACTAGAGCCATCTACCGAAAAACAAAGTAAGTTATCAATCGAAGTAGCACAGAAAACGACAATAAATATCGTTCCCATACCACCAGATTGACAACAGGTGGAATACTTTCTTTGGTTACAACCTCCCGAGAGTACTAAGGAATCTTTCTTGTTGGAACTTTTACCACGCTGAGCAGATGGGTTGTGAATTATTTAAAATTGTCTCATCTTAATTTCCTCGGCATCCTGTATGATTTATAAATTTTCAAAATCTCGGGAGGTTGTAACCAAAGAAAGTATTCCACCTGTTGTCAATCTGGTGGTATGGGAACGATATTTATTGTCGTTTTCTGTGCTACTTCGATTGATAACTTACTTTATTTTTCGGTAGATGGCTCTAGTACATCCGTGACATTTCGTTCTTTGAAAATATTTATACATTTTAATTCATTTACTCTTTTGTTGAGCACTAAGGAATCTTTCTTGTTGGAACTTTTAGCACGCTGAGCAGGTGGGTTGTGAATTATTTAAAATTCTCTCATCTTAATTTCCTCGGCATCCTGTATGATTTATAGTTTTTGAAAATCTCGGGAGGTTGTAACCAAGGAAAGTATTCCACCTGTTGTCAATCTGGTGGTATGGGAACGTTATTTATTGTCGTTTTCTGTGCTACTTCGATTGATAACTTAATTTGGGAATAAAAATATGTTCACTTTATATTTTTTTTTGCAACGTTTGAACAAAAGTTGTGAAGTAGTGAACACGGTTAAAAGGCGTAAATTGGAATACTTTGGTCATATAATGCGTCATCCAGAAAACTATGACATACTTCACCTTGTCATGCAAGGTAAAATAATGGGAAAAAGAAGTGTGGGCCGCCGAACAACTTCTTAGCTTAAAAACCTAAGCTAATGGTTTGAGAAAACTAGCACTGAACTATTTGGTGTGGCTGTAAATAAGACAGTGATTGTTAATATGCTGGGAAACACGAGAGCCAACGATCGACAAGCGGTCTCGGCACCTTAAGAAGATATTTCTTAAAAAATTTCGTTATATAAACTTAGACACTGTTGGGACGTCTGGTAAATAGACCCCATATGTATGAAATTATTACTATTACTCTCAGGTTCTATAGGTGCTGGTTCGCTGAGAAAGTTGAGAAAGAAAAACTGCGAAAGTGTATCTGTTGAGCTTAATGTTGCTGATTTTCTGGATATGTCTTGACTAGATATGCCGCAAATTTGTCACCCCAATTACAGCTTCCACTAATTTGTGAGGAACCGAGGTAACGAATGTTTAACCTTTTACGTCATGATACAATCAGGCACTTATGATACACTACGAGATATGCACTCAGAGTATTTGTGTTTTCTACCACAACTATAACTACTACGTTCTACGAGATATAAGACACACGAGTACTTGTCTCTTTTGTGACAGCCTATCACAAGATATCCTTCGCTAATGTCATTATGTTATGTCTTTACGTGGCTTGGGTAACGAACGAACGCTAATTTCTGACGTCACTAGAAATTCTTCGGCTGGATCTGCTGTTAATCTAAGTTTCGCATAAAAGCCTACAGACACGACCTTGGGTTGTGTTTTGTTTTTGTTTCGTTACCTAAATGTCTTCGTAATATACATAGACTTCTTCACTACCGCCTATTGTAATTAATGCCTGTAGAATTGTTTCTTTGTAGAAAAGAACCATATTTCCCACACTGATTCATTTTTTGGATTGGATCTTTGTGGTACAATTTATGAACGGACTAAAGTGTTCGCCACATGTTCTGACTTTCTCAGATCATGTTCCAGTTATTTTCAATCTCGAATTCCATCTCCCCACATTTTGAATAAACATCTTAAATTTGATCACTAAGTATTATACATATTTTATTATTTAATATTCAAAACAAATGATTGAAATCTAGTAATAACTTCAAACTTTACAGTGCTGTTTCCAATGTAAATATTTTCAATTTAATATACTGTATACATTTATATCTAATTCAATATAGATTCTGTTTTCTTTCCTAAATGATACCATAAAGAAGTTTATTTTTTATTTATTTAAACTCATTAATATTGCTTGATGAGTCCTAGAATTCACGATCTAGTAATAAAAAATAATGTATCAATCGTGTATAAGCAAAATAAAGTACTGGTGGTGAATCAGTGATTAATTAATAATGTTTATGATGTCTGGTAAACTCAGTTGAAGAAAATAAGAAGTAACAGTTTAGTAACAAAAACACAACCGCAGGATGTTAATTATACGGCGGCAAAACTTTTCTAAAGAATTAAAAAGAACTTAAGATGGGAAGGTAACTTCATATCTCCATTTAAGTAACTTGAAATTAATTAAGTTTGGAACTAATTCGAGAGATTAAACTATTTATGTTTAACGACTTTCGTGTAATTCAGCTGGCTTAGTTTCAATTTTCAACACAATTATATACATAATAGGTAAAATAATTAACAATTTATTTTTCTTTTCCACTAGAAATGCTGTTTGTAATTATTCATAATCAGTAATACGAAAAATAGGTAAATATTGCTGGCCTACAAAAAATGTGCTAGGGATTATAGAAATGATTTCAGCTTTTTTAGCACCAGAAAATTTTTCGGTGTTTACTATTTTGACTATTTTATGGTGGAAATGAAAATTAAAGAGTACACCAATAAACAGATAAAGGGAAGAAGCGAATAAAAATTAATAAAGCTTCCAGACTCAATGTCATCAGCATCCATCCAAACCTATCCACTGCTAAACTTCCATTCCTATCTATAGAATTATGGAACCCGGACAAATGTCATAAGAATTGGGACGCAGTGGCATTAACACCTCTGTACAAAAACAAAGAAGATATTCAACAATGCCCAAACTACAGGGCCATACTATGGAGTACAAATAGCCGTGAAATAGTTGAATGTCGGCAAAGAAGAAACAATCAGGCCCCACGTTGGGCGCCAAAATTAATTGTACCCTACAAATCGTACCCTACATGTGAACTAGATTATGAAGAATTGTGGCTTAATAACCCCATATAAACACAATATTTAACCTAAAAAAACACAATAAAACAGTTTCAAAAGCTTATTAAACTTTTAATTACACTCTCGGCAATGAAACAGCATTTTGTTGGATAAAACAAAATTTCAGAAACCTACTTTATACTTCTTATTATCACGTTAAATTAATTATAATAAACTTAGATTTAAAAAGGAGCTTGTTAAATTCAGTCTCAGAGATGTTGATAAGTTAGTTTCTTTATATTTTGAGAGTTGCGCTAGTTAAAACTATTTTAAATATATTTTTGTGAACAGACACCCATTATATCGGCATCCTACTTAATTTGAAAGTTATTTACAGTTAAATTTAATAAGGAATTTGAAAATGGTTATTCGGTTTTGATTTAAATTTAATATACATACTTTACATTTTACTCTCAATATTTAAATATTTTTTAATTGTCTTAGTATGCACCTCTCTACAGTTCTTATCACATTTGACTTTCATGTTCGTGCGAAATTGTTAATGTCAGGGAATTTGGAATTTGAGTGACTTAGTATTTCATGTATGTGGCTTCCACTTTGATTTCAGTTGTTGATTATCTCAAATGAAAATAGTTTGTCAATCTAAGGTGAGGCTACTGTCATAAACGGATTGACAAATACTTTTTATCTATTAACCCTTAAACGCCCAACCTTTTTTAGGTTCCATGTACGCCCAGGGTGGATAAAAAATGTCCACTTCGAAAATAACTAATATATTTATTGAGAGTTGTTGGAAATGGATTAAACTTAAGAATCTTATGCTTAATAAACACAGCATCTTTTAAAATATTAATATAAATAATTTAAAAACCTTACAACAAAATTACAATGTACATGAAAATTAACATACATACCAGTAAAAGCCAGTAATTCAGATTTGTCGATTTTCTCCACATTCTTCCTTTCAGCCTCCTCATTGGCGGATAATAATGTAGATTATGTAATTCTACGTCGATAATTATATGGATTATCTTCCTACCAACGAGAAATTATATATAAACCTTTAGGAACAAGTTTTACCAAGGGTGTACTTTTTATGCCCACCCATATTTAACTCAAGATGCTACTTTTATTTTCAATGATATCGGCAGAACCAAATTAACATTCGATAAAGGACTATCTTTTCAACAATAAATAATTGTTTAAAAATTATTAAGGGAATACGCATTAGGTGGACATTTTTTACCCACCCTTGGGCATTTAAGGGTTAAAGGACGATTCTACAGAATTGCAAATATTTCATTAAATACGCGCCATCTCTGTGCGAGACTAAGTAATAAACAGTACTGAAATGAAAATTGAAATGTTTATGATTATTTTAATATTTAAATATCCAAAAAATCCACTAGGAAGAATTTCCTGTAGCTGGCTGTATACCATTAATTACAAGTAAAATTTAATAAAAAATTTTGGTCCTGGTAAAAGGTATATTATTTTAAAAACCCCTATAGGGCTACAAACATCGAACAGAACGTTTTCGCTCTAAAAAGAGCATCATCAGTGTTGCAAGAACATGGTGAGCCAACCAAAAAATACGAAGGTCAAAGCCTTTCAAAAATGGACTAAAAGTCACATCAAAATGCTAACATAGCAAATTCCAAAGGATGGATATAATCCCTAAGGATATGGCCCTAGGATAACATATGACTCCCACACGTTGTAAGTGGGTCAAAGGTAACAAATTAGGTCATTATGTTAATATAATGACCTAATGAACATATGACATAATGAACATAATGACCTAATTTGTTACCTTTGACCCACTTACAACGTGTGGGAGTCATATGTTATCCTAGGGCCATATCCTTAGGGATTATATCCATCCTTTGGAATTTGCTATGTTAGCATTTTGATGTGACTTTTAGTCCATTTTTGAAAGGCTTTGACCTTCGTATTTTTTGGTTGGCTCACCATGTTCTTGCAACACTGATGATGCTCTTTTTAGAGCGAAAACGTTCTGTTCGATGTTTGTAGCCCTATAGGGCTTTTTAAAATAATATACCTTTTACCAGGACCAAAATTTTTTATTAAATTTTACTTTTAATTTTAATATTTAGTATGCATGATATAGCTTTGCAAGCATTATTCACGACGACGTTTCCGATTAAACAGATGTTAAAGATTCCCTCTGGCACGAACAAATCTTTTATTCTATACTTCGTCTACCGAACAGACGGAGTAATCACGTAAATAAATCACAATATTTCTTCAAAATACCTAAACTCACGCCCTTGTACACAATACCGATAACATCAATACCAAATACCTTGTTATCGGTATTGTGTACAAGGGTGTGAGTTAAGTGATTTTGAAGAAATATTGTAATTTATTCACGTGATTACTCCGTCTGTTCGGTAGACGGAATATAGTTCGCAATTCCGGAATGTCAGATAGTGGATCGGTCTGCCTCCTTCAGCATTCCCCTTATGTACACATCAGATTGTTGACCATTGAACTTTTGTTAACCAAAGAACCATTGTTGACTTTAAGCTTTGGCCGTTTTCACGACCTTTTCCGTATGAACGAAAATATTACACACAATAAAATTTTTTTCCGCAAAACTGAGAACCATCCTGCCTGAAGCATCTAACATTAACACGACATTCACAGACGTTATACATGTTCGATTCGGAAACCACTCAGTACGTTTCGGAGCATCATCATCATCATCATTTGGCTCTACAACTCTATGTGAGTCTTGGCCGCGTTTACTATTTCCCTCCATTGTTGTCGGTCCTGAGCAGCTATTTCCCATTGCTGTACTCCCATTTTGCGTAGATCGCTGGCTACTGCGTCCTTCCATCTCTTTCTTGGGCGACCAACTGACCTTTTTCCATCGGGCCTTTCCCAGAATGTGGCGTTTAGAAGTCTTTCGTCACTTGATCTTAGTACGTGACCCGCCCATCGTATTCTGTTTGATTTAATGTAGCGTACTATGTTTTCATCTCCGTATATTGTCTGGAGTTCATCATTGTGTCTTCTTCTCCATTCTCCTGTTGTCTCTTCTCTGCAAGGCCCATAGATAGTCCGCAGTATCTTTCTTTCAAGTACCAGTAATTTTGTTGTTTCCCGCTGATTCAGAGTCCAGGTTTCGCTTCCGTACGTTATTGTGGGACGTTATTGTGTTTCGGAGCATGACACATACAAATTTGAGTTATACGCATTTCAGTACTGTTTATTTTGCCGCATCCCGTAGTTACCAAATAGTGTTCGTATATCACAGAGTTCGGTGTGACTTTTTACTAACACACTCATTTCTATTGTAGGTTATTTCACAACCAGAAACTTTGATTTTCAGCTCTTTTGTTATTCTACCTGTGAATTATGAAATAACCTTACCTGAAAATTAGCTCAAAAACTAAAACTGAAAGAATGAAAGGAGCTTTCACATAGTAGTAGTAAAGTGATTCAAAATTAATCTAAAGTTCAAAAGTAGCTCAAAAGGGCACAAGCATGTTTAAGTTTAACAGTTTTCGTGCAATTCTTCTAATTTAATTTCAATTTCCACGGATAATTTATGAACATTTAAGGGTAGTTAAATTAAATGACGCTTTAATTACTTCTTCCACGTTATAATTTCCGATTACATCGTCAGTGTGTGAGTATGAGTCTTGGCGTGTTATTTTTGTAGGAAAATTACATAGTAAGCGGACTTGAGAGTCGTGCTGCAAAATCTTACATGCTTTCGAGCTGATATTAAGATCAGAAACTTGCCAGTTAGAACAAATTGGAAAATGATGATAAAATCCTGCCTGTTTATTACTCTCTGAGTCGAGTTAGTGGTTTCAAGTAACACGCATTGAATGTTTTAATTGCAGGCAAGAGCCACTTGATCGTCGAAATGCACAAGCTTACAAATAATATCTTTGTATAGTCTGTTCGCTAAACTCAGACGCAACTTTCCAGATTTTTAGTCGGTAATTTTGCCAATCTTAGTAAAACTGACAAAAAATAATTACTTAATAGTTAATAATCACTAAATAGTTAGTAATTTTGCCAATTTTTGCAAAATTGGCAAAAAACAAAAAAATTATCGACTAAAATATCTAGCCAGTTGCGTCTGAGTTTAGCGAACCGACTATATTAAGAATATAAGTATTAAATAGAGTAAATGAGACGAATTGTTCGTTACTTCCATTGTATCAACCAATGTTACATTAGTTTGTCGAAGTAAACACACCACTTTGTTCAAGGAAAAATATATACGAGATATGTCCCATCCCTAGGTTTTAAAAAGCATTTAACAACTTACGCGGACAGTAAAAAGTAAGAAATTACAAATACTACAATATTAAATACGCTGGCTCACACAATTACCCAAAAAAGAGGTTTTTCAAAGCCCTTATATATTCAAAAGTTTTCTCCAAAGTTAGTTATGTTGAATTGCCTTTATAATAATTAAATATATTTACCAAATACAGTGCGTCAATAAAGTAACGCATAAAATCATTATTTCGTAAAGCGACGACTTTAAGGAAAAATCCCGAAACAGGTCGATTTTTATTTTTAAATTTCGATTTTTTGGCATATATATCATATTAGTGACGTCATCCATCTGAGTGTGATGACGTAATCGATTATTTTTTAAATGAGAATAGGGGTCACGTGATAGCTCATTTGAAAGGGTATTCAATTCTCTATTCACTAATATAAACATTAACATAATTATTTATACAGGGTGTTTAAAAAATCATTTTTTAATTAAAATAATTGAGACAAAAGAAAAATATATGTAATTAATTTAATTCAAAATAAATTTTCCTACTCTCAGAAAACAGAAAAAAAAATTATTTGACAAATAAACATTGATTTCCGTTTAAACGAAATATTTAAGTTGCCAAGAGGCAAGTGGGTGGCAGCTTTAACATTGAAGTTAAGCGAAAAGCTATATTTATTTTTCAAATAAATATTTTTTTTCCTGTTTTCTGGCAACAGTAAAACATATTTTAAATTAAATAAATTACATACATTCTTCTTTCTGTCTTAATTATTTTAATTAAAAAATGCTTTTTTGAACACCTTGTATAAATAATTATTATAATGTTTATATTAGTGAATAGAGAATTGAATACTCTTTCAAATGAGCTATCACATGACCTCTATTCTCATTTAAAAGAATCATTGATTACGTCATCACACCCAGATGCATGACAATGCACTAGTATGATATATATGCCAAAAAATCGGAATTTAAAAATAAGAATCGACGTGTTTCGGGATTTTTCCTTAAAATCGTTGGTTTACGAAGTAATGAATTTATGCGTTACTTTATGGACGCACTGTATAAGTATTTTATATAAATATGTATATAAGATGGTCTCATTTTACAAGGTATTCACCGGATATTCGTCAATCTTGCTTCTCTTTTATAGCAGTTTGGTGGTGGAGCTATAATGGTACAAAGCGGCATTTCTTTGGAAGCACATACAGATCTTGCTGTGTTAGGGGAAGGTGGTCTTAACGCAGATAGATACATACATAAGGGAATGTCTGGAAGAGCTTTGTCTGAATGGTTTATGAGTTTTGTAGTTGAAAATTTTCTTCTAATGTAAAATAATGCATGTCCACACCTAGCCAGGGTAACGATGTCACACCACACTTTACAGATGTTGGTATTCGGGTACTAGCCTGACATTCTAGAAGTCCAATTCCCACAGATAATTTGTGAGACAACTTGTGAAGACTAATTAGTAGTAAAGGAATAGCAATAGAACGGGCTATTTGGTGGAGGCTCCCCTCTTTTACTGTACTCAATACTGCGTACTGTTGCGTACAAAGGGAACGGAAGTGCGTACAGACTCATTTTGATTGCCACTAGCCACTAAGAGCACATCAATCTACGTACTTGAACATATTTTGTGTTCAAACTCTTCTCCTGCTGACCCGCAAAAACTGCAAATAACTCTCTCGGGTGTTAGCTTTCTTTGGAAACACATCTCCGCCAAATAAGACAGTAATTCGATATAAAATACCTAACCGTTAAACCGTTAAGAACATTAAATTCGTGCACGAAATAGTCGTGAAACCGCGTGTAAAAACGGCATATGTGTTTGACCAAAACCCGGACAGTGACACAGAATTTGGTAAGACTTGTATACACTTATAACATTATGTGTATTATCATAATCCCTCAATAAATTTCCACTTAAACCCGCAACCAACCTAAAACATACAGTTCACGTCACGCACATGAAATTACATTATTAATTTGATATATTATGTACATGCCTTTATTTTACAACTTTATCGTCGACAGATTTTGTTGTATGTATTATAATTCTTTGTGGATTTTTTTTTCTGAAATATATTGTAGGTATAGTAAACATGACAAACCTTTGCGTCGCATTTATGTTTTCCTTATTATATATTATTTTTAAAAAGTGTATCCCTTTCCGAACATCCTTTTATGCGGACTCTCAAGAATTTAATAATTCCTTTTTATATATAAAATTTAAGACCATATCTTGCTATCTCGTATTTCATCCCTTTCTTGAATGTGTTAGAAAACCCTCGAACCTGTCAGCAAAACACCGCACGACAACAAGATCCCAACCCTAAGCAAGCCATCTGCAGGCCTGACCGGTTAATATATATCGGCCTTCCTTGGGGATACCGTGGATCCGGGAGTTGCCAGGTGCTTCGTGAGTGAAATTCAAAGTTCAGCATAGCTACATGCTTCGGCGGCGTGAAATATAAGGGTTGTGAAGTATTCACTTGAATTAAAAATTGTTCGTTTGTAATGAATTATTATATGCCTGCTTTTCGTTTCAGCTAGTTTTTTTCACGCTTGTCAGATATAGAACGAGTAACAGTTTCTTTAAGAATTTATCGTTCTATTCTCAACATTTTGAATTTTTTTTAAAGACAACCGAAAAGGGGAAGATTTTATAATTTATACTGACACCTGAAAAGTATAAGATATATTATTTAATGTGGGTAGTAGAAATTTCTTATGTACTATTCTCTCTCTTTGAGAAATGTATAGACAAATATATGGACAAAACCGTATAGTTGTAGGTCCTAATCAGCATCGAACAGGTCTCGAACAGATATCCTTTATTGATTGTCCCCCGTCGCTAATTCGATATAGACAAATCGCGAATCCGCTAAACAGTTAAACCGCGTGTGAAACTGACATATGTGTTCGATCTAGACGCGGGTGAACAGTGACCAAACAGTGATTTTGGGTAACCTTATTTACGAACTTATAATATTGTCTGTATTATCATAATCCCTCCCTAAATTTCACTTGAACCAGCAAGATAAAAATATGCAGTCCACACAACCGAAATTATACTGCTAAAAATGATCCTCATATCAAACGATTGAACGGTGGAAGCAAAGGTAAAGGGCAAGCGCAGTATTGGAAGAAGTAGAATTTCTTCGCTACGAAACTTTATCACAGCCCCACGAATGGAAGCCATTTTATGTAGCACGTCTATGGATAACAAAGGCAAAAAAATAATATGTAACTCGACAAATTAAACAAACATAAAAATATACTTGGTGCTACGTAACTTTATGAAGTGCCTCGGTAGCTCTAAGTCTTTAGAGACCTAGGGGATGGATTCTTAATAGATTTTAAATATAATAGAAACGCAATTGCTCGGTGGGCGCCATAATTAAAAGAAAATGAAAACCGAAATATACTCAAAATAAAACTTCAAAATCAAATAATTAAATTAAAAAGCTAATAAAAACATATAGTTATCATAAGATACAAACATATCAAGGGCCGGTATTTCCAACCTCACTTAAGCCAAAGCTTACTTTAAGCCTTTGCTTAAGCTTAGATGCCTGTATTTCCACTTCAATTTGAGGCTTAAGCCTAGGCTTAAACCAAATAATTTTAAGCTCGCGCGGGAGTTGGTTTAAGCCTTTGCTTGAAATTTGTTTTCTGTTTTTTGAGGTTATTTCTATAGATTATTAATTATAGAGTTGTTTTTAAAACCAACTTTTAAGTAATAACATTATTATTGGATTATTAAATAATAATCTATTAATTTATTAATCGTAATAACGATTATTAAAATTCTTACTACTTTTGGAAGGTGTAGGCACATGAAAATTGTTTATTTCTACAATGCTTGGTAGGTATATTTATTTTACAAAAATAAACTTACATTCCAATTTGACATTTTAAGGAATATATCCAATAAACAAAATTACAAAGACGGATCTATTGCTTATGCAAAATAACAATAAAATTATAACCAGAGAAAATATAGACAATAAACTAAAAACACATGTACCATATACACAAAATTAAGTGAAGTAAAAATAACATTGATACAGATGACAAGATAAAATTAAATGTCAACAGTAGTGGTTTTTACCCCAGAACAGTTAGCTCTGGCACTTTGACGTATTCAGAGGTACCAAACCAATTAACTTTACAGCTGAGCATCAGTTTAGTTAAGAGAATGATGGAAATACGGCACCCAGCCTAAGCTTCTCCTTAACTTTTGACACAGGCTTAGCTAAGCAAAAGCTTAAGTAGCTATTGAAATACCGGCCCTTACATAAATATAAATATAACATGACTTACCATAGTGTTCTCAGTTGAATATCATTTAGGACAAAGAGAAAAGGATCATATAATAATATTATCAATCAAAAACATTATTGCAAAATGACTAAAAATTTTATTAAAATAAAGATAAAAAAATAAAAAAGGTAAATGATGGATCTTTTGTAGATGTACTGTACAATATTCCTGTTTACAAAAACGATAAAAAAGTTTACAAACAATACCTTGTTATATATGTAGTCCTGTCCTTATTCTTCACGTTGTGAATGTCCAAAGCACTACTTTTTACTGCATTTACATAAAAAGTACAAAAAAGGTTGTTTTCATGAAAAGTTTCAGCCAAACTAAATAAACTTCCAAATGATGCTGCTCATATT
Organism: Diabrotica virgifera virgifera; assembly: GCF_917563875.1. NCBI lineage: Eukaryota > Metazoa > Arthropoda > Insecta > Coleoptera > Chrysomelidae > Diabrotica > Diabrotica virgifera. The sequence continues at coordinate 247,083,509 of NC_065443.1, read as the reverse complement.
GACTTTTAAATAACTTTTGAGGTATTTAAGATTATCTTTAGCACTTAATCCATAACTGCTTACAAGAAGAAACTTAGGTAGTGTAGCATACACGAAAATAAACTGGCTCTTTGCCTAACAGCGGCATTTGGCTTGTGACTAGGAAGTCACGAAAGAAGAACAGTTTCTAACACTACATAGGTACTGCTTCTAATACTCTACATTTTCAGGAACTTAAAAAAACTTTGATTAACCTTTAACTACCCGCGCATCAAGTTATAACATAACTACACGCGTGGCGTACTTTGTACGCCACAAGAAAATACACTTAAAAACAGCGGATTTGTTTAATTTTTTTTGAAAAAATACACTTAGTTGTTTGTTATAAACCTTATTCGGCATCAGTGAATACTTGGAGTTCCTTTTCAGTAAGCCAATTGGGATTTATAACTGGAATCATGGAATAACTGGATTCCATGATAAATAAAATTACTAATCAAAAATTTTTTTAAATGTGATTTTTTACAGGAGAAAAAGTATTGTTTACAAAGAAAAATATATTTTTTGCCATAATGACTAAAAAACAATTAAAATATGTACTTATATTACGACTTATAGTAATATAATCCTGGGGTATATTGTCCACCACCGGAAACAACAAATAATAAAATGTAAATTACAATCTTTCCAGAACGCCGATTATAACGAAACTAAAACCAAATTGTAAAGCACATTCCAGTGATAGGTTAGAAAAATAAGCAAGGTCAAAAATTAAATTTTTAAATATATTTCCAGTAGAATTCTTATATCTGGCGTACAAAGTACGCCAGCGCGTGTAGTTAAAGGTTAAGAACTACGTCAGAACTTAATCTTTGAATTAAACTTTCTCAGAAAACCGCCAAAGTGGCTTCTGCCGAGGCTACAACAAACCTCTCTCTTTGAAAGCCCAAACTTAAATTTTTTAATCTCACAACTTGAATGAATACGCTTCCTTCCAAAACCTACTCCATTTCTTTCATTCTACCCTACTCATTAAATGAGCCAATAAGAAAAAAGTTTAATCCTTCCCTCTTTCATCATTGACTAATAAAAAATAACTAAGCTTCCTACACTTATTATTGACCAATAGGGAAAAACAAAACATATTCTAAGCCGAACCTACTTGGTAGGGAATCATCAAAAAGTCATTTCGCAAAGTCATCAAACCTCTCTCAGTTCTAACAATTTCAAGAAAAATATTGCTGATTCCGCTATCCTACACCTGCGCTCTCTGATACCAAAACTAGCACGTTTTGTGTATGTAACTTCCTAGATTCGTGGAGCCAGTCGATCATTATAATACAACGTAACTCTTTTTTACATCACAAACTGAACGGGCGAGAATTTAAACACAGAAAACCTAATTTAGCTATGACCGCAAAATAATATAAATTCTTTCTTTTAACAAAGCAGAAAACAGATAAACTACAATTCCATATTGAATAATTATTCTCACGTTTTTTTCGGAACAGAAATAAATTTCTTGAATTTACTTCATTACTTGGCATATGAAGCGATATTCTTATGTCTACAAGGAGACACAAAAATGTGTTACATTTATGTGTTAAAATTTGAGTTCTTTTGAACCGTTTCAACTTAAGGAAGTAGTTTAATGAGTTCAAGACACGTCATGACGACCGCGTTTAGGCTTTCTTTGGCCTCTTCACGGAATGGGGTCAGTAGACTTTTTGGGAATGGGGAACGTAGAAGAAATCAGTATCCACTTCGACATCCAACGGGCAAACCCCAGCCGTGCCCCGCCCCCGTAGACAAGCTCCTCCTCTTTTGTTTTCCTTTCTTTTGGTTTCCAGTGTCGGTACCAAGCCTGAAACGAAGACCAAGTTCATTGTGTTCGGCTCAATTATTCAGGACAGTTGTAAATTAAAGTTACAATCACCAAAATAATTTTCAAGCTCCGATAGAAGGAACTTTAAGAATGTAATATATTTAATATACCAGTACAGATTTTCATGTATATTGGATCCAAGAGAAAGACTAAATGATAGCGAGAGTGATAGAAGAAAAAGAGACTGGAAGAAAAAGAAAGCGAGCAAGCGGCGAAAATGCTGTAATTCGTAGTAGTGTCGTATAAGGATCAGTTCCATACTCCAGTCCTCTTAACACTCTTCTATTTGTGTATGTCTCTTGTTTTGTCATAACATAATCTATAGTTGAATTTGTGTTTCTCATAGGTTGGATTCAGGTATATTTTATATGTATTTTTTTTTTGTAGAATTCGTTAAAGAATTCGCGAATTACTACGCACTACGACGAACCACGCAACCAGTGGCGTAGCTAGCCTCACAGGGGCCCACTATCAAAGTTTGTCGCGGGGCCCTTTTTTTTCCACAACTGATATGGGATAGTTCTAAAAAAAATATTCAACAAAAGCAGCAAAACCGCTTGTATAAAATAGAATAGAAATATACTTTATTGTCACTGAAAATTTTACAATTTTATGGACAAAAAGCGTAGATACAAAGATTAGGAAAAAAGAACAACAAACACAGTTTACTGAAATTATCTACATAAATCTTCAATATTATTACAAATTAAAAGATAATGAAATACAATACAGGGTGTTTCATTAATAATTGGAAATATTTTAACTGTACATTCCTGGGCTCAAAATATTAAGGTTTAACCCAAATCACCTACTTCGAAAATGCTAAATTAGGAAGCTGGAGATGCGTCCTCTTTGGGTAGCGCAACGGTTATTTTATCGCATAACTTTTTTGTCTTTAACTTTTAAGAATTTTTGACACTGGATTATTAAATTGTGTGGTATTCTATTAGATACTAAAAGGTACTCTAAGTCGGTAGAATACACCGTTTTCTAGAAAAATCGATTTAAAAATTTTTCGTTTTTTGATTTTAAACAAAATTTGAAAAATTTTTCAAAAAAAACGTGTATATTACCGACCTAAAGCAAGAGTAATTTTAATTAAAGACACAAAAAATGCCACAAAATAACCGTTGGCCTACTCAAAGCGGACCCATATGACCCAAAACGGTGTATCCTACCGACTTAAAGCAAGAGTACCTTTTATTACTAGAATACGTCACAATTTAATAATCCAGTGTCAAAAAGGCTTAAAAGTTATAGATAAAAAAGTTGTGCGATAAAATAACCATTAACCTACCCAAAACGGACGCCTATGACCGGTACTAGAAATTTGCAATTTATGGAGTCGATTTATCTCTGGAAGATAAATACGATTACCACTTTTCGTTTCTCTAAATAGAAGCGTTCTGGAGGTATTTAAAAAAATTAATTTACTACTAACTACTAATTATTTAAAAAAACTAAGCCTCTTTCAAAGAGCTCTAGCTCGGACTAGGTAATTTGGGTTATACCTTAATATTTTGAGCCCAGGAATCTACAGTTAAATTATTTTGAATTATTAATGAAACACCCTGTATATTGCAAAATTTAAATAAATTGCAAATTGCATAATACAACCTTAGGAACTATTAACTTCTGCGTATAACACCCAAATATAGATAATAATAATAAATCTAATAAACTCTAATAAACCAAAGTCGAAAAATAGATTTTAATTGAGACTCATTGTTTTAAAACAGATTCAGTTTTTTCAAGCCAAGGGTGAATGTGCATTGAAAATGAGCGTCAACAAAGAAGCTCTGTTCTTTAACGGCGAGCGACCAGCAAATAGATATACCTAAATACAATTTATAGATAAAGAACAGATTACACGAAAATATACGCAAACAATACACAGTACAATTTCGCATTATACAGTGTACAATGTCTCACACAGCCAACGGTGAATAAACAATAAAAATTAGCTTGAAAACAAAAAACTTCTGTTGTTATAGAACGGCGAGAGGCAGAAAATAGATAGGTACCTGTGAATAAATATAGTTTATAATAATATATAAAGAATCCATTACACGAAAATGTCGATATCCAAACAATTTCAAAAAATGTTTTAAAGCGGTTTAGTAGTGAAATAATTATTGTAGAATATTTTGTTCAATTTTCTGAATGGAATTGTGTTTCGACATGCCGCGATGGAGCCCCTGAATGTCGGGGCCCCGTATAATTGATACGGCTGATACGGCGGTAGCTACGCCTCTGCACGCAACGCGCATCACGATCGCGAATCATGCATAATGTGTACCGAGCTTTAGCTGTCCGCAGAATTCGATTACTGTTCCCTATTTTTATTTGTTTTAGTGTCCCCGAATTTTGTTCAAGCATTAAAATCTCCCAACAACACAATTATTACTTGGCGACTATTTATATTTTCAATAACTTTTGATAAGGTTTAATTGAATATTTGTTATGTGTTTTTGATATAATTTCTGATGGCACATAATGTATGATTCCAATTATGTCGAGGTAGTTCTCTTTCCTCGTAATAGATATCTAATAATAATTCTTTCATTGATATGTATCGTTGTTAATGACGAATAATATAGCCCAAGTATCACAGTTTGCGACGTTTTATGAACATGACTAGTTCGCGCTCTTTACCCATTCTGAAAGATAGGTACGTACGATGAAGTAAGATCTATAAGTTAGGACAGACGCAATGTTAATAAATATTTATACATTTATGGGAGCTAATAAATTTTTTGGTCGACTACGGATTTAGACGAGAGGTAGATGCTGATCTGATCCGGTTGTTTTCGATTCTGGATGCACAAACAATATTTTTGGGCTGCACAGTCAACAGATTTTACACATTCGAAAACTTTTATTCCTTGTATGGTTGAAAGTTGAATGATATATTGGTCTTTTGAAAGACGCGACGTTAAAAAACTATTTAATCCATGGGAGTCAGAAATATGTGAAGTAGTGTTCAGTTCATCCATCTTCCCGCTTATTTCTCTCATGTCCATTAAGCTTGTATTATTAAGGGGTGGCACATTGTCACCTGTTGATTTACCCATAATAAGTAAATAATTAAATCACACATTTCTGTTAATCGGTTTGTTTGTTTAGAAGTACAGACGATAGATAAATATCTGTCCACTGTCGAGGTTCGCACACTACTTAGTTTTTAACTAGTTTTTCATAGTAAAGCTGTTATAATAATTTAATAATACAATAACTAATATTTAATATTTGTTCTCGGAGAGTTCTAAATATACAGTATGGTGCAAATGAAAGGAATAACTTCGTTATTTTGTAAACCGGCGACTTTAAGGAAAAATCCTGAAACAGGTCGATTTTATTTTTAAATTATGATATTTTGGCATATATGTCATTCTAGTGACGTCATCCGTCTGGGCGTGAAGACGTAATCGATTTTTTTTAAATAGGATGAGGGGTCGTGTGCTAGCTCAGTTGAAAGGTTATTTAATTCTCTATTTAGTAATATAAACATTTACATAATTATTTATGCAGGGTGTCCAAAAAAAATTAATTAAACTATTTGACAAAAAAAAAGAAACTATGTGATTTATTTAATTCAAAATACATTTTACTGTTACCCAAAAAACAGGAAAAAAATGTTTATTTCATAAATAATCATTGCTTTTCGATTAAATTCAATGCTCAAGCCAGCTCCCGCCAGCTACCTGCCTCTTAGTTTAAAAATTTAATTTAAGCGAAAAGCAATGTTTATTTGTGAAATAAACATTTTTTTCTGATTTGTGATAGCAGTAAAATGTATTTTGAATTAAATAAATTACATACATTCTTCTTTTTTTGTCAAATTATTTAATTAAAAAAATTTTTGGACACCCTCTATAAATAATTATGTAAATGTTTATATTACTGAATAGAGAATTCAATAACCTTATTATATAATGACCCCTATTCTCATTTAAAAAATCATCCATTACGTCATCACGCCCAGATGATATGACGTCACTAGTATTCCATTTGTCAAAATATCATAATTTAAAAATAGAAATCGACCAGTTTCGGGATTTTTCCTTAAAGTGGCCGGTTTATGAAATAACGAATTTATTCCTTTCATTTGCACCATACTGTATAAATATTATGTATTCCAACTTTGACAGTTATTTGACGTTCCGTTCATTCCAAAACTTGTTTTGTCCAAACTCTACGATAACATAGAAATTAAAATACCAAAAAATGTGAAAATATCAAACAAAAAATACTGGAGCTTTGAACGTGAAAATAATTTTGCATGAAACTTAAAAATAATTAAATTAGTGAATATTATATTAGTTGGGTTTGTGGATCTCCTATCTTTTCAGAAAGTATTGTGGCATTCGACGCGTTAAAACTTACTCTCTGAGAACTAAGAATCTTGCAGATATTCCGTCATTCTCAAACACAATTCCATAATGAATTCCTCGCCGCGAACAAATTTACAATACTCGAGTAAACACAATATGGTGTATTTGCTCTCTGCTCGTGGTGAATGAAGAGTGTTTTATAACCAACATAACCTCACTCTTTACTATATTGGCATCACGAACTAATTCGTCATATTGTTTAACCAGGTGGTTGAAATTGTTCAGTAAGTTCGAGCAAACAAAAACAAAAAGGGTGCTGTTATGAAGTGTTTGCAATGTGAATAAAAATAACAGAGGTCATCCAGTTGTATGTAAAGCGTTTTAAAAAATTAATGTGTTGTGTGGTTATATTATTTTTTGAGTACTTAAATTGAAGTTTTTGTCATTGTGTGAAAAATGTAAATTAAAACTAGTAAATAAAGGGTATTTAGGTCGTTAGATGGAACTTGTATGAACAATATTACTGTTTGGTTATGTTTCCAATGCATGCGTAAATACCAGAGGAGTGTTTGTTTATACGACTGTTTATAGTAATTTTGTTTTCACAAAACACATTGCAATCAAAATGTTTTTTGTGAATAAAAATTTATTTGCAACTGCAAATTCAATTCAATTATATTAAGCGATATTTTATACTTTTAATCATAAAATATAATATAAACTAAAATCATGCAATTTCAAACTGAATGAAATACGACAGGTATTTTAGAACAAATTTTGATTTATATATATAAATTCGGGTTCAAAACGTCCTCCGACGTTGTCCGATGCCTTGTTGCCAATATTTTCTATCATTGCAGTTTTCATCTTCTAATCATCGTACACTCATTGATCGTCTTACTCTTTGTATCCATTTGGCCTTCCTCTTTTCCTGTTTTCTGTAGGTATCCATTTCATAATATAATTTTCTTTGGCAGTCTTTCCTCCCCCATTCTCTGAACATGTCCGTACCACGTTAATTGTTTCTTCTCAATGCATTCTACAACCGTTTCCTGTAAATTAATTCTTCGCTTTACTTCCTCATTTCTACTTGCTCTTCTGCTTGCTCTTCTTAGAACGTCCATCTCAGTAGCTTCTATTTTTCTTTTTCGATGTTTCTTTATTATCCATGTTTCGGATCCGTATACCAATGTGCTCTTAATCATGGTGTTGTATATTTTCATTTTTCTTTGTTTCCTATCTCGGTAATCCACAAAACTCCGTTCAATGATTTAATTATCGTTCTTGCTTTATTTATTCTGCTCTTAATTTCTGCATCGTCAGTACCTTCCTTGTTGAAATTAATTCCCAAATACTTATATTAATTACAGCTTTTTTCTGATTATTGTCCAATATCATATCAGTTGAATCCTCACCTAGGCATTAATATTGTGTTTTTTCTACATTTATCTGCAGTCCCCATTTTTCGTATTCTTTCTTCAATTTGCGAGTCATATATTCCAAATCTTCTTTATCGTTTGTACATAATATTATCTGATCGTCTGCAAACTGATGGGTGTACAGGCAGGTGTTGTCCTCGATTTGGATGCCCATTCCACTGCATTTTCTTTTCCATATTGTAAGTGCTTTGGCGACATAAATCTTAAACAGACTCGGTGATATGCAACATCCTTGTCGTAGACCTTTGCTGACTGTAAACAAATGTCGTTATTTTGTTTCCTAATTTTACTGCAGATTTAAAATTTAGAAACTAAACGAAAATATTTAAAGAATTACGTGCGCACATACACATTCAAATTCAGTGGTCCGTCAAGATACGTATCCATACAAGGGTGATCCGCGCTCGGTGTAGCTGCTCAAATGGATACGGCATGCCCTCCCCTACATATAAACCTCAAACCGGTTGAACCGAAGAGGATGAGCGCCGAACGGCGATCACCAACGTATCCACGATGTGGAGCTGCTACACCGAGCGCGGATCACCCTTGCATGGATACGTACCTTAATAGCATCCAACATCTCATTTAAGGAAGAAAATTGCTAGCAATACCAGAGACATAGAAACATTACACGAACGAAAGCACGTGAGATTCTACATTTACCGGATAGATCCAGGAATAGTCAATTCAAACTAGTAAGAGTTGATTCTCTTTTTCCCGAGATCTACAGTATGCGGCAAAATAAACAATACTGAAACGCATATATGCCTCAAAGTATATGTCATGCGCTGAAACGAACTGAGTGGTTTCCAAGAGTTGTTATAACGTATTATGTCGTATGTGGATGTCGTGTTAATGTTAGGTGCTTCAAGATGTTTCTCAGTTTTGCAGAAAATTTTTTTATCGCGGAGTACTACATATATAAAAGGTCGCGAAAATGGTCCAAGCTTAAAACTAAGAATGGTTTCAGCAGGACGGGGCATATACGGTCATGGAGTCTCTTCGAATACTGCGCGATCATTTTGGGAGATCGCCATTCACCAGACCTAATGCGAGTCAGAAAAAAATGAAAGGTATCAGATAAAATTGGACAGTGCCAGAAAAAGGGTACTAATAGAGGTAAAGAATTAGTATTATAAGTATATGTATAGGTACTATAAGTGTATAGGTACTATAAGTATATAGGTGAGGTGTTGGGAGGAAAAAAGTAGGTGTGTCTAATTGTGCCTTTCAAATTTACCTCATGCGGTTTTAAAGAATATAATTTCTATTACAATTTCAATTTTGTAACCTGCGACAGAAATCGTGTTGTGCTTTGAAAGTTGGCAAAATACAGTAAAACAAGATTTCAAAGCGAGATGGAACACTCAGAAGAGCTGTATGTTAGGGATTCAAGTTATAAAAAAAGAACAAAAAAATTAAATTAAAAAAATGTAACAGCATCGCATCGTAAAGCATATTTAATGGTCGTTATAAAAAGCAACGGTATTTAGCCAAAAATATTATCCAAAATCTCATTTAAAGAATAATTGCTAGCAATACCTGAGAAATAGAAACATGATACGAACTCTTTTGTGCAAAATGTTTTAACAAGATTTCTATAATATTATCACAAATTGACTGAAATAAAATACGTTACATACAACTGCTCTGTGATATTATTTTCGTAAAAGCGTATGAACATGGTATATATACACTGTGTTACATTTGAAAATATAATTGCCTGCAATGCGACATAGTGCAAAATGAGGTGCAATTGATGCGCAATATACCTCTTGACTCTTAACGTGATAAACAATAAATACAAGAACTAATTTGCATAGGTAAACCATAAGGCTACTGTAAGCTTTAAACATAATAAAGCAGCTGGCCCAGATAATTTACCAACAGAAATTGTTAAAATAATCAATTACGAGAAACAAGAATTGTAGAGGACACTTTACAATATGTTTTTTAATAGCAAAATATTGGTTACATGATTTGGATGGTTAAATGATTTTAAAAAATAATAGTATTAGTGTTACGAGTAAGTATCTCGACAGAGTTTTACAGGGGTGGGCAAATATTTTTAAGCGCGGGCCAAAATGAAATTTTCAAAATGTTTCCCGGGCCGGAGGACTATACCACGTACGTACGCTGTGCTATGCACACGCAAATGTTTTTGGTGGAATTTTTTTCTTGTCAAGAAATATTTTTGACAAAAATACTTCTTCCTTTTGCATAGACATGACACTGTCTGTTTTTTCAATGTGCCTCCAGTAAATTGTCGTTTCACCTCCGCTGTTTCGAGCAATCTTTTTGTCCTCCCTGTGTCAGGTCATGTTTTGCCGCGTGTATCATTATTGGTCTGATGGCTGTTTTGTAAATTATGCCTTTCATTTCTTTTCCAATATTTTCATTTCTCCATATTGTGTCATTCAGGCAACCTGCGGCTGTGTTTGCTCTATTCACTTATCTTCCACTTCTGTTTCGAACTTTCCGTAGCTAGATAGTTTAATGCCTAAAACTCCATTACTTGTTCTATTATCTGACCCTCCAGTTCCAATTTACAGCTTATTGGATTTGCTGTTACAACCATGCAATTTGTTTTTTTTTTTTTGGGAAATTAACATGTTAAATTTTCTGGCGATTATGTTAAATGGGTGCAGCATACGTTGTTACTCATCTTCAGTTTGAGAGATTAGTAGCGCATCGTCTGCATAGCAGATTATTTTAAGTTGTTTTTCTCCCATTTGGTATCCTTTTTCATTTCTTATTTTTTTTTATTATTTCATCCATGATCAGGTAGAATAATAAAGGACACAGGGTATACTCCTGTCTTATCTCATTGCCAGCTTCAATTGGCTCAGTTAGTTCATCTTCTACTTTTACTTTTATTATGTTAGATGTTTCGATCGTTAAAAAAATACTATAAGTATAATTTTAAAGCATTAAATAAATTTGACTGTTAATAGTAAATAATATTAATAATATAGATTGTCTTACTGATGTGTACATACAAACAACTCAAATGTAAAATGTCACGTATTTTTTTAAGAAATATAGTCCGTTATATTATTCATAACAAGGATCCAAATAAAAAATAAGATAATGAAAAAGTGGACAAAAGGATTGCGTATTACATTTTGTAAAGGATTGTAAAGAATAGGGCAATAAAGAGCAGCCTTTTTGAATATGAGGAAATTTCTGAGTAACCAAAGACTCAATCTGCAAATCCCATATCGCGTGGTAAAATGTTATATCCACTCTATTCTGTATGGTGCCGAAGCTTGGACTGTTAATTTCCCCTTAATGAGAAAGCTGGAAGCTTTTGAGATGTGGCTTTTTAGGAGAATTTTGAAAATACCATGGATCGACCATGTTACGAACGAAATTGTCCTGCACAGAATGGGCATAGACAGAGAACTTTTGACTATCATTAAAATGAGAAAGATATCATATTTGGGACATAAAAAGGATAACTATAAGTTATTACAGTTGATTCTGAAGAGTCAAATCGAAGGAAAAAGGGGTCCTGGTAGACGACAAATAATATGCTGGCTAACCAAAACAGCACTGCCTCGAAGAGTGAGACAAGTGCACGTTTAATTCTATGTAGTAAAGTTTAACACATTGGCTGCCACAAGGATCACCGGCGATCCTAACTAACAGATTACAATTGTGCCATTAGGATCACCGGTGTTACTTGTGCGTATTTAACTTTCAGAATTATTATAACGGTCGGCACTGTGAGGACGCTCAACTAGTTTTACTGTGGCACACTAGGAACCCATAGCTAGCTTATGTTATTTTGTTAGGCGCGATAATGTCGTAAATAGCTTGTAACGACAGTTGATAATAAGGCGTTGTAGAAACGATTAGTGGCATTCATTATCAAGTTTTTCTACAGAATTAGCAGTTTTTTTGGTGAATTTGAAATTATATGAAGTAAGTATATGTAGTTTATTCGTTTTAAAATCTTGTTGCTTGAATATTTGTAAGGATAAACAAAATATTACAGTATTTATTTTACATAACCTCAAATGTTTTTGCTTACATTTAATTAATGAAAAATGGTGATAGTAAAGTTACTTTTTTTAATTGGAATTTGTCTTTCAGATCATGGATAATTTACCAAGTACAAGTAAAATGCAGCGTCTGCCAAATAAAAATAAAAAGTTGACAGAGGCGGAGTTGCTCAAATTGTTAGAGGAGGATTCTGATGAATGTGTGTTATCCGGTTCAGAGTACAACCCGAGTGACGAAGAAGAATCTGATATAGAAGATGAATCTAACAGTGATTCAAGCTTATTAGATGAAAATGCACGACAATCGGTAAAATCTAACGACCAGCAAAATAATGACGACGAATGGTACGAAGTTGACTGTACTCATTTACGTCTCCATATACAGTTTCCTGGTAATGAATCATATGTCTATGATGATAGGTATCCTCAAAATAGAACCGAACTAACTCCTTTTCATGTATACAGGAAACTGATCGATGATGAAATTTTACAACTTATTGTAGAGGAGACTAACAGAAATGCTGCGCAAGTAAAAAATGCACAACGTTATAGCAGATCATCCAGAATTCATGCATGGAAACCTACCAATAAAGAAGAAATTTTAAAATTTTTGGGTTGTGTTATGTATATGGGAGTTGTCAAGCTTCCCAAAATTGCTGATTATTGGAGTAAGTCACCATTGTATAATTTTACTTTTATTTCTTCTGTAATGACTGGAAACAGATTTCAGCTTCTTTTGAGATTCTTGCATTTTGCTGATAACACGGCTGCTTTACCAAACGATCGTTGCCATAAAATTAGAAAATTATTTGAAATGACACAATTACGTTTTGCCCAACAATGTAATCCTGGCTCAATACTAGTTGTTGATGAAAGTATGATTCCCTTTCGAGGAAGACTACTTTTCAAACAATACATACCTTCAAAGCGTCACCGCTATGGCTTGAAACTGTTTAAATTATGTAATCCTGCAGGTTATACTCTAAAAATGATTATGTATACCGGAAAAATGGCTAATAAAGGGCAGGATTTATCGGGAAAAATTGTACTAGATTTAGCAAACGACTATCTACAAAAAGGAAGAGTTTTAATAACAGATAATTACTATACGTCTGTGCCTTTAGCAAAACAATTATTAGATGCTAATAGTCACTTATTAGGGACACTTCGTAAAAATAGAAAATATATTCCAGAAGATATACTTTCCGCAAAATTAAAAAAAGGAGAGATAATTGGAAAGGAACATCGTGATGGCATTGTAATAGGCAAATGGCACGATAAACGTGATGTCCTCTTCTTGACGACCAGACATGGAATCGACATGAAAGAGACAGGTAAACATAAGAAAGATGGTGTAGCTATAATTAAACCTGAAGCAATTATAGACTACAACAAAGGAAAAGATGGTGTTGATGTCTCAGATCAACTCGCAAGCTATTTCTCACCTCTGAGAAAAAGTGTTCGCTGGTACCATAAAACTGCAATTGAAGTTTTATTGAATACGGCTGTCATCAATAGTTTGATAATATATAATTCCTTCAACACACCAAAACAACAAGTTATCTCATTTCGGGAAATGCTAATCCTAAGTTTAGTCAATTACAGTCCGATGCCTGAGCCTATTACTACTGTAAAGCATATGCTTGTTACAGTTGACGCCAAAACTACAAACAATAGGAAGAAGAAAAAACGTTGTAACCAATGTTACACTGAAACAGTTGCAACAAAAGGCAGCAAAGAAGCTCAAAAAAAACCCAAACTTGTTTCTACATTTTGTAATGTTTGTGAAAAATTTTACTGTGTGACATGTTTCACTATAAAGCATTAAGTTGTTCACGATCACCGGTGATACTAGTGGCACATACGTGTGTAATATGTTAGTGCAGTGCCATTAGGATCACCCGTGATCTTGCAATTTAAAAAAAAATGTGTAAGAATGTAAACTTACATTGTATTATTAACCATTTGTATGAATAAATATTGTTTTGTAAGCATTTTTCACTTTGGCACCTGGTGAACGTACCTAACACTCTTATGGTGGCAGCCAATGTGTTAATATGGTTACAGTTTGAAATCATAATACTCTATATTATTTATATATTTTATTATTTATATGAATACTACGCAAACTAATACTGTTGATTTCAACAAAATCTCATAAAAGAGATAAAAAAATGCTTGCGGGATTTTTAAATGGGCCGGATAAAGTAAGCAAAAGGGCCGGATCCGACTCGCGGGCCGGCTTTTGTCCACCTCTGGATGGATAAATACAGTTCTTCCAACGGATCTTTGCACATGCATGAAACTATTCACGAATTACTTTTTATACAGTATGCGGCAAAATAAACAGGACTGAAATTTGTATGCTGTATGCCCCAAATTTGTATGTTCCAGCCGCCGACGTACTGAGTGTTTTCCGAACGTCGTTATAACATATATGCGAATGTCGTGATAATGTTAGGTGCTTCAAAGTAATTCTCAGTTTTGCAGAAAAAATTTTGATGGTGCATTTTGATTTTCGGTCATACAGAAAAGGTAACTTTAACTATTTATAATGGGAAATAAGCCACAATATTATTAAAAAATGATTTTTATTAACGTTTCAGTATTTTGTATTTTGACAACGGCACCCGATTTGGGCGTCGAAACGTTAATAAAAATCATTTTTTAATAATATTGTGGCTTATTTCCCATTATAAATAGTTAAAATTGTAAAAATGCCACAAGAAAATAGCTTCAGAACAACATTAAGAAAAGGTAACGAAAACGATCCATTCTTAAACAATAGTTTCAGCAAGAGGAAACAACCTGTCACGCTGCCAGGGAGTCTCTTCGAATACTGCGCGATCATTTTGGGAGTTGCCACTCACCAGAACTAACGCCACCAGATGCGTACATATGGGGAATGCTGAAGGAGTCAGACAGATCCACCGTCTGTCATTTAGGAATTGCGGACTAGAATTAAAGATTTTTTGGTGCCAGAGTCAGTGGTGGATCTAGAAATTTGCCTTGGGAGGGAAAATTTGCTTTATGGGGAAATTTCCAATGAAAAACCAACCAAAAGACATAAAAAAGATAAACTCAGATTACAAAAAGATATAAATAATAACTTATAGGCATTAAGTTCCCTTAATGTTCCTAACTAGCGTAACCCTTATTGGGTTGAATTTGTCTTTCTGTGGTTTTAGTTTCATGTCAGCTAATATATTTTTATGTTTGAACAATTTTCTTTCTTTAATTTTGGACCTTGTTAGGAGGGGGGATTTCCTCATTTTCCCTTACCGTAGATCCGCCACTGGATAGAGGGCATCTTTAACATCTGTTTTATCGGAAACGTGCGTCGACGTGAATAATGTTTGCAAGGCTATATCATATATACTACATATATTAATAATCATCAACATTTCAATATTCATTTCCGTACTATTTGTTTTTCCGCATACCGTACTAGGTCTCTTTTTTACTCACAGTACTAGTTCACTCACTATTATCGCAAAATTAGTCGCTTATCCACAGAATATCAACCACAATAAGTTAAACAAGGATCAGTGATCCGGCAAGTCTTTGATACATTATTTACTAAAAGTTTTGACGTTTATCATTTTTAGTGACATTGGCTGGTGAATTTTGTTGCGTTAAAAATGGTTTTTCATATTACATATTTAAACTTTTAAGTATTTGTTTATAGATTTCATTGTAATTTTTATTTTCAAACATAATTTTTAAAACGACTAACTGTTGCTCTCTTGTTTGATTACTTCTGGTAATTATTTATTTTTAAGCTAATGAGACAATTAATATTTTTCCTTCGGCCGTGCTACTTTCCCGCACGGCGTGCGTGAAAGTAAATTTTCCCGCACGGCGTGCGGAAATGTAAAATACCTTGTTATATGGCATTGTAATATATTATAATACATGCAATAAACTAATATTTAGATATTATTTATTAATTTATTTCAAATTTATCTTATTGTGTTCATTGTTTTAATGAAATTAGCGAGATAATTCGATGAATTAAAATTATTTTTTGACACAATATTTTAAAGTCAGATCAGTAGACAATTACAATGGTTTTGAATCGTCGTCATGGAAACCAATATCGTCGTCGTGGTAATCCATTATATTGAAAGTTTGGTTTTGACAACCTTGTCAAAGAATTAATTTGTGTATTTTCACTTCTAAATAAAAATTGATATAACTCTATTTTTTTGTGGCTTTTTTCCAAACGTACGGCCCTAGAAAAAATATTGTTCCTAACTTATGCGGAAAGTGTCTTCCCCGCACTCGACTGCTTGCCCGAACTCCGCTATCGCGTCGTTTGGGTCAACGACAGTCTCGTGCGTGAAAGTATCACTTTCCGCACTAGTTACGAAAATAACTATTTTAATCTACAAATTGTCATTATACTTCATGAGTCTGGCTATAGTTCTCTCGAACGAAAACTTATTATTTTATTTTCGGGATTACTGTTTAACATTGTGTGTTTTTAATGTTTATTTATTACCGTTCTATATTTTTATCTTGTAATAAGTGGTATGATGTTCAAGCCGTTTAATGTTCAGTCGATCAATCTCCTTAATTGCGAAAAAAGATAAAACACTTCAATAAAATAACTTTATAAAATACGTCCACCGGGATAATAGTCATTTCATAATAATTACATTTCACGTTTTTACGTTTCACTTCATGTTTTGATTTAATTTGTTTGCAAATCAATCATTACGTTTATGCACAAACCCGTTGGAACCACTGCGTAGATAGATATACAGTGAGCACGTAAAGGTCGGAATAAATTCATTTTCTCGAAAATTTACAATTTTGGAAAAAAATTCTGAAATAGGTGGATTTTTATTTTTAAATTACGACTTTTTGGCATATATATCATACTAGTGACGTCACCCAATTGGGGGTGATGCCGTCATTGATGATTTTATTAAATGAGAATAGGGGTCGTATAATACCTCATTTGAAAGGTAATTCAATTCTCTATTCAGTAATATAAACATTAACATAATTATTTATACAGGGTGTAAAAAAAATTTTTTTGAATTAAATTTATTGACATAAAAAGAAAAATCTGTGTAATTTATTTAATTCAAAATACATTTTACTGCTATCAGAAAACAGGAAAAAATGTTTATTTGACAAATAAAAATATTGTTTTTTGCAAATTCAATATTAAAACAGCCACCCACCTGCCTTTTGACAATTTGAGCATTTAATTTAAGCGAAAAGCAATATTTTTTTTAATAAACATTTTTTCTGTTTTCTGAGAGCAGTAAAATGTATTTTGAATTAAATAAATTACACATATTCTTCTTATGTCAATAAAAATTTAATTAAAAAAATTTTTTTTCGACACCCTGTATAAATAATTATGTTAATGTTTATACTACTGAATAGAGAATTGAATTACCTTTCAAATGAGCTACACGACCCTTATTCTCATTTAAGAAAATCATCTATGACGTCATCTCGCCCAAATGGGTGACGTCACTAGTATGATATATGTGCCAAAAAGTCGTAACGTAAAAATAAAAATTGACCTGTTTCGGGATTTTTTACAAAATCGTTTATTCTCGAGAAAATGAATTTATTCCAATCTTTACGTCCAAGCCCGACAAACGACAATGATAATGATGAAAATTATGATAATACATACTTATGAGCAAAAAATCGTAAATCCTAAAAAAAGTATGCAGGAACTATACCATTAAAAAGTGGAGAAAAAATTTAAAAACGAAATAACTAATTAATTTAAGTTATGAAAAATAAATAATTAAATCTGTACATACTCACAGTGTTTTATTCAATTATACGATTCGTCCAAATTGTTCTATTTAGCTTACCTGAAAAAGAGGAAAAGTATTTTAATTTACGACAAAGAATATAATGTACAAATGCATAAACCAAAATGAGAAAATACACTGCGCGTCTTTTGAAGTAATTAATTAGAATTTTTCAAAATAAAACAAATAAGCAGTAGTTTTTAAATTAAATTTTATAAATAATCGCTGCTGAATGAAAAAAAAATATGAATGAAGTTAAATTAAAAAATTAAATTATCAGAAAGGTAGGAATTGAAAAGAAAAAATGATTGTAAAATTTTTTAATTTCAAATTAAGAAAAAAATTATGAACGAACTTCCACACTGTACCATAAAGATGAAATATAAATAAATTGAAAAAAAGTGATTCCTTTTCTGTTGCTATTCTTTACCTTAGAATTTATAAAAAAAAACAAAATTTGCGCAGATGTCGTTGGCGATTCTTGCATTTAATATTTTGCAACACCTCCTCCTCAGCAATAATTGTACGAACCGTTGATCAAAACCTGTCTTTTTCTTAAAACTTCAGAAAGCTCTTTAATCGTGGCTGAGAATCACTAACAGAGTGCTAGATTTATTAGATCTGTTTTAAGCCTGGCAAACGAGGCGGCCACTCTATACTTATAATAGCGAGCTCTTCTAGAGCTAAATTCATCCAGAAGGACACAATTTGAGTATTTGAGCCCACGACTCATTCTTTTTCCGTGAATTCAGAAATGTTCGCGGACCAGCGACTAAGAAATGCCACTCCAGGAATGGAGTGATGTCACCTAAATATTAAACAGTCCTTTAAAAAATTTAGAGTGTGGTTCAAAGAATATTAACATGAATGGACAAATATTAAATCATCTCTGATATGCCGATGACATTGCTTCTATAGCAGACAATTTATAAGAAGTCATAGTTATGCTACAACTAAAGCAACTAGCAAGGAAGACCTATTCTAAAACAATTGGATACTTTCATGAAATATACAAAAAAAACTTATATTATACCACTGCTTCTTGTATTGTCTTGTATTGAGGCCTCCCTACTTTGGTTCCTTCCAAATTCCATTTCCTCCATTATAGTTATTTTCGTATTATTTACTCGTTATATTTTCGTTATTTTTAAACACTTTTCTTTAGTTCAATCGTTTTTGTGTCAAATCTTTAGACGTTAATTTGACTGCCTTTTCTTCAATGTTAATGAATGAAAATTTGCAGATATATGCATTCGAGGGAACAATACACAAATAGTCAATAACAATTTTTTTTATTGTTTATTAATTGTTTAAATAAAAAAAAAAACGATTTTAATGGAAAATACTTAAGTTCTCTTGTTTTTTACAATGTAGAAACTTGGAACTTTTACAGATTGTGGCTAATTATATGAAATATACATAATTACACTTTTTACGTTAATTGTTTACCTTATGCGTCAAAAATAAACAATAAAGTTTCAAATTCTTTGCCGATTCCGACTACTTATCATGTTTGTACATCATGTTTATAAACATCCTAAGCGGCGGCGATTTTGAACGCTCATATCTTTGTTTTTATAAACACCGGCGCTTATTCGTGTCAAATTTCAATACGATACGAAACAAAACTTCAACCAAAACTCGAATTCATAAAATTCGTGTTTTTAACGTAGTCTTAGAAAAATCACCGGTAGAGACCTTTCGTGCTACAATTAACATTAGAATTTATTTTGGCGTATTAATTTAAAGTTTGTTACGAACCCTTAAACATATTCAACGGTTATTTATAAACATGTGTGTTTCTGTGACTTATGTGCTGTGAATGTTACAGAATGAAGAAATCAGTGGCGGCTGGTGGGGTAAAATTTTGGGTAGGCCAAGCCAGCAAATTACATATACAGTCGGAAAAATGAAAGAATACCCATGAGCGAACATATAAAACACGCTGTATTTTCCTGTTACCGTGTCACAAAGAAAATTGTCCAGTGCAAGTACATGTAACAATAATTATTACATGTACTTGCACTGGCCAATTTTTTGTGTGACACGGTGACAGGAAAATACAGCGTGTTTTATATGTTCGTTCATGGGTATTCTTTCATTTTTCCTACTGTAAGTATGTGTAATACATAATATGCAAATATAAATTTATTTTTATGTATAAACATACTTAGAAGGTAACTTTAACAGATTTAGTAAATCCTCAGAAAAACTCATTTTTATGTATCAATTATAGAACTATCGCACTATTCCAAGAAAAATTTTAAACAATCAACCGAGATCGACCAAACGTCTAGTAATAACAGTGAAAATTGAACAATTTTTTTTTCGAATTTTACGAATTTTTTGAACTCATTTGCGCAAACGTGCACTTGTTTACAATTCTGTTGTTTGTCTAAAAAAATGTTACAATTATAGAATATGTTACATATTTTTTTATCAAAATTTAAAAGAAAATTTATATTAGAATTCGATAATTATGTTTAAAGTGGCAACGAGGCTGGGCGAAAGGCCAGTTCGATTCGGGCCTATTAGTGTAGGAAACAAAGGTTGAACCTTGCAAAATGGACATAAGTCCGGTTTTATTTTTTTTCTGGTATATCAAGGGGTGCTTATTATAAGACTAACTTTTTCTGAAAAAATTTCGCCCCGGAACCCCCTTTTTCACCCCTTTAAAGGGGGTAATTTGTGGTTTTTGCGGAACGTAGCCCTTCCTGTACCTTTTACAAAAAATTTTTTTTATAGAAATATAAAAAGGACTGTATTTTCTACGATTTGTTTCCGACAGCATATGTCTATCATCCACCGTTTAGCGTGGGTGGCGCCCCAAAGTTGACAAGTTTTTAAAAAAGATGTTTGTAAAAAAAATATATTTTTTCCTAAGTGTAACGGAAATTACGAAGAAATCCTGCGACAATTATTCATAAATAAGTGACTGATTTTTTGGTAAAGGTTGTACTCAAGGGTAATTGCCCTATTTTTAATTACAGGGTGTTACATTTTAAAAAACCCCTTTTTATACCATCTGAACCGTTTATGCTAGAGTAAAAAGACTTTCAGCAATTACCCATGTGCTGGTGCTATTTACAAATTTGTATAATGCACCCCAATTTTTCCCCGGAACTACCAAAAAAAAAGAAGAATTAATAAATAAAGTGATTTTCTTGGAATCCTTCACACACAATGCCCTTTATTAATATGCTTCATATATAATTTTGTGCACGTTATTATTACCCATGCATGAACACCAAAAGCGATTTCCTAGTGCAACCCCCGTAGCCAAGAAAAAATAAATAAAATGGGGGGTTGAAATTTTTTTTTGTTTTTTGCTTTTTGATTTATATGGGCATATGCTTCATCAATAGTGCTTTTCAAAAATATATATGGTTATTGCAACGTCCCTGCGGAAACCACCCCTATCCTTGAAAATATACTGCAGAAACTACCCCTATACCTTGGCGAGCATGTTTTTACGATTTTCTCATTACCTATGCATTCTTTTTAAACAAAACTTATACAAGGTTAAAGACCACTATTTACTCTAAAAATTAGGTCCTATTCATTTTTTTCGTATAAGCAACCGTTACGGCACAGTGGCGCCGTAAACTTCATATATGCTTTGGCGGGCTCCAGTTTTTGTTTTCTTTTTTCGTCATCTGGTAGTTTTATTGATAAAATACTTATGTAAAATAAAACAACACATTGTAACCTACAAATTATGACCTATGCACATTTTACATTCTTTGCGCCCCAAAGCCACAGTGGTGGCCCAAAATCAATTTTTGCATATTTTCGCAACCTACACGCATTTTATTGCATTAATGCTACCTTAATAGCACAATATTCACCCTTAAGTGGTCGCTAAGCAGTAGCGGATCCAGGGGGGGTGATGAGGGTGATCACCCCCCTCCCCCTCTCAAATCAAATGATATTATATTTAAAGATTATATAAAAATATTCATTTATTTTTATAGAAATACTTATTTATATTATTATTTTTATAAGAATGGCGTACTTTTTATGCTTTAGCGACAGTGGCGGATTCAGCATCGTTAAGAGAGGGGTGTCAATTGGCTAAATCTCTATAAAAATAAATGAATATTTTTATAATCTTTAAATATAATATCACTTGGTTTGAGAGCGGGGGGGGGGGTTTTCGCCCCCATTACCCCTCCCTGGATCCGCCACTGCTTAGCGACCACTTAAGGGTGAATATTGTGCTATCAAGGTAGCATTAATGCAATAAAATGTGTGTAGGTGGCGAAAATATGCAAAAATACATTTTGGGCCACCACTGTGGCTTTGGGGCGCAAAGACTGTAAAATGTGCATAGGTCATAATTTGTAGGTTACACTGTGTTGTTTTATTTTACATAAGTATTTTATCAATAAAACTAACAGATGACGAAAAAAGAAAACAAAAACTGGAGCCCACCAAAGCATATATGAAGTTTACGGCGCCACTGTGCCGTAACGGTTGCCTATACGAAAAAAATGAATAGGACCTAATTTTTAGAGTAAATAGTGGTCTTTAACCTTCTATAAGTTTTGTTTAAAAATAATGGATAGGTAATGAGAAAATCGTAAAAACATGCTCGCCAAGGAATAGGGGTAGTTTCTGCAGTATATTTTCAAGGATAGGGGTGGTTTCCGCAGGGATGTTGCAATAATCATATATATTTTTGAAAAGCACTATTGATGAAGCATATGCCCATATAAATCAAAAAGCAAAAAACAAAAAAAAAATTTCAACCCCCCATTTTATTTATTTTTTTTTGGCTACAGGGGTTGCACTAGGAAATCGCTTTTGGTGTCCATGCATGGGTAATAATAACGTGCACAAAATTATATATGAAGCATATTAATAAAGGGCATTGTGTGTGAAGGATTCCAAGAAAATCACTTTATTTATTAATTCTTCTTTTTTTATGGGTGGTTCCGGGGAAAAAATGGGGGTGCATTATACAAATTTGTAAATAGCACCAGCACATGGGTAATCGCTGAAAGTCTTTTTACTCTAGCATAAACGGTTCAGATGGTATAAAAAGGGGTTTTTTAAAATGTGACACCCTGTAATTAAAAATAGGGCAATTACCCTTAAGTACAACCTATACCAAAAAATCGGTCACTTATTTATGAATAATTGTCGCAGGATTTCTTTGTAATTTCCGTTACACTTAGGGAAAAATATATTTTTTTTACAAACATCTTTTTTAAAAACTTGTCAATTTTGGGGCGCCACCCCCGCTAAACGGTGGATGATAAACATATGCTGTCGGAAATAAATCGTAGAAAATATAGTCCTTTTTATATTTCTATAAAAAAAATGTTGTAAAAGGTACAGGAAGGGCTACGTTCCGCAAAAACCACAAATTACCCCTTTTAAAGGGGTGAAAAAGGGGGTTCCGGGGCGAAATTTTTTCAGAAAAAGTTAGTCTTATAATAAGCACCCCTTGATATACCAGAAAAAAAATTAAACCGGACTTATGTCCATTTTGCAAGGTTCAACCTTTGTTTCCTACACTATATACAGCAAGCATAACACGACAAATAAAATCATTGTCTGGCAAGCTGCTTAACTTCCAACGCTTTTTGTACGGAGATCTTATGTGAGCTGGTCGGCCTGGTGCGAGCAGGCCTGTTAAAGATATTTAAAATGCCTCAATACGTTTCGATGCTTTCTGTGATAATATAATAACAAAGTTGTCTTAACGGACGCTGATGTATTGAGTGATTTAGTACATTTAAAAGTTATTTACATGCTTTAACATAATTTTTGAATATATATTTTTCAATTATAAAGCTCTTCAAATTATTGGGTAGGCCCGGCCTAACCTGCCTACCCCCAAAAGCCGCCACTGGAAGAAATTACAGAAAATGTACAATGTGTGTATCAAATGTTGAAAAAAAATGCAAAAAATGTGTCTATCATATACATCCTTATTTTTAAAATATTGAAATTCGTTAAAATATTGAAAAAACCTAACACATTCGTTAAAGAAACGCGTGGGGCGCGTCTTCATCGAATAAACGGTTTGAGGATAGATTATTTTTTACTTTTCGCGCCCCACGCTTTTCTTTAAAGAATGTGTTAGATTTTTTCAATTTTTTAACGAATGTGTGAGATTTTTGTATATTTAATCTGTCATAAGTTTTTTCGGATGATCCTTCGAGTTTAAATTTTTTTTTATTTTTTGCTTTTTAGTTGATTTTTTATAATATTTTTAATTTTAGTCACTCGTAACTAAAGAAAAGCGTTTATTAAAAAAAATTTTTTCATATTTTTTTATTTAAAAATCAATCTTGAATACTACTAACAAACTGAGTTAAATGTGGTTTATAATTTGGTTAGTAGTCCAGGAACCGAAGCATTTCACCTCGCAATTTTTACAGAATGGATCGATTTGCTTGAAAATTTGAAAATAAGTAGTGGATAGTTCAAGGATCAAAATCTATATGATGCCGAAAGGCGCTTTTACCATGGGGGCGGTTGCCACCCCATCTTAGGGGTGGAAATTTTTTATTATATTTTGACTGCAAAAGTTCATAAAAATATTCATTCTAAGCAAAAAATGTTCTATACATTTTTTTGATAAAATTAATTCTTTTCGATTTATTCGCTATCGAAAGTGTTAGTTTTATACAGAAAAAAATCAATGTTTTTTGATATATACTCGGTTACCATTCACTCAATTTTTGCCGTAGAAAAATTTTTTCAAACCAAGTTCTTGGGAAATAAATAACCTACAATTTCATATAAAAACATTTTTTCGTATATCTGATGCTAATCTTTCTATTCTGAAGAAAATGGCATTTTTTGCCAAACTACAAAATGTCGTTATTCGCTTTTAACTCCAGTTTTTTTAAAACTAATAATTCTAAGCCAGTCAAACTTCTAGAATCTATTACTAATACATAAATAAAGAAGAATGAATAAGGCCAATGACTAAAAGCAAAGATAACTTACATTATTATGCTTCCAATTGAATTTCTTTTTTTTTTTTCTCAAAAAAATATATTGATTTTTTAACCGTAACCTTTTTAATTTTTATCATAGAAAGTTTGTTAAAAAATAATTTTGTAGGTTTTTACTAGATCTATAAGACTATTAATATGTAATCCTTTTAAAATCCTCAGTCGCAAAAAGTGGTGACTTTGAAAGGGTTGGTAAAGGTGATTTTTGCATGTTATTACAAGATTTAATTGTCAATAGCTCACTCAATTTTTATCGTAGAAAAAATTTTTGCAAACCATGTTCTTGGGAATTAAATAAGCTACAATTTCATATTTAAATATTTTTTCGTGTCTCTGATGATAATCTTTCTATTCTGAAGAAAAGGAATTTTTTACCAAACTTCAAAAATTCGATATTTGCTTTTGACTCCATTTTTTTTTTAAAACCAATCATTCTAAACCCGTTAAACTTCTAGAACCTATTAATAATACATAAGTAAAGAAGACGAAATAAGGTCAATGACTAATTTTTATCAGGGTGGTGATTAGGGGTTTGCTTTCGATCACTATTTCGCTGAAAAATATAGGGTCTGACATTCTTTTCATTATAAGCCACTTAATTTTTGAGCTAAAGACTTTGTTTTATTTCTGGAGATAGATATTTTTAAATACTTCAAATTAGTTTAAACAAGTTATCCTCGAAAAATGCATAGTTTTCCCGTCTTTTGACTTTGAAACTACAATATTTAGCATCTGACGAAGAAGAGCTAACATATAATAAAGTATAGCTCGGTTACTATTGGTCTTAAGGAAGATTTAAGAAAACGGTTTTGTTTATTTTTTTAAAGGGTATATTTTTGTTAAGCAAAGTGGTTTTGATAAAACGAAAACTTTTTGAGTTATTTGCATAAAACTGATTAAAAACATTAATTTTTTTAATATAAAACTAACACTTTCGATAGCGAATAAATCGAAAACTATTAATGTTATCAAAAAAAATGTATAGAACTTTTTTTGCTTAGAATGAATGTTTTTACCAACTTTGCGGTCAAAATATAATAAAAAGTTTTCACCCCCGACAAGGGGTGGCAACCACCCCCATGGTAAAAGCGCCTTTCGGCATCATATAGATTTTGATCCTTGAACTATCCACTACTTACTCTTAAATTTTCAACCAAATCGATCCATTCTGTAAAAATTGCGAGGTTTTGTCCTATTTTAAGCTTCATTACTTGGACTATAGTTGTTTTGCAATATTTTTAGCTTTGTCTGGAATCTGGACCACATGTTAAGCAGCGTTTAGACACCGCGATAAATGCGGGCAATTTATTGGGACGATAAATTGCTATGCTTTATTGATTTTTTTAAAGCTTGTTTATATTATAAATTGAAACAACTAGATCGTTACAATAAATGCATTCCATACAATCCAACTGCAATTCCGATAAATCGCTGCGATGTACCCTTTACACACAACGATACATTGAAACAACTCGATCGATATCGATAAATTTCTCGGATTTATCGCGGTGTCTAAACTCTGCCTTATATGTAGTTATATTTCTTGATTAAGGTTTTATTTCCCCACAAGGTGAAAATTTCGCACGATCATGGAAATTGTATGACTTAAAAGTCGTAAAAATACCAAACCATATTTACACAAAATTTATTTTGTTTAGGTCCAGTTTTTCAGTGGAAGGTTAAAATTTTGGTTATCTAACCTAGGTAAAATTTTAACCAATAGTTGAATCCCTGTTAGCGTTCTTCAATGCTTCAAACCAGGTGTAAAAAAATCTCAGTTAAATAACCATTTTTTTTTTGTTCGCTGCAGTAATTGTACTTGCGCATGTGCAATTCGAAAAGTACCTAATTGGCTTGACAGAATAGTTTATTACTTTATGAGGCGGAGAAGCATGACTTTTCTTGACGCGCCCGATATTACGCGCCGAACAAAGTGAGGCGCGTAATAGAGGGCAAGTCAAGAAAAGTCGCTTCTTTGCCGAATAAAGTATACTATTTTTTCTTCAAACGTAGCAATTTTCAATCATAAATAGTACAATTCATACGCTATTTTTACTCGAAATTAACTGTGACAACTATCAAAGTCGTCTAGATGTTAGAAATTAAAATAATTAAGTCGTCGGTGGGATTTGCGTCTCCCTGGTTACAGTTGTTTGACAGTTGTCTAGTTATTTAAATTTAAACGATGCAAGCGCATACACGGGTCACTCTTTACGACGAACTTCAGCAACACTTTTAATTGATGGAGGCGGAAATCTAGAATGCCTCAAACGACATGGGGGCTGGAAATCAAGCACGGTTGCCGAAGGATATATAGAGGATTCAATAAGAAATAAGAACGATAATGCTCAAAAAATTTTAAACCCTCATGATTCGCCAACGTCGGGAATGATTGCTGAAAGTTGTGCTCGACCATCAGTATCATCAACAATTACCAATGCGTATCAAGAGTCGGGAACATTTTTGCACGGTTTCAATTTTGAAAATGCCTCATTAACTTATTGTACTTTTAATATTACTATAAATAAAAATGATGTTTAATTGTTGTTAATGACATTTGTATTGTTGCTTTGTGACATGTTTCATATTGTTGCCATGACAACATTTTTCCCTCCGCCGTAAAGAAATGGGAAAAAAAACTGCTGCCGGCGGAGACATCAAACTTTGACAGGATCAAGTTAGATAAGTAATGTCATCATTATTTGACGTTTGAAGAAATAGTTATTTTCCTAACTAGTGCGGAAAGTGATACTTTCACGCACGAGACTGCCGTTGATCCGAACGACGCGATAGCGGAGTTCAGGCAAGCAGTCGAGTGCGGGGAAGACACTTTCCGCATGAGTTAGGAACAATATTTTTTCTAGGGCCGTACGTTTGGAAAAAAGCCACAAAAAAATAGAGTTATATCAATTTTTATTTAGAAGTGAAAATACACAAATTAATTCTTTGACAAGGTTGTCAAAACCAAACTTTCAATATAATGGGTTACCACGACGACGATATTGGTTTCCATGACGACGATTCAAAACCATTTTAATTGTCGACTGATCTGACTTTTAAATATTGTGTCAAAATAATTTTATTTTATCGAATTATCTCGCTAATTTCATTAAAACATGAACACAATAAGATAAATTTGAAATAAATTAGTAAATAATATCTAAATATTAGTTTATTGCTTGTATTATAATATATTATAATGCCATATTACAAGGTATCTTACTTTTCCGCACACCGTGCGGGAAAATTTACTTTTTCTACAACCACTATTCAAAGTGCACTTTTCTGCACGGTTTTATGTTAGCAAACTTGATATTTTCTCACAGTATAAGATATTTGACATTAGTGTGCAGAAAAGTGACGTTTCTGTGCCGCAAAGTGACGTTTCTGTGCCGCAAAGTTCTTTTCTGCACAGTTGACTACCTCATTCTGAGTAACGTTATATTCTGTTTACATCCGTGGACTACCGCATTCTGAGTAACGTTATATTCTGTTTACATCCGTGGTTAAACTTTAGACAAATATATAACCTATAAGACAATTATTATATTTAACTATAGCATAGAAACTAAATTATGGATGTTACAACTGTTTTATTTTACAATTTTATTCTTATTAAACATTTTATAATTATCAAATAACCAATAAGGATTTAGCAACCTGTGCAAGAGACGTCGAATGAAGTAGGTTTTGTGTAAATCCGTGACTGCATAAATATAATGTCAATAATGTGTAATAATTGTTTAAATTTAAACAAATTAAGGCAGTGCATTAATTTTTTAACTGATTTCTGTGCAATTTATTTAGGTATAAGGAATTTAAATTGATTATAGGTATTAATTAAATACAGTTTAAAATTTATCACATAGGTACCTATTATAATTAATCGTCGTTTGGAAATTGTGATTTTTATTTTTAGGAAAAACTGTGCTTGTAGAAAAAGTATAGTGTGAAACACGTGCAGAAAGGTAATTTCTCACTCGTTTGAATTGCGGCACTCGCTTGCGCTCGTACCGCAACTTTTCAAACTCGTGAGAAATTAGTACCTTTCTGCACTTGTTGCACAATATACTATTCATGCACGCCGTGCGGGAAAGTGCAACTTTCGGAAACAAAATGCGTGCGTGAAAGTCGCTCTTTTAGCACGGCCGTAGAAAATAGTTATTTATGAAACAGTTCGTGAAGTATGCTTTTTGCGAACGCACGCGATTTTTAGAGCACGAGCGACAACGGAGCGAGTGCTATAAATCGCGTAAGTTCGCAAAAAGTACTTCACGCACAGTTTCATAAAATATTTTATCTACGATAAGCAACTAAGAAAAGCTGTAACTCTTCGTCACTGAAATTCATTTCTATCATACAATTTTTAGAACTTTGACATTTAAAAATTCTAACTACTTTCAAACCACAAAACTGTCAAAACTTTTGTTGTAATTCATTGCTCATATTGTCATCACCATGACAACGCGAAAGTTAAGGATTGTCACCATGACAACGCGAAAGTTAAAACAGTGCGAAAAAGTAAATCCCATTTAAAATACATTGTTACTTCACTCACACTTTTAATCCTTCACGCACTGCTATCTATAATGACAGTTTTCACAAACTAACAACTTATGCATAATATGACATAGAGTAGATAAAAATAATTTCATAATCTAATTTAATAATTACGAGGTACAGTTGAGTCCGCAAGTCTTTACCCGTGCGTCATCATTTAAAGCATACGAAATAAGTCGGAAATCTATTTCACGCAACAACAACTGACAGAAAGTGGCTACTGTTCCGATTACGGGTTTTATTATAAAATTTGACGTTATCAAATATATAGAATGTCAAATGTAAGTTTTGCTTCAAAATTTTTGTGCAGAATTACACCTATATTTGAAGTATCTTAATAAATTCTTTTATTATTATTGATTAATAAATAAATAAACAATTTATAAAAAAATTCAATAACATATTTTATTTTTGTTATTTTATTCACTTTGACGGAAATCTAAACACAGTCATTTCTTTACTGTGTGAATGACGTTAGCTTTGTTTGTTTTAAATATTAATTGCCAAAATATAATTATTTACCTTAAAATTTCAAAGCCCAATATAAAACTAGTTGTGAAAACAACTGTTTGTGTAATATAAAAAAACTTCAAAACGCAAAAATTTCGACAAAAACCGCAAAAAGTTCAACTGACTGACAGCCACAAAATTAAACAAAGCAGAAACGTCAAACAAATTGTGCTTAAAATATGAAAACATACCGAATCGTCTTTTTTTGTACCTATCTCTTTTCAATGCACTGAGTCTAGATGGTTCATAAAAATAGCATGTGTCTTTACTTAATAACAAACGGCAGCTGGTTTGTCATGAGTTTCATGCGTGGAAGAGAATGATGCTAGATAAAAAGTATGTGTTTTATCTCTTCAGGTATTAATGACGCACGGGTAAAGACTCGTGGACTCAACTGTAGATGATATTTCCTATATAATAACGATAATAATTTTTTAATGTTTATATGGGATTGAGCAACAATTATTGTTGGTGTAATAAAAATTACATTTCTGAAATACTACTGTTTGGGCGTTACAATACAACAATAATTATGGCTCAATCCCATATAAACATAACACTAAATTTAACATGCCACAAGAAAACAGTTTCAGAACGTTAATATTTTTTTAATTTTGAAAATTTTTTGCTCAATTAGAAATCCAATGAAATCAATTAATTTGTGGTCATCTGATTGAATACAACCAATAAAACCAACATTATACTGAAAACAGATCCCATGGGCTGTTTTCACTCAATCATGTAGCTATGGATACCTACATTTCGTTTCATTTCGATTTTGACATTTCAAATATTCAATATTTCAAAATGTCACGATTTGGTTGTAATACTGATGAGAATATTAATGAAATTATCGAATCAAATATACCAAAGAATACTGTTTACAGTAAAAAATTTGTATGGAAAGCGTTTATGGACTTTTGCAATGATAGAAAATATGAATTAGATGGAAATCGGACGGTGGAAGAATTGGCGTCGATTTTAAAGGATTGGGCTGTGAACATGAGAAGAAAAGATGGTTTAGAGTTTAAAGAAGCTACTGTCAAAACCATGTGGAACCTAACAAGTAAGCTTTTACAAGAAAAGTATTATAAGGAAATAACAATCCCAACTCAATAAAACCGTACTTGAACATTGACGAAGAACATCATAATAAAATTATTAACAGCATGCGTAGTGGAAATACATCTTCATCAGTTATAGAAACTAACATGTCTGGATCTTCATTAAATTTTTCTAATTGTTCCTTTGTTAATTGCACATTTAAATAAATTGTTTCTGCTCTGTATTTTTTTTCATAACCAGCAAAAAATTTTCTATCCGAATAACCCTCGAACATTGATAAATGCTCAAAAATTTTTTAACAACTTTCTCAAGCTTGTTGCTTACAGGCAACAGACCTCCGCCTACGGCGTCAGTCTGTTTCCAAGCAACAAGCTTTCGAAATCTGTTATAAAATTTTTTCGAACAATTATCAATGTCCTTGGGTTATTACTACTGATAATAATATAATTTCCTATAATAACGAAGTATAGAATAATTCCCACGATAAAAACAAAATAACATAACCTAACTAACCTCTTCTGTCAGGTAATACTCTGAACATATACATATCACTTTATGACTCCGATTACACATATGCGCAAGTGTAACCAGAAAATTCGGAGCAAAAAGGTTGATTTATGTTATGACGGGGACGTGGACGATACGGCTGTCTTACGGGGTACGTTGAAGAATCGTCTGATGTGAAAAGCATTGGCTATAGTTTATCACACAACGGAATGGGGCGACATCGGGGAGTGCCGGGGACGTGCGCTGTCTATTGTTCTACGGCACGTTACGTGCACGCCCCGTCCTAACATAAATCAGCTTTTAACCCATTTAACGAGTATCGGTTAAAATCTTGGTCAAATTAAACGGGTTTAAGTGCTAACCTAGTACTGATTTACCATAAATATTTCGGTGAGCAAAAATTAAATAGGTTAACACCACGGTTATTAGACTTTATTACGGTTGTCTTGTCCGACGGCGGTGGGGAGACTTATATTTTTGACTTTATGTCACAAGAATACACAATCCCATATTTTTAAATGATTTTCGATCATTGAATGTGTGTTGTTGTGTATACAGGGTGTTTCATTAATAATTGTCCATATATTAACTGAAGAAACCTTAGCACAAAATACGAAGATTTAACCTAAAACACTTAAATAAAATGTGGTTCCTTACTGAGTTACAGGGTGTTTTATCTAAAAATTTAAAAACTATTTTTGCTCAGAATTTTAAGACTATTCGACGTATCCTTTTCATACTTGGCAGAAAGTGCGACTACTAGACACCCTACTAAATTATGATAAACAAACATTTATAGCTACTATCATAGGCGTACGACAGGGGATGGTGAATGGTTGACCCTTCTCAAATTCTACGCCACTGAAGGAATTACTATTTAAGTTCCATTTTTTAGTCGAGTTCCATTTTTAAGTTTTTTTTTTTTTTTTAGTCGACCACAAACCTCCGAGTAAGGCGGTCGCATTCAGTCCAGAATATTTTAAAACATTTTATATTGTAAACGTTAATTTCGATTTGTGTACAAAATGTGATTATTTAAATGTGATTTTAATTACCTACATGTTTTAATATCAGTAATTTGAACGTCTCCGTAAACTTGTTTAAATAAATAAATTCAGTTTTTATTTTTAATTACATTTTTACATTTTAAAAGTAAATAAGTGTTTTGGAATCGAGCTAGTTATCATAAGGCAATTAGTGATAATAACTGAAGAAAATATCCAACAATTTCATACCAGTGGAGTGGAGTTAAAAAGGGATATCAAATGAAATGGTGTGCCAACTCATCAATCCGGATATCAGGTGAATAACAATAATATGTCTTATCAACAATATTTTTTTCCTACGTCAATGTCACAGCCCCAAACGGGTTACCATGATCAAAATCAACAGGCCATATATCAGCAAATGCCAGGCTCATCTACTCAAATGCAACCAATTTTCCCACAATATCTTTCACAACCAAATCCTTTACCTCTCCCCCAACACTTAGTATATCAAAATCCACAAAATCCACAGGTAGTCCAACACATGAATGAACAAGCAGCTCCTAACTCTGAATCTGAAGATAAATGGGAGAAAGTAACAAATAAAAAAAGAATAAGAAGTCCCGAAGTGGAAATATCCAGGAAACAAACAAAATTAAGTGATTATTGGCTGCAAAAGCCACTAGAAACAAAAAACTCGTATAGTATGCTTACAGAAGGAAACGAAGAAAGCCAAGACGAAGCAAAAGATCAAGAAAACAATACAAAACATGTACCCAAGCCCCCACCGATAACCATATATAATGTAGGTGTTGTCCAACACATTCATGATCTACTGAAACAAACCACAGGAGATAAATACACTATTAAAACCATTAGTTATGAAACAGTAAAAGTTCAAGTCGTTGAGGCCGAACATTTTAAAAAATTGATCACTGAACTTGATAAAAGGAATACTCAATACCATACTTTTAGGCCAAAAAGCGAGAAAACATTCAGGTTTGTCATAAAAGGACTGCATCATGGTACAGATACTAATGACATAAAGACAAATCTAGCAGCACAAGGCCACGAAGCAGTGAACATTCACAATATAAAACATTATGTATCAAAAACCCCCTTGCCAATGTTTTTCATTGATATCGTATCGAAGGAAAACAACAAAGAGGTTTATAAAATAGAAAAATTAGGAAACAATATCATCAAATGCGAACCTCCTCGTACGAAAAGAACAATCCCCCAGTGTACAAGATGCCAAGACTACGGACACACCAAAACATACTGCCGCAAAGTACACAGATGCGTAAAATGTACAGGCAATCACGAAACAAAAGATTGTCCTCGGAAATCACGTGATGACAAAGTAAAATGTGTCAATTGTAACGGTGACCACCCGGCTAACTATAGAGGATGCCAAGTTCACATTCAACTACAGCAGAAGCTATATCCTACACTAAGAGAGAAAAGAATCATGCAACCGCATATCCAAACAAATAATACTCAACAAATACAACCTGATTTAACCTATGCTCAAATAGTCAACAAAAATCAACCACAGTGTAGCTATAACAACCAAACAATACCAGGACCTAACCAACCTAATAACAACTTAGCCAAGCTGGAAGAAATGATGCAAAAACTCATGGAGCAAATGGGCACAATGCTCAATTTACTTACTACTGTCATCAATAAGATTGCTTAATGGCTTCACAACTTAAATATAAAATAGTAGTCTGGAACGCAAATGGCCTTTATCAACGGGCTAAAGAACTCAAAACATTCATACTTAATCAAAATATTGATATATTATTAATTTCTGAGACACACTTTACAGAAAAACACCACATGCGGATTCCCAACTACAAGTTGTATTATACAAATCACCCAGACGGTAGAGCTCACGGTGGAAGCGCCATGATTATACGTGATTCTATTAAACACTCCGAAATGGAAAAATATAACAAAGACTACCTGCAAGCAACCAGCTTAACAATTGAGGAAGCACACGGCCCAATAACAATATCTGCCTTATACTGCCCACCTAAACATGTCGTTAAAAAAGAACATTTCCTAAAATATTTTAACACTCTAGGGAACAAATTCATTGCAGGTGGAGATT
Organism: Diabrotica virgifera virgifera; assembly: GCF_917563875.1. Classification (NCBI taxonomy): domain Eukaryota; kingdom Metazoa; phylum Arthropoda; class Insecta; order Coleoptera; family Chrysomelidae; genus Diabrotica; species Diabrotica virgifera. The sequence goes on along the minus strand of NC_065443.1, from coordinate 247,049,355 downwards.
ATAATTCAAAACATCCGATGTGGGGTTCTAGACTAACAACTCCAAGAGGCAGAGAATTAGCTAAAGCAATGGTAGAAAATAACCTGCAACAAATTTCTACTGGCGAACCAACTTATTGGCCGTCTGATTTAAACAAAATACCTGATGTCGTTGACTTCTGCATCACAAAAGGCATCGATACCAAAAAATGTAAAGCTGAATCATGCTTTGATTTATCATCAGACCACTCACCCTTTATAATAACAATCTCCGAAAAAATCTTAAACAAAGAACATCAACCAACTTTGCATAACACCAAGACTAACTGGTCCCAATTTAGAGAAAAACTAGACAGCCTGATCTCACTAAATCTGTCCTTGAAAAATGAACTCGAACTTGAATCAGCTGTAGATAAACTAACAGAAAGCATACAAATTGCTGCATGGTACGCGACTCCCAGCTACGAACCATCTCAAAACAGAAATAATGTGTCTCCCACAATTAAACAAAAAATTTTAGAAAAACGACAATTACGTAAAAATTGGCAACAGTCAAGAACGGCAGAAAATAAGAAAAAACTTAACAAAGCAACAAAGGAATTAAAGGAATTAATCCATGAAGAAGAAAACCATGGAATACAAGAATATTTAGAAAATTTAACACCAACTGAAGCTACAGATTATTCACTCTGGAAAGCCACGAAAAAGCTCAAACGGCCCCAACAGCATAACCCACCAATCAAAGATGAGGCAAACACCTGGGCTAGGAACGACAAAGAAAAAGCTGATCTTTTTGGCAAGCACCTTCAAAAAGTATTTACGCCATACCCTTCTACAGTATCTACAGAGGAAGAAACAGAACTAACCAGATTCCTAACAGCACCGTTTCAAATGGATCTGCCCCACACGAAATTTACAGTCAACCAAGTAAAACAAACAATAATAGATGAAATCAACATCAAAAAAGCCCCTGGATTTGACCTAATCTCTGGCAAGATTCTAAAAGAAGTCTCGGATAAGTGCATAAAACTAATCACCTTTATATTTAATGCAATTCTGCGTCTAAAGTACTTCCCTAGTTCATGGAAAGTGGCACAAATCCTAATGATCCTTAAACCAGGAAAAAGACCGGAAAATGCATCTTCATACCGGCCTATAAGCCTTTTGCCTATGATTAGCAAAGTCTTTGAAAAAATGTACGTAAAAAGGTTGAAAACGATAATAGACGAAAATAAAATAATTCCAGAACACCAATTCGGTTTCCGAGACAAGCACGGAACCATAGAACAAGTGCATAGGCTAGTCAACCAAATAAACGAGGATTTTAACTCCAAAAGATACTGTTCTGCTGCTTTCCTTGACATATCTCAGGCTTTTGACAAGGTATGGCACATAGGGCTACAAATAAAATTAAAGAAGCTCCTACCCTATCCTCACTTCCAGCTCTTAAAATCCTACATAGAAAATAGACACTTCCTTGTGAAGCACGGTACCGAGCACACCAAGATATATCCCATTCACTCAGGCATCCCACAAGGCAGCGTTCTCGGCCCAATTCTGTATCTTTTATACACAGCGGACATTCCAACATCTAGTACAACTACAGTTGCAACGTATGCAGACGACACTGCTATCCTGGCATCCCACACAGATCCAACAACAGCATCAAGGAATCTTCAATCAAACCTAAATAGAATTCAGCAATGGATGAAAGTATGGCGCATCAAATCTAATGGAACTAAATCATTACATGTAACATTCACGCTACGCAGAGAAACATGCCCCCCTGTATATATTGATAATTGTCTAATTCCTCAATCCGAGGACGCCAAATATCTTGGCATGCACTTGGACCGCCGCCTTACTTGGAAAAAACATATTTTTACAAAACGAAAACAGCTTGGACTTAAATTGAGAAATATGTATTGGCTCATTGGACGCAATTCCAAGCTATCTCTGGATAACAAAATTTTACTCTACAAGTCCATCCTCAAGCCCATATGGACTTATGGGATTCAGCTATGGGGCACTGCTAGCGTCTCCAATACAAACATCTTACAGAGATTTCAAAACAAGGTGCTGCGTTCCATAGTCAATGCGCCATACTATGTATCCAACGAGGTGATTCAACACGACATCCCCCTAGAATCCGTGAAAGAAGCCATACAACGTTTTAGTGTTAAATACTTTGAACGAGTGTTAGTGCATCCTAATGCGTTTGCCAGACAATTAAATGTGCGGGACGTCTTTGAAGTGCGTAGACTAAAACGGCAACTGCCGTCCGACTTAACCAACTGAACGTAATCAAAAGTGTATTCAGACTGATAAAATTTTAGTTTTAGAATTGTAAAGAGGTTACTCACTGGAGTAACTCTCTACATGTCTATATTTTTTACCATAACAAATGCTTAATGCCCAATGGGCAGATTGTTGTACTCAATGGAGTTAATAAAAAAAAAAAAAAAAAAAAAAAAAGTTCCATTTTTAGATTCCCCAATACTTTCTACGTAAATAATATACTCTTCATTGATAACGATAAAGTCATTAGTTTTCGAGATATTTGAAGTTAAATATGAAACGGCACAGTTATTTTGATTAATTTATTATATATGATTCATATGATTAAAATTTGAAAATTATTTGTAACCAGTACTTTAAAAGTATTTAGCGTAATCCTTATCATACTTGGTAGAAAGTGTAGGTACTTTACACCCTACTAAATTAAGATAAATAAACGTTTCTAGCTACTACCAGAGGCGTACGACAGGGGATAGTGGCTGGTTGACCCTTCCCAAATTCTACGCCACTGACTAAATTGCTATTTTAGTGTATTTTTTATGTTGCAATACTTTTTATGTAGATAATATACTCTCATTATTAACGATAAAATGATTAGTTTTCGAGATATTTGAAATCAAAATTGAAGCGACACAATACACTGATCAAAATAACCGTGTCGTTTCATTTTAAACTTCAAAGATCTCGAAAACTAATGACTTTATCGTTACGAATAAAGAGTATATTATTTTCATAGAAAGTATTGGAAAATCCAAAAATTGAACCAAAATGACAATTTCGCCAGTGGCGTAGAATTTGTAAAGGGTCAACCATTCACTTTCCCCCGTTGTACGCCTCTGGTAATAGCCAGAAACGTTTGTTTAACATAATTTAGTAGCTTGTACAGTACCTATACTTCCTGCCAAGTATGAAAAGGATACTTTAAATAGTTTTAAAATGCTAAGCAAAAATAATTTTTAAATTTTTAGATAAAACACCCTGTAACTCAGTAAGGAACCACATTTTATTTAAGTGTTTTAGGTTAAATCTTCGTATTTTGTGCTAAGGTTTCTCCAGTTACTATATGGACAATTATTAATGAAACACCCTCTATATGTGTATTATTTGTGTTATTATTAAATAATAAGACAAATAGTACACATTTTATCTTATACCGCGTGGTGAATCGTAAAACGAGCCATAGGAAACTCAATATAAAATTCTAAACTGTTGAATTCCTGCTTCCCTAATTATTTTACATCAAAAGTCATGAGAGAATATTTGTAGAGGATTGAAATCTGTATTAAAATCGAAAGTTAAAATTGTTCTACGAGTTAAACGCACTCCAAAATTTTGAAAAATATAATACATTTGCACAGTAGGTATGTGTGTAAAAGTTAGGCCACACGTTACTATTTAACTTAATTGTCTCACACCATTGACTGAGTAAAAAATCTTTATTATTAATACTTCAACTGAGGGTATCTTATCAACTGTATTGTTTTTAAACAATAAATTATAAAATAAAAATATTGACAGTTCAAAAATGTGAAAATAATAGCTTCATTGTAACACATTACTGCACTGTTTGTGGCCTAATTTTGGGCTGAACAACTGAAAAATGTATTACATTTTTACAAAATTTTGGAATATGTTTAATTCGTAGAACAATTTTAACAATTGTTTTCAATACAGAAATCAATCCTCTACAAATAGTTTCTAATGTCTTTTGATGCAAAATAATTAGTAAAACAGGAATTGAACAATTTAGAATTTTACATAGAGTTTCCTATTGCCCGTTTTCCAATTCACCACCCGGTATATCCTAGTTTACTTTATATTTTTGTATTTGTAATTTTTGTGTTGTTTCCCGTAAAAACTTATTTTGAATTATTCATGAAAGTTGTAGATCGTACCTATTGTAGAAGTTTAAATAAAAATATAATATTTATAAGGTAGGTTAAAACGTTAAAATTTCATTATGTATTAACGTAATAATAATGTTGATTACATTTAAAATGCCAGGTACAGGCTGTTGTGTGGCCAAATTTATTAGGTACCTATTATTTAAATTCTTACAATAAATTATACAAGTAATTCTAATTCACACACCTAATCCTAGCTGACCTCTAAGTATAGTATGTATTCAATAGTTAATCCAGTATTAATGGAAAATTCAGCGACAAATTTTCAGTGTAGAATGGAGATTGAAGTTCTAGATTTCCGTAAATGTTGCATGGATAAAAAATATCAACAGTTTTCCATGATAAGATATACAATTACGTGGCTAAAGGTTCTAGTTCTAAACCAAGGCCAGAATCAGAGAAAAAAAAAGTTTTCCATATTAAGTATTATAATCCACTAAACATTTTATTTCCTAACTATCTTGACTATTTTCCATACATCAAAGACATAAAAATACCGATTAAGGGGAAGGAGCAAAATGCAAAATTTTGACGCATCTCAAAATTCTCAATGTGTTTTAAATGTACTCATTTTTTTCGAATCCTGAGAAAACTAATAAATATTTTTGAAAAATTTAAACGCAGAATGAAAGACTACATTATTACCGAGGGCAGAAAGTCCCTGAAAACTTCTATAATGTTTGTTTTAATGTGAGGGTGACGTAATCGCACCCTTAATGTTCATTGGTTCGTCGATCTGGGCAACCGTAGTAATTTCTAAGAACCGTGGGTTAACATAGCACTGAAAAACCGGCCATTAGAAAAAATTACTAGGTAAACTCATAAGTTCGTCGATAATTCTCGACAGAAAATTGTGTGACATGTTCGACAAGGAACATCTTTAATATCCCAAAAACTGAAATCATCCCCTCTGTAATAAAACGATTTCCTTGATTAATTCCCCATATCCCTCCAAGTTCAACCCAAACGTCACTTTTTCGGCCTCCTTATCCTTTTTGTGGGTAACCAACATACGCCAAACTCTCCTGTCTGACGTCAAGAATTCTTCCCTTCGTATTTCTCACAACCCTAATAAATTTTTTGACGTGAGATAAATCCACTGTTTATCTTGCCGAGAATTTTATTTTCGAGCTTTATTTAAAGCCCTTACATATATGCCTATAGATATTTTTTGTTCCGAAGCAAAAATTCCTTGTAATGAAAAACACGGTCATGGGAGCTCAAGGCACGTATTAGGCCAGTTCTGGAAATAATACGTGAGGTAGAAAGATTGCAGATTCCTAAAAAATATATGAAGTATTTACGAGCCCTTTTCCATGTCAGTTAACCCAACGGTAGATTGAAAAGAAATTGAAGGATTAGAGAACAAAAACAAACGTCTAGTATAAACTAACAGATTTAATTCGTCGAACAAAATTTATGAATGTCCATAATTATAGAAAATATGTCTTAAATTAATGAAAACGATTTATTAAACAGGATAACAATAAAATAAGAATCGCAAAGAATATATTATACCATATCAAAAAAAATGTGAAAGTTTATTTACCACTGAGTGACATTACCTTCATTTTTAAGAGGCAATATCAGTGCGCGGAAAATGCGTTCCAAGATTGCGGCTGTAATTTTGAATATTTTGTCGAGATATTTGGCACACATATTCGTAATATAGTAAAGAATGGTGACAAGAAACAGTGACTTCGCGCTAGCATGGCAGGACAGCCACTGAACGGAGAAACGCCACGATGCTAAGACGACGGCGCTAGCCACGCCCCTAGCGGCTACAGATCAAAACGTAACGAAAATTCTGGATAGTCCTCGTATATAAAGTATCTATTGCCATAAACTGTAGGCACGTATACATTCCGTGTTTCAAGAATTACCAAGTAATACAGCAAAAACAACCACCTACATGTCGAACAATATCTAATGTTCTCTAAGCTTGACCATACTCCATAAACCTTCCTATTTTAAGTCTCTTGTTGCATTCCGGCTCATAAAAGCTGGTGAAAAATACAAATTCCGTATGTAACACGTTCGTTCAGTGCTATATAGACTAAAAAACGTTTTATAGATTTTCACTACGTGCCTATCCCGGCACAGACGTCACATTCTTCGATATAATTTATGTGGCGGTAACACTGCATGTGGTGTTTATATTAAATTAATGTAATATTGTTAATTCGATTTCACGCAGGTTTTCCAAAAAAAAAGTTTTTAAATAAAATAGAAGTTAAAAAAATAATGGAATTGACGATGACAGTAAAATTCTCGCGTTAGAGATTCCATAGTAAATCACGAGGGAAAAACCAGGAAAAAAAACCTCGTGATACTATCCCGACATCGTAAGTATTTATTTGGTCTTACATTTAATTTACTTTCAAAAACTAATACCAAATTCTGACTTTAATATGTTTAAATTATAAATATGTAATATTAATAATACAATAGATATACAAATTTTGACAAGGACACCCGATTTGGGCGTCGGAACGTTAATAATAGTACCTACATTGTGTACCTAGTAGAAAAATAAACATTTCCGGACGATGTAAAGATTGCCGTCGAGGCGCAAGCCGAGACAAGGCAATACAGAGTCCGGGAATGTGGCTTTTCCTATAAGGTATAGGTACTATTTTTCCGAAAATCGAACATTTAATAGTATATTATGCAACAAGCATTTAATGATGGTCATTATGAAGCGGGTATGAGGGATACGAAACGAGCCGCCTAGCGGCGAGTTTGGTATAGAGTGCGAGCTTCATACATAATGATAATTAAATGCAAGTTGTATACACGATTTTTTCTATGATCATTCACAACAAAAATTTTCTTCAAATTTATTAATTTTGTAACGCAAAAATTAAGTAGTTTGTCAGTTTGTTTACATATTGAGAATTGTCAAAGCGTATGTACATATTTGACTCGCCATTATGATACAAGTTCATTATGATACAGATAGTGAAATCATAATTGATAATTATAGTATGAGCATAGAAAAATTATATTAAAATAAACATGTTAAAATTTTCAAATAGACATATTAATTTGACTCAAAAATTCGTGATGCCACCAAATACAGGTTTTGTAACTATATAAACAAAAATATTGAATTGTCAAATTTGACGCATTTGCTTATTTTTGGCAGTATTTTTGGTGTTTTCTGTGATTGTAATCATTTTAAAAAATAACCTAATTTAATCATGAGTGATGATGAGTGTTCGATTTTTGGTACCCCTCTAGCACTGATGGAAGTAATGAATAATCTGATGTAAGGAAAAAATATTTCCTTACAGTAAGGAAATAACATTTCCGTATAGTTACTTTTCGTTTCCAGGCAACGACAAAGCATAAGGAAATATCGAACGTTTCTTTCAAAATGTCTAACTTCCTGATCGATTTTCGGAAAATAATTTTTTCGCATAAATTGTGTTTCTTATTTACATTTAGTGTTCCTGCTTAAATCTATCCCAATCTATATGTGGCATCTCCAAAATGTCTCTTTTTCTCTATGAAAGGTGTGGCTCGAATTTTTTGCGCCTGAGTATATTTCTACAAAATTGTTTCTTTTACAACAGACATAACTGAAATCTCCATTGCCATTAGGACAATCATTTCTAAAACTTACCCCATAAAAGGCCCAATCAGTGTATTCTAACAGAAATATCCCTTGTCTAGACGGATTTTATTTCGTCGGTGAACAAAAGGCGCATAAAGTAGCCCGAGAATCTCTAATCCACCGTATATCGTATCTCAAATCGATAAAACAAAGTGTTCGAGCATGTTCTAGGGTGTTAAAGCTATCTGAAAAAGTACAATGAATGTAAACACGGCTACTTACGTCAGTGCGAAAATATAGAACGAGTTAGAGCGATTGTAAAAGTTAGAGAAGCCGTTTAAGTAAGCAATATAGAACAAAATAGTAATTTCTCTGCAGCCGTCCCGAAAATAAAACTTTCGGTATGATTTATTAAATCGAAATTACCATTTTACACAACTCGAAAATTACTCCCGAAAGTATCTACTTTCGGGACTAATTTTTTCAGTTTCGGGACGCTTTTTTACTTTCGGGAATATTTTTGGGTAGCTAGGTAACGGTTTTGACAATAACATCAACTTTGTATTTTATTATGGCAACGCTTGTCATTTAAGATTCGTGTGTGTTTTCGCTCAGTTTTTCGTTTTTCAATTCCAAGAAATGGAAATCAGCAGTGAAGGTGAAGCCGAAATGATTCCAGATGAGATTAGGGAAACTAAATATCAATGTAAATAATTGTTATAATTGTGTTATTAATATTCATAAGTAGATTTTTCTAATGTTGAATTCACGAGAGTAACTTTAAAGTGTTTAATAAAAGTTCATAAGTAAAGTTTATCCATATATTCTTTTTAACACACAAAACGGCTGCAGAAAAAATATTGTACCAAACACGATCCAAAAGTGATTTTACGAGACTCGCAGGATTCCAGGATACGCTTACGGCTCGCCCTGGAAACTTCCTACACGTCTCGTAAAATATCACTTTCGAAACTTGTTACGTAAATTACCAGGGTAATTTACGTAAGTTTCCAGGGCGAGCCGTAGGCGAGTGCTGGAATCCTGAGAGTCTCGTAAAATCACTTTTAGATCGTGTTACGTACAATATTTTTTCTACAGCCGTTTTGTATGTTAAAAAGAATACGTATATGGATAAACTTTACTTATGAACTTTTATTAAACACTTTAAAGTTACTCTCGTGAATATTAGAAAAATCTACTTATGAATATTAATTATAACAATTATTTACATTGATATTGTCAGGAATATTAACAGGAGTGGCAGTATTGAAATTAGTGTTAGACATGTCTGTTAGGACTTTTAACCTTTATAAAAAATGGCAACGGTGGCAACACCGCGCGCGCCTCAGTGACACCTAAAAACTAGAATTCGGGAACTAAGGTTGTTAAGAGTGTAGACAAGAAAACAGACTACAGACGAATACGCGAACCAAGAAGTGTATTTTGTGTAATTTGTACCTCTTTCAATTAATTACAAGTATCATACAGTCCACTAGTGTTTATTTCTATTATCAGCGACAGGAAACGAGTAAATTCCAAACAATGTCAGTATTTTTACTATTTTTTGAGATATTAATTTGGTTGCGGCCATTTTCACACACACGAATCTTAAATGACAAGCGTTGTCATAATAAAATACAAAGTTGATGTTATTGTAAAAGCCGTTACCTAGCTACCCAAAATCGTGCCGAAAGTAAAAAAAAGCGTCCCGAAAGTGAAAAAATTAGTCCCGAAAGTAGCTACTTTCGGTACGAGTTGTGTAAAATGGTACTTTCGATTTAATAAATCATACCGAAAATTTTATTTTCGGAACGGCTGCAGAAAAAAGTATTTGTTGTGGAGTTTATTTGTAACGTAATCAGTTACCTGTGCAAATTTGTTTTAAAATCTGAGTTAGGAGGCAAAAGTTGCGAAAGATAGGAGGGAAATGTATGTACTTTCTGTGAGTTTCCGGGTTTAACCCCGCGTTGAATAATTTATTTATTTTGACGACGTCTCGGCAAGGTCACACTTACCATTGTCAAGTCAGGTAGTTCCGCTTCTCGAAGCTGCTTGAAGTAAACTAACTTTTTCTTATCGATACGGTCACTTATATAGTCGATCGTGACGAGCTTCCCCCGAACGCGCGGTTCCTGGCTCTTGTTATTGGCCATGTATAGGTTGGAGGGACAGGAGGGGTAATACTAGTCGATGTAGTTGATTCATTTATTTTGGTCTTTTTCTTCAGTACCGTTTTCCATGTTGTAGGAAGCCTTTGAGCATCCTCTCCTTGCTTTAGACTGTTGGGATTTTTTCTATTTCTATCGAATCTCTGATTTCACGTTTTCTTTTGATTTATATGTTAGCTCGAATCGTCGTTTGGTTCAAGTTTACCGTATGTCCTTCCTGTGTTTGCGACATGTTGTGCAAGATACTACTTTTTTCCCTCCTTTCGATTCCCACATGGAATCTCGTATACTCCTTGATTTTCTAACAATATTTTGGTTTTTGCTGTTGGTAAAATAGTTGAAATTTTTCTGTCCGTGTTAAATGTCGTTTCTATTTTGTGTTTTCTACCATATGTGAAGGGTGCAACAGATAAAATAGGGACAGTGTTAAGAATAAAGGTTTTTATTGAAAATAAACAAACCGATAAGACAATAAGATAGCATACCTTTGTACGTTATAGACTATTTGCTTTAGTTGTAAATTAAACGAAAATAAATAAACTAACTTTTGAGTTCAAAAACGAAAATATGCCTAACTTAAGGTTATCGGACGTGCAAAGGGGAAAGTCTATTGGTCTTGTAGAGCAAGAAATGTCTGAGAGGAACATAGCTGCAGTGGTAGGCGTTGTGTCAAAAATCTATGGATTTAGGATTCAGAAATTAGGAAAGCTTAAAATACAGCAAATTCGTCAAAAAGTAACAACGGCTCGCCACGATTCTTTTATTGTCCAAGTAGCTAGAAGAGACCCAACAATTTCTCAGCTGCAGCTTCAAAGGCAGCTTTTGAAAGCTACAGGTGTAAGTATTTCAGTCGGAACGATGAGAAAAGTACACTGGGGTGCAAAATTAACCGGACACCGTAAAAATGGGTCATTTTTGATGTCTCGAATTTCCTAAACCTGTTGTCCGATTTAAGTGATTTTTTAATATGTTATAACCTTATTCTTTATCAATATCGCTGTAATAATATTGTGGCTAAACAGGTAAATTTTCATTGCATACCGGGTGTACCAATGGAACTATGTTTTTTTCTTAAACTTTGCATCACCCTGTGGAACATTCTAGCAGTTATAAAATACTCAAATTAAAACCCAACTATAGCCTTATGTTTTCTCAACTTTCTTTTTTTTTTATTCATTCGCTTAAGTAGGACCATAAAAAAGTTAAGAAATTTAACAACTAGCCATGTTCTTTATCAATACAGGGTGTTTCTAAATAAGTGGGGCAAATTTTAAGGGGTATTTCTACATGAAAAAATAATGACAGTTTGCTTTATAAACCTATGTCCGCAAATGCTTCATTTCTGAGATAGAGGGTGTTGAAATTTTTATTACAAACTGATGATTTATTTATTGCTTAAAAACCAGTTGAGATATGCAAATGCAATTTGGTGGGTGTTAAGACGTAGTTATTGTACATTTTTTAACATACAAGTAAACATTTAATATTCACCATTGGCGCGCATACGGGTAATATAAGCCCTCATATTACCAGTATGCGCGCCAATGGTGAATATTAAATTCTTAATTGTATGTCAAAAAATGTGCAATAACTACTTCTTAAAACCCACCAAATTTCTTTTGCATACCTCAACCGGTTTTAAAGCAATAAATAAATCGTCAGTTTGTAAGAAAACTTTCAACACCCCCTATCTCGGAAATGAAGCATTTGCAGACATATCGTTGATAAAGCAAACTGTCATTATTTTTTCATGCAGAATTATCCCTTAAAGTTTGCCAATAATTATTCTTTAAAAACACGCTGTATTGATGAAAGACATGGCTAGTTGTTAAAGTACCTAACTTTTTTATTATCCAACATAAGCGAATGAATCAAAAAACAAAATGTTGAGAAAACATGAGGCTATAGTTGGATTTTAATTTCAGTATTTTATAAATGCTAGAATATTCCACAGGGTGATGCGAACTTTGAGAAAAAAACACAGTTTGATTGATACACAATGAAAATTTAACTGTTTACAAACAATACTATTACAGCGATATTGCTAAAGAATAAGGCTATAATATATTAAAAAAATCACTTAAATCGGATAACACGTTTAAGAATTTCGAGACATCAAAAATGACCCATTTTTAAGGTGTCCGGTTAGTTTTGCACCCCAGTGTAGTTCTAGCCAAAGGAGTATACAGCAGGAGACGGTTACGGATTCCCAAATTAACCAGGCAGCACAAGGTTAGTTGCCAATTGGTGTTTTTAACACCAAAACTTGAACATTGGGAATAGGCAAAATGTGCTATTTTCTAGAGGGCCAGGAAGACAAGCAGAAACTGCCAGATCTCAGTGTCATGCTCTGGGGAGGCATTATGATCGTTTACTCCTTTAATTTTTATCCAATTAAGTGTCACAGCTCACAGGTATGTTGATTTGGTTCTAGGACCTGTAGTTAGGTTCTAGATAGGTGCACTGGAAGAAAACTTAATTTGCACGATAATGCACCTTCAAATACCAGCAGAGTGACTACAGACTTCCTTGAAGCAGAAGATATTGCTCTTCTGGAGTGGCCTGCTTGCTCACCCGACCTTAACCTTAAAGAGCATTTGTGGAATATGCTTAAAAAAAATTAGAGCTTGCCGGGCTGGTCAAGGTGGTAAACTGACTACTAAGAAAAACATAAATAAACAAAAACAGGTTAAACATTGTTTCACATTTAAAAAAATTTATGCTATCATAGTTTGAATTGATTATGTCAAGATATTATTATTTTCTTTAATTTTTATGTATTGGTAATTAAACTGCTTTAAAATAAATATAGTTTGACTTCGTATGTTGTTTTTTCTTTAAATTCGCTTGAAATACTAACAAATTGCCTATGATTCACCAGAAGAAAAGTAATTTATGTACTTAAACAAATAAATATTGCTTTTTGTCAGAATTTCGGTAAAAAACATCATATACAAGTCCAAAAAGGCTTAAAAGATCTTCCGGCATTTGCATCGGGTTTCATTAGGATTTAAATGTAGAAGCGACTGAAATTACAAAGGTCTCATGTTTATTACTGGAAAAATCACCACATTTTCCGTCCCCAACGAGAGCTTGCTTTAAGCCCAATGGTTGTTTCTTAATTGATCGGGGCTTAAATTTTTAATTAGTGCCATTCAGGGTTTAGTTATTTAATCACCGAAGGAGATTTGAATATGAACGATTGAACGATTAGGTTATATAAAAAATTAGATAATTTGGAAAGCATGTAACTCGTACCCCAAATAAAATAAAAATTTGATCACAAACAGTGACGGCGTGATATTTATTAAATATTAGGGTTTTATGCTTCTATATACAGGGTTGCGATAAAATATGGAACCAAATAAATATCTTTTGACACGAGAAAGCTGCTACTAATCATATATACTGGATACATATTTTTTGTTACCTACTACTCTACTTCGTATTTCACCGGAAATACCCTCAAAATATTTAATTTAAATGGGACATCCTGTATATTTTGCGAAAGAATTTGTTATTCCTAATTCATATTTGCCAAGTTTAATTTCTCATACCGATATTGATTTTAATAAATACCTTAAAACGTTTAAAATGCTCGCCGTTCGTCTTCTGGTAATGTCCAAGCCTATTAAATTCGTGAGTCACTCTCACCAAGAATTCTCCACGTATTTGTTCACAATCATCAATACACCTTTGTATCAAATCCTGCAAACATGTTTTACGTGATTTTAGATTAACCCAAAGAAAAACATCTAACGGACTAAGGTCCGGATGAGCAGGCGACTATATGTGGAAAAATCACCACATTTTTGCACAAAGCCCAATGGTTGAGTCTTAATTGATCGGGGCTTACATTTTTAATTAGTGGCATTGAGGATTTACTTATTTAGTCACCGAATGCGATTTAAATATGAACGATTGAACGATTAGGTTATATAAAAAATTAGATAATTTGGAAAGCATATAACTCGTAGATACCTCAAATAAAATAAAAATTTGATCGCAAACAGTGGCGGCGTGATTTTTATTAAATATTAGGGTTTTATGCTTCTATATACAGGGTTGGGATAAAATATGGAATCAATTAAATCTCTTTGAAACAAAAAAGATGCAATTCATGAAACTTTGCATGCAAGTACAATGACACATAACGCATCCAATGCCATATTTTTTGTTAATACTCTATTGAGTAATTGGCCACTAGGTCGAAGTGGTTTTTTAGTAAATCTAAATAATTGTCACCAGTCAACTTAAGAAAATACATTTTACAAGGCAATCCTGTTTTAGTGTTAGTGTTACAAGACTGTAGACAAATTAAAATAAACATTAGGTACAGTAAAATAGCTACACGGTCTAACTCAAACTCCTACAGTGTAAATTAGTGTAAAAATGCATAGTTATCGGTTTGATAGTCTGTGTTCCAGAATTGTTTGTTAAAAATACACAATTCCGGAACACAGCCATAAACCCCGATAGAAATTTACAAAATACCGACCATGAAGTCGATTTCTTTTTGAGAAATCAGTGTAAATAACAAATTATAATACTAGTGTGATAGTAACCACAATAATAGATGTATAAAGGAAGTGAAAAAATTGTACAATAAAGTGTAAAAGTATTTTATTTCCTTAGCTAAGCGCTTTCGACAAAATTGTCATTATCGGCCAATGTATATAAAAAGAAGTACCACTACTTCTTACACAAAAGTATATAAAAAGAAGTGAGCATCGTGTTGAACACTCACACGACTTGTGTTGGACGTTGAATATTCTAAGTGTATTACAATATGTAAATTAAACGCTTCATTTGTCTCTTGTGCAACTCCGGAAGAGGAAAAAACTAAAACATGAAAAACAGCTACTCAAACATTACAAACACGTAAGTAAAATTTTGTTCATGGCGTGGGTTTTTTCACCCAACAATTAAGGTACTTATCCCTACGTTGGTGCTCCGTGCTCCCTGTAGCTGCTCAAATGGATACGGCATGCGCTCTCCTACATATAAACCGCCAACCGGATTGAATCGAAGAGGGTAAGCGCCGAGCGGCGAGCACCAACGTATGGATACGTAGCTTTACGGCTGAAGATAAATAGTTGACTGAATAGTCAGTCAACTATTTCTTGTTAGTAGTCAGCCGTCATTCGACGATTAAACAACGATAGTGGTATAAGCAACGTTGCCGATTTTAGCACCTCCTTTAGTCGCCTATATCTAATCGAAAACTAAACGTATTGTATATTAAACAGCAGTGGAGAGTCTTACACCCCCAAGAATTTCTATTTCTTCCAACAATTGTCAATTGTCAATATTTTTCAGTTTTAAGATATTAATTAGTGTATCGTGTAGGACCTTGTGTTTTCTTGTTAGAACTATTTGAACTTTTAATTAAATTTTATTGTTTTTTATGGTAGTACGGTAGACCTAACGCGCGTTCAGAACAAACGTCGTCAAAGCGCACGGTTTGCAGCACGGTTTCAGTTACTAGGGGAAGCATTTGATTGTACAGATGTCCACAGTGAAGCGCGCGCTTTTGCCGCGCTTTTGCCCTGTTGACATCGCTGTGCCGTGTTGAAAAAAGATCTATATTTTCTAACGTACGCTCAACTCGGCGCCTACCGCCCTAATGTGTACAGTCCCTAACAAAGTCTTGTTAAGAAATTTGTAATTACATATACACAATGTCTGAAATTGAGCCATAGGTAGAACGCGCGCGCAACCAAATATACATCCGGCTCGAAGGACCAAACACATGGATTTTACTTGAATCTCTATCAAACGTTGCGAAAAGTATTAATTAATTATTTTTGTGTGAGGTGACATCAACTAATATTTTTATGGGGGTAAACCGTTCACCTAGGAGCACAATCATTGCTAAAGATTTTTTTGAAGACATCATTTACATCATCATTTATCGTTGAATAACAATTTTAGCTTCTAATTAAATTTTATTATTTTTTGTACTAGTACGGTACACCTAGGACATTTCTTCTTATAGGAGAGAGAAGAATATAAAATAAAAGAGCGTATATCTGACTAATGAGATCGATAAAAAATACTTTCTTAAAAAAATGAATATGTAATATACCTTTGCATTAAATAACCCTTGTAACACTATGCATGGCTTAATGCAGGGACTGGGTAGCCCATTAATAACAATTTAACAAACTCACTCATTAGTTCCGAGTGACATATGCACTTTCTGGCTTACGATATCGACGGACGACTCGATTACAAGGAGCTTTTAGCGCTGCGACCCGGACTCTCTGGCGCTCGACTTAATGCATCCCGTGGGCAATAGCTGCTTCGCGTCCTGTACTGAGAGGTGCATCTTTCTTCCCCCGTGCGTGTCTGCCATACTAATTAAACAATGAGTCCTGCTGTGAAAGATGATGTAGCTTGAAATATCTCTGATACACAAAACTTATTAGACGGCGAGAACCGTCTTTCATTTTGATAATTTCCTGTTTATTCGAGGTTTATTAGAGAAGTTTAAGTTGTGAAATTGTGGTAGTATTATTATCTACACCGTAAAAATATTAATCCTTTTCACTGGAATTAATTTAAATGAGTATGGAAGTATAACAATGTATCAGCTCCATTACTGTACACAGAATATTGTACACAAACAAGACGAACAACCCACAGTACGGTGGAGATGTTGTAGACGATGTGTTTTCCATTTAGCCTCACGGACCAAAAGTATTGAATAACTTTCTGATGGACATCAACAATAAAGAAGAATCGATCAAATTCACCATGGAAAAGGAATAAAACATTTCACTTCCTTTTGTGGATATGCTGATCACCAAAGAAGTTACAGTATACATATATATGCAATCAAAGTTTACAGACAGCCAACCCACACCAATACCAGTCACATGATACCTTTCTCTAATTCCGAACATTATTAGCTACCAAACAGCCGGAATAAAAAGAAGCATACAATTGTCTTGGGTCTCTCTCCTGTCGTTTCCCCATTACTGAGGATCGTGATTTCTTCCAATATTCCTAACAATGTTTCTCCATTGGTCTCTATCTTCAGCTGCTCTAAGAGCTTCGCAGAATGAGTTTCCAGCTGAATGCTTTATTTGGTCAGACCATCTAGTTGGTGATCGTCCTCTTTATCTTCTCCCCGGAACGTTTCCAGAAACAATTAATCTCTCCAAACTGTCGTCACCTCTGCGAACCACGTGACCAAAGAATTGCAGAATTCGTTGCAGACATATTGTGGACAGCCATTTTTTAATATTGAGTTGGTTTAGAATGGAAACGTTTGTCTTATGAGCTGTCCAAGGTATGCGCAGCATTTTTCTCCAGAACCACATCTCAAAGGCATCAATTTTTTGGCGCTCGCATGCGCGAAGATTCCAAGTCTCTGCTCCGTATAGAAATATTGAGAATACAAGGGCATTCACCAGTCTCATCTTGATATTTTGAGAGATAGATCTGTCTTTCCAAACTTTAGTTAGGCGACTCAGCGCATTTTTTGCCATACCAATTTGTCTTGGGTAGCTTTCGGCAAGTTAAGCTTTATTTTGAAGAATAAGAAACTCACGCAGCTCAAACATTTGCCCTTCCAAACCCTGAAAATCTAAACGAATACTTCGTTAATGTTAGTAAAAATATAACTTCTACTATTTTGCCGCAAAAAGATCCCATTTCCTATCTCCCTAATTCAGGAGTGTTCTCGAATTCATTCTTTATAAGACCAATCGATAAATCTGAACTGATCCAAACGATCAATAGTATCAAAAGCAAATCATCCTGTAGTACTGACGGACTATCCATAAAAATCTTCTCAAATCTCACAGAAAATGTGTTGGAACTCCTCGTCTCACTAATTAATGATTCCTTTGAAAGAGGTAAATTCCCAGAGCGCCTAAAGATAGCCATTATTATTCCTCTTCATAAGGGTGGTGAAAAATCTAATGCATGCAACTATAGACCTATTGCCTTATCCAAAATTATTGAGAGACTCCCGAACTTATAATGTAAACGATAAAAACCCGACTTTTCTCCCCGTCATTTCTCATTGATAACAACATCTTATCCCAAAATCAGTTCGGCTTTTTAACTAATAAATGTACCACTGATGACATGTTTTCTGTGCTTCATGAGGTTTACCAAGCACTAAACAATTAATCTTTATACTGCCACTGTTTTCTGTGACTATGCCAAAGCTTTTGATTGTGTAAATCACGACATTTTGATTAAAAAACTAAATTTCTATGGAATTAGAGGTATTTCTTTGAATTGGTTCCAATCTTACTTAGATAATAGGAAAAAACTGGTTGGGGCAAATGATACTGACTCTAGTCTCAAAAACATTATATGTGGAGTACCACAAGGTTCAGTATTGGATCCTCTACTGTTCCTTATCTTTATAAATGACATCACTAATTTAAAAATCGATGGGAAAATTTTTCTTTTTGCTGATGATACCAGTATCACTTGGAACAACTCAACTATTGCATCTCTTCATGCAACTATTACTTCTGATTTGCTTACGATGAAAACCTGGCCTGACTCTAATTTACTCTCTTTTAACGTGGATAAGACAGTAGCATTATCCTATAAGAGTGCTCTTCAACCCCTGCTTGTTAATAACACCAGATCTCTACCGTTGATTCTGTAAAATTTCTTGGTATTTTTTTAGACAGCAACCTCAAATAGTCCCTTCATATCGATTTGATAAGTAAGAAACTCGCTTCAGCCTGCTGTGCTAAAAGATCTGTTTCGAAAGAACGTAATTTAGCATCTTCTAAACCAGCGTTTCCCAAGCGGTGGTCGCGACCCAGTCGCTAGTGGGTCGCGGCGTGGCTCTTATAGTAGCCATGATACTACGACAACCAGAGATAAAGCCACTTCGAGAACAACTTTTAACCGGTGCGCGCATCACGTCAGCGCCCGACAAACTTGTACGGAGAGTTATGGGAAAGCATAGAGTTTTATACGGTTTTATACATTCTCGTGTTATTAAATAACTGAAATTGTCGTTCGTCTGTTCTGTTACACTGTTTAGTTTATACTTTGATGAATTATTATAATCATACCAGTAAAATAATACCATATATTATGTAGGTACTGTACTAAAAAACGTAATAGTTTTTTCACTGCAAAAATTTAAGAGGTCTCTTGACACGCAGAAAACTTTAAATAAACCGCGTCAAATAAAACATGGTTTATTAACAAATAATAAAAAAACTAAGGTTTCAAAAAAGTATTAAAATTTCAAAAATAAAATTAAGTAGATAGATTTAGATGGATTTAAAGAGGTGGCCGTTTAGCCTATTCCACTGCTACCTTTTCAGATCTATTGTTGTCCTCTAATTCTAGATTACATTCTTTAGTCTGGCCCTTTTTAAAAGATCCAATAAGCCCCAATTCTCACCGCACATTGTTCTACATTTGCCTAAGGACATAGTAGGTTTCTGTGTGGTTTTCAGAATGTGAGTATTCCATTTCAGCCTATGATCAATATAAACCCCAAGGTATTTTGTTTTTTTGGCAAATTAAATCTCTGTTTCTCCCAGCACCGGTAGTTTTAAGCCTTCTAGTGCTGTCCTTTGGGTACAGTTGGCGATTTGTTTTCTGAGCATTGACTATCAGTCTCTCTTATTTACACCGGTCGTCAACTATATGTGGGGCTGCTTACATTCTCCCAGACACCAGCTGGGCAAACCTGCCCCTGATGACGATTGATATATCATCAGTGTATCCTAGACAAAAAAGTCTTCTGTGAAAAGGTTTTTGAGATCATCTACCAACGTTGCTCAAAGTAGAGGTGACGGAACTCCTCCTTGTGGACAGCCTCCACCTACTCTTGCTTTGATGGTTGCTTTAACTAGAGTTGATATTACTATCTTATTCTCCAGATATAACCTTATCTATCTGCATATTACCGCAGGGATTGTTTATCGACTATCTATGTACTCTAGATCCGCTAAGTTTAGTTTCAACAGGGCCACCACGAGAAGGGTGCAATCAATGATTACACACCCCCAATCAATGTTGGGAGTACCCAGCGGTCTTGCACATCCCTCGGCAAAAAAGGCACATCGCTCGGCCTTAAAAAAAAAACAAAACAAAAAAAAAACAACAAAATAACACAACAAAAAAAACAATATTACATTTGATTCATTTTACTTAACGATTTTTAAAATTTTTTTTTGTATTTTAGACTTTTTTTTTCAACTTTTGGTCCAAAACTTGCATTAGAAAATACATCCGACATCTAAAAAATAGTTTTTTCACATCACCAGATATTTTAACATGAACTGATCTTTCCAATAAAGATTTTTGATAATTTTTGATGCCAACTTTAATAGTGTCCCCATTGAATTGGCAAAAAATATTTTCTAGTTCATGACAGTTCGTAAGTAATATTTCTGAAGCCTTCACCAAATCCCCTTCTGAGAGATGATTTACCCACGAGGAAGAAGTGTTACTATTTGTAGAACTGCCCAAACTCTCTTCATGTCGTAGCTTCAAAGCTATGAAACCAGCTAACTTTTATAGTCCATCATGATACAACTCTTCCATTTCAAAATATGTTTGATGGTTTTCATTTTCTGAAGTTACTGGAAGATTTAATTGACTAAAGAGTGGTTCGGTTATCATCACTGAATCTACTACGTCATTGTTGTAACAATCAAGATCCAAAGAGCTTCCTGCTTTCATGTTTTGAAGCGACATGTTTGTTGTTTCTGGTAGGTTACTTACATTAGCTGAGAGTGAAATAACTTCATCGTTCCGACCCATAATAAAATTACGAAGACGGTATTTAAATTGCAAAGGAGACGGATGATCATGTAAACCTCTAATCGCACGTATTACTGAGAATAGTCCTTCTAAGCAATCTTGATTTAAATTATGTGTTGTTATATAATTGATGTTGAAATCTTTTTTTAAATCTAGAAAAAGTAGTCGCAAAATATTTAATACTAACAATAATACCATGCTGAAAGGGCAGTAATGACTATTTCTAATTATATTTAAGAATTTTATCCCGAAAATATAGCTTTATGCTTTCCGAAACCTTTCGCAAACTGCATAAAAATAACAAACCCAAGTTAAAAATCGGACATTTGACCTGGCGTTTGTCGGTCAGTGACGAAGGCGTAGAAGAGAGAGAGAGACAGGCTTATTCATGCGCGTGGCTTTATCTCTGGTTGTCGTAGTATCATGATAGTAGCTGAATAACGTACATATGCATATGTATGTATCATCATGGGTGTGAGATGGGTCGCAAATATGAAAAAACATCAGAAGGTGGGTCGCCAGACATAAAAGGTTGGGAACCATTGTTCTAAACTAACATATTTTTCCTTGTTCGAGTCTCATCTTCGATATGGTCTTCCTTTTTGGGGTTCTAGTACAGCTGCCCAATTAGATGTTATTTTTAAATTACAAAAAAGAGCAATAAGGTATCTGTTTGGCCTCAGAAAAACAACACATTGCAGAAGTTACTTCAAAGATCACGAAATTTTAACCCTTCCATCTTTATATATTTTAGAAACTGTTTGTTTAATTCGTAAACACATGCATGTCTTTCCAGCAAGGCCTCATCATGACTACTCCACCAGAAATTCAACTTTTGATGTCTATTTACCGATCCCGGCCTCTGAGTTAGTAAAGAAATCTATATTATATTCCGCAAAAAAACTATACAACCATCTCCTTTTACAACTCAAATCTGCAACATCTTTTCCCAAGTTCCGTAAAATGACAAAAGCTCATCTATCTAAAAGACCATATTATTCAGTAGAAGAGTTTCTTAATGACTAACTAAGAAATTACAGTAATGTACAAGTAACCAAACTTATCTATATTTGGGTGTCACATGCAGCAGCTTAAACCTATTAGTTCCTATGTCTGTATTTTACTTTGTTGTATGTTCACTTTGCAATTTCTATTAATTTTTTCAATATATCGGTTTTGTTTTTTTTTCTATACTTTATTAACTTGTATTTTTTTATATTGACTATTTATCAAATTTTAAAAAATTGTATTTGTTATTGTTATTGTTATTATTTATTTATTTTTTTCTGACTTTATGTTAAGCTTTCTCCATAAAATTTGTATAATTTTCAGTGACAATAAAGCATATTTCTATTCTAGTCTAAGGATATACCAATGTGTCTAAAACGTAGAGTTTATGACAAATGTATCTTGCCTGTAACTACATATGGACTGAAGACCATGGCCTTTACAAAGAAAACCTTAAAGCTGCTCAGTACAACCCAAAGAGCGATGGAGAGGCCCATGCTAGGGATTAGTTTGAAAGACAGAATTCGAAATATCCACATTCGCGAAAAAACAAAGATTACTGATACCGCAGAACGTATAACAAGGCTCAAGTGGTAATGGGTCGGACATGTTTACCGAGATAATCCCGAAAAATGGACACAGAGATTAACACACTGGAGACCAAGAGAGAGCAGGCGAGGAGTAGGCAGACCGCAGAAGAGGTGGGCAGATGATATCACACAAGCCGCGGGCATGCAGTGGATGAGAACTGCCAAGAGTAGAAATCGATGGAAGCAAATGGAAGAGGCCTATGTCCAGCAGTGGACGAACACAGGTTGAAGAAGAAGAAGATTAGCTAGCGAATACATGACAACTTTCTAACCCATCGAAAACTATTAATTTAGCAAGAGGTTCTAAAAAGAAAGTGTAGTGTGTCTAATTGGCGATGCTTTGGAATCTAACCCACGAAGTGTACGTGGGTTCAAGTGTTATACAATTTCAAATTTAAATACCTGAGATGTTGGATAGATAGCAGCCTATATCATGATCTAGAAATAAGATCGAGAAGAGAACAGACCAAAAAATCATTCGAAAAAATAATTCGAATTAAAGTCCAAATTCAACAAGTGGACCTTCAAAACATCAACAGTAAAACATCATCCATAACTAAATTGGATGTTTTCTAAATGTGGATCTACCGGAGAATCATCAAAATTTCGTGGACATCGCATACCTTCAGAAAAAGTGCTGCATAGAATAGGCAAAGAACGAGAACTTTTCAACACAGTGGAAGTTAGAAAAGCATCGCCATCGTACTTAGGCCACATACTGAGAAATAATAAGTACCAATATGCTCGCTCAACTAATAGTGAAAGGAAATATCGAGGAAAAGAGAGGTCTACGAAGGGAAGACTATCGTGGGTAAGAAATATCCGACAATCTGGACAGGGCTAAATTTTGAACAGTTAATGAGAACAGCTAAAGACAGAGAAGAATTTTCAATTGTAGTAGCCAATCTTCACTAAGAAGAGGGCACTTTAACAAGAAGACGACATCCCGCGACAGATAGCATTTCCGACACGAACTTTTTCACCCACAGAGCTACGAGATATTATTAAACAGTTGTCCCAGGATATAATTTAATAGATGCTACGGTGTTTAAAAATCTTCTTAAAAACATGCGTACTATTGACATCAATATTTAACAGTGTACTTCGTCTCTGTTATTTCCATAGACTTATATATTATCATATGTTAATATATGTCTATGTTTATTTCACAGTCCAATGAAAATACGTGCAGATCATTATGATCGCCCGACAACAGAAGTTAACTCTTACAGACCGATGATCATTATTTTTTACTATTTTCACTAAAAATTCATCATATTCACTTATTATTTTTAGATTAAACTGAATCAAGAAATCAAATATTGCCTGACCACTCAAATTTCTAAACGTTGGTTATGCCCGCACCCAAAAATCTGTAACAATAAGTAACACTATGTAGGTGTGTATCTGTCTCTCATCATTCAACCTAAATACATACATGTTGGTGTCAATAATTTTAACGATTATAATAATCAAGACCAATATAAGAATTACAATGATCTTCTTCTTCTTCAGGTGCCATCTCCGCTACGGAGGTTGGCAATCATCATAGCTATTTTAATTTTTGAGGCAGTAGCTCTAAATAGTTGTTTCGAGCTGCATCCAAACCACTCTCTCAGGTTCTTCAACCATGAAATTCGTCTTCTTCCGATGCTTCTTCTGCCATCTATCTTTCCCTGCATTATGAGTCGTAGGATGCCATACTTCTCGCCCCGCATCACATGTCCGAGATACTGTAGCTTCTTTTCTTTAATTGTAAGTTCAACTTCCTTTTCTTTACCTATTCTTCTCAGTACTTCATTGTTTGTAACTCTATCTACCCAGGAAACCCTCATAATTTTTCTATAGGTCCACATTTCAAAGGCGTTAAGTCGTCTCATTGTCTCTACATTTAACGTCCATGATTCCACTCCATAGTATAGAACACTGTAGACGTAACATTTTGTTAGGCGTACTTTAAGAGCTAATGTTAAATCTTTGCTACATAGGACCTTTTTCATTTTTATAAAATTAGAACGTGCTTTTTCGATTCTGACTTTTATTTCTGCAGTGTAGTCATTATTTTCTGTTATAAGTGTTCCTAGGTAAGTGTACTTTTTTACTCTTTCGATCTGCTGGCCCTCTACTATCAAGATTTCGTTAGTATTATGGTTGTTTTTACTAATTTTCATAAACTTCGTCTTTTTGATATTGAGAGAGAGTCCGTACTCCCTACTACACTTTACTATTTTACTCATGAGTCTTTGCAGGTCTTGTAAACTATCGGCTATTATTACTGTATCATCTGCATATCTGATGTTGTTAACTAAGACTCCATTTACTCTTATGCCGACTGTTTCATCTTCCAGAGTTTCTCGCATTACCTCTTCAGAATAAGCGTTAAATAATAGAGGTGATAGTATGCAGCCTTGCCTGACTCCTCTCTTTATTTCCATTTCTTCAGATGTTTCTTTTTCAATTCTTACTATTGCTCGCTGATTGTAATAGAGGTGTGTTATTAGTCTTAAATCTCTTTCATCTAGGTTTTTATTTTTTAAGATTTCCATGAGTCGATCATGTTTTACTTTATCAAACGCCTTATTGTAGTCTATAAAACAGACGTAAAGAGGATGGTTAACATCCAAACATCTCTGTGTCAGCACGTTGAAGGAGAATAATGCCTCTCTGGTATATACCCATACCATTGCGGAACCCATACTGAGTGTCACTAATATCCAGCTCCAGTTTAGAGTGTATTCTGGCGTGGATAATTTTCAATAGAATTTTCAAGGTATGTGACATTAAGCTTATGGTTCGGTAGTCACTGCATTCTTTTGCATTCACCTTCTTTGGCAAACACACAAAGGCTGATGTCAACATTTCTCTGGGGATGATTCCTGTAGTATAGATAGCGTTGAACAGTTCTACTATTATGTCCAGGTTTTTCTCGTTGACCAACTTTATCAGCTCGCTAGGCAATTCATCTGGACCAGCAGATTTATTGGTTTTCATAGAGTTTATTGCCTGACTAACCTCTGATTTGGTTATCTCTGGGCCTACATCTCCCGTTTGGCTATCTACGGATGTACTAGCTTCTCTCTGGTCATGAAATAGTTCCTCGATATACTCTTTCCATCGTCGTAGTTTTCGTTTTGTCTCCATTATAATATTTCCATTTTTGTCGAGCAGACAAAATTCCTATTCTATTTCCTATTCCGGCTAGTTCTTTGACTTTTTTATGTAGGTTGAAGTTGTCATATGTGTTTTGCAGTTCTTCTATTTCTTTACATTTTTCAGAGAAGTAGGTTTCTTTAGCCTCCCTAATTTTTCTTCTTATTTGGTTTTGAAGCTGTTTATAGCGGGTCTTATTAATGGTTTTGTTTTTTCTTCTTTCATTCATCAACTCTAGAATTTCCTCCGTCATCCATTCTTCTTTCTTACATTTGGTTGTAGTAAGTACTTTCTTACTTGGTTCTAATATAGAGGTTTTGAAGAATTGCCACTGCTGTTCTACGTTGCAATAATTTCCTGGGTTTCTGTCTAGATTTGTGTTGATTTCGTGTTTCAGATTTTCTTTTGTTTCTTCTGACTTTAGTTTCTGTATGTTAAGTTTATTGTTGTTGCGGCTTTTTTGCGTCTTTTTTAGTTGAAGTTGAAACCTAGCAATACGAAGACTGTGATCAGAGTATACGTCTGCTCCTGGATATGCCTTTACTGCCTGAATTGAGTTTCGATATCTGTGCTTTATTAGGATGTAGTCAATTTGATTTCTGACAATTTTGTGCTCTTTGTCAGCTGGTGATTTCCATGTATACAGGCGTCGCTTAGGTAATTTAAAAAATGTATTTGCGGCTATAACATTATGCTCCTGGCAAAATTCTATTAGGCGATCTCCTCTGTCGTTTCGTTCGCCAAGCCCATATGATCCTACATTAGGGTAGCATTTTCCTTCGCCAATTTTTGCGTTGAAATCACCCATGATCACTGTTATGTCTCTAGATGCTGTGAGATGTAATGTTTTCTGGAGTTCGCTATAAAAGTTTTCTATTTCTTCTTCATTTTTGTCAGCAGTTGGCGCATAAAACTGGATTAGGTTCATTTTTCCATGGGTTGTCAATAACTGCAACATTATTATTCTTTCGGACATCGGAACGAAGCCTGTTACTGATCTCGTTACTTTTTCGCTGAGGATCATAGCAACTCCATATCTGTGTTGGGTGTCGCTGCTTCCAGAGTAATATATTCGTCCATTGTCTGTATTGAGTTCGCCAGAGCTGACCCATCTTGTATCGCTTATTCCTAATATATCGATATCTAGTCGCATCATCTCTTGCTGTATATTCTTCAGTTTCCCAGGTTCATACATACTTCTTACATTCCATGTAGCGATTTTGTAGGTGGATTTGTATATATTTAGTGAACAGGGATTTCGCTGACTAACGGCCTGGGAAGCCCTGTCGTTACTGTTGTTTCTTCCCCTGCCGAATCTTGGCATCCGAGAACCATGATTAGTAGGTTGTTGATTGTCATTTCTGTGAGCCATGACGATTAAAATGATAATAAGCTCGAAAGCTGAATATGTTTTTATTTAAAAAGTCTTCATTCGCATTAAAATAAAAATCCTATATTATTTGGTGAAGCGATATACCTAAAAACAATATATAAAGGAAGCATATTTAGAATTTTGAACATTTGTTGAATATCTTCTGTTTTTGAGAAACTCTATCAATATACCTACTTGATATTTTTAGAAAAAGGAAAAAATTATTTGTAATTATTATTTATAAACTTCAATCCTCATCAAGAAATATAAATTCGTAACCTTTTGAAGTGTATGTTGCATATACACTGTTCCGTCCATCCACACGTATGTATTTCTTTGCTACGTTACCATTGAGGTGCTGTAAATACCGCCGCTAACAGGCTTAAGGGATGCAAAGCTTACAAAGCGTTTACACACTCAGTCATGTTATAAACTTTACACAAGTAACACACAGTTTTATAGACATCCAACCAATTGTAAGAATTCACAGTTCAACCCTTCTCAGTGCATTGGAAGAAGAAGAAAAGGCATCCATTCATCATCAAAGGCACCGTAACATATAATTTACATACACACACAATTCAATCAATTGTTAAATTTGCTTATAACCTACTTCGACATAATGTATAACATCAGCGCTATTAAATAAATATTATCTATAAATCTAACTCTATAGTTAATAGAGTTTAAGATACATAGTTAAGCTAAAAAAGTTTTCGATTTATTTTCGTCTCTAAAAACTTTGGTATGTAATTTACGACTTATTATATTGTTACGTTCACTACCTGTCAATGACCCCCTAGATAATTCAATTAATCGGACCCCCAAGTAAGCAACTTTCAATTAACTGCGTTCAGGTTAAATATAAATATAAATTTATTATATAAATTAACTATATTATTATAAATCTATAAATGAAAATAGTTTCTGTCCTTGTGGGATCGGTACTCACCGGAGGGACCGCAGACGTTCGGATACAATTAACATCTCTTTGCAAAGACAATGACGTCGACTTTGCAAAGTAACAAGACACTTACTCAACACACACTACACATTACACTAGGTACCTAACTGGAAAAATCCACTGTACCACATGAAATAAAAAAAATTAACTATATTTTAGTGTAAGTAGTGTTTAGTAGAAATAAATATTTAAAGTAATTAATAAATTAAGTAAAAGACATTACATATTATTCATTATGTAGCAAGAATCAGCAGTTTTATAGTATGCCAGCTGGAGAATCGTTGAACGTACTACACGAAACACAATGGGAAAACTTAAAATCAGTCATTTACATTTATGTGCATTGTCGATATTGTTATGTAGACAGTTGTTAATATTTAAAGACAATAAAGTTAATATTAATGTTATACTCAGTTAAAAGAAAGTAGAAATAGCAAATATGGATTATGCAGGTAAATGTACGTTCACATCCGTAAGATATCTGGTAGAGAATAGTTATAAGTCAAAATAGTTGGAAAGCAAAATAGCAAGACTATTGGTTTGTTAATAGGGAACTTGCACTAAAAAATTTTTTTGCATAAAATTGTTAATTTATGTTTTAAAATGTTATATTCAAAATATTACGTCTTAACAATGAATAGTGTACGTACAACATCTAATCAAAGTTTCGCGCCTAAAATTTCCGTTTTAAACAACTTCAAAAGCGAGACCTGGGGTCTGACGTCACAGGCCACTCCTATCGTTTGCCCGTTCGGGGTGGGCTATTGCATTTAATGCAGTTTGCCCATAGATAAATAATATAGTTGAAATATCTTGTTTTACTCTGTGGCAAAAATGATTTTTGCTGTGGCAGGCAAAATATTAACATTTTATCTCTGTTGACATATATCAAAAAGTTCTTTTTTATGAAATTACTTTTGTCGTTTCTTGTGTTGAAGAACAAAGAAGAAACAAGTAACTTAAAAATAAACAAAACTTTTAGCAATAAAAGTAAGAGTAACTAAAAAGTATTGGTGCTACTATAGTATGCGGTCTACAGTCGGGTTTCTACTATAGCTTGCGGTCTACCGAGGGATGCGGTGTAAGTATAAGCTGAGATGATAAAGATATTAACTTGTAAAATTACAATAATGATTCTTCTTATTTATACGTATTATTAACTTTGTAAAGAAGGATTTTATTGGCTATGTACACGTTCTATCGGTACGTCTGCTAATCACCATAATCTTTTCTCAGAAGGCTTTGAACACAATAATGAAAGGCTCCAGTAGGTACTAATAAACGTTACAATAAAATATAATCTTTATTATAGTGCAAATTACACCGTAATCTTTTCCAGGATATACGAAATCCTTCGATTAGAGGTAGGTAGATCAAACCCACGGGGTAAACCGTATACTAAGTTATTATGGTACCAAACTATTGTTATAAACGGTTTAAACATGCTTATTAATAACTCTTACTTATTTGCCTTGACACCTCGCATTTCTCCAATAGAATAGCTTTCACTACTTTTTATAAAAGTTGCCACGATGAAGACATCAACGGTAGGTAAGTTAGTCAGATTGACCTTTTGAAAAACCCTCGTCCGTCATATTATGCGTTTTAAACTCTTTACAAAGTAACACTCAACTTTATATTAATTTCAGTTTAAAACTAAGCTGATTGGGGAACTACTTATTACAATATATAAGATGAACATAAATAATACCTAGGAATTTTCCATTAAAGACGATTAAAATGTAATATACCCGTGATACCTACCCTAATCGCGTTGTTTCCGACTAGCTAGCCCGGTTTAGGGTGGCCCGTGACGTCGAACCAATAGAAGGACGTTCAAGAGCCTCCTAAGATATTTGAATTTTATAGCATTTTCAAAGCCTCGTAATTAGCGTACGGGTTAAAAATATTTGTTTTTTTCGCATGCAAGCGTTTCAAGATCATGGTACCTTATGTTTTTTAATATCATTTTAATATTTAAAAATTTATGCAAGTTCCCTATTATACCCCTTTTCAGACAATAGATAAATTCAATCCTTGAAAATATTCGAACAGCTGCTTCAAAAACAGACTTACTCTTCCAAAGCAGAATGCTCTAATGCTGCTCATATACCAACTGATTCGAGAAGATAGCAAGAGAATATACTAATAAAGATAATGATGCCGAACTGTCTGGAATGTATGAAAGTACAAACAGTTTTTCTAATACAGATTCTACTTTCTTACCATATGTTCGAATAAATCGAACATTTAAAAAATTATTAAAAATATTTTTAATTTACTAATATATAACTCCATCTCTGACAACACTGCCAACAATGTAAATATGTACAGACAAGAATGTTTAGTCTTATGTGCCTAAAATACCATATGTTTTAAAAAAGACTCCCCAAAAACTTCAGGCACCCGCTACCCTCAGTGTAGCAGGGTGCCTGAGACGAGGAAGAAGAAGTCGACGCAACATCTCTGTTGCGTCTCAAAAATTCCGTCCTGGATCGTACGCCACTTAAAAGAGCAAATTAAGACGTTCTCCAAGCAACATATCTGTTAGTTATTCTCAGAATCCGTTAAGGGTTTGTTGTTACTAGAGCTTCACGATACGATACAATATCGATACTTTTTAAGTATTGAGTATTGTATTGGTTATGCCAATGAAGTATCGTATCGAGTATCGATATCGGCAATACTTTCTTATAAAAATATCGTATTGATATTGATTTCGATACGAGATCGATACAATACTCGATAAAATATCGACATAAAAAGAATAATTATACATCTGCGCTGTGTAGGCTCTTTATACCCACTTTTGCATGCTTGGCAAATGGGCATTATTCTAAAAATATTACAAATATTTCTTATAACTTATAGATTCTTATAAAAATTGAATATGGCTGAATGCTTCTTTGAAACGACTAATACTAATTCTATCTCTATTGTTTAAAAACTACTTTTGAAAAGATATGGAAATCCCGGAGATTCGGAATAAATCGCAATTCATTATTTTTGTTGAAAATTATTTTTGCGTCATACTCATTTACTTCCATAATATTGCCACAAATGTCACATGATATAAACAGTGTAATCATAACAGTCATTTAGTCACTCTCAAGAGTTTCAATTTCAAGCACTCAAGTGTAAAATATTATAACAGCTGATGCTTGGGTTGCAGATCACTTATCTAAATGCCTATTCCACAAAATATAATCAAACAACTGTAGCGTTTTATTTTTTTTTCTAGATATCGATATTTTCAATAATATCGAGGCAAGCGTATCGACAATACAAGAGTATTGTATTGATTTCAGATAATGAGTATCGTATCGACACTAATATTGCTAAGGTGTGTATTGTATCGGTATCGTATTGATTTTCGATACGATATGAATACAATATCGATATTTTTATCGAATATCGTGAAACTCTATTTGTTACTGCATGGTGTACATTCACTCCACGTGCTCTCCAATTTCGCAAAGATTGTGCATTGTTGTTAAAAGAGCAATAAATTACAAGTTTTAATAGTGCCCTTTGTGTAAACAAGTGTTAGAAGCTCACATCCGCTTTTGGCAGTCTTTAGATCCCAGGATGTCCAAATATATACAGGGTGTAACAAAAATACAGGTGATAAATTAAACCACATATTCTGGGACCAAAAATAGTTCGATTGAACCTAACTTACCTTAGTACAAATATGCCTACAAAAAAAGTTATAGACCTTTGAAGTTACAAAATGAAAATTGATTTTTTCCAATATATCGAAAACTATTATAGATTTTTTATCGAAAATGGCCATGTGGCATTCTTATGGCAGGAACATCTTAAAAAGAAATTATAGTAAAATTTGTGCACCCCATAAAAAATTTATGGTGGTTTTGTTCCCTTAAACCTCCCCAAACTTTTATGTACGCTCCAATTAAATTATTGTTGTGGTACCATTAGTTAAACACAATGTTTTTAGAACTTTTTTGCCTCTTAGTATTTTTTTGATAAACCAGTGTTAATCGAGTTGCGGCTTCTTTTTTAATATATTTACATAAAAATTTTATGGGGGTTTTGTGCCTTTAAGTCCCCCAAATGTTTGTGTACGTTCCAATTAAACTATTATTGTGGTACCATTAGTTAAACACAATGTTTTTAAAACTTTTTTGTTTCTTAGTCTTTTTTCGATAAGACACCTGTTATCGAGATATGGCTTCTTTTCTAATATAGTTCAAAATATATCTCAAACTGTAATTTATAAATAAATTTTCATATTACTACCAGGTCTCGTGTCATTATACAATAAATATGTGGTGGTTTTGACAAATATTCCAAATATCTCGATAAAAACTAGCTTTTCGAAAAAGTAATAAGAGGAAAAAAAGTTTTAAAAATATTGTGTTTAGCTAATGGTGCCACAATAATAATTTAGTTGGAACGTACGCAAAAGTTTGGGGGGGTTCAAGGGAACAAAACCCCCATAAAATTTTTATAGGGTTCACAAATTTCACTATAATTTCTTTTTCAGATGTTCCTGCCATAAGAATACCACATGTCCATTTTCATTAAAAAATCTGTAATAGTTTTCGATATATCGGAAAAAATCGATTTTCATTCTGTAACTTCAAAGGGCTCTAACTTTTTTTGTATGCATATTTGTACTAAGGTAAGTTAGGTTCAATCAAACTATTTTTGGTCCCAGAATATGTGCTTTAATTTATGACCTGTATTTTTGTTACACCCTGTATATCCAGGATCTTCGTGCCAGTGAGTTTTAATGGACAAAAGTGCACATAGACATTTTGCAAGACTAATTACATTAGTAAGCAATTTAGTAGTTTATAGTAGTTTGTTTCTCTGTATGATCATTTGTTGGAACGCCATCTAATGACTTTTCATTTAAAATTATTAAGAGAGCAAAAAATTCAACAATTTAGAATTTCATATTGCATTTCCTCGACGATCCACCACCCTGTATATAAGCTAGGAATAGTTGTAGTTTAATTAAAAAATTCATTTTACTTTATTCTGGTACCTTTTATGACAAATAAAAGACGAGAGGAAATTCTCCAAATTGACGAAAAGTTCTCGATTAACTTTTAGCCGTGTACGTTCCCGATTCACCTTTCCATTAACCAGAAAGGAAATTGAAATTTTTTGACTTGTACCTACCAAGAATATTCGTATGAAATTGCACTCGATGAATACCAAATTGTTATTGGGTGTATTAGCAGGTTGTTTGAAGAGATTTTTAGGGCACTTCAAAGTACACTCCCATCAACACGACATCGTTCATGTTTCGATGTTTTTGAAGTTATACTTCTTTACGCGCGATATGAGGGTGAATTTTAATAGGATTAAAACCTTTGATTCCGGCGCAGTCGCATTAAAACTTTGTTCTGATTGGATGTTCAAATGACATGACAAAAATTATCCAATATGGCAGCTGTGGCACAGCTGTGGGACTGTGGTTTGGTTATGTATGGTTGTTGCGTTTTAAAATTTGTAGGAAGAGAAACAACAAACAAAAAGTTAGTTAATGGTTATTTATACTGCCTTTTTAAATAGTTTTCATATTATATTTTTGGACTTATTAACATAGAAGAGATGATTGTTGCATGCCAATGTGAAAGCCCATCAAACTGACTAGTATGAGTGCCGCAAAATTACTGATAAAAAACCTATTAGCTCGAAGGCGTAGAGAATTGTGGATAACAACAATCAACCGGGACGATCTACGATCTCGCTTATTCAAAGTTAAAGAATCTTACACTGGTAAGTGTTTTAAAAATAGTTGATCAAATTTTGTTATGATATTTGAACATAGCCAATTTGCACGATGCAAGTGATTGCGAAATTTATTAGTCGTTATACGGGCTCTGATTGGGTGTTGAAATGATCTGTCAATAATAAATAATTGTTCAATATGAAGGTAAACAAATGTATAATATATTAGTTTTATTGTTGTGAGGACAGAAACAAAAAAGTTTATAATTGTAGTGATTTTTAAATAGTTTTTAAAGCAACAGGTACGTAATAATTGTAAATGTATCATAGGTACCTACCTATTTGAACATACGAAAATACATAGTATGCAATACTTTTATTTACAAAATTTGATTACCATCAAAATTTCTATCAATATTCACCTAATATATTGTTTTCTTACTCTATGTTTTGTTGTATTTTTTCAATTCTAAATCATTTCAATTCAAAATCAAAATAATTTGATTTACATAATTCAAAAATGTCAAAAGTTTAATCCGTTTAGTTAGTCGATCTTCGCACATAATGACACACTGTCTCCGTGGCGAAGCGTTTAATGCGAGTGAACCCCAATATAACGCCAATACCAGCCGCGCTGGTAAGTTGGTTCGAATCCCAATAGAAACTTTTATTTTTTTATTTTTTTTATACATTTTATGATTGTAAGTATATTTATTATATAATTTTATTTTCAGAAAATACGTATTTAGTTAAAAAATTTTCCGATAATTAATGTTCAGAAATCATTTGTGGCATTTTTAATGTGTTTGTGTGTTTTATTCTTTTATTATTTTAATTTTTGGCACTGTTTTAATAAAAATGTTTGAGAAGTAGTAAGTATAAATTAGTTTAATATTTAAATAAAATATAAATAAAAAGTATATTAATTTCGTTTATAATCATATAATCATATAATAGAAGTATACAAAGTACACACACATTCTTTTTTTTTTGATAAAATCATTGATAACGAACAAGTTTCCCATATGGATCCAAGTTGCGCAGACATACTGTATAATAGTTCAAAAAAAAAATGTTAACTTTATATTTTTTTTCTCAAAAAGAATTTGTTTATTTCATTTTCAAAGTTAAATAATTTAGTGAATTTTAAAGATTACATCTAAAGCTTTAAAAAAGTACCTATAAAATTGTAATATCGCCGTTTAAACTTGAGTATTAACCTCTAGTATATCCTCTTAAAAGTGATATTTTTTTTATTTAGCTAATGCCTCGACAACTAATGGCCATTGGCATGGTGATGGTACAGTGGATTTTTTCAATTAGGCACCTAGTGTAATGTGTAGTGTGTGTGT
The DNA here is from genome assembly GCF_917563875.1 of Diabrotica virgifera virgifera. Classification (NCBI taxonomy): domain Eukaryota; kingdom Metazoa; phylum Arthropoda; class Insecta; order Coleoptera; family Chrysomelidae; genus Diabrotica; species Diabrotica virgifera. The sequence goes on along the minus strand of NC_065443.1, from coordinate 247,014,539 downwards.
TGAGTAAGTGTCTTGTTACGTTGCAAAGTCGACGTCATTGTCTTTGCAAAGAGACGCAAACTGTATCCGAACTTCTGCGGTCCCTCAGGTGAGTATCGATCCCACTAAAAGTGATAATAATTCTGTAAAACTATGAGGTTTTCAAAAATTACATTTTTTGAAGTTATGTTAAATTTAGCCAATTGCGCACTCGACCGAGCTCTGCCGTACAGTGCGCCAATGCGTGTAAGAGGGGTGACTCGCGCGTTATTAATACGCCTGTGAGAGGGGTGACTAGCGCGTTATAAATAGAAAATTATAGGACCTGTAGGTAGATTTTATTTTAAAGCAATCTTTATATGGTTTTTTGAGTAAGTATACTTTTCTGAATTTTTCAATAATCGTGTCAGTTTTTTTCTAAAATTTATATTTTTATGGGTATTTTAAAAAACAAATAATTTTGCAGTTAATTTGTTTAATAAAAAATTAAGCACCCACTTTTGGAGTAGAACTTTTTGATACGTTGTTTATTATACATTACTTAACTCATTGAGCCCCGATTTATTTGATTTATGTCACTGCAACTAGTATCACTATATATTCGTTCGTCTTTTTTTATAAAATTCTACATCTGATTGCTCAAGTTCACTTTACTTATCACTTGCATCAACTGTATGTTTTATTTCCGCCATTTTAGTGTAATATAAGTACACGAAATAAAAATGAAAATGTAAGTGTATTGAAACGAATGTATATTCGTGCGTGTTACTCAGCCATCTGTCGTGTTAGGGAATTGGCGCAAAGCATGCGCATACGCACAGGCGCAACGCATGCCCACATTACTGTAAGAAAAACACTACGCATATTTATGTTCAATTCCAACGACGAGTCAGACTCGTCATCTGTAAAGGTAGACTTCCGCACCAAGCGACCGAGACAGGAGACCGCGACAGGCGACAGATAGGTCGCGATAGACGATAGTTGGCCGCTGGTCTCGGTCGCGGGCTGCAGAACTACCATGATATAATTGCATTGAGAGCAGTCGTGGGGAGACCTCGCCTATTTGTCGCCTGTCGCGGTCTCCTGTCTCGGTCGCTTGGTGCGGAAGTCTACCTTAACTTTGATTATTCATATCTATGACGAGTCTCGCTCGTCAAATGTACCCAAAGCGTTTATAATCATGAAAGGTTCTATCTTCTTAGATTTATTCCGACGTACAAACTACATTGGCTTTACTATAAGATTCCTCGATTAACTTTTAGCCATGTACGTTCCCGATTCACCTTTCCATTAACTAGAAAGGAAATTGAAATTTTTAGATTTGTACCTACGATCTTGAACCAAGAATATTCGTATGAAATTGCCCCCGACGAATACTAAATTGTTATTGGGTGTATTAGCAGGTTGTTTGAGGAGATTTTTAGGGCACTTCAAAGTACACTCCCATCAACACGCGATCGTTCATGTTTCGCTGGTATCACAGTGGAAGAACGTGGCAGCTTTAAGGCCATTTATCATCTTGAAAAGAGCATAGATAAATAGCTGCTTACCGTTTTTATTTTTGTTATTAACAAGGAACAAGCTTGGGGTGGATCCGTCGAATGTCCCTGGAAATAATCAGTTGCATGTACTCGAATTTACTACGGTAAATATACAACGTATATTTTTTGTTATTAAAAAAGGACATCATCAACCATGTAGTTATGGTGGTGATTTAGAAGTTATACCAAAATTGTGGTTTGTATTTCACAATATTTTTTTAAAACTTGGATAAGAACCAGCTTTAAAGCCATTTATCATATTGAAAAGAGCATACATAAACCGGTTTTTTTGTTATTAACACGAAACATCACTTTTTTAAACAGACGGATAGTTTGCGCATATAATTCTGCACTTTTTTTTCTCGACAAAATAAAAACAATCATGACAAAAGTAACACACACTAATAATACAAATAGGAATAGAGAAAACGAACCCAAATAATTATAGTCCGGGAGTAGCGTCGAATTTGACCGTAGCATTTTGGCATGGCTGTTTTTTTTATATAGTCAGTTGATGCAAAGCTTATCAACAAAAATAATGTGTCAGCTGGCCAAAACCGGGGCATAAAGTCAAAAAAGACCAGGAAAATTAATCATAAAAATAATTACACTTTTATACAAAGGAACTTTTTATAATACCACGTTTTTATTGAAGTTATACTTCTTTACGATCGAGAGTGAAATTTTATCACATGCCGGGCGCATGCGCACACAGACAGTATGTATTTCGTTGCTAATCTTTCAAGATGTATGTATCAGCGCTGTCAGCGCAAATAAGTAATATTATATCATATAAAAGGATATATTAGTGTTAAGTAAATGTATTATTTATTATAATTTTTGTGTCTTTGGGTTTGTCTTCCTCGGGAATAAGATATTTTATAATAATAGTAAGTATATTTAAAGTATTTTTGTACACTTCACTTGGTCAGTATATGAGAAATCTTGTAACCTGTCAAAGCAGAAGGGATATAACTCAGTGGTAGAGCGTGTGACCGGAGATCAAGAGGTCCCGGGTTCAAATCCCGGACGATTCATATTTTTTTTTTATATTTTTGGTTTCGTTTTAATAAAAAATTTTTAAAAGTGGTAGGTAAAGAAAGTTAGTTTAATATTTAAATAAAATACAAATAACCTGTTAAGTATATTAATTTCGTTGAAATCATAATAACTTCTTACGTGCGTACAAAGTACACACACATTCTTTTTTATTTATAGGACACAATATAAAAAAGTATACAGGGTGTTTCATTGGGAAAGTAACATACGTTTACTGTAGAAAGAGGACACTTAGGCGATCTCAAAAATACCATACTTAATGGATCTTACTCCATTAATAACAAAGATACTGGCTGTTTTATCTATTTTGCAATTTTCTTAATTGGTTCATAACTTTTTAACCACACTGTATATTTATTTTATATTTGGCACTCAAATATAATTTAAGGTGTACAATAAATTAATTTATTTACAATTGTAAAAAATCTATATCCGGATTAAAAAATATTGGAAAAATGTTCCGACCCCAAAACACCATCCTGTACATTAAATTTTTTTAAAATGGATTTTTCAGTTGAAAAGAGGATGAAAACTAAATTCAATGGTATAATTTGAATTTTCGGCAAGATGATTTGTCTGGTTAAATTTTGAATTTGAATTCGGAAATCAAGTGAATTGCGAGAGCTCTAAGTAGAAAAAAATTGAAATACAGCTTACAGCTTGTCAACCTCACTGTATATTGATTTTATATTTAACATGCGAATATTCTTTTAGGTGTCCAATCAATTAATTTATTTACAATTATAAAAAATCCAGGTCCGGTTTAAAAAATATTGTGTAAATATTCCGACCCAAAAAACACCTTGTATATTAATTTTCTTTAAAATGGATTTCGCATTTGAAAAGAGGATGAAAAACAAAATTAGTGGTATACTTTGAATTTTCGACAAAATGATTTTTCTGGTAAAATTTTGAATTTGAATTCTGAAATTATGTCAATTGCGAGAGCTCTTGTAGAAAAAATTAAAATACGACTTAATTTTAATTAATACCATTATTTACTCTAAATTGGTAAAATGTTAATATTTTAGTGTTTTTTTATTATTTGTGAAAAATAATTTGTGGCGAATATTCATCTTTAAATAATAAATAAATAATGAAGGGTCAATAAAGAATACATCACTTTAATTAACAAAATAGCTAAAAATTAAAACAAAACAGCGAAAATTTGCAGCATAATCAATATTCAAAACTAAAGTACTTATTCAAAATTACCACCATCAAAATTTTTTTTTATACGTAGGTACGGTAAATTTTTGTAGTTAGGTACCTAGCGTCATGTGTACTATGTACTGTGTGTGTTGAGTAAGTGTCTTGTTACATTGCAAAGTCGACGTCATTGTCTTTGCAAAGAGACGCTAATTGTATCCGAACGTCTGCGGTCCCTCCGGTGAGTACCGATCCCACAAGGACAGAAACTATTTTCATTTATTAATTTACAATAAACGAAAAATTTCTGACCCTGGTGAGATTCGAACTCACGACCATTCGGATCTTTCGATCCAAAGGTAGGCGCTCTTACCACTGAGCCACAGAGGGGGTTATCAAAAATTATTGCTATGTGTGCAAATGTTAATATTTTACCAATTTAGATTAAATAATGGTATTAATTAAAATTAAGTCATATTTTAATTTATTTTACTTCGAGCTTCCCAATTCACATAATTTCAGAAATCAATTTCAAATTTTTACAAGAAAAATCATTTTGCCGAAAATTCAAAGTATACCACTAATTTTGTTTTTCATCCTCTTTTCAAATGCAAAATCCATTTTAAAAAAATTTAATATACAAAGTGTTTTTTTTGGGTTGGAACATTTATACAATATTTTTTAATCCGGACCTGGATTTTTTATAATTGTAATTAAATTAATTGACTGGACACCTAAAAGAATATTCGCGTGTTAAATATAAAATCAATATACAGTGTGGTTGACAAGTTGTAAGCTGTATTTCAATTTTTTTCTACTTAGAGCTCTCGCAATTCACTTAATTTCAGAATTCAAATTCCAAATTTCACCAGAAAAATCATTTTGCCGAAAATTCAAAGTATACCACTGAATTTAGTTTTTTATTCTCTTTTCAACTGAAAAATCCATTTAAAAAAAATTTAATGTACAGGGTGTTATTTTGGGGTCGGAACATTTTTCCAATATTTTTTAAGCCGGACCTGGATTTTTTACAATTGTAAATAAATAAATTTATTGTACGCCTTAAATGATATTTTCGTGCCAAATATAAAATAAATATATAGTGTGGTCAAAAAGTTATGAACCAATTAAGAAAATGGCAAAATAGATAAAACACCCAGTATCTTTGTTATTAATGAAGTAACACCCATTAAGTATGGTATTTTTGAGACCGCCTAAGTATCCTCTTTCTACAGTTAACGTATGTTACTTTACCAATGAAACACCCTGTATAGAAAAGCTAAAACATAATAAAAGTTTAGGGAGTGATATGAAGGATGAAGGAGTATTTAGCATTCAATTTTGGTATGAAATGGTAGTCAGTAATCGAGAAATATTAAATACACGGCTCTTGTTTAACCAACAACCAATCAACAGAGTAAACAGCTACAAATGCCTCGGTACCAGCATAAACAGCCAGTGGGGCCACTCCACTGAAATAAAACACCGAATAGGAAAAGCAATATCAGCGTTTGTAAAGATGAAGTCTATTTTCAGAAGTTACGATTTACAACTTGGTACGAGAATCTCTATCATCAGATGGTATGCATTTTCTACGCTATTAGAAGGAATAGAGGCCTGGACACTTTCTGAATCTTGTGGTGTTACAGACGCATTTTAAAAATTTCATGGGTGGATTATGTGACTAATGTTGATGTCCTACGTAGAATGGGCAAGGAATGCGAAATTATTAACACAATCAAGCGCAAATTAGAATATCTTGGCCAAGCTATGAGAAATGACTGAAATGGGTAGAGGTATGGCTTGTTGCAACTCATTCTTCAGGGCAAAGTATTTTGAAAGAGGGGACCAGGAAGAAGAAGAATATCTTGGTTTCAAAACCTAAGAAAATGGTTTAATGAATGTCGACTCGATTCAAGTTCTCTATTAACCCAGATATGAAAATATCAAAAGGCACCGCTAGGAAAATATTCCAAAATGCGATTCAGCGAACCTATATGAAACGAGTCTTTGTACTCTTTTGATAATTTCATATCTGGGTTAACAGAGAACTTGAATCGAGTCGACATTCATTTCACTTATTCCCCGTTAGAGGGCGTTCTGACCATACTACGGTATAAGTAGTTTTATTTTTGTACCGAGAACTACCGACGTTTTGGTGTAAATTTGTCTTCTTGCATGGTCTTCTTGACAGCGGGTAGACCTAGAAATAGCTATCGAAGGATGTGGCAGGAGACAGATTTAAATCAAAACGAAACCGTCTATTTTCTATTTTTAAAAGTGGTTTAAGTCTACAACCAGACTATTCCGAATAGCTGCGAGCAAAGTTAGGATAAGCATGCTGATCTGTAACATCCGGAACGGATAGGCACCTTAAGAAGAACAAGATTCAAGAGGCATCAAGAGGCCAAGACCACGTTCAAACTTAAAATGGACCTATGACATAAAGTATCAGTTAGTGTGTGCCAGTGTAGGTCTTAAAATAAACATCTCCAAAACAAAATTCATGACAAACCTAGTACCTAGCGGAAATATCAATATTGGAGACAACGAAGTAGAGCTAGTGGAAAAATACATAATATACCTTGGACACGAAATAAAGATTACAAGAGACAACCAAACATGCGAACTACGAAGAAGAATAAACCTAGCATGGGTAGCCTATGGAAAACTCAAAGACATCTTTAAAAGCGATATACCAATTTCTTTAAAACGTAAAACATTTGACCAATGTGTGTTGCCTGTGATGACTTATAGTGCCGAAACATTGACAGCTACAACTTCTAAAATGCTGCAAATAGCACAGAGGAAAATGAAAAGGTCAATGCTGAGTATATCGCTTCGTGACCGAGTTAGAAATGAATACTTAAGACGAAGAACCGATATAAATTCCCGAATTGCCCTCCTGAAATGGAACTAGGCCGGACACGTCGCCCGAATCAGTGATGGGAGATGGACGAAGAGATTACTTGAGTGGAGGCCGAGATTAGACAAAAGAAGTAGAGGTAGACCACCTACTCGTTGGACTCACGATCTCAATAAAATGTCTAGAAATTGGATGCAAAGTGCTCAAAATAGAGCACAATGGACAAAAATGAGGGAGGCCTATGTCCAGCAGTGGACGAAAAGGGCTGGATGATGATGATGACATAAAGAAAGAAGAGGGCACATTTAGACACAAAGCATCGAATATAAGACAACAAAGAAATGGCAGAAATTAAGAACGATTATGTAAGGAAAGCTGCACCGTAATCAGAAGAATACGCTGAAAATGTTAATGTTAATTTTTGTATAAGTCCATCATTTATAACGTTTTCTTGAATTTACTTTAATCGTTTATTTTTGTTATATATATGTAATGTATAACTGAACAGATTTAACTGAAACCCTCAGGTCACCTGCACCGCATCAACAAACGTCTGTCGTGTCTTTCCCTCGCGGTTGCAGATACATGGGTTTTACTGTACTTTGTTTGGAACTGCAACATCTTTCCTTGTCGTAAACTCTAGCACATTTATTATGGAAATCGTGTTATATTAATTTTTAAAAGTCATTTTTAAGTACTTTCTGTATACACATTTCTTCCTAACTTCAACAAAAGGTTTGAGATCGTCAATTACTGGAACAACTTCTTATTAAATCCAGACCTTTATACCTTTCCAGAACTAGCAAGATTTCTTACTATGAAACTTTTAACTATAAAAACTTTCATCTCATCAGAAGTTGTGTGACATAACGAGCTCACAAAGTCCATCTTGCATGTAAAAGTCGAGAAGTATGATTTCGCAAAAACCGTTTAAGCAGATAGTGAGATTATACTTCTTATGGTAGGGGAGCAAAGTATGCTAAATGTGCAGTCACTCGAGCGCTTTGGGGACCAATTGGGTTGTGAAGAGTAGGTCCTAAAATCAAAAAAAGTTAAGTAAAGTTTTCCATTTTAGTGGGCGCTTGCCATTTTTTTATTTAATTTTCTATTTCCAACAATCGTTATTTCCGATTATAATGCCATCTATCCATAGTTCAAAAAAATGTTTCGAATAAAAGTTACTTATTTTTACGTAAGGAATCCAAATCTGAAATAAAAATGAGGGCTCCTATTTAAGATTTTAAAGTAACCCCCCACCCCACCTCCGTGGGGGGTCGTGTTTGGTGCCATTCGATAGATTTTTCAAAAATATTGAATAAGTGTATCTTACAGTTTTTCGGTCTGATGTTCATTTCGCGAAATATCGCGGGATTCGTATTAAAAATATTTAATTTACCCCCCACCCCTCTCCTTGGGAAGTCGTGTTTGGTATCATTCGATAGATTTTTAAAAAATATTGGGCACATATTTTTTAGTTTTTCGATCTGTCATTTATTTCGCGAAATATTCGCTTTTTTCTCGTGAAACTTTGGGACTCACCCATTTCCTTACGCCGGGTTTAAATAGTCAGATTTTTTAAATATACACTCTTTTGCATGCACTTAACTTACCTTATCTTAATCTGACAATTTCGAGTTTTTTTAAGAATAGATTTTTTTTTTCGGGCCCCCCTTAACGAACTCCCCTGTGTTAAGAGCCAATATATGGTAGAGGTACATCTGCAGGGTACCAGGTTTCTCCCCATATGATAATCTGACGCGCTCGAGTAACTGCAAAAATCCCCGCTTGGGCTCCCCTACCATTACAGAAAGTTGCTAAATATGGATGAATTGGTTATATCATGGTTCATTTATAAAATAGTTTATTTAAAAGGTTACAGATTCTTAAAATTAAATATTAATACAGTCTATATTAAATATTAATTTTAAGTATTAATATTAAATATTAATACTTAAAATTATTATGATGGACTTAAGGTGATACGGTAGCGATCAACAGGTAGCCAAAACGCTTTCCAAGATTGCGGTTGTAATTTTGAATATTTTTTCCAGATATTTGGCACACGTATTCGTAATATAATAAAGAATGGCGGTACAGAGCCCAATTTGAAAAATATATGAATATGTAGAAATTACTCTGTAATTAAATACAATATTAAAAAACGAGCCTGTACCGCCATTAAGAAGAACAAAAAAATACACTTTCTTCAAATAAACTTTTTTATCCGATGCCTAGATTTTGTGTCATTTTGGAACTACTAATAAAATAAAAAATTTTAGTAGTTCCAAAATGACACAAAATCTAGGCATCGGATAAAAAAGTTTATTTGAAGAAAGTGTATTTTTTGTTCTTCTTAATGGCGGTACAGGCTCGTTTTTTTAATATTGTATTTAATTACAGAGTAATTTCCACATATTAATATATTTTTCAAATTGGGCTCTGTACCGCCATTCTTTATTATATTACGAATACGTGTGCCAAATATCTCTAAAAAATATTCAAAATTACAGCCGCAATCTTGGAACGCGTTTTCGCTACCTGTTGATCGCTACTGTTTCCTCTTAAAAATATTCGTTAAAACAATTAAGTTTCATCCATTCCCACAAATCAGATCTATATTATGTTTTCCACCTACACTTAATGTTATATTTTTATAAATAAGTTGTAGCTAGAATAAACCGAATTTATTAAATATACGCCTAAAGAAATACTATCCAGAGTGGAATAATAATAATCCAGCAAACCCACACATATCCACTCAAACTCACAGGTTCCAGTGAATATGATATCAAGATGGAGCACCACCACATTACCAAATCAAAATTCGGCAGTTCCTCAACCGAATACATATTTCCAAATCGGTGGATAGGGATGCGAGTATCTATGTAATGGTCAGCACGATCTCCTGATCTGATGCTATTAGATTTCTTTTTATGGGATACGTCAGGAAGCCATGCATCTAGCACAGGATTGTAGACAGTCAGCCCTGTGATGTAACAAACGCGTTATAAATAACGTGTACACGTTATGTTAACATAACGTTTGATTTTAACAGCCTGTATAACGTGTTGCCAAAATTAGATGTGATGTATCATGTTTTTAACGTGCACGTTATCCAGCATGTTATTTTCAAAACGTTAACGTGTCTTGCGCGACAAGGATAACAGTATACCGAAATTGAATAAGTTAGAGGAAGACAGACATAAACATGCAGCGTGCAGCGAAGTACGCATCTTGTTCATCGCACATCTGGTACCAAAACCAAGATGTTATTTGAAATTCCCGGTCCTTGGTCCGTGAGGTGTTCTTTCTACTGTGCATTTTATTTAATTTTTGCTTGTCGTGTTATGTTATTATATGGCTCAACAAGGATTGAAATAAACTACAAAACGAACATTCAAATGGATTTACCCAATCTGACCAAACTGGTCTCTATAGTCTGTATGTTTTCTTCATTTATATGAATAAAATGTTTTTGTTTACAAATAACATAACCTCAAAAAATAATACACTACAGTAGAACTCCGTAAATCCGAACCCCGCGAATCCGAACTTTCGGCAAATCCGAACCAACAGAAAGTGAAAAAAATTTAAAAATTCAATACAAAAACTTAAAAACATGTTTATTAAGAGTAAAGCCAGAAAATTGGACAATGTATGATAACTAGAACTTTGACATTTAAAATTTCTTAAAAATAAATATTATACTTTAATATATAGGTTTATAAAGTGTTTATAAAGGTTAAACACAAACTTACTTTGGTTCTCTCGTAGTCAACTTGAGTCCAAAAATATTGTCCACACTCTTGCGAGTACGTTTGGCTACTCAAAATCACAATGAAAGCTTTGAACTACTAGTTAAAGCTAACTTTCGGATAATCCGAACTTTTCGGAATCCGAACAGGCTGTCCTCCAAATTAGTTCGGATTTGCGGGGTTCTACTGTATTTCTAAAAAATAACTTTCAACAAACCTTCTAATAGCATCATCTAATTATTTTAATAACCCGACGTTTACAATCTGACAAAATTCTGGACTAAATTGTCCATTTTTTATATTTATTTATTCTTTATACTACACGTTATTTTATAACAAGAGGTTAAATAGGTCCCGTTAAAATGAACCTGTTATGTTACCAGATAACGTTTTTGAGAAACGTTATTTGTCATACATCACATCAATTTGTAGAATTTAACGTAAATGCAGGATAACGTACATACACGTTATTTATAACGTATTTGATACATCACAGGGGTGAATAACGTTTAACTTATCATTAAATGCTCGATATAGGTTCGTAAAAACGTATATTTAATTTATATTATTGTATGATTGAAACACGGGCTTAGGAGTAAATAGGATTACATGACTAATAGTTATCGATATTTCCAAGAATGTTAAAGATCTCATGAACAAAGGACAGAACGAATAAAATTGTGTCAGAAATAATAGGAACATAATAGAAACATATATGATTACCGAGGAGAGTAATCTCATAATCCTCATTTAACGAGAAAAAAATCTGCTACTATTTAAAATGGACGAAAAAATTAAGAGAAAATAAAGCATGAAAAGCATGAAAATTTTATTCGATTATCGCATTTTGATTATCTTTTTTTTAAATTATTTTTTATCATCAGATTTCTTCTTCAGCCTCAAGTAATACAACTTTGGACATAAGCCTCCCCCAATTCAATCCAGTGTTTTCTATTTTACGCCACTTGCTTCCAGTTCCGTCCACCAATATTCTTAATGTCCTCAGTCCATCTCATTTGTGACCTTCCTCTGCTTCTCCTTCCTAACCATGGTCTCCATTGTTGTATTTCGTGGTTCCATTTTTATCCTTCAGTCGGGCATTGTGTTCTGCGAAGCTCCGTTTTAATTTGGCAGCATCTTCTCATGAGTCTTTTATTTTGGTTTTGCTTCTAATCCATTTGTTTTTTTTTGTCTATAAGTCTCACTCCGAGCATTGATCTTTCCAACGCTTTTTGTATCTTTGCTATCTTATCCATATTGTCCTTGGTGAGTGTCCACGTCTGTGAACCATACGTGAGTATAGCGAGGATAAATTACACTGATCGTAAACTCTGGCTTTTAAATATTGTTCTATTTTAGTGGTTTTCAAGATCCAACTCAGTTTTCCAAATCCTGCCCACGCTAACCTTATTCTGCTGGTAATTTCAGTAAAATCGTGAGATTTAACCGTAACAAAAGACGTTTTTCACAAAATTAGCTTTAAATGCAGTTCTAAAGCAATAACTTCAAGAGAATTTCTGATTACAGTCGTTGTATACCAAACAAATAATAAAAGATGTATAATCATCGTACTTTTTAAACAGTTTTAAGAGAAAGAAAAATAAAGTAGGGGTAGTAGTTAGGATTCATTCTAACAGAAAGATATAAAAAGTCCTTTGCTAATATTTAACCTTTCTGATCAAACGAGTAAATACATCAGACGAAAAAGATATACTGCTTGATTTTTTCCCTTTCAAAAAGTAAACTCTTTCTGAGTTTAATATTTAGCCGTTTTTGTTGTTTTTTTTTACTTCCAAAGAGCTAACAAACATTTTTAATGAATATTTAATTTTTGTTTTATCTGTTGATGAGAATTTCAAAGGGTTGTTGAGCCGGGCTACAAGAGGAGAGAGGATGTACTTTGTTAAGTCAACAGTAAAGTATACATGAACTGAAATTTTATTGTCTACAATATTGGAACTCATTTTAATATTTTTTAACGCATCTTGTCGAAAAGACTCACATTTTTTTTTTCAAGAAATGTACAAACAAGTTGGCTAAAAACTATGTTTAACAGAATTATGGAAATAATTAAGATAAACCTCAGATGAATTATTAAGAAGCAAAGGCAATTAATGTTGCAGGAAATTAAAGCAAATACTGTAAAAGTGTAAATGGGCATTTAAACAAAAGTAAGATAGCATAGAATGAAATAATTTCAAACTTAAGGAAACGATTAGTGTTGCATATTTATTGGACTAGGTTCAACGTTCAATTACGTTCATATTTATTCAACGAGTAAAACAAGAAATCAATAATAACATAAGACATGAGATTAGTCTGTGAAATTAGTTAAATCGAAAGAGTAGCTAACAGCTTTAATTGACATATAAGTGAAAAGTAGCACAGTGGTTATGATACTGGCTTACCAACGCATGGGTTCGATCCCCGGCACAGACCCCACCAATGTTTCACTTTCCAATAATTTAACTCAATCACCACCGAGTTCTGGAGGACACGTAAAGCCATCTGTCCCCGATAAGTAAGTCATAGTTAACACGAAAACCTGAGCCAGAAGGTTACACGAATAGAAGACGTAAATAAGCCGATTGGCTGCAGTATTATAAACGGCTACCACAAAATGATCTTGGGAATCAAGGCTTTTAAAACGAGAGTTTGATAGTTGAATTGAACAAAAATAGGCATCGTGAAAATAAAAACATAGCTCAACTGCTGCAGTGATTGGGACTAACAGAGATCCTGAAACATACAATTTTAAAGTTATTATTGAAATATAGGTTATTTTCTATACCATCAACTAGGGGTTTTTTGATCGGATAAGAAATGTCAATTTGGCGGTTTTTGAAACTGAAAATGTTTTAGATAAGGTGGAGTGGAGTAAGTTCAGACCGGTTTTCGTTAAATTTGACTTTAATAATATTTTTGTAAATTCTATTTCAAATATGTAATAAACATTTTCTTGGTATCAACGTGAAGTAACATTAATACGCTATAATTCGCATTGCCAAAAACACCAATTTACAGTGGAAATTAGAACTTTTATAAAAAATTAGAAAAAACTGTAACTATTCCGAATATTATGGGGTAAGTTCGTAAACAGCTATTTAAAACTCAATAAAATTTATATTCATCTGTTATGGGACAAAATCAGAATTACTAATAGACCAGGGCGCATCTGTAAAAATATTAGTACATTTGGACGTTGAGAGGTGACTCAAATTTTTTTGCAGAAATTGCTTGAAAATAAATCAAATAATAATATTTGAGTTATCCTCCCTCTCAAAAAGGTCCGGAACATTGTTTAAATAATCAAAATGTCAAAAAATTAAGGAAAAATTCGATTCGAAAGTTGCGTAATTAAATTTCCTACAATATAGAATTGGTTAAAAATTTAAGAAATAGTCACCCTTGTTGCAAAATAGCAATAATTGTGAAAAAAAAACATACAAAAACAAGTATTCGCATTTTACGTTTTTCAACCATTTATGCTACACTTAGGACCTTCATATTTCACCCTGAAAAATTTTATGATACAGTAAAATAATACTGTAAATTTCATTAAGATCGGTTTAATAGATTTTGCAAAATAAATTTTGCAATCCAGCTTTCGTAAAAAAAATTCATTTTTTCAAAATCTTACAGGACTGAAAATAAAGCAGATAGCAAGTTGAAAATTTTTTTGCATATAGAAGTGTATTGTACCTTTCATTTGCAATTTTGCAAAATTAAAATCGATTAACACCACGGCGTCAGGAATTTTTTTAAATAAACATTAATTATTGGTGCTACGCGCAGGACAGCGGATAGGTTGCTCTGATTGGGCATTCCAATGACCTTTGATAATGATTGATACATTTTAATTTTTATGACATTTCGATATAAATAAATAAATTTGTTTATTGCAAAATAAAAACACATACTCTATCCTTTGAAATAACACTTTTATTAGCAAAAACTTTCTTTGTTCATATATTTTAACTTAAATAATAAAAGTTTATTATTTTTAAACATATGCAATTGTTTAAACAATATTTCACAAACAATAATAAAATTAGTTTGATTTTTGTGGAATTAAAAAATTAAAATACAACAAAATATAGAGTAAGAAAATAATATATTAGATAAAGAATGGAAGAAATTTTGGTGGAAATCAACCTGTGTGAATCGAACACCGCTGTCCTGCGCGTAGCACCAAAAATTATTGTTTATTTCAAAAATTTTCTGACGCCGTGGTAATTAATCGATTTTAATTTTGAAAATTGCAAATGAAAGGTACAGTACACTTCTATAAGCAAAAAAAAATTCAACTTGCTATCTGCTTTATTTTCAGTCCTGTAACATTTTGAAAAAATGAATTTTTTTGCGAAAGCTGTATTGCAAAATTTATTTTGCAAAATCTATTAAACCGATCTTAATGAAATTTACAGTATTGTTTTACTGTATCTTAAAGTTTTTCTGGGAGAAATATGAAGGTCCTAAGTGTAGCATAAATGGTTGAAAAACGTAAAATGCGAATACTTGTTTTTGTATGGTTTGTTCGCAATTATTGCTATTTTGCAACTAGGGTGACTATTTTTTAAATTTTTAACCAATTCTATATTATAGTACATTGAATTACGCAACTTTTATGTCAGTACAACTTTTCTCGGAAATGAATACTTTTAAAGTTATAATCAAAAAACGAAGAAAAAAATCGAATTTTTCCTACAATTTTTGACATTTTGATTATTTAAACAATGTTCCGGACCTTTTTGAGAGGGAGGATAACTCAAATATTATTATTTGATTTATTTTCAAGCAATTTCTGCAAAAAAATTTGAGTCACCTCTCAACGTCCATCTCAAAACAGATCCGCCCTGGACTATAATCCGTAAGGTGACCAACTGTACTCATTTACTGAGTTTTGTACTCTTTTTTCGCAAACCGTACTCTTTTCAAATCCTGTACTCTGAAAGTACTCATTTATATAATTTTATACTCATTGTGAGCGGATAGAATGGATAGTGAACTTTAGAGCATTAAATTGTTTCAAATGGACCTTTCTAAACAGTAAAATTGAATGGATAGAATTTTCTTCAGCAGTCGAATTTGTAATGAAGGAAGTAAAAGATATTGTTATTAACGACCATTTTCTCTTTGAAGAAATTCGAAGAGTAAATTTATATTTAAATGAAGAAAAATTGAAGAAATGGAACACTGAGAAAATAGAACTTGAAAAAATATGGGCAGAAATCTTTCGGCACTTTAGAGTAGAACATATCCCACATGAAAATTTAAAAGTTTTAATAGAAATTTGCTTATGTTGTCCAGACCCTAATTAATGCTGCTGTTGAAAGGGTATTTTCACTAGGGCTAGGGAATGATTATTGGAGCAGTGAGAAGTCGCAACTTTCTGTAAAAACATTATCTGCCGTCTTAAATGTCAAATTTAATACGCAAAATAAAAGTTGTTCGGATGTGGCTACATTATTATAGGAACATCCTCATTTAGCAAAAAAATGCACTCCAAAGAAAAATATGTTTTTAAAAGAAAATAAAGTTTTTATCCTTTTTTCTTCTTTTTTTTTGTTTCGCCTATGAAATACAGTAGACTCCCTCTATAACGAGAAATGAAATGGCGGCCTCATTACCTCGTTATAAGAGGATCTCGTTATATCAGACAACAGTAACATTGATATGTTTTGATATCTCTTACGTAGTTTATTAGGGGTCGATGGTGAACAATGAGACCTCGCCATCGTAAATTGTAAATTTCCTACAATAATCAATATCGGTCGATACACAGGAAGAAGTTTATTGCAGGCGGCGAAGCATATTACAGCACTTACCTCGATAATAACAAAGATGTTAGGAATTTCTATATACAGCCAGTTGGAGTGTTTATTTATAGCCATTACTACCCTAAAAACAGGTAAAAAACATATTCTTCGGTTTCATTTTTCCTCTTTATAACCAAATATTCCTCGTCATAGATGGTTATACTTCAATAGGAATTTCATGGGACACCTAATGTACCTCGTTATAAGCGAAACCTCGTAATATCCGTGTTCGTTATAGAGAGACTCCACTGTACATGCAAAGTGTACTCTTTTTGAACAACAAATAGTTGGTCACCTTATAATCCGTCATTTATGAAAATGCTTTTTGCCAGATTAAAATAAGTTGCTTAGTTTAAAAGTCATACATTTAAATATAAAGAATGGTTTTTTGCATGGCATTTATGCACTTGTCCGAATTTCTATCAATGCTCCTTTAATTGTTTGTGCTGATTACGCTCTTCGGTTATTTTTTGCTAATATAATATCTAACCATTTTGGATCTAAAAAAAGGTTATAAATAAAAAATTTAAGCATGAAACCATAAAAAGTACAAACAAATCTTTAAAATTGACTGGAAAAAGCACAAGTCCGGTCTTACCCCGCTACATGCTCCGATCTTGCCCCGTGCACTAATATTTGCGGTGCAAGCCCAGAGTAGTGACTTTTCCAGTAAAATTCAAATAATCGAAAGGATTTATTTCTTTAACGTAAACTTTAAGCAATGTTCTTAATACTTACTAAAAATAAATGCACAAGACACAAAATTTGCTGTAAAATACCGGCACTTTCTTCAACAGCTCTAGGCTAGATATCTACTACTCATGTACTCAGATTTTATAAATGGCAAAATAGTGGCAGAATTACTTCTGAGTGAGATACATATATGTCAATCAGTTCATACTAATCTAGTACAGATTTCTACTTATTAATTTGTACAATTAAATGTATCTTATGATAGATTTAGAGCTAATACGAACTTGCCCCGTTTACGATCTTACCCAGGGGCGGTTTCTCCATTGGTTCACTTGTGCAGTGAACACCCAATCAAATTTCATTAAAATACATATTTTTAAAAATCTCATAAATATCATTAAAATATTTTTTCTTAAATCTCATAAATATCATAGTATCATTAAAATATAACTAACTGTATTTATTAATCACATAATTTATTTGCACAACACCGCTACGCTAGATGCACGTGGTAAGTGCAGAATTCAAATTGAACCCAGCCACTATACAGTAACCCTATAGAAGAACGAGAGCTCTTAAATCCGTGAACCAGGGATTCTCCTATCTTAAAACATTGACCATTTGTGTACTGCACACAGAGACCGGGGCGGAGCGTTTCGATTCACAGTTTGGCATTTTCTGTTGTGGGATTTTATTAAATACATTATTGGTAGGTAGTTTTTTTTAGGATGGAGCCTTATTCAGTGAAGTTTATAAAAGAAAATGCAAATAGTTTTAAAAATCGACTTCTTATAAAAAGAATGGACTAACTTGGCCGGAGATAAACTTGGTACAAGAATGTGCAATAAGAAACAAAAAGTTTAAACATTGTTTTAAAGTTGAACAATATAGAAAAACTGTGATTATATGGGTGTGATAAACTACATTCTTTATTTTGTTTTCCATGTTTAGTGTTTTCAAAGAATAAAACTGTAATTTCAATCTCGGTCTTTGGATGCCGTTAAAATAAACGGATTTTTAAACAGTTTTGACAAAGCCATTTCAATACTCGTAACTTCTGCCTCCACCTTCACCACCGAAGAAGCGCCATCATTCAGTAGGTATCATATTCTGCACAAAACAAAAAAAGTGTGTGACATCCAAACTAATCGGGTCAAAGATAGATTTCATTTTACAGAACATCTTTTGTCGAGGCCCCAAAAATTTTTCGCCTGCGGCGCTTATTCACCGTTTGTATAATTACATTCTTTAATTGAACACCCTCCTTAAATTACCACAAGCCGCCACTGATCTTACCCCACTCCACCTTAATTTAAAATTTTTTTGAACAGTGCGTAATTTTTCCAAATTTTAATATTTTTCAAAAATCCTAGTTGATGGTATAGGAAATAATTTATATTTCAACAATCACTATGAAATTTTAGGTTTCAGGATCTCCATTAGTCCCAATCACTGCAGCAGTGGAACTATGTTTTTAATTTTTATTTTTTATAAAAATTGTTTTACATGTAGTTCTTTTTATAATAAATGCTCAGACAAATTTTCAACATAATTGGTACGCTCCTTTTAATTTTAGAAATTTACAAAAAAGTATATGAATTTCGTACTTTTACACTAGAATAGCCCCTTAAAGAATTTTCATCAAATTTGAATAAAATAATCGTTTTTTGCTTATAAGTTTCTAATCTCGATTTAAAACTTTTAACCCACTGTACCTCAATAATGACAAAACTTATCACACATGTGTTTATAGTAACTTTTAGTCTTAAAATTGCTCACTGATTGTATGCTGATTAAATGAATAGCTTACAAAATGTTTCCATTCTTTGAAAACATCCTGTACTAAAACACAATATGTACAAGAAGTATAAAATTAAATAGAATTTGATGTTTCAGAACTATTGGCAAGTCGAATACAATAAATGTATCAAACCGAGCTGATCACGTCAAGCATATTCCCGTACAACTTCTATTACCTTTTCAGTTTTGAACGGATCTCAAAGTACCGCCTATGGTTTAAGGGATTGGCATCGATGATAGATGGTATTAACTACATATAAGAGCCATATTATTGTACTTCGGCTATTATTCATAAAGTAGAACTATTCTCAAATATCTCCAGTTCTGCCAGAGTTGACTTACAAATGAATATCTCATGCATGAAACTGTCAGCAGCCGGCAAACAGAGTATGAATAGGGACTAACCTCATTTGTAGATTACAGGATGGCACTATGTAATTCCGTCCAATAATATTAATTAACACGATTTAACTGCGATTATTAACAATGTAACCTTATAAACGTTACATCTTTGTTATTTTATTTTTAAATAATTATTTAATTCTATTTTCTTTAAATAATTCATTAATAATAATCTTCTTGTATTTATTTTACTCGTTTTCCCGTTAAAAACTTCTTTGGCGCCCTCTATTTCTTATCTATAGGCAATTCTCTTTATATTCAATGTCAATGTCAACCCCACCGTTTCAGTAGTGTCATTATCCCTAGTTCCAATATGGTGTGAGTTTCAATTAAACAATTTTTGCTATTTAAAAGAGATGTAGCGGATAATAAATATTTTATTTCAAACAGACGATCTCCTGGGGTGAGTAGTTACACTATTTTACTGTTAGCCTACATTCAGTTTTTTTAACAATTTTTTCATATTTAACCTCCATCTCCAAAAGCACATGTTCTGGATATTTTCCATTTTCGATATTTTCTTTTATTAATTATATGCATATAGTAATAATATAAATAATTTAACTACTAATCATTACTATTGATTTTATTTTATCCCTTTGCCATTTGCTACTTTTTCCGATTATTTGGCAAGAAAAGGCTTCAGTACTTCTTGGAGTCTGATACATATTTTGTATTCTAGTTTTTGGAAAGAAATCAAATATTTCTCCCTTCGGGAGCCTGAAGCCTCCATCACCGGTGATGCCACTACAAGACAAGGACATGAAGCATTTTAACAACAGCAACTAGCAACTATATCTGCAGGGACCTGAGGCCGAACATCTACGCTCATGTCTACAATTCAACAGGTGTACCACCCGAGATCAAGAAGTTCTCGTCGAAACAGAAAGTCGACAAAAAAAAGCCATATAAAAGTATAATCCAAAATTGCTAACTTCCGGGCAACAATTTGAAAATAATATATAGCATTGAATCTAATAAATCATACTTTATATTTTTGATGAAAATAAACCTTATTAGTTAACTTATTGTTTTGTTTGCCTCCATCTAAATTTTCAGCGTTCATATCTTTTATTAAGACAAAGCGTACTCACAACCTGAGAGACTGAACAAGGCTGGCATAAACGATAACTATCATAGTTGATTGAAGTATTATTTTACAATGGTATTTCAATTCTTTGTGGTAGTTTATCGTTACACGAATAGCACCCAACGCCTTTTCATGTGAGACGCTATGCGTAACACATTGGCACCCAACGTACTTTATCCGCAACACATTCTTGCCCCACGTTGGGCGCCAAGGTGTTACGAATAAAACACGTTTAGTGCCAATGTGTTACGTATAACGACTCACCTGTAAAGACATTGGGAGCTAAGGACGCTACACGATTGAAGTTGATTGAAGTATTATTTTACAATAGTGTTTTAAATCTCTGTGGTAGTTTATCGTTACACGATTAGCACCAACGCCTTTACAGGTGAGACGTTATAGACCAGGGCGCATCTGTAAAAATATTAGTACATTTGGATGTTGAGAGGTGACTTACATTTTTTTTTTGCAGAAATTGATTGAAAATAACTCATATAATAATATTTGAGTTATCCTCCCACTCAAAAAGGTCCGGAAAATTGTTTGAATAATCAAAATGTCAAAAAATAAAGGAAACATTCGATTATTTATTGTTTTTTTTATTATAACTTTAAAACTATTCATTTTCGAGAAAAGTTGCACCGACATAAAAGTTGAGTAATTAAATTTCCTACAATATAGGATTAACTGAAAATTTTAAAAATTGTCACCCTTCTTGCAAAATAGCAATAATTTCGAAAAACCATAAAAAAAACAAGTATTCGCATAACAAGATCGGTTTAATAGATTTTGCAAAATAAATTTTGCGATCCAGCTTTCGCAAAAAAATCATTTTTTCAAAATGTTGCAGCACTGAAAATATAGCAGACAGCAAGTTGAATATTTTTTACGTATAAAAGAATACTGTACATTTAATTTTCAATTTGCAAAATTAAAATCGGTTAACTACTACGGCGTCAGGAATTTTTTTAAATAAACATTAATTTTTGGTGCTACGCGTAGGACAGCGGATACGTTCGCTCTGATGGGCATTCCAATGACCTTTGATAATGATTGATAAATTTTAATTTTTAGTACATTTCGAAATAAATAAATAAATTTGTTTATTGCAAAATAAAAACACATACTCTGTCCTTTGAAATAACATTTTTTTTAGCAAAAACTTTATTTATATATTTTAAGTTAGAAAATAAAAGTGTATTATTTTTAAACATATGCAATTGTTTAAACAATTTTTCACAAACAATAATCAAATTAGTTTGATTTTTGTGGAATTAAATTATGAACATACAACAAAATATAGAGTAAGAAAATAATATATTAGATAAAGATTGGAAGAAATTTTGGTGGAAATCAACTTGTGTGAATCGAACACCGCTGTCCTTTGCGTAACACCAAAAATTAATGTTTATTTAACAAAATTTAACCGATTTTAATTTTGCAAATTGTAAATGAAAGGTACAGTATTGTTCTATTTGTAAAAAAATTAACTTGCTATCTGCTTTATTTTCAGTCCTGCAAAATTTTGAAAAAATGATTTTTTTCTGCGAAAGCTGGATTGCAAAGTTCATTTTGCAAAAGCTATTGAACCGATCTTAACTAAATTTGCAGTATTGTTTCATCATATCATAAAGTTTTTCTGGGTGAAATATGAAGGTCCTAAGAAGTGTAGCAGAAATGGTTGAAAAACGTAAAATGCAAATACTTGTTTTTTATGTTTTTTTTCGCAATTATTGCTATTTTGCAACAAGGCTAACAATTTTAAAAATATTTAACCTTTATATTGTAGGAAATTTAATTACGCAACTTTTATTTTAGTGCAGCTTTTCTCGGAAGTGAATACTTTTAAAGTCAAAAAACGAAGAAAAAAATCGAATTTTTCCTTCATTTTTTGACATTTTGATTATTTAAACAATGTTCCGAACCTTTTTGAGTGGGAGGATAACTCAATTATTATTATATGGGTTAATTTCAAGTAATTTCTGCAAAAAAATTAGAGTCACCTCTCAACGTCCATCCCAAAACAGATCCGCTCTGGACTACATTGGACTACCTCTGAACACATTGGAACCCAACGTGCTTTATTAACAATATAAAGTATTGATAAATATTGTATACCCTATTCCACGAACATACGCCTGTTTTGGATTACTTTGACAACAAATATTTTACTGTGCAAAATAAGAAAAACGAAAGTAAATTGCAAATTACATTGTTGTTTATTGGAATAATTATTAGCGCCATTTACTTTCGTACTTCTTATGTTGCATAGTAAAATATTCGTTGTCGAAGTAATCCAAAACAGGCGTATGTTCGTGGAATGGCCCATATTACTGTTTACACTCAAGCCAGATGAAAAATATTTATTTTATAAACGAACTACAGTCTAGCCGTCCAGTGAGCCTGGTTGAGTCCATGTTTTAGTTCCATATGTCAGAACCGGTAATATGCACCTACTGATCGAAAGTTTTTGCCTTTGAAATATTTGGTACAAACAGTATCTAAATACAGAGAGTATTTAAATCAAACTTACCAAATCCTTTCTTTAAAGGCACCAAATGTTGGAAGTCGAATCTCTAAGCCCAGCCGCACACCAAAGAAACATGAAACGTAAATTACGTTTCATGGAAATAAAACAGTGCTAAACAAATAAACGTCCGCCCATTTATGAAACTCTCCGAAAATAAAAATGTGTCATGAGCATGAATCACACTCGTTTCATTGGTAGGCGGACTTTGAGATTTGTTTAGCAGTGTTTTAGGTTCATGAAACATGTTTTTCGTTTCATGTTTCATGTTTTTCGTTTCATGTTTCTTTGGTGTGCGGCTGGGCTTAGGCAGGCCAGGCCGCACATCAAAGAAACATGAAACGTAAATTACGTTTCATGGAAATAAACCACTGCTAAACAAATATAAATATGTCCGGCCATTTATGAAACTCTCCGAAAATAAAAATGTGTCATGAGCATGAATCACACTCGTTTCATTGGTAGGCGGACTTTGAGATTTGTTTAGAAGTGTTTTCTTTTCATGAAACATGTTTTTCGTTTCATGTTTCATGTTTTTCGTTTCATGTTTCTTTGGTGTGCGGCTTGGCTAAGAGATAAGAAAACAAAGACCGAGGAAATCATAGCATGTGTTTTTTGTAGATAATTTATAATACTGTAATTGAGTCGCTTTGTAGACAAACTAGAAGAACAATTCTGAAAGGATAACCAAAGAAAGCCTCACAGTACGTTATTTAACTTTGATAAGAAAGTTATAACTTATTTATAACTTTAATGCAATTTCAGGTGTGAGTGCCACCCTATAGGAAACATGTACATGTAGAGCCAGAGTGGCTTCCTACCGACTTGGAGATTCAGACAGAAATTAAATTTGTAGAGTTATGAGTTATAACTTGTCCCTAAACATCAGTCCAATGTAAATCAATTAGAATATTAGGCGGAGAGACTCAGAATAGCGGAACCGTTGAAAATCATGTTTTCTTGTTAGCATATCGACTTTGCGACAATGTGCAAGCCTGATTGGTCCAGAGTTTATGGATTTTGGTAGCAAAACAAACTGGAAAACGGTTTAGTACTCACATTATCTAAAATATACTGCTAAAATTTTAAACTGCTGAAAGATACCAGTTTTTCTTTTAACGATGAACAAAAATTCTGCTAAATATTATTAACGGATTCGTTGCTTTCATGATAAATTTAATTCTCCGGTATTGTACAGGGTGTGTTAAAAGAAGCAGAACGGTCGAATTATTTCGCGAATTAAACATTGGACCGAAAAACTGAAAAACACGTGTTCAATATTTTCAAAAATCTATGTGTGGCCCCCCAGCCCCAGCCACATCCCTCAAGATCGGGGAGGGGGGCAACTTAAATGGGAACTTAAATGGACAACTTATGGTTCCTCATAAAAAATAAGCAACTTTCCTACTTCCCTAGGAACATTTTTTTGCAATTGTTGATAGATGGCGTTATAATTGAAAAAATCTATTTATCGTGATACCCAAGAAAATGTATGGACACTGTTTTAATATCTCGAGAAATACACTCCGAAATGAGAAACCAAAAAACACATGTTTAATATTATTCTTCTGTCAATGGCACCAAAAATAAACGCGCACTAGGGGTGGGGCGGGGTGCAACTTTGAAATCCTAAATGGGACAGGAACCTCCATTTCCTATTGCAGATTCTGATTCTAAAAAACTTTTGTAGTAAAGAAAAGAGAGACGTTCTCACAAACAATTTATTTTACAACTGACGACCGGTTTCGTTGTCTACAATATTCACAGCATCTTCAGGTCATGGTAAAAGTAAAATTAAATGCTACAAATATCAAAAAACCAGAGTTAGTTAAGTGGTCTGGTTGAAATCAAAAGGGTAATGATCAAGCCAATATTAAAGTATATATATTTATGCATACATATAAATACTAACATGTACGTAAATATGGTTTACAACCCTCACACTCACATACATGCACGCATTCAAATGTAGTGGCAACAAAAGTATGTTAAGTATAAAATATACACTTACTTTCCGGTATAAGGGAAGAATATAGTAGTATTCAATATCATACTTTTTCTCTATATTATGCTAAAGGGATAGACGGTAGAGGGACTGATTTGAATGTAATGCATTAACAAAACCAAAATAATTGGCAGGATCTTGAGGGGATTAGTAAGGAAACACGACCTTAAACCGTGAAACCAAAAAAATTGTTAGTTATATATAAAGTGATGTTATTTTTATATTTTTAATTAATAGTGTATATTTTAATTTAGTTGGGATTATTAGATGTTGTTCTGGATGTTCAAGAACTAATAGATGTAAGATTGGTTGTGCAATTTTCCTAAACCAGAATTGGTCAGTTGTGTATTAGTTGTGGTGTGATTGTGAAAATATTTTAATTTGTTTTGTTGGAGATATTGAAATTAAATTGAACAATAGTAATTAGGTAAAATTTGCTAAAATTTTTTAATATTAAAAGTGTCAAACAATAAAATCATTAATAAATAATTCAGAATTAAAGTCAAGTGTAATATCTCATACAATCTCATTGCTGCACAAATAATCATAACTTTATATTACTTTAAATTTAATTTCATGTACAGTTACCTTTACACTTGACTTTAATTCTGAATTATTTATTAATGATTTTATTGTTTGACACTTTTAATATTAAAAATTTTTAGCAAATTTTACCTAATTACTATTGTTCAATTTAATTTCAATATCTCCAACAAAACAAATTAAAATATTTTCACAATCACACCACAACTAATACACAACTGACCAATTCTGGTTTAGGAAAATTGCACAACCAATCTTACATCTATTAGTTCTTGAACATCCAGAACAACATCTAATAATCCCAACTAAATTAAAATATACACTATTAATTAAAAATATAAAAATAACATCACTTTATATATAACTAACAATTTTTTTGGTTTCACGGTTTAAGGTCGTGTTTCCTTACTAATCCCCTCAAGATCCTGCCAATTATTTTGGTTTTGTTAATACATTACATTCAAATCAGTCCCTCTACCGTCTATCCCTTTAGCATAATATAGAGAAAAAGTATGATATTGAATACTACTATATTCTTCCCTTATACCGGAAAGTAAGTGTATATTTTATACTTAACATACTTTTGTTGCCACTACATTTGAATGCGTGCATGTATGTGAGTGTGAGGGTTGTAAACCATATTTACGTACATGTTAGTATTTATATGTATGCATAAATATATATACTTTAATATTGGCTTGATCATTACCCTTTTGATTTCAACCAGACCACTTAACTAACTCTGGTTTTTTGTTATTTGTAGCATTTAATTTTACTTTTACCGTGACCTGAAGATGCTGTGAATATTGTAGACAGCGAAACCGGTCGTCAGTTGTAAAATAAATTGTTTGTGAGAACGTCTCTCTTTTCTTTACTACAATAGTATGGACTCACACATGCAACCCATTCATTTTTTCTAAAAAACTTTCTTAAAAACTGTCTTCCGTAGGTACACTAAAAATTAGTTTGTAGACTTCTTATATGTATATTTTTATATGATTACACTGCCATATATCGCGAATCGAAAAAAATTCAGATAAAACTCTACTTTTCACGTAGAATCCTAATCTAATCTTATAAAATCCTAATACGACAAGTCAAGCTGTGTGTCCGGTTAGGTTTCGATATGTAAACATTGAATGACGTTTAAAAAACGTCATTTTATTTTGTTACATCTTTTTTATAACAGCTCCATAATGACTTTATGGTCTTGCATTTAAGATTTCAAAATTGCCCACCGCCCCACCCCCACGCGAAAATGTATAACCAACATAACCAACAAGGTTGTTAGCAGGTTATGTTTTTTCAAAACTGACGAACGATTCACATTGTTGGCCTTGATCTTGTTCACAATAGCCTGCATTTTGTTGAAACAATCTGAGGGTGGTGTTTGTAACTTCGGGCTATCAAATTCTGACTGTTTTGTTGTTTTTCTGTTTGTGTTTGTGTATTATGTGTTGTTCGTGTAATGTGTGGTTATGTAGTTTTATGTTTGTGTATTGTGTGTCACATATGTATTTTGTATAATTGTAGATAATATGTCACTGACTGTCTATTAAGTAATCCGCCATTGTTGGTATATTATTCTTTAACTTTTTCTTTGTCCCATTCTTTAACTACGCTCCTTGTCCCATATATTTTGAATACCTGGGAGATTTTTTGAAGTCTCTGCTTTTGATGTATGTTTCATGTTCATTTATTCTGACACTTAGTGGTCTTATGGTTTCTTAGACATAGAAATTTTTGCATTCACAAGGTATTTTATTGGTTGGTACATCTTTCTTGTGTGTTGTTGGGTTTAATTTTCGACAGGATAGTCCGATAGTGGCTCAAACCCATAGAAACATAATATTTAACTTACCACAAGAACATTTAGGAACCTTTTCAAATAAATAATATTGCAATTTTTATGAAAATTTGTGGAATCTAAATATCCCATTCTCTTTTCCCATCCAATAAAAATTCTAAAGTTCCGGTGAATTAAAAATTTTAATTCCAAAGAATCAACCAAGTAAGTGTTAATAGTAAATTGTTATCTTTTAAAAAAATAAGAAAATAAAAACATAAAAGACAAACAAATAAAAAAATAAAAGAAAATGACTAAAAAAAATAAAGGACAACAGAGAGATAAATAGTAAATAAATGATTAAAAAAGTAATTAAAAAACAAGAACTGAAAAAATACAAAAAAATTGGAACCATAGATAAAAAACGAGAAAAAATATGAAGATTTAACACACATCCTATAAGAATGTGAGAAACAACAATATAATATTGCATGCTTTTATGAGCACATGAAAAAATACAAAAAAATGGAACCATAGATAAAAAACGAGAAAAAAATATGAAGATTTAACACACATCCTATAAGAATGTGAGAAACAACAAGATAATTTTGCATGCTTTTATGAGCACTTGCGAAAACTAAATGTCTGCTTTCCATTTCAATTAAATTAATTAATTTTCTCTGGAAACATAGTAATTTTCAATTGTAATTTTAGGTTAATTAGAAAATGTAAATATAAATTTTAAACAAATTTATTTAGGTGAAACATCAAGACCATTAAACGTTAGAATAAGTGAACATCAGTCTTACATTAAAAATAGAGAATTTGATAGATCTCAAATATGTCAACACGCATGGGATAATGAACATAGAGTTCGGTGGAGAGATTCAAGTATAGTCCTGAAAGAATCAGATAGTAAAAAGAGAAAAATCAAAGAAGCGGCTCTAATTATGCTAAATGAAACCAACTGTGTCGCAAATTCCTCGGTAGAATGCAGTAGGATGTGGTTACCCATACTGAAAGAGGAAGTCAATAGAAAGAAAATACCACGATTAGTAAGTCAATAACATATTAAATTAGTACATATTTTATATTTTAGTATTACTTATTGTATATCTAGGTATTATTAATATTATTTATAATTTAAACATATTAAAGTCAGAATTTGGTATTAGTTTCTTGAGAGTAAATTAAATGTAAGACCAAATACTTACGATGACGGGATAGTATCACGAGGTTTTTTCCTGGTTTTCCCTCGTGATTTACTATGGAATCTCTAACGCGAGAAATTTATTGTCATCGTTGCATTTGGTTGTCTTTTTAAAGACAGATCACATGCTATGATTTTTTTGTGACGGATATTCTTGAGTGGGGTTGATTTCATGTAATCAAATGAACTATCTTTCAGTAAAGTCGTCCCAGGAACGCAACTCATAAATATTGGCAATATCATTTTAAAGTCTTCTACTTTAAAATGTATAATATATGTCTGAATTGTCAATATAAATGAGTCAGATTAAATAAATTATTAGAATAATATTTTACTTAGCAACAATATTTTATTTAATTTAGTAGTGTTTTGTATTTTGACAACGACACCCGATTTGGGCGTCGAAACGTTAATAAAATTATTTTTTTCAATTTAATTGTGGCTTATTTCCCATATTAATAGTTAATCATAAAAATGCCACAAGGAAATGGCTTAAGAACAACATTAAACAAAATATTTTAGGTACTAACCATGAAATTAAGAGGAAACTTCAAAGCAATCTGCGAACTACGCCGATATTGTAATTAACTATATGATACGTAAAAAGTAGGTATTTACAAAAAATAAAAAAAAAAAAACAAAAAATACCACACACAATAAAAATAAGTAAAACCTCTGTTAACCGAAACCTTTTAAACCGAAACATCGTTTAACCGAAACGGCTAACAGTTTTAATAATTTCGTCAATAAAAAGTAAATTTTCATACAAGTAAACATCACCAACATTGTTTTCATACAACTAAAGAATTCAATTAAATATACAACGCATTACGAAATCACCCCATAGTATGTTTTAAGGGTCCCGGTGAATTCGTAACTATTTTAATCCCCCACCCTAATTACAGGCCAATTGGTAACTCTGGCCCTCAGGTAATTTTTGGGTAACCAATCAACTACCGGTGAATTCGTAACTAAATAAAGGTATAATCTTTTAGACTTGAAATAAACATATGGAAAATATCTTTGCTTTTAAATCATCAGATGGATTTAAATAATTTATCATTGCTAAACATCTAAATATTGAATTTAGAATTACTTGAAAAAACCAAGCTCGTGTAGAGCTATATACTTGATGGAAATAATATTTATAACACGTGTTAATGAAACACTATAATATTGTTTCAATTATTTTATTAAGATATTTCAATTTTTGCTATTTTTTATAGGTACACACATATTATACAAATATAATGTTTTTAAGCAAACCAAGAAACATTCGGTTTAGATTTAAGGTATAAGATTTAATCAATGGTTTCAAATTCACCTGAAGAAAGTTTGGCAGGTCAGGTAATAGAAAAGTTACGAATTGGCCGGTGTACATTCTGATTTGAAAATTTTTGTCATTAAAAGTTACGAGTTGGCGCGTGTCCTGTTTTAATACCAACTTTAACCAAGAATACTATGTAATTTGATACAACAAGAATACAAAAAACAATGTTATTTTTAACCGAAATTCTTGTTATCCGAAACGGCCTGCCACCCAATTATTTCGGTTAATGGAGGTTTTACTGTATATATTATAACTCTATCAAAAATATTACAAGGTGATTAAAAAACAAAACAAAAAAACCGTTTAAAAAACATAAAAAAAGGGAAAAGTCAATTACTTTTTTTAGTTTAATTTCACTATTAATTAGAGCTCTGATTTTTTATTGATAAGGTCATTTTAATAATGAGAAAAATGAGAAAAATGATTTGACTCGGTGAATCCTTTCTTGAAACTCACTCTACAGTTTGTACTTGAACTCTTAAAACTCGTTCTACAGCTCCACTCCATTGCTATGTGCATCATATTTAAAAAATGAGTTATAAAAGTCATATTTTGTGTTTTTTTTTTAATTTAATTTACGTTAATTTATTTTTTGAGTCAACTTTCAAAAGTGATCATGGCTAACGAACCAGAATGAACTTCCGCCAAATAAATCCGTGCAGTCACGAGATATTACTGCAAGAAATTACCTTTCAGTGCTTGTAAAATATTGTTTTGATATCAAACAACACCTTCGATGCTGTGGGTTGGATCGGTCTTTTAGCGAGAGAAAAAAATTAGATTAATCTGATCATTTCCAGCACGATCAGATAAATTGGACTGTCTCGCTTCGGATGAAGTCCGGAAATTTCTTGGGATGTTATTTTTTCCACAATTAAGCACTGTCATGAACGGTTACGGGATTCGCTCGCCGAAGGGTAGAGGATACTTCGTGAGATATTGGCATGTATCGTTTAGTGCGATAAGATATTTATGGTTTTTAGGAGTAGTGATTTCTAAAAAAAGTTAGAGATGGGAGATATATTTTTAAAATACTGTAACTACTGTGAGAACAAAAATTACCTTTAGGCCGAAAATGCAGAAAAATGATAACATCTCTATAGTGAGAAGAATAATAGATATCAAAATTATGAAGGGAGTGTAACTATTTTTATTATTGTGGCACATTTGAATCTACATTAGCATAGCAAATCTAACAGATGATATAACAATAACAAAACCTAATCAAAGAGACAAAATAGAGAGAGAGCAGAAAAACAGTAAAGACACGTAGAAACAGTAAACAATCAATGAAAAAAAAACAAAGCCTGGACCACAGTCTTTACCTGGCGCTTGATACGGGATAAGATTTTGAGACGAAGGATTGTATGAATTTGGCGATATTTTAGAAAAACAATAAAAAAGCAACAAAGCCTAAGAAAAAAAAAGTTTTTTTAGCCAATTTTTTAACAACAATAAAGGATAAGATTGTGAGTACTGACACTTTTCTTTGCCTAACCATTGCAAAAAAAGAAGTTGTTAAAAAGAAGAATAGATTTATGGAAGTGAAACAAATGTCAGACGAATGGAGAAGCAGTATATTAACACCTGTTTACAAAAAAAGAGATATACAAAATCTACAAATCAGGCCCATAAAACGATTTATAACGTCATGAAAATCTGGTAGAGAGTAATAAACGGATAAGTAAAGATAGGCAGATCAATAAGAGATGTAAATCACGTTGTGAAATAAAAGAGATGAAACTAGTAGGGTTTGGAAATTATCAATAGAGAGCTATAAATCTACATTCTTTTGATAGTTTCTTACCTGTAGACGTATCGGAGGAGTTTGACAACTGCCACAGGAGAATTCTATAAACTTCTCCTGTTACAGTTTGACTCCGATACGTCTAAAGGTGTGAAACTACGAAAATAATATAAATTTATAGGTTTCTAACGATAATTATACACCTCTACTAGTTTTATCTCTTTTTATTCCACAACGTATTATGTTTTTCGTATTTTGCTTTATTTGCCGGTTATTAGCGTACTCATCACTGTATACAGTAGTGCTAATAACCGGCAAAAGAGCGCAATAGATGGAAAACATATTAAGTTGTGAGATAAAAAGAGATAAAACTAGCGGAACTGGGAAATTTAGCGATATTAACCTATAAATTTACATTATATTGATTGTTTCCCACCTTTACACGTATCAGAGGAGTATGTCAACTAAAACTGTCACTGCGACAGTGTAGTTGCCAAACTCGTCCGATACGTCTAAAGGTGGGAAACAATCAATATAATGTAAATTTATAAGTTAATATCGCTAAATTTCCCAGATCCGTTAATTTCATCTCTTTTTATCTCACAACTTACTACATTTTCCATCTTTTGCGCTATTTTGCCGGTTATTAGCGCGCTCATCACTGTATACATACCAGTGATTACAAAGTTGTTTCGTATTGTATGTTTTAATTGTTATTATTATAGAGATCTGCACACTATGTATAATTATTACAAAACAACTAAAATAAAAGCGAGAAGATATCATAAACAGACCTCGTTTGAATAGAAGTTTTACTAAACGCACACAGCGTTTACTTTGTTGTTATAATATTGTTATTCATTATATTATTCTTATAAAATCGTATATTGTATATTGAAATATGAAACAATTACAGCGTGGTGAAATATGTCATGTATAAAATTTTATAAACGGGAAATTTTGCAAAAGTTTATATTGAATTTATTTGTCGTGCATAATTTTTAATTTAGTGACCAAAAATGTCGTTTTATAGTCCAGAGCGGATCTGTTTTGAGGTGGACGTTGAGAGGTGACTCTAATTTTTTTGCAGAAATTGCTTGGAATTAACCCATATAATAGACCAAGAGGCAGCGCTGAAAAATCTATTTCAATTTACTACAGCTAGATTTTTCACAGTTGATTACTGTGAGTGTGTAGAGAAACATACTGCGGTCGGTCAAGCGAAACGTAGAACAGGGGTTACTGAGAGGGTATCAAAGTTGCTTTCCTACGAAGGTAATTATTTCCATTTACTAAAGCTGAAAATCAGTACACACGTTCTAAATTAAATATAAATAAAAGTTATTATAGTCGGTCAGCTGTATGACGGGACAGAGCCGGTCGGTCGGCCGCAATAGTCGATTGAGGAAATGAAGCATTTTGGCTCGCAATTTTTTCGTCCAGGATGGATTTACTTGAAATTTTCACGGAAGGTAGGGAATAGTCCAAGGATAATTTTATATATCACGCCGCTATCACACGCTAAAACCTTGGGGTGGTTGGCACCCCATCTCGGGGGTGGAAATTTTTTATTACATTTTAATGTAATTCGATGGAAAATGTGATTCTAAGAAAAAAATGTTTTTTACATTTTCTTCGTAAAACTAATATTTTTCGAGTTATTCGCGCCTGAAAATAACAGTTTTTCGACGAAAAAATCGACTTTTTTAGACGGTTTTTTGAGAATACCTCGAAAAATATGCATTTAATCAAAAAAACTGTAGATATCGAAATTGTATCCTTTAGTAACACAAATCAAATTATTTTCCTATAATATCTTTAAGACCAATACAAACCGAGATACGGCATGTTAAAGGTTAGCTTTTTTCTTCAAATGCATAATTTGAAATATTCAAAGCCAAATAATGGGAAAAATTTGCATTTTTCGAGGAAAACTTAAATAATCTTTTTTCAAGTATGCAATTAGACCTTTCAAAAAATAAATAATAATAAAAAGTTTCTAGCATGAAAATTAAGCGACTTATAATCAAAAAAATGTCGGTACCTGCTTTTCTCTACGAAAAAATCAGTGAAAATAACCCCCTAACAACTTTCCTAATTCAAAATTGGTCTTCACCTTTCTGTAGTTCCTTTTATATTTATATTATAAATACACTCAAGGAGTTTGACCTATTTAAAATGCCTAATTTTGGAAAAATTGGAGTTTAAACAAAAATTGATTTTTTTGCAACTTGGTGTTTTTTACCTTTTACTTACTTCTAAATATCTCCGAAAATACTGAAGATACGAAAAAAATTTAAAATTACTAAATTGTAGCTTTTTTAATGACTAAAATTACCCTTGGCATAGATTTTCATTACAGTAAACAGTTAGCCAGTTATAGCTGTTAAAACCTCTATTTACCAGCAAACACCCCCTTATTCGAGCCCTTTAAACCTGTCCCAATTAAAAACTAAGGGATCTTATATTTATTAAGTGCAACAGGCCTTGAAGGCCTAGGGCTAAAATGTTTACATTTCTGATTACATAAATAATATAGTAAATAACTTAATATAACTTACATAACTTATAAATTTTATTTAAATCTTACGGATCTTACGGATCTTACGGAATTTAATTTACACAGTCTTATAGCTCTTTAAAAATCCAACAAAATCGTTTTTGAAGAAACTTTTTGTCGCCAAAAATGTATAGAATATTTTCCAGTTATTCTCAACAAACCCTCTTCGTCGAAAAACTGTTATTTTCAAGCGCGAATAACTCGAAAAATATTAGTTTTACGAAGAGAATGTAAAAAACATTTTTTCCTTAGAGTCACATTTTCCATCGAATTACATGGTTAAAATGTGATAAAAAATTCCCACCCCCGAGATGGGGTGGCAACCACCCCAAGGTTTTAGCGTATGATAGCGGCATGATATAGAAAATGATCCTTGGACTATTTCCTACCTTCTGTGAAAATTTCAAGTAAATCCGTGCTGGACGAAAAAATTGCGAGCCAAAATGCTTCATTTCCTCAATCGACTATTGAGGGCGACCGACCGGCTCTGTCCCGTCATACAGCTGACCGACTATCATAACTTTTATTTATATTCAATTTAGAATGTGTGTACTGATTTTCAGCCTTAGTAAATGGAAATAATTACCTTCGTAGGAAAGCAACTTTGATACCCTCTCAGTAACCCTTGTTCTACGTTTCGCTTGACCGACCGAAGTATGTTTCTCTACACACTCACAGTAATCAAATGTGAAAAATCTAGCTTTAGTATATTCACATATATTTTTCAGCACTGCCTCTCCGTCTATAATAATAATTGAGTTATCCTCCCACTCAAAAAGGTCCGGAACATTGTTTAAATAATCAAAATGTCAAAAAATGAATTAAAAATTCGATTTTTTTCTTCGTTTTTTGATTATAACTTTAAAAGTATTCACTTCCGAGAAAAGTTATACTAAAATAAAACTTGCGTAATTAAATTTCCTACAATACAAGATTGGTAAATTTTTTTTAAAATTGTTGCCCTTGTTGCAAAATAGCAATAATTGTGAAAGAAACATAAAAAACCAATTAATTGCATTTTACTTTTTTTCAACCATTTCTGATACACTTAGGACCTTCATATTTCACCCAGAAAAACTTTATGATATAATAAAACAATACTGTAAATTTAGTTAAGATCGGTTCAATAGATTTTGCAAAATAAATTTTGGAATCCAGCTTTCGCAAAAAACAATTCATTTTTTCAAAATGTTGCAGGACTGAAAATAAAGCAGAGAGCAAGTTTTTAGCAAATAGAAGAATACTGTATCTTTCATTTGCAATTTGCAAAGTTAAAATCGGTTATCTACCACGACGTCAGGAATTTTTTTAAATAAACATTAATTTTTGGTGCTACGCGCAAAATTTCTTCCAATCTTTATCTAATATACTATTTTCTTACTCTATATTATGTTGTATGTTCATATTTTATTTCCACAAAAATCAAACTAATTTGTTTATTGTTTGTGAAAAATTGTTTAAACAATTGCATATGTTTAAAAATAATACACTTTTATTTTCTAAGTTAAAATATATGAGCAAAGAAAGTTTTTGCTAAAAAAAGTGTTATTACAAAGGACATATTATGTGTTTTTATTTTGCAATAAACAAATTTATTTATTTATTTCGAAATGCCCAATCAGAGCAAATATATCCGCTGTCCTGGGCGTAGCACTAAAAATTAATTTTATTTACAAAAAATCCTGACGCCGTGGTAGTTAACCGATTTTAATTTTGTAAATTGCAAATGAAAGGTACAGTATTCTTTTATAGGTAAAAAAAATCAAATTGCTTTCTGCTTTATTTGCGGTGCTGCAATATTTTGAAAAAATGAATTTTTTTTGCGAAAGTTGGATTGCAAAATTTATTTTGCAAAATCTTTTAAACCGATTTTAATGAAATTTACAATATCGTTTTAACATATCATAAAGTTTTTCTGGGTAAAATATGAAGGTCCTAAGTGTAGCATAAATGGTCAAAAAACGTAAAATGCGAATACTTGTTTTTTTATGGTTTTTTCGAAGTTATTGCTATTTTGCAACAAGAGTGACAGTTTTTAAAATTCCCAGTTAATCCTATATTGTAGAAAATTTAATTACGCAACTTTTATGTGGGTACAATTTTTCTGGAAAATGAATACTTTTAAAGTTATAATCAAAAAACCAAGAAAAAAATCGAATTTTTCCTCAATTTTTTGACATTTTGATTATTTAAACAATATTCCGGACCTTTTTGAGTGGGAGTATAACTCAAATATTATTATATGAGTTATTTTCAAGCAATTTCTGCAAAAAATATGAGTCACCTCTCAACATCCCAATGTACTAATATTTTTACAGATGCGCCCTGGCCTATTAACGATGAAAATACTAAGCGTTGTTTGGTTTCTCATAAGGACAATATATTAATTCTTTTAGCTTGCAAATTAAGTAGAGGGCTAAAGAAGAATGTTGCTGTTTATGCTGTGGAACTCTGAGAACATATTTAAAAAAATACAAAAGAAAATATTTTATAAAAAAATTATTAAAAAAAACAAAAAGAATTATTTATTAGTAGAATAGTTTATTAAATATTAATATTAGTATCTATGTACTAGTTTTAGTATAAGATACGAAAAAATTACTAATAAAGTAAAAATTGTAAAATGGACGAATTGGCGATTTAGTGTCCCACATAAACTCAAACATTCGTATAAACCCAAACAACAATGTATTAATTCTTTCTCTATACCGACATCGTTCTGTCCTTAAACATTTGTTGGTTTCTATAACTCCCTCGCAGGGGAAGGGGGGACGAAAATCATAAATTTAACAAGAATCTGTATATCGTAGAAAAACATGTTTTAAACAAGAAAAGTAGGTTAGATAATTTTGAACAAAAATGTGTCTTAGCAATTTTTGTGTAGAATAAACCGTTCTCTCAGAAACAACGCTTGAAGCGACCGGTAGGTTTGAATATCAGTTACGGGGGCAAAATCATTTTTTAAATAAAATTTGTATTAATTCGACGGTAAAAACTCGACATTGATGAGGCAAAATTCAAAATGCATTTTAGAGGTGAAGAGTGCAGTTTTCGTATACAATTTTTGCATTTTGGCGCAAATGAAATCCGTTACCTATTAGATAAATAAACGTTCCACGATTTTTGCCATTTGACAAAATCCGAAAATTGCATACGAAAGCTACACTCTTCACTTAAAACGCATTGTCATCTTTATCAATAATACACTGATCAAAAGATCGAATTTTTACCGTCGAGTTGATACAAATTTATTTAAAAAAACTCATTTTGCGCGCGTAACCGACATTCAAAATCGCCGGTAGCTTCAAGCGTTAATTCGGAGAAAATTGTTCATTCTACACAAAAAGTACATACTAATAAAAATTTTTGATCAAAATTATCTCAGCTACATTTCTTGTTTAAAATAGTTTCTTCCACGACGTACATATTCTTGGTAAGGTAGGCGTGGCAAACTTTTTTGCATTCTCTTTAGAGTCTCAAAATTGTAAAAATTCAGCTTGTTCGTATGATTTTTTTAGAAGTCACATCTCTGAGGAGTGGAGTAAAAGTACTATAAAAAGACTGTATATACTTTTAAATATGTGTAGCGTGTAGAGAAATACTCGTTATTCAAATTAAGCACACTTGTTCCTGTAACCTCTTGAGAAGAAGTTACATTACAGTATAGTGCAGTCACTGAAGGTGGATATGAGCTATTACCTCCGATTTCGTTGAACCTCCATAAATTTGCATGAAAATTGGTGAGTAATTAGAGGATATCTCAAGGAACAAAGGTGGCATGGTGACAACTTGCGCTTTTACCCTGGGGGTGGATGCCACCCCTTCTCGGGGGTGAAAATTATTTTATTGAAAATAACCCCATAATTCAATAGAGGGACAAATTCTAAGCAAAATTTGTTATATAAATTTATTAAAATAAATCAAAACTTTTTGAGTTATTGAAGATCAAAGATTTTAATTTTTCTTAATAACTCAAAAACTATAAGTTTTTACAAAAAAGTTATTACCAAAATTAAAGCTAATAAAAAACGAAATAAACCCATTACTAGAGAAACCTTTTTATGTTAACTAAAAGTGAGTTATAGGTAATTGAATATATATTTTTTTCGGCGAGCAAAAAAAAATCTAAGCGTTTAAGCTGAAATAAC
Source organism: Diabrotica virgifera virgifera (assembly GCF_917563875.1). NCBI lineage: Eukaryota > Metazoa > Arthropoda > Insecta > Coleoptera > Chrysomelidae > Diabrotica > Diabrotica virgifera. The sequence continues at coordinate 246,976,530 of NC_065443.1, read as the reverse complement.
GGGAAAATGATGCATTTTTATAACATAAACATTTGTCAAAGTACTTAAAAATATCTATCAAATGAGCCCCCGAACATGTTCATAGCATTAAAATTTATGCACCAAAATTTTTTCAAAATTTATCTTTTAAGAATTTTTCCAAAAAATGTTTTTTTTAATAACTCCGTTTATTTTTAAGATATCAGGTTTATCTAAAAACTGTTTGAAAGTTAATTCCAAGGGCTATTTAACCACGTTAAATTTAATCTTTTAGGCCCCTTACTTTTTTTAAAAATGAAAGGTTAAATGGCCCCGGTTGCATGGTTTTCACAGCAAAATTTAAGATTTAAACGTTTCTATCTCGGTTATTTTTTACCCTATGGAAATAGTAAAACAGGTAAAATACTTGACACAGAAAAAACTAAAATTTAGATATATATCATTTTTTACGTATATTAAGTATTTTTGGAGTTATTATCAAAAGAATATGTAAATTACAATAATTTTAAAAATTATGATTTTTTTAAATTATATCTTTTTTTCAAAAAAAAATGCATTCTAAACCGGTTATAATTATTGAAATCATTACTTATGCTAATATAAAGAAGTTCTTGTAAGGATTACTATAAATTTTAATTTTTGTGGAGATGCGTATGTTTTATTTTTCACTTTTCCCTAAAAAATTCAAAAGGGTTCTTTTATTTTCATCATAACTTGCTTAATTTTGACGCTATTAACTTGTTCTGAAGCTCATTTAATAGGTACATATTCCAAAGTACGTTGACAAATGATTAGCAGGTATATTTTATACATTGCATCGTTTTCCCGTTATTTAAGCTTGAATACGTAGATTTGAGTATTCGTCGAAAAAAATACACATTCAATTGCCAATAACTCACTTTGAACTAACATTAGTTTAGTTCTTTAAGTGAGGAGTGTATTTAGTTTTTTATTATCATCAATTTCAGTAATAATAACTATTTTGTAAAAGCTTATAGTTTTTGAGTTATACGTGAAAAACCGATTTAAAACATGCATTTTTTTTACGAAAAAATAAAATCTTTAGTCTTTAATAACTCAAAAAGTGTTGATTTATATTAATAACTTTATATAACAAATTTTGCTTATAATTTGTATTTATGGTATTTTTTTAATAAAATAATTTTCACCCCCGAGAATGGGTGGCATCCACCCCCACGGTAAAAGCGCAAGTTGGCATCATGTCACCTTTGTTCCTTGAGGTATCCTCTAATTACTCACCAATTTTCACGAAAATCGATACAGGTTCAACGAAATCGGAGGTGAAAACCTTCAGTGACTCCACTAGTAGAGCATGTTAAATGTATGTAAATACAACAGAAAATTTTCATAACAGATAGTTCCAATTTATTTTATATACAAAAGATTGTCATTAAGTAAAAGTCTTTTCACACAATACATACACAAAACACGAATTTTGTATTAACAAACAGTGTACTTGTCCTGTTTTCTCCGGAAACTCAACATTAAGCCTGCTTACTAACATAAAAAACTACTTTCCAAGCCAAAAACTTTTCGTCCCTTTAGATGTGCCTACATCATAATCTGTTACACGCCATGTGAGAACATGTCCATTGAATGAACGAATCAATTATTCAATACTTGTTAAGTACATAATGGAACAGAAACTAATTGTTGGCATTTGTGAACCACTCGCCCGATTCGTGTACTCAAGACAAAGAGAATTATACTATAACTACTGTTGAGTGGAAGCGCTTAAATTTTGGCCCTCAACAACTGAAACTATAAGTAAAGGTATATAGTCAAGATTTTGAAGTGTGGCAGCATTCATTGGAAATAATTAAACCAAAAATTCAAATACACTCTGGACAAATGCTTCAGATAAGAAGATATAAGAAAGGCCGGGCCACGAAACCAATTCGTTTCGTAGGTATGTCTATGTAAGAACAACGTTGCCAAAGTAGAAAATTAGCAAAGTAGAAAAAATAATATATTTAATATTTTGGAAACGAACATAATAAACAAACAAATTATTTAAAAGAAAAAAACTTCACTATTAAAAATGTGATCTCATCTTTGTGCAGTTCATCATCATCTTCTTTATTGTATAAATTTGATATATTCATAGTTGTAATAATCATTTCTTAGTGTGTAAAATTGACACAACCCTTTTCAAGACAAATTGATTGGGATGAACGCATAATGCTGCCAAATTAAGATGGAGCTTCGCAGGACACAATGCCCAACTGAAGGATAAAACATGGAATCACGAAATACAATAATGGAGACCGTGGTTAGAAAAAAGACGTAGAGGAAGGCCACAAATGAGATGGCCTGATGACATAAAGAAGTTTAAATGACAACTGGAAACAGGTGGCGCAAAATAGACAACACTGGATTGAATTGGGGGAAGCCTATGTTCAAAGTTTATTAATTAAGGCTGAAGAAGAAGAAAAATGCATAATGCCATATAAAGTGTCTTTTACCAAGCGGTTCCTGCACTTCTTTATTAAATTCATTTTTGAAAATTGTCTTTTACATCTTGCATTTGAGTGAGATAAAGTGAAAACACAGATAAACAAAGACCCACTCCATTTATCCAGACTCCACTAATCTATTCGTTTGTACAGAATTCTACATATACTTATGAAGATCTTTTTGCTTGTAACTATCGCACCAAAGAAGTTCTGGAGTAGTAACATGTGAAAAACAAAAATGTCCTTTTTTCACTACTAGCGAGAAATTCTCACCATTCCTCGTATAGAAAAATAATTTGCAAGGACTCTTACAGCAATAACACTCTGACGTCATTCCTATTTATACTGTTTATCTAAAAAACCAATTTGGGCTTGTTAACAATGAAAACAAACAAGCAAGGCAACGTTTTTGAGTCGGTTTCTCTCTCGTCTAGCCCTTCGGCAGTTCTCACTGATTAACGGTTTCATTATTGATCTCGCCAGTTAGTTGTGGAACTAACGTATCGGAAAAATACTTTTTCTCGGTATAGTTCAAAGAATAGCGCCTCAGAGATTTTTGAAGGAGTTCCCGCCCATCTCTTCTGTGCTGTTATCTATGTGCCGTGACCGAGTTCACAGTTAATAGAAATTAAACTGCTTGGTGGATTTTTTAACTTTAACCAATGCAAAAATTCATTAGTCAGGGTTGTTGGTAGCTGAAAAAATTTAGTATTTTCTAGGGATATTATTTATATATTCTCAAGTGCAAAATAAACGCAACATGTGGTTAATAACACTGGCCTTCGTCAGTTTTGAGGTGGTTACTTTTATAGGTGATCTTTTGTATTTCATGTATGCTGAATTCAAAAATGCAATTGGACCTCGTTATGCAACAAGGAACCAACTAACAGTTTTTCGAAAATGGAGTTATTGGTTCGTACAGACTGTAAATAATACTATTCACGTTCTGCAATAACGAACCAAATGTTCTGGTACATCATAGGCATCTACTGGACGATAGAGCCATATTGCAGATTAAATTCGGTTGTACGCCATTGTACGGGTTTTCAATTCCGAACCCTTTGGTTCCTTGTTGCAGAACAAAGACAAAAAAAGACACCAGCAATAAAAATGTCTTTAGGCCTTTGAAATAAAAATAAAGAGTATTAAAGACAATGAAAAATAGGATATTGTTATAAAACATGAATTTCATTTGGAACAAGGTGAATTTCGAAGAAAACAAATGTAACTTGATTTAACCAAGGCAATACAAGACGAAAAACGCTTCCTTTATCTCGCATATCTTCCAATATGATATTTTACAAACGACAGTTATGCGTATATAATTGCGAAAGTTGCGCAGGTAAGCAAGAAATCTACTTTTCATTTATGGCTCGGATAGGCAGGCCGTAAAGCTGAAGAAGTGGGGTCTTGTTGAAAAAAAGAAAAGTAGGACCAACGAGACAATAAGTTGGTTTAAAATTAAAAAAATAAAATATGTAAAGATAACCCTTATTTTTTAAGACGTACCAAGATCATGAGGAGTATAAATAGGTAATTATAAAAAGGGAACAGGAATAGAACCTTCAACTGGGTTACAGTTTGTCATGTATTTAGAACCATTTCGGCCAAGGAAAATCAGTTTCCGAAGCAAAACTTAAAGATATAAAAATGTACCTTCATTTAATTCAGGACACCAGGATTTTATACAAATTTTATAGCAGATAATACTATCTTCGAGGATACAGATGGATTAAACAGTAATACAAATTTCGAACCAAGTGATTTTTTTCTACTGTAGGAGTTAATTTTGCAGTTGTTTCTTTCATTATTGCATTAATGCCCATTAATAAAACGTTTTTCTTGAATATCTCCAAACTAACTTAATGTCAATTGGTTCCTTGTTTCATAAGGGGGTCCAATTTATCTTTATCAGGTTTATTTACTATTTAAAATTTTCTGAAAGTCAAATTATCAAAATAAATGAAAGAGCACAAGAACTATTATTACTGTCATTGTTTGAAAACAGATTTACATTTTAAAATATTATACACAAATTTAGCAATTTATTTCAAAGTTATCTTTTTATAACAGCTATTTGTTAATAAATGATGGTTTCAAAGACTTTCTGGCGTGTTTTTCGCTTGTAACGTCCCTCGTAAGAAGCCAGCAATAATCTGCAAGCATGGTCAGCTCCCAGAGGCCCTGGTATACCTCTTCCATTACTGAAATGTCCTGATGGAAGCGCTCCCCTTGTTTTTCACTGTAAAGCCTGCAGTTTTCAGGGAAGTAGTTCAAATGAGAGCTGAGAAAGTGCATCTTTATAGACATAATATGTGAGCCAAGAGCATTAAGTTCTGAAGGAGTTCCTCTACAGTAGACATAGTTCTGTCTCTTATACTTGTCCAGAAAGTTTTTAATAATGGACTTCAATGAAAGCCAAGCATTTCCCTGTTTTGTCTGCATACTTTCATCGAATTTAGAGACATACATAAGTTCCGTAATCTGAGAGCCATCAAAAATGACCGTCTTTAACTTGGCTTCACTAATACGTGGGAATTTTTCTCTCAGAAATGTAAAAGTTTTATTATTTGTATGTTATTTTGTGTAAAAGATGTTATTTTTGATATCCGATCCGATACTGTAACTTTACCACAAATGTAGCAAAACTGATCGGGAATATTATTGCACTTGCAATATATTGTGTAAAAAACACTCAGGTAGTAAGTCCAAACAACCTGTAACTAATTATGACAAGCATTCCTCATCTTCCACCATTACACTCCTATAGAGTGGCCATATTTTTGCTCATCCACTATTGCCAACAATTGCTAGTACTGAACTGTGAACTGTGATTAATGGGAGAAAAGTTCATTTTCTAGGAATGTACATCAAAACAAAATCAAAAATATTTTATTCACTGAAAGAAGTATTTAATAAATACTAATCATCATAATTATGTATTCTACTTTGTATATAGGTACTATAAATTTCACACGAATATAGTTCCTTCGTCACAAAATTAGCATATTGGATCGAATCATCCGAATTAGATACAACAACGAGCTTTATCAACTTTATAAGGAAACACTCCTGTCAGACTTCATTAGAATACAAAGATTACAATGGGCCGGACATGTGATAAGAATGGAAGAGGATCGGCTACCAAAAAGAGCAATGAACGCTAGAATGCAGGCAAAGAGACCAGTTGGAAACCCAAGAAAGCGTTGGGAAGACACAGTAAGCAGCGATGCACAAGCACTATAAGGAGTCCGTGTATGGAGAAGAGCAGCCACAGTCAAGCAAGGGTGGAGGCAAAAAATAAAGGAGGCCAAGGCTCAATTTGGGTTGTAGTGCCGTAGAAGAACAAGAGGTTACTTATCTGCCTCATTGTTTAGTTTAACTGGGAATCTAAGCAGTTTGTGTTGTAATATAATATAATATCAAAGAAACAATTAGAATTATATAATATTAGACGAAGAAGAAATCAAGTAAATAATATCCAACCTCTATGAATTTTAATAAGAAATTATACAAAAAAAAATAAAATTACATATAAAAATATAAAATAAAATATTGGAATAATTAAATAAATATTTATATAATAAATAATTAAAAATTAATATCAAATATAAAATAAAATAAAATAAATCAAAAATTAAAAAAAAATATTAATCAAACAAAAAAAAAATTAAACTAAAAACCTGAAATTTTAAAACTCAATGGTCTGAGGCTCACCGAAATACCATTGAGAATATCATAAAGTTGATTAGACCTGCACTTAAAATTATTCGTGACTATTTTTAGATGAATAGTGCTGGCATTTCTCATCTGAGAATGAGAAATGGGAGCACTTTTATAAAAATTATATGTTAAAAAAAAGTAATAATTTATCTTTTGTTTATTAGTTTTTGTTTAGTTGCTGTTATTTGTTTATTAGAATTGTTTACAATTTGTAGTTTTCATAATTAGTAGTAGATTAGGGCTATTGTTAATTAGTCAAATAGAAAAAATTCTTAAAATAATAATATTGTAATAAACTACTGTAATCCCATCAGGAAACGACCTGGATTAGTCACAAGAGGCCAGGTCAATTGTATAGTACTATAAATAAATAAATAAATAAATAAAAAAAAAGTTTGTGTTGTTACCATTTAGCCAAATAGCCACAATCACCTTCACCAACCTAGCGATTCGGACTTTAGAGACGGAAAAGTTCATTTGATGTACATCCGTACCATTCTCTCAGTTTGCACAATCTTCTACGTCTCTCTGTGTTTCTTTATCCTCAAATCTTTCCCTGTATAATCAATTGGAGCAAATATTCAAATTTTCTTGTTTGGATTGTATTTAAAAGTTCCATTTCTTTATTCATCCTTCTCAGAACCTCTTTGTTTGTGACGTGTTCTGTCCTTTTCTATGGTGTTGAATCATGGACCTTGAACGAAGATATGTACCGAAAATTGGAAGCACTTGAGATGTGGCTATATCGGAGAATTCTTAAAATTCCATGGACTTATCGGGTCACAAATGAGGTGGTCCTTAGAAAAATGGGGAAGAACCAAGAGGTACTAACCACCATCAGATCTCGAAAGTTGGAATACTTTGGACACGTTATGCGAAATGATATGTCCTCCTACAAGCCATCATGCAAGGAAAAATATTTGGAAAGCGAGGTCCAGGAAGAAGAACATCCTGGTTAAATAACCTCAGAACCTGGCTCAACACAACATCATTTTTATTTATTATTTATCATTATTTATCATGTATAAATAATTATGCTAATGTTTGTATTACTGAATAGAGAATTGAATAACCTTTCAAACGAGCTATCACATGGCTCCTATTCTCATCTAAAAAATCATCGATTACGTCATCACGTCACGGATGACGTCACTAGTATGATATATATGTCCAAAAATCACAATTTAAAATAAAAATCGACTTACTTATTTCGAGTTTTTTTCCTAAAGTCACTGGTTTACGAAATAATGAATTTCTTCCAACCTCTACAGTGCTCACTGTATAAAATCATCTACAAAACTCTTCACTCACCTCACAAAAAAGGTTTTGAACCGGTGCCTGGCGCTGGCCAGTGTAATTTTTCAAAATTTGGGTTTTATTTTATTTTAATTGTGGTTCAATTCTAATAATTTTTTAACAAACTGTTTGAATTTTAGTCATCGTACAGGAAAATTAAAAGGTTGTTGTATAACCGTCATTTTCAAACACCGCAACCCATAACTATAACCATGCACTTTAAAAGAAGTGAAATAAAATTGCGGATTTTTGTAATGTATGAAATAAATAAAAATTTTACAAAAAATAAATTAATCAGTACATACCTTAGTAATAACCAATATGTATAAGCTTTCTTAAGTCTGTAAACCATTCGTACAAGCCTTACCTGAAAAATAAAAACGTGTTTCAGAAATAAAATAATATGAAAAATTAGAAATATACAGTAAAAACAGCAAATTGACTTCGATCAATTGATATTTATTAATTATTAATTTTAAATTATATTTTAAATTATTAATTTTAAATATGTAGGAACAAAAGAATTGGATTTGCACGAAAAATTGAATTTTTGTTTAACGACGGTCTACACCTTCGGCAAAGAATTAAAGATTTGCATGAAATTTTAGTATGTTATAGTTTACTTTAAAAAACTAAGACTTGGTTTTTAAAAAATTGTTTTACCGTGCCGTTTAATTATTATTAAGGGTCAAAGTTAAGTTTTAGCATGGGCTCTTATGGGAATTCTTAAAAAGTTAATAACTTTTGACCCAAATTTACGATTTGTGCTTAAATTAAAGGTTTTTTTGTAAGGAATAACATTAAAAAATGAGGATTGTTTACCGTACCATTTATTTTTAATTTATTTATTATAATTAATTCCGTAATTTATTCCGTAATTTATCATAATTTATTTTTATAAAGTATTCAATACTGAAACATATGATTTGAGTATTCTGCTATAAATGCATTGTTACCAACTTTCGCTTGCATATAAATTTTCCCCCTTTCCTCTGAGAGGCATACCCCGCAACGAAGGTGTAGAACGTCGTTAAAATTTGAAGACTAATGGTACCGGCACCTATCGAGAAAAAGTCAAGTGCAGTAGCCTAATTACATAGATCGCAGAACAATAGCTTTAGTGCTTCCCATACTTGAAACATTATAATGGTGGAGCCACAGTAAAATCTAATGCCGTTAATTAACGCATTATTTGCCACCTCTGTAATGCAAATACTGCGTTAATTAACGGCATTAGACGTTACTGTGGCCCCAGCATAAGAAATCATACACGGTAGAATTGTAAAACTCTTGAAGATTTCAAGTATAAATTTTTGTAACATCCTTAGTAGTCGCCAGATTTGGCTCCTTCCGAAAAGTTTTTCGTGAAATAAAGAGATGATACAGCAGCAAATGCGGCACGATAACATTGTTGATAGTGAAAAACCTAAGACGTTGGTAAACAGAGTTTTTCTGTAACACTTTTTTATGTCTCTTTGGATCCTTTTTTCTCGTTTATATTATTCTTAGTCAATTCCTCTTTCCTTGTCTGGAAACATTCACAGCAGTTTTTTAGCTGTGCAGTTTTGAGATATTAAGATTTTTACGTTAATTGTTATATGTATTTCTCTAGGCCCTAGGCCATCTCTGTGGCATTATAATACCGTTGAAACTTTATATTAAAAGATAATTAAAAACCTCAGTAAAACATTAACTCTTATAAAGAAAATAACAGTCTGCCGCACTATAATCTCTATAACTAGCTTCAAGGGACGTGGAAGAGGAAATAATTACAGCGAGTAGATTCCAACAAACCGAAAAAAGTCGAAAGAACAATAAGAGAGACAGAAACAAAAATGTATACCTGCAGAGGCGATCTCATTTCACATTTAAAAAATTTAAGTTTATTAAAATGTTCATAGCGGCAGAAACACACCTTAACCTAGAAAACAGATTATAAAATACGAGATATAAGACAACAAAATGGTAATTCAGATGTAGGTAATCATATTTCTTACGTTTAATGAATCATTGTGTATTTTACAAGTAATTGATTGTACTGGATATAATTGGTAACAATAGAATACTTCTTATTATCAATTATTTGTTTAGTCTAAGATCCGATATAATAACGACCTTCACCGATCGGTTTAATGGATAAAACTATTTGATATGTCATTTAGTAATACCTATGTTAATAATTATAAAAAAAGGGGTTTTTAATGTCAGACTTCTTTAAAATTTCAATATAATTTTAAAATTGATGTAATTAAATCAACGGCGCAAAAAATTAAAATGAACCTTTAATCACAGTTTTTTACGCTCTTTTAAAATGCGCAGACAAATTTTCAAAATTCCAATATACAGGGTGTTGGTTCAAGGTCACAATTACTTTATATTTTTTTGTTAATCCGGACCTGGATTTTTCTTGTTATTAGTAATTGTATCGTTCCAATGTGGTAAATAAGGATTGATTATTTTTAAAATGAGTATTTATTCATTAACTTTAATAATTTATAACTAAAAGTTAATATTACCTGCTTTTTAATGTCAGAGTTCTTAAAAAATTCAATATAATTTTAAAATTAAAGTCATAAAATTGTCTGACCGAAAAATTGAAGAGAACCATTAAACTTACTTTTTGTGTTCTCTTCAAATATGCAAACAGATTTTTAAAATTTGAATATACAGGGTGTTGTTTTAAGGTCACAATTACTTTATAATTTTTTGTTAATCCGGACCTGGATTTTTCTTATGGTTAGTATGTCGTTCGTTTGGGTTTTGAATGAAACATGTGTGCACCAAATATCAAAAAAATATATAAGGTGGTTCTAAAGTTATGGCTTAGGAAAGAAATGGGCAAAATCGATAAAACACCCTGTAACTCGGTCATAAAAGTCGGTAGGGCAAAACGTAGTATATCTAGAACCGTCTCGGTGACCTCTATTCACCGTTAAAGTATTTCCGTTTCACAATGAAACACCCTGTATAATCTGTTATGGTCTTAGTTCTATAGCATGGGGTACAATTGATTTACTCATTAGAGTTAGAGTATATTTTTACAGCATATATTCGGCCGAAGAAGGGTAGAACTGATGTAACACATACATATTTAACTTGAAAGGCGTATTCTATTTTATCCTAGATTGTTTAAAAGCTATCTTTATGCACGAGAGAGTAATAACCATGAATAATAAATATTTTTAAATGGAAATTCTAGTATACTGGCTGTAAGAAATGTTTCAATTTCAACTCGATGCTTGCTTGAAATTAATGAACTTTTTATTTCAAAAAGGAGCATAATTAACTTGTTTATCAAAAAATGAATAGTAATAGTGCAGTTAGTGAGGGTATTTGGCTCCAAATTCCATCCTACTGCATCAATTTCTAAAAACCATGACCTGGCAGGCATCAGCCCTGCACGTGTATTTACCAGGTAAATCGAAAAGTGCATAATTTAGGGGAAAAATAAACTTTCTCCTGTAAAGTTTAAATTTAAGTATGTGTTTAAGTAAGTCATTTAGAAGAAATGTGTACAATGACAGGCGATTCTGAACAGCATAAGACCTTGCCAGGCGAGAGGAAAGATTAGGGGTTTTTCCTAAAATTATTTTTTTTGCATCGAACTAAATTTTTTTAGTGTTGTTCTGAAGCTATTTCCTTGTGGCATTTTTTTATGATTAATTATTTATATGGGAAATAAGCCACAATTAAAATGAAAAAAATAATTTTATTAACGTTTCGACGCCCAAATCGGGTGCCGTTGTCAAAATACAAAATATTACTAATAAACAAAAGTGTTGTTGCTAAGCAAAAAAAAATTCTTCTAATAATTTATTTAATCTCACTCATTTATATTGGCAATTCAGACATATATTATACATTTTAAAGTAGAAGACTTTAAAATGATATTGCCAATATTTATGAGTTGCGTTCCTGGGACGACTTACTGAAAGATAGTTCATTCGATTACATGAAATTAACCCCAACTCAAGAATATCCGTCATAAAAAATTATAGCATGTGATATGTCTTTAAAAAGACAACCAAATGCAACGACAGTAAAATTCTCGAGTTAGAGATTTCATAGTAAATCACAAGGGAAAACCAGGAAAAACCCTGTGATACTATCCCGACATCGTAAGTATTTGGTCTTACATTAATTTACTCTCAAAAAATAATACCAAATTCTGACTTGTAACATGTTTAAATTATAAATAATATTAATAATACTAGATATATATACTACTAAAATATAAAATATGTACTAGCTCGATATTATTGACTTATTAATCTTGGTATTTTCTTTCTATTGATTTCCTCTTTCAGTATGGGTAACCACATCCTACTGCATTCTACCGAGGAATTTGCGACACAATTGGTTTCATTTAGCATAATTAGAGCCGCTTCTTTGATTTTTCTCTTTTTGCTATCTGATTCTTTCAGGACTATACTTGAATCTCTCCACTGAACTCTATGTTCATTATCCCATGCGTGTTGACATATTTGAGATCTAAACTAAACCTAACAATGATCAAGAAAGAACAAAGAATTGCATTTATAAAATACCTTGTGAATGCGAACAATTTTATTTAGGTGAGACATCAAGACCATTAGACGTTAGAATAAGTGAACATCAATCTTATATTAAAAATAGAGAATTTGAGAAGTCAGAATTTGGTATTATTTTTTGAGAGTAAATTAATGTAAGACCAAATACTTACGATGTCGGGATAGTATCACAGGGTTTTTCCTGGTTTTCCCTTGTGATTTACTATGAAATCTCTAACTCGAGAATTTTACTGTCGTTGCATTTGGTTGTCTTTTTAAAGACATATCACATGCTATAATTTTTTATGACGGATATTCTTGAGTTGGAGTTAATTTCATGTAATCGAATGAACTATCTTTCAGTAAGTCGTCCCAGGAACGCAATTGGCAATATCATTTTAAAGTCTTCTACTTTAAAATGTATAATATATGTCTGAATTGCCAATATAAATGAGTGAGATTAAATAAATTATTAGAAGAATTTTTTTTGCTTAGCAACAACACTTTTGTTTATTAGTAATATTTTGTATTTTGACAACGGCACCCGATTTGGGCGTCGAAACGTTAATAAAATTATTTTTTTCATTTTAATTGTGGCTTATTTCCCATATAAATAATTAATCATAAATTTTTTTAGGTTTTTTGAATCATTCCAAACAGAAAAGGTCTTTAGTGACTTTTCTCTTAGGCTAATAGTCTTTGTTATATGTATAAGCAATTAAAAATTTTGAAAATTTCGAAATCGGCCATTTTTAACCCTAAATCGGACATTTAAGTAAAAATTTCAATATGTATTTCCAAGATAGGTAGATATTGTTTAAACATTGATTGATGAAATCCCGAAGAGTTTTTTGCAATACAATATCGAAAACCCCTTCCAATTCCAGCTTGAATATTTTTTTTATTTTACTTCAAATAATGAAAATCATTTTGTAAGGAATACCTATTACTGAATTACTTTGAGTTACAATGACATGCCTATGAATTGCACAGAATTTGAACTTTGCCAATTTTTTCCTGATATAAAATTTAAGTATAAAGTAAACAATAAAAAATCGAAAATTCTGAAATCGACTTCTTATCTGGAGGTCAATAAAAATAAGTGTCAATAAAGATAATCTATTTTACAATGTGTGGCTTATTTGAAAGAGATATTTGACAAAAAATGAAATATAAATAAACTTTTAAAGAAACTTTTCTCTTTTCCATCTTATGTATGTAACCAACAGAATACCGGAGATCGATTATAAATAAAAAACAAAAGGTTCGCTTCGTGCGATACATTTTTGTTACCCCCAAACAAAAAAGTCATTCGGCGAATGGCTGGAAGGTTTATCTGCAGAGCAGTAGGCACTCAGCAATTCGGTTTTGTGGAATTCTCGCCTCCATTCAAACACCCCTGCCTTTCAAATTTAGTCTCGACAAACCTTTCATTCTTTTTCTCTGTTTATTTTCTTGTACTTCATGTCCTACGTGAGAAATCATTGATAAACAACTTCAGATTAGAGACGGAATACTAAGATCTGCCACCGAGTCAGGGTTTTCGGAGGATTGGCAAAGGTTTGCGTATCTCTTATGGAAGGCTTTGTTGCCAACACAATAAAACGTAAGAAATGATGTTTTAGTTTTGGGAGATATCGGTAGATACTTTATAATTTGTGAGTTGAGTAGAGATAAATACGATCATTTGTAGTTGTTGTTGAGTAAATTAATGGTTTGTTTACGTAGACCAGAAAAATTAACAAAAAAAGCATTTTTCAACACACTCTTTCATACAGATATTTAACAACTGCTTTTTGTGAATTTGGTGACAACAATATGTACCTAACTAACAAAATGTGCAAAAGCATAAACGTCATTGTTTACATAGTTATTGCAAAATTGCGAAATTGTTTATCCGGGAAAGCTTTTATTTACAACGTGTTTATTCGCAAACTATTGGGTCTACATGAATTCTAACAGCACAAAATTGAAGAGAAAGGCTTATAGTATCCAGTTAAATCATTTAACGATAAACAAGTTTATGTTAAATATCGTAAAATAGGTTTGCAAGAGTACTGTGATTTGAAGCTTATAAACATTTAAAATAACTCGTCGAATACATCAACATGTAGGAAGTTAATTTTCTTTTTATTCGAAATGTTGGCATATTTACACGAATTAAAAAAATATATATGCCCTACGCCCCTTAAAACCGGGTTAGCCCTTATTTTCAAAAAATCCCATGGGCTTTGTTTATAAATAATAGGACATTAAAAACACCATTTAAAAGAATAAAAGTTTCAGTTTTCGACAAAGAAATCAAAATAATAAAAATAAGATAAAAACTCGATTTTACTACTTCAAAAACTGAATTCTTAATTTCAAATTTATAATAGTCGCATTATCTCTGGTTCTAATAAACGAAAATTGATGTTTTTTTTAATTTGGGTTACCTTGTTATGTACATAGATTATATAAAAATGCAATTATGTTATTTTGTGAATTGTTTATTAAATCGTTCATTTATTTTAACAATTTAAAATAAATATTTAGTTTGCAAAATTTTACTTTTTTCTTATTAATAGTCGTAAGTAACTTAAATACATATTTATGTATTGGAGTTATAAATAATATCTTTTAACAATAAATTTTACAAGAAAATTAACTTTTTATTTGAAAATCAAATCTATACGTCCTAATTATTCTTGAATTATGCTTATTCTTATTACAATTACAAAAGCCATTTTGATAGCGGAGAAGCAAGAATTGAGTGTAAATATTTTTGATGCTCTAATTCCAAAAATGTCTTATTTTTTGCTACCATTTATTGGCCTTTTATAAAATAGAAAGAAGTTATTTAATCCACTAAAGTTGATCAACTAAAATCGAACCGTGAGAATGCGCCTTAAGTCTCAATGGTGTAACGAGTACGTTTCGTAAGCTGAGCTTAAGGCACGTCTTAAGCTTAAGATCTGTTGATGCAACCAGGCATATACGAGAAATGTTTTATTACTAAAAAAAATTCTTTATACTCAGTATTTTTAAATAAAATATTATTTTTGTATTGTAAACGGAAAGCCTTAATTTATTCCCTTACTTACGACACCCTGTATATCTTTCTTTCTTAGCGTCAGATTAACCGATCTCGCGATTTAAACGATTAGCATATAACCCCTTTCTTTGTACACCAGTCAAACCTTCGCAAACTCCTCTTTCAATAGCCGAACCCTTATCCAGCATAATAACTGACGTTTCCTTGATTTTCTGGACCTCTTTCAAAAACCGTTTTAAAAACATGTTGCTTATAGGCGTCGTTTCTGCGATTTGTATAACTTTTAGGCGTCTGAATTTGTAAACTTTGAAACTTTGGACTTAAAACTCCGGTAAAATCATCAACCAACTCCTTTCTTTAGTAAATATTTTATCAATAAAAATCTGAAACGTAACACAAGCAATTTGTGCTAACTTCCGAGGAAATTTCTTGAGACTTTCCAAATATTGGGGTGCAGTAAATGTATTTTACAAAGACATATTTTCAAAGTATGGAAAAAACTGGGTATCCAACGTGATTAGAACTATCAAACGCACAAATATCCTGATTAAAACGTAAAATGCAAAAAACAACATAACCAATTAAAACAATCCAGGGACTAAAATAAGATATTTAATTTTGTGAAAATGTTAGAACAGGTCCATTTTTATTCAAAGGAGTACATCTTTTAACGATATAGATATCTGTCATTTGTCAGATAGCCTTCCCTAACAGTACCACAAACCTATAATATTTTAATATGAAAAAGAAAGTGTTAATATTTCATTGTGTTTCAGTGTAGACCATCCATAGATATAACAGAATAGATTAGGCCAGTTCGAAAAATAGCGTAACGCGGAACAGTTCGGGTCGGTGGTCTATCTATCTCTCTCTACCGGCGCTTAGCTTTCTCTCTCTAGCATATGATGGCCGCCGCCTGTGTGTCACTGTCGTTCCGTTATTCCCACCTCTTGGTAGATACGCTCACACTCGCACGACAGACAAAGATAGCTAGACCACCGTACTTGATATCGGCGTTACACCCAGATGCATTGAGTGGCATATGACTAGCCTGATCTATTTTCTTTACATATCTCTGAGACCATCATCCTCTTACCTTCGTTTCGCTCTTTTGAGCTCTTCAGTGAGGCCTATGGTCTGCTCTAGACTAAAAAGAAAACGAACTGTCACTGTTTTCTTTTTGATTCAGATCTGATCATAGGACCCACTGAACAGCTCAAAGGAGTGAAACGTACGTAAGAAGATAATGGTCTACATCTGAAACAAAATTAAACATTAACTGTCTTTGATTTTCTATTAGTTTTACTCCTATATGACTGGGTACAGGGAAAGAAGATTGGATGGAATTTTGCCTAGATAAATAGACGGGTTGTAGAATGCAATCTTAGGTTCCCTCTAGTCTTCTTCTTAGTTATCGTTCGCTTCTTCTTCTTCTTTTAATAGGACTATGTCCTGTTTCTTCTGTTACAGTATCTGCTGCGATCCGGAGCTCCAGCTCTCGCACCATCGTTTTTTGGGTCTTCCTATGGGTCGCTTGGTGTTGGGCTTCTGTGTCTTCGCCCATTTCGCCATACGTTAAGGGTCCATCCGATCTACGTGGTCTCTCCACATGAGTTGTCGTGCTCTTGTCCATCTCACTACGTCTTGAACGCCTAGCTCTCTCAACGTGTCTTCGTTTCGTATTCTATCTCTGACTGTGATACCTCTTATGGATCTTAGGGTTTTCATCTCTGTTGTTCTCATTATTTGTTTGGTCTCTGTTGTCTCGGCTATTGTCTCAGCTGCAGTACGGGTCTAACACATGTCTTACAAATGCGGACTTTACTTTCGGTGCTCATATATTTATTCCGCCAGATTATATCCCTCAGGAAACCAGATATTCTCGCTGATTTCGTTGCCTGCTATTTTGCTTCTTACCACAGATGCCCGTCGCTAGATATTTCCACACATCGTTCGTTTCCTTTGCAAATTTTAGAAGGCACGAATTTGGATTGTCACCAGATTGTCACCAGAACCAGAAGGTTCTCTAGTAGAAGTCTTTAGATTTTCGGATCTAAAACTTTTGTTGAAAGTGTAACCCCTTTTAAAAAATAGACGTAAAGCCTATCTTTAAATTTTTCTCGTGTCATCAAAAACTAAATTAAAACGAAATTTGCAACAATCAGAGAAACTTTATGAAATGTAACGTACAGTAGAACGTCGATAATCCGGACGTCAAAAATCCGGACCGTCAATAATCCGGATTTGTATCTAGCAAAAATATCTGATTCTTTTAAAATAAATTAAGAACTTCGCTGCGAAAAACGAACCTCTACCGCAGTTCAAAAATATTTTACACATCTTTTTAAAAGCCCAAAAGTGTTGATGTTTTTACCGTACACACGGTGCTATTATAAATTAATTACAATACAGTGTTTAAACATAAAAAAATGTTTTGATTAATTTCACCTCTAGACGCTTTACTGTACAAGAGAAAACATAAAATTTTAAAAGGTTTGTTGTACTTTAATGTGTATACTGGCCTTTTTTTGAGGTAATTTCGATAATCCGGATAATTTGATAATCCGGATGGGGTCCGGTTCCAATTAATCCGGATTATTGACGTTCTACTGTATATAAAACAAGAATAAAAAACCGCTAAATAGTATGGTATAGTTAGACCCAAACCCAGACATCCAAAGTGAAAGTTATCCTCCAACAGCAAATTGTTCTATATGGTCCACATAATGTTCAGAAAAAAGTCACACCATTTTGAGCGTCGGGTTTGGGGGGGAGAGGGGGGAGAAATATGCAAATTCGTAGTTTTTTACGTTTTTCGTCAATATTTCTAAAACTAAGCGGTTTAGCATGAACAACCCTCTACACAAAATTGTTTTACATTAAATTTGAAATAAAAAAGGCCCTATGCATAACTCTTCTAAAATGAACGGTTCTAAAGTTACGGAGGTAGTATTGTATAATTGGTCCAAAAAAAGGTCTAACCCAGACATCCAAAGTAAAAGTTTTCCTTCAACACCAAACTGTTCTATATGGTCCACATATTGTTCAGTAAAAAGTTACACCATTTTGAGCGTCCGGTTTGGGGGGGAGATGGGGGAGAAGTCGGTAAATTAGTAGTTTTTTTAGGTTTTTCGTCAATATTTCTAAAACTATGCTTTAGCGTAAGGAATGTTCTATAGAAAAATATTCTACATAAAATTTAAAACAAAAAAGGTTCTATACATAATTGTTATAAAATCAACGGTTCCAGAGTTACGGAGGGTGAAAATTGGAGGTTTTCGATACTTGTTATATTTACCGATTTCTCTCCCCTCTCCCCCCAAACCCGACGCTAAAAATGGTGTGACTTTTTTCTGAACATTATGTGGACCATATAGAACAATTTGGTGTTGGAGGGTAACTTTCACTTTGGAGGTCTGGGTTTTTGGTATAGTTATAATATCATAAATATTGCCCAAAAATATAAAAAGTATCGAAAACTTTGACATTTCACCCTCTGTAACTCTGGAACCGTTGATTTTATAACAATTATGTATAGAATATATTTTGTTTTAAATTTCATGTAGAATATTTTTGTATATAACATTGTTTACGCTAAAGTACAGTTTTAGAAATATTGACGAAAAACTTAAAAAAACTACTAATTTACCGGCTTCTCTCCCATCTCCCTCCCAAACCGGACGCTCAAAATGGTGTAACTTTTTACTGAACAATATGTGGACCATATAGAACATTTTGGTGTTGGAGGAAAACTTTTACTTTGGATGTTTTGGTTAGGCCTTTTTTTTGGACCAGTTATAATATACTACCTCCGTAACTTTGGAACCATTCATTTTAGAAAGATTATGCATAGGGCCTTTTTTATTTCAAATTTAATCTAGAACAATTTTGTATAGAGGTTTGTTTATGCTAAACCGCATAGTTTTAGAAATATTGGCGAAAAACTTAAAAAACTACGAATTTACCGATTTCTCCCCCCTCTCCCCCCCAAACCCGACGCTCAAAATGGTGTGACTTTTTTCTGGACATTGTGTGGACCATATAGAACAATTTGGTGTCGAAGGATAACTTCCACTTTGGATGTCTGGGTTATGCCATCTTTTGGATCAACTATACTATACTAAAACGCCGTAAAAATGAGTGGCGCATACAATATTCCAGCTACAAAAGAGCTGATATGAGTATTACGTGGCGCGAAAATGTATTTTCATTTTGATGGAAAATAAAATTCTAGTTTTATTTTGAAAGATTTTTTCCATAATATTTGCTTAATTTGAAGTAAAACAAAAGAGTAACTTTGATACAGTTTGCCTTTTGAGGCTCTTTTGTGGCACGTTTTACTTCAAATTATGTAAATAAAATATTATGGAAAAAATCTTTCAAAATAAAACTAGAATTTTATTTTCCATCAAAATGAAAATACATTTTCGCGCCACGTAATACTCATATATGCTCTTTTGTAGCTGGAATATTGTATGCGCCCCTCATTTTTACGGCGTTTAGCGGTTTTTTATTCTTGTATCAGGAGTTTTTCAATGTTTTTTATAAACTACATGTATGAAATTGAATGTAATTTTCTCGATTACACGTTAAGCGTTATAAATGGTCGCCTTTGTCGCATTCTCTCAAAAATGATCTAGTAGTTACGACACCAGACTTGTGATGAGACAATCCGAGTTCATATTCCAGCCATCCTAATAATTATGGCAAGCAAATTAACTCGGATTGCACGATCAATCTTAGCGTCGTAACCCCTACAATTACATAAACCATTTCGGAGATAATGGTTAAATGGATTATACTTTTGGAGCCCGATTACTTCTAAACGGCTTAACCGATTTTGATCATTAAACATGAGTTTGAAACGTATTGACAAGTAGTATCTGATGCATCCAAGGTCAAGTATGTTAACTGAATGTATTACAGGAACTATTGAACTTGAAAAACCGTTTTCCCCATAAGAAATAGATTTGATCATACTTCCTATGCCCGGAACTAGCCCGAAAAATCCGGGACATGGCCCGAATTGCGAAGTCGTGTCCCGGCGTCCCGGGCAAGGCTTCCGGGCCATCCGAATTTTCAACGTTTTGGTAAAATTTTATTGTGAAATTTTGAATACGTTATTCTTCTAAGAATTCACGTCAAATTGAATTGATGGGACGAAAAACAGTCGACAATTTCTAGACTGTAATACTAATATCACATCTGAAACGCTCGCATTTTATATCGTGGTATTACAGTTCTACAAAAACTCAAACCCTGTACTTTTTACAGTTTCTGTATTTTGATTATCGTCTTCTGAAAGACGATTCAAAAACATGAATATCAAATAATGATAATTATATTTTGATATTAACCTAAGGTTCTATTTACATGGAAATCCAACATCAGTTAAATTTTCTAATTTTTCCGAGAACGATTTCCAGATTGGAAGTCGAAACATCAAAAACTAACAAAAGTGTAATTATCATTACAACCCATACCATCAAAAAAATGTTTGTCAACATAAAAATGTTAAATAATCAATAAAATGATATTAAAATTGTATATTTAAAAACATGGCCCGATTTTCATTGAAAAGTCCCGGATTTTAGGTTTTTTTTCAGCCTTGTTCCGAACTGGACTGACTTGGAGTTGGTCACACTAGGTATCCACCGTTAGATGCGTCTAGAGTCCTCCTACAAACGCTCAGTTATTGGCGTAAAACTTTTTAACTCGTAGTTATTTTAACTCGTAGGTTGAAATTTTGAGTAATTGTCAAAAAACCAAAATTTTCAAAGTTTACTTTTTTAGTTTTTCGGCTATACTGAGCCGTGTATATGTCTGATCCTAACCGCTTAGGCACCATTTGAAAGCTTAACTCAACGTTATTGATTTGATGTATTTGCGGTTTTCCTGTCTCTCCTTGAATCTAAGATATATACGCCCAAAAAATATGCAATTTTGTATCTACCAAGCCCTATAGCTGGCTTATGGGTGGTCAAAAGTCACAAACCGTCTAAATCGGCCCTGACCCCCTCTTGAAACACAGAAAAAAAATTCAGATCGGTGTAACTTTTCCACATACATACATACATATCCACAAACATTTTCGCCTTTTTAAATAAAAATTGAGTCACAGTTCTGAGCTCGGTAACTTTTGAATGGTATAACCGATTTTCAAAATTAGACATGCGTTGGAAAGGTAATGATCAGTACTATCACAAGCCGCTAAGGCCGGACTTAAATTATTGAAATTTTTGGGAGTTTTGGGGATGAGAACGAAAAACAGATCCTAAATGGTAAGGGTCGTAATCCACATCATTGGACCAAAATGGAGATTTGACATATAGATGGGCGAGTCTTTTCCTAAACTTTAAGATGGGATTTGGTCCGATTTTCAATTCAGTCAGATTTAGAAAATCGAAAATTTCGTGTATATACAGGATGAGGCAAATAAAGGGCCTATCAGAAATATCTCGAGAACTAAAGGCAACAGAATCATGAAAATTTGAATTAAGGGGTTTTGAAGAGTCATCTATTTAATGAAAATATTTTCATCTATTTGCTACTTCCGGTTATACCGGAAGTTGCTTATAACTTCGTTTTTTTAATGGGACACCCTATATATTTTTACATTTTTGAATTCTCTTTGATGTCTTCTTTTTTAAAATATGAGGTTTTGTAATGTTATACAGGGTATTTTAAAAGATAATTACGTTTTTGTATTAATTTCGTAGCAACATTCACACCCTGTAGAAATGTAGTAGTTTGACATATAAAACTCTACTTACGTTCAAATGATTTTTAATATAGTCTACTATTGTTAAGAATCATTAGTATAGCTAAATTTTTATTTTTAGTATACAGGGTTGGTCGAAACTCGGAATGAGTATTTTCTGAGTTTTCTTAAATGGAACTTGGTATTTTAGTATTGTAATGAAATTATATTTTATGGTACTTTTTTATTTCTTAAACATTCCCTATACCTAACTGCTTTAATTTGTGCTTAATTGTTAATCGCACCAACAATCTTAACTACGTAGGTATTTTGATAGCTAAACCATTATTGGTAATTTTAAGGATTAGTCTGGATTAATATGTATTTATTTCTGAAAAATTATTTGTGATTGAATTTTTTCACGGCCAACCTAATAAAATTTTACGTATTTTTTGTTGCAATTAATGTTTAGCTTGAATCACCAATAGCTCACAAATTAAAGCAATTAGGTATAGGGAATACTTATAAAATAAAAAAGTACCATGAAATATCATTTCATTACAGTACTAAAATACAGGGTGTTCCATTTAAGAAAACTCAAAAAATATTCATTCCGAGTTTCGACCAACCCTGTATACTAAAATTTCAAAATTAGCTATACTAATGATTCTTAACAATAGTAGACTATATTAAAAATCACTTGAACGTAAGCAGAGCTTTTAATGTCAAACTGTTACAATTCTACAGAGTGTGAATGTTGCTACGAAATTAATAAAAAAACGTAAATATCTTTTAAAATACCCTGTATAATATTACAAAACCTCATATTTTAAGAAAGAAGATATTGAGGAGAATCCAAAAATGTAAAAATATACAGGGTGTCCCATTTAAAAAACGAAGTTATAAGCAACTTCCGGTATAACCGGAAGTTGCAAAGAGATGAAAATATTTTCATTTAATAAATCATCCTTCAAAACCCCTACATTCCGATTTTCATGATTCTGTTGCCTTTAGTTCTCGAGATATTTCTAATAGGCCAGTTATCTGCCTCACCCTATATAGCAGGGCTGGCCAAATTGTGGCTCGCGAGCCACATGTGGCTCTTTGAAGGATTATTTTGTGGCTCGCAATAAATGTACCTGATTTACTTTCAATTTTTTTGTTGCAAAATGTCTTAAATTACTGACAACAAATATAAAAGGCTAAGTGTAAGATCAGGGCTTGGATAAGGAGAACCCTTATGATTGTTGCTATTCAATTTGGCCTTAGAATCCAGGATCAAAACTATTGTTGGCCTTTGCTGAATATATAGGTGCAGTCGCTCATTCTGCAAGAGACGTGAGAGAGGTGTTTTTACAACTCGAGGAAGAAACAGGTAGTCTGAGCCTTCGAATAAATGAAGACGAAATACATGCAGTAACCAAAAATCCAAGACCAAGAGTTAGGCAGAACATACCTATTAATGACCACAACTTCGAAGTAGTAAAAGAGTTTAAATATCTAGGGGCGGTAATCACAGATGACAAGCACATATAAAAAGAGGAGGTCTCAGCAAGAATAGCTTCGTGGAATAGAGCATTATATTCCATATCGTCATTATTAAGACCTAATCTTTTAAAAAGATAATCTAAATTTATTACGACTGTACAGCCAATTATTCGCCCTACATGGACTCTACATCAGCAGGAAATAAGTAAGCTGCTGGTATTTGAAAGCGAAGTTCTCAGAATGATATTTTTGGCCCTCAAAGAGATTAATTGACAGAGGAGTGGAGAATGCGCTGCAGAGCTGAATTGGTGACTGTGTATGGTACGCACTAAAAACATCGTCAAACATATAAACGCTAAGATAAGATGGGCAGGTCATGTGGTAGATCAGAGGAAGACATAGTGTTAAATACAGTGTTTTTGAGAGACGATAGAAGATCAGTAGGCCGTCCCAGAAAAAAATGGAAGGATGATGAAGAAACTACCCTTATCCTGAATTAGTAAAGGTTGCTTGTAGACTTATTTGCATATTTGAATCAACGATGTGAACCAGTTTATTTCACTTTAAAAATCGTGAAATCCAAACACCGAGAGAAAAATGTAATACCTTTTTTACACTCTTAGATAATTGTTTAAAAGCGGCTCGCGAAAAATTTCAAATTTTAAAAATGGCTCGGACGATCAAGGAGCTTGGCCACCCCTGCTATATAGTGTCGCATGTAGGGGTATTGTGCGCCACTGACGAGAACTGCCGTTCTCTGGTAATTAACTAAGGAGAGAAATAAGAAGTCCCAGATCTAAACAATAAATCTGAAAGTTATCGTGGAACCACTTTCTGGTAACATCCTTATTATGTGCCTTTTAAAACTGATCAAGCAAGGAGACGACGAATAAAGAAGACGAAAGGGACTCTACAATATGCAGTCACATCCAGTCTATTCGTCTAGGGAAAATTCCAATGAAAGTTGATTCCGCGTATTCAAAATATGAGTAAAATTAAAAATTAAAAACAGCTTATGTTTCATTTCAGTTCAGAGATGATCCATCATTCCCATACGTCCGTTTCGGTCTCTCCAGACCTCTTCAGTGGGGCTACATGAACACCTCTGAATCGAAACCAAGCTGTCTATTTAAGCAGAATTATATGCAAACTGTTATATCTTATATCCCCACATACAATTAAAAATAACCCATATACACAATTTACCTGAAATTAATCCCGAGTTTATTTTTATATAAAAAATGACTACCAAAAATTTTGCTGCTGACTTTTAATAAGAACCAGACTCATCAGTGTGAACAACCTTGCAAACGTAAACATACTTTCAATTTACATTTGTTGTAATAATATAAACTAAGTGAAATTTACTCACCGGGGGGTATAAACAGAAGAAAACCAAGTAAAGAGTATGTAAACAGCCTAATTTAATCAGAAAATAAGTAAACTTGTAAAAACGTTAAAATATTTTGTCAGGTGAAAAAAATTTGTTGATTTTGTTAACACAAAAAGAAATGGATTTTACAATTGCATTATTTAGAAAAGAAATGGATATGCATACCTTTTCAAAAATTGAAATACTTTTCTTAGATTCTAGTCACAGCAAATGTGTGGTTGAAAACATTCTTTGAGGATCATGGTATTACCCTAGGATTACCGAATTTTGACTGTTTTTTGTGGTATTTTGTGGTATATTTATAATATATCAATTAGTTTATAACGTTCCACGCCGTCTTTTGATTTCCAGTTTCCATTTATCTCGGTCGTTCCAAAGGTTTTCTTCAACTCCCCTCTCCCTTAAGTCTTTATCGATTCCTTCTCTCTAACTTAATCTCGGTCTATCTTGCTTTCTTCTTCCATGCGGTCTCCAGTTCAATACTTTCTTTGGCATTCTGTGTTCATCCATTCTTTGGACGTGTCCATACCATCTTAGTTGATTTATTCTGATGTCCTCTGTTATATTGAAATGTGTCTATTGTATATTGATAATTATGACCCCTTTCAAGCTGACACCTCAGTGGATACAGGAAGTAGCAATAAGGGATGAAAGGGGAAAGTTAGTGCAGTCATTAAAGGTTTTCACCTCCTATTTTGTTAAACCTCCATCGATTTGCATGAAAATTGGTGACTAGTTAGAGCATACCCAAAGAAATATAACTGATTTGGTGCGAACTTGCACTTTTATCCTGGTGGTGGATACCACCCCTTCCCGCGGGTGAAAACTATTTTATTAAAAATAACCCCACAAATCGATAGAGGGACAAATTTTAAGTAAAATTTGTTATATCATGTTATTAAAATAAAGCAAAACTTTTTGAGTTATTAAAGATCAAAGATTTGTCTGTTTAAGAGCACATGCGTGAAGTTACGGATGACAAAAAGAACATATTAATTAATTGTATGTCACTAAAATATTATTTTTATATTATTTCGATATTATAAATTTAGCAAAAGTGTATTCGAATATGTCAAATGTACCCATTATTGGACACCCCCAGTTTCTCGACATATTCAGTTTATATTGATAGAAAAAATTCAATTAAATATCGAAATAATATAAAAATAATATTTTAGTAACATGCAATTAATTAATATGTTCTTTTTATCATCCGTAACTTCACGCATATGCTCTTAAATAGACAAATCTTTGATCTTTAATAATTCAAAAAGTATTGATTTATTTTAATAACATGATATAACAAATTTTACTTATAATTTGTCCCTCTGTCCCTTGTGGGGTTATTTTTAATAAAATTGTTTTCACCCGCGGGAAGGGGTGGTATTCACCACCAGGGTAAAAGTGCAAGTTGGCACCAAATCAGTTTTATTTCTTGAGGTATGCTCTAACTAGTCACCAATTTTCATGCAAATCTATGGAGGTTTAACAAAATAGGAGGTAAAAACCTTTAATGACTGCACTAACTTTCTCCTTTCATCCCTTATTGCTACTTCCTGTATCCACTCAGGTGTCAGCCTGAAAGAGGTCATAATTGTCAATATACAATGGACACATTTCACAGGAAAAACTCCATATTACTTATGACGATGATTTTTCGGCTCTAGCTCTCCGTCTATCCAGAATACCAATTCTGTTACATCTAATGCTTTTAAGTTTTTTCTTTTCATTGACCATACCTCACTTCCATATATGTAACGATGCTTTTTATAATGCTGTTATAGATTTTATGTTTGTTTTCTTTTGAGATTGATTTGTCCCACAGTACACTGTTTAATTGTCTAATGACTTGTCTTCCCTGGTTATTTCTATGTTTAATTTCTTCATCTAATTTGCCATCGTTGGTTATTTGCATGCCTAAATATTTGTATTTTTACAGTGATTTATTTCTCGCTGTATTTCATTTTGTGTTAATGTTTGTTAAGTCTGTAATCTGTATAATAGTTGTGGTTGGTGAATAAATTTATTTTAATTTTTGTACATAGAGTGTATTTGTGTATTGTGTGTTTGTGTATTTAAGAGCCTGTGCAGTCATGATCTAAATTTGGAACTTCGCATAAGAACGGTTCGATGTTATATATTCCCAGTACTACTTTACGGGGTTGAAGCATGGACCCCGACAGAATCGCTTTTAAAAAACCTAGAAGCATTTGAGATGTGGGTCTACCGCCGTATTCTGAAAATCAGTTGGGTAGAAAGAGTCACAAACGAAAGGGTTTTGCAACGTTTGAATAAAAGTTGCGAAGTAGTGAACACGGTTAAAAGGCGCAAATTGGAATACTTTGGTCATATAATACGTCACCCAGAAAAATATGACATACTTCAACTTGTCATGCAAGGTAAAATAATGGGAAAAAGAAGTGTGGGCCGCCGTACAACTACTTGGCTTAAAAACCTACGCCAATGGTTTGGGAAAACTAGCACTGAACTATTTGGTGCGGCTGTAAATAAGACAATGATTGTTAATATGCTGGGCAACATGAGAGCCAACGATCGACAAACAGTCTCGGCACCTTAAGAAGAAGAAGTATTTAAGAGATTTTCGATTATTTGTTCTTCGACTTTCCTTACTCTGCTATTGTTGGTATGTTCTTGTTGTTAACTTCTTCTTTTGGTATTGGCAACCAAAAGCCTGCTGCATTCTGGTGATGGTTTTGCTACACATTGTTCTTCGTTAAGCAGGATGAGGGTTGCTTCTTTGACTTTTGTCTTTTCTATGTCTGTTTCGTTCATGATTACTTTATGCATCTTTCCATTTCACTCTATGCTTGTTACATATGGCATGTTTACATAATGAGCATCAAGTTAGCTAAACACCTATCACAAATCGATTCGAAAGTAGGTGGATAATTTGCCGCTAATTAGTCGTTAATTAGTTGTGAAAATACCGATTTTGTCGTTTCTTTTTTTTTAATTTTTTTAGGTGCTTTGCTAACTTGATATAAAGTTAGCAAAGCACACCTCCGAAAAATGACTTTAGAGCGTTCGTAGGAGAATCGGAATAGGATTAGTTTTTGCCGCTAATTAGTCGCTAATTAGTTGTGAAAAAATTAATTTTCTAAATTAATTTTTTTTTTTGTTTTTTTGGGTGCTTTGCTAACTCGATATAAAGTTGGCGAAGCACGCCGCTATAAAATGATTTCAGAGTTTTCGTAAGGGAATGAGAATAAAATGAGAATTTGCCGCTAATTAGTCGCTAATTATTTGTGAAGGAATTTTATTCAGAAAAAATTTTTTTTTTGTTTTTCACGGTGCTCCGCTTACTCGATATAAAGTTGGCAAAGCACGACTCCATACAATCATTTTAGGGTTTCCGTAGAAGAATAGCAATGGAATAAGAATTCTTTGCTAATTAGTCGTGCATTAGTTGTGAGAATACCAATTTTGTCGTTTTTTCGTTTTTGACGGTTCTTTGCTGACTTGATATAAAGTTCGCAAAGCATGCATCCATAAAATGATTTAGGTTTTTTTTAAGAAGCATGGAAATAGGATCAGAATTTGCCGCTAATTAGTCGCTAATTAGTTGTGAAGAAATTAATTTTCTAAATTAATTTTTTTTTGTTTTTTCGAGTTCTTTGCTAACTTGATATAAAGTTGGCAAGCACACCTCCGAAAAATCATTTTAGGGTTTTCGTAGAAGAATAGGAATAGAAAAAAAATTTGCCGCTAATTAGTCGTGAATTAGTTGTGAGAATACCGATTTTGTCGTTTATTTTTTATTTTTTATTTTTAGGTGCTTTGCTAACTTGATATAAGGTTAGCAAAGCACACCTGCAAAAAATGACTTTCGAGCGTTCGTAGAAGAATGGGAATAGAATGAGAATTTGCCGCTAATTAGTCGCTAATTAGTTCTGAAAAAAATAATTTTTTTAATTAATTTTTTTTTTGTTTTTTTGGGTGTTTTGCTAACTTGATATAAAGTTGGCAAAGCACGCCTCAATCAAATGATTTAAGGGTTTTCGTAAAAAAATGAGAATAGAATGAGAATTTGCCGCTAATTAGTCGCTAATTAGTTGTGAAAAAATGAATTTTCTAAATGAATTTTTTTTTCGTTTTTTTGGATGCTTTGCTAACTTGATATAAAGTTGGCAAAGCACGCCCCCATAAAATGATTTTATGGGTTTCGTAAAAGAATGAAAATATAATATGAATTTGCCGCTAATTAGTCGCTACTTAGTTGTGAAGAAATGAATTTTCTAAATTAATTTTTTT
Source organism: Diabrotica virgifera virgifera (assembly GCF_917563875.1). Taxonomy (NCBI): domain Eukaryota; kingdom Metazoa; phylum Arthropoda; class Insecta; order Coleoptera; family Chrysomelidae; genus Diabrotica; species Diabrotica virgifera. The sequence goes on along the minus strand of NC_065443.1, from coordinate 246,947,639 downwards.
TTGTTTTTTTGGGTGCTTCGCTAACTTGATATAAAGTTGGCGAAGCACGCCTCCCTAAAATGATTTTAGTGTTTTCGTAAAAGAATGAAAATAGAATCAGAATTTGCCGCTAATTAATCGCTAATTAGTTGTGAAGGTATTTCATCCATAAATTCTGTTTTTTTTTGGTTTTTACGGTGCTTCGCTTACTCAACATTAAGTAGGCAAAGCACGCATCTTTAAAATGATTTAAGTTTTTTCGTAAAAGCATGGAAATAGGATGAGAATTTGTCGCTTATTACGAAACCCATAAAATCATTTTATGGGGGCGTGCTTTGCCAACTTTATATCAAGTTAGCAAAGCATCCAAAAAACGAAAAAAAAATTCATTTAAAAAATTCATTTTTTCACGACTAATTAGCGGCAAATTCTCATTCTATTCTCTTTTTTTCACGAAAACCCTTAAATCATTTGATTGAGGCGTGCTTTGCCAACTTTATATCAAGTTAGCAAAACACCCAAAAAAACAAAAAAAAAATTAATTAAAAAAATTATTTTTTTCAGAACTAATTAGTGACTAATTAGCGGCAAATTCTCATTCTATTCCCATTTTTCTACGAACGCTCGAAAGTCATTTTTTGCAGGTGTGCTTTGTTAACCTTATATCAAGTTAGCAAAGCACCTAAAAAAATAAAAAATAAAAATAAACGACAAAATCGGTATTCTCACAACTAATTCACGACTAATTAGCGGCAAATTTTTTTTCTATTCCTATTCTTCTACGAAAACCCTAAAATGATTTTTCGGAGGTGTGCTTGCCAACTTTATATCGAGTTAGCAAAGCAGCCAAAAATACAAAAAAAAAATTAATTTAGAAAATTCATTTCTTCACAACTAATTAGCGACTAATTAGCGGCAAATTCATATTATATTTTCATTCTTTTACGAAACCCATAAAATCATTTCGTGGGGGCGTGCTTTGCCAACTTTATGTCAAGTTAGCAAAGCATCCAAAAAAACGAAAAAAAAATTCATTTAGAAAATTCATTTTTTCACAACTAATTAGCGACTAATTAGCGGCAAATTCTCATTCTATTCTCTTTTTTTCACGAAAACCCTTAAATCATTTGATTGAGGCGTGCTTTGCCAACTTTATATCAAGTTAGCAAAACACCCAAAAAACAGAAAAAAAAATTAATTTAGAAAATTAATTTTTTCACAACTAATTAGCGACTAATTAGCGGCAAAAACTAATCCTATTCCGATTCTCCTACTAACGCTCTAAAGTCATTTTTCGGAGGTGTGCTTTGCTAACTTTATATCAAGTTAGCAAAGCACCTAAAAAAATAAAAAAAAAAGAAACGACAAAATCGGTATTTTCACAACTAATTAACGACTAATTAGCGGCAAATTATCCACCTACTTTCGAATCGATTTGTGATAGGTGTTTAGCTAACTTGATGCTCATGTTTACATAGGTATGTGGGATTTCTCGAAGTCTCTGTTCTTAATGTATGTTTCATGCTGGTTTACCCTGACACTTAATGGTCTTGTAGTTTCTCCCACGTAGAAATTGTTGTATTTGCAGCGTATTTTATAGATGAAATTTTTGGATGTATCTTGGATGTTGTTGGGTTTAGTTTTGGAAAGGATAGTGTCCATGTGGATGATAGAGTGTTGGTGATTTTGACAAACCAACAAAACAAATAACATTCAAGATGACAATGTTAAGGTAGAAATTTTTTTAGATATTTAGGAATCGTATTAAATACGGAGGAAGTAAATAAAGCAGAAATAAAAATTAAAAAGACAGAACATCGAATGGCAACAAACTTGTTCTCGTTGATTCAAATATGACGCTACAAGATCGTACAGCGGAAATAGAAGACGAAAACATGACAGATGACAGGAAGTAAAACAAAAATTAGACGTTTTTAAAAGAAAGATTCGAAGATCTGCGTGGACCGTCAAGATAAAAAATAATAGTATGATAGAATTGATCCAAAAGATGGCATAACCCAGACATCCAAAGTAAAAGTTATCCTCCTACACCAAATTGTTCTATACGGTCCACATAATGTTCCCAAAAAAAGTCACACAGTAGTTTTTTATGTTTTTCGTCAATATTTCTAAAACTATGCGGTTTAGCATGAACAACCTTCTATACAAAATTGTTCTATATTAAATTTGAAATAAAAAAGGTCCTATGCATAATCCTTCTAAAATGAACGGTTCCAAAGCTTAGTATAATTGGTCCAAAAAAGGCCTAACTCAGACATCCAAAATAAAAGTTTTCCTCCTACACCAAATTGTTCTATATGGTCCACATATTGTTCAGTAAAAAGTTACACCATTTTGAGCGTCCGGTTTGGGGGGGAGATGGGGGAGAAGTCGGTAAATTAGTAGTTTTTTTTACGTTTTTCGTCAATATTTCTAAAACTATATACTTCGTCTAATTTACTAACCGTTGCACGTCATCCGCGTCATAGCCTGTGACGTCGCATGATACCAACAAGAAATATTTAGGCGGTAGGTGTGTTCTTTTTTAGAATCACTTTAGAATTACAGCCACTAGACATATTTTATTATATACGCGTAGAAATAATATTTGAAGATTTCTATTAATGTTAACCTAAAGAAATACACAATAATATTTTTAATTTGTATAAATGGATTGTAAAGCGTTTTTATGAAGCACATTTGTTCGGAACACACTGTAACTGTAATCGAACGAAGGTGACATTTTAGAATAAATTGATAACATTTATTTGACAGTTGCGGTGATGACACTTCATATTTTTTTTATTCTTTACTATAGGTATATGTTTTATTATATTTACTGTTTTTATTATTTACTTTGCTATAAAAAGATCCTCTGCTATAAAAATATAAATTTCACCTATAGTCCGTCCGCTATAACTTTTCCCATGCGGTAAGATTCATTTTCAATCAAATTAAGTCAAAACATAAATTGAAACGAACGTCGATGTGTACATACATTTTGTATACTGTATACTATATATGTACTACACACATCGGCGTACGTTTCACTTTCTGTTTTGACTTAATTTGATTGAAAATGAATCGTACCGCATGGAAAAAGTTATAGCGGACGGACTATAATTTTATCACGACTTGGAATAATCGAGGTATCTGACAACTTTTTTAGTTGTTACTGTAGACATATACAAAGAAACCTACCGGCTTCATGCCAAGAGTTCGAAGCCGTTTTTTAATTATTAACAATGCAGTGCAAAAACGCTTGCACTGCAAATCTTAAAAGATTATAACTTAATTCATGTTCTCTATTTCTTAAGTTTTTACTTATTTACATTGAATATTAATTTGTTTTGTTGTATAATCCACGTTTACAATAATTATGTGATATATTTGATTTAAAATGGATTCAGGATTTTTTTATACTTTGGCAACTATGTCAACTTAGATCTCTTGGCGTAGATAATGACGTGCAACGCAACGGTAAGTAAATTAGACGGACTGTACTTTAGCGTAAACAATGTTCTATTCAAAAATGTTCTACATAAAATTTAAAACAAAAAAGGTCCTATACATAATTGTTCCAGAGTTACGGAGGGTGAAAAGTGGAGGTTTTCGATACTTTTTATATTTTTTGGGCAATTGATGATAATTTTGGGTGGTGAGGTTGACGTTTCTTCAAGGGCTTATCACTAACATACCATCGGCCACTAAAATAGCAAATTTGATTTATAAAACACAATCCTGTTAAAGAAAATCAGTAGGGAATTGCCCAAAAAATATAAAAAGTAGCGAAAACCTCCACTTTTCACCCTCCGTAACTCTGGAACTGTTGATTTTATAACAATTATTTAAACCTTTAGACCTTTTTTGTTTTAAACTTTAGGTAGAACATTTTTGTATAGAACATTGTTTACGCTAAAGCATAGTTTTAGAAATATTGATGAAAAACGTAAAAAAAACTACTAATTTACCGATTTCTCCCCCATCTCCCCCCCCCCAAACCGGACGCTCAAAATGGTGTAACTTTTTACTGAACAATATGTGGACCATATAGAACAATTTGGTGTTGGAGGAAAACTTTTACTTTGGTTTTTTAGGTTAGGCCTTTTTTTGGACCAATTATACTATACTACCTCAGTAACTTTGAAACCGTTCATTTTAGGATTATGCGTAGGACCTTTTTTATTTAAAATTTAATGTAGAACATTTTTGTATAGAAGGTTGTTTATGCTAAATCGTATAGTTTTAAAAATATTTACGAAAAACGTAAAAAACTACGAATTTATCGATTTCTCCCCCCTCTTCCCCCAAAACCCGACGCTCAAAATGGTGTGACTTTCTTCTGAACATTATGTGAACCATATAGAATAATTTGGTGTTGGAGGATAACTTGCACTTTGGATGTCTGTATTTGGGTCTTATACGATACTATAAATTCAGTGAAAATTTTTCTTTTTAAGGTGCCGTGCATTTCTTCGTAGGAGTCCACCGTACATTGTCTTGCCAGGTGAGATGTAAGCCGGTGGTCTCCAATAGACGATGTAGGCTGCGAACAACATCACGCCGTAGGAAAATTGTTTATTTTCGTTACTTTTAATAAACTTTGAAGGACAAAAACCGTCTTACAACCAAAACTAGTTAAAAAAGCGTAATTCTAAAACAAATTCAAATTACGGGGTGCATTGAAGTGACCACCGACTTAGCCTTAGCCGGTTGTCTCCAATAGACGCCGTAGGCTGCGTACAGCGTGTATTGGAGACCACCGCCTTGATACATGACATCTATTTACGTCCCAGACCTCTCTTAAACTCTATATTTCCTTCGAGTATCTATTGCTGAAAAGTGTACCGTTCTCCTCTTAATATGTACGCCAAGTATGCAGTCATCTTACTATTTACATAATTAAAATGTTGTAGTACTTCCTCATTTCTGACTATGTCCGACTTGTCCGTCCGTTTGTTAATGGAGCTGGTCTTTAACCATCCATCTTCCAGTCCAGTCCGTACAAGAGAACAGGCTAAACGTAACACTTTAGCATCTTGTATCGGAGATTGAAGTCCAACTTGCGACCAGTCAGAAATTTACGAAGCGTCAAAAATCATTTTAGTATGGTATAACTAGACCCAAACCCAGACATCCAAAGTGAAAGTTATCCTCCAACACCAAATTTTTCTATATGTTCCACATAATGTTCAGAAAAAAGTCACACCATTTTGAGCGTCGGGTTTAGGGGAGGGGAGAGGGGGGAGAAATCGGTAACTTCGTAGTTTTTTACGTTTTTCGTCAATATTTCTAAAACTATGCGGTTTAGCATGAACAACCCTATGCAAAATGTTCTACATTAAATTTGAAATAAAAAGGCCCTAAGCATAATCCTTCTAAAATGAACGGTTCCAAAGTTAGGGAGGTAGTATAGTATAATTGGTCCAAAAAAAGGCCTAACCCAAACATCCAAAGTAAAAGTTTTCCTCCAACACCAAATTGTTCTATATGGTTCACTATGTCCACATATTGTTCAGTAAAAAGTTACACCAGCGGTTCTCACACTTTTTGAGTCATGTACCACCTACAGTTCTTTTTTTATTATTTTTGGTACCACCTATATTTTTAAATTGTATTATCAAGACTGACTAAGTACATACTACTATTTTAATTTTTTTTTGTGTATCACCGCAAATAATGATATGTACCACCAGTGGTACATGTAGCACAAATTGAGAACCGCTGAGTTACACCATTTGGAGCGTCTTTTCTAAAACTGTGCTTTAGCGGAAACAATGTTCTATACAAAAATGTTCTACATAAAATTTAAAACAAAAAAGGTCCGATACATAATTGTTATAAAATCAACGGTTCCAGAGTTACGGAGGGTGAAAAGTGAAGGTTTTCGATACTTTTTATATTTTTTGGGCAATTTATAATATTATTACTGATGACAGAAATTTTCTTTAACAGGATTGTGTTTTGTAAATAAAATTTGCTATTTCAGTGCCCGATGGTATGTTAGTGATAAGCCCTTGAAAAATCGTCAACCTCACCACCTTCTCAAGAGGCGCTACTTTTTAAGAGAAAAAAAGCTTCCACAGGCCTAGGCCATATAAGCCTGTGGTACGGAGAAACTCAGTCTGAACTTTCTATGGACAATATCGCATGAATATCTTTTCAACTCTAATTTTCAACAAAATAATTTTAAATACTGGAGGCCAACCCTGGCAATAGTCTAATAAACACATGTTTTATTCAGCTCCGTTTAAAGTTTGAATACTTTGAAAAATAAAACCAAATTTAATAAACTAAAGTTAACAATTGTGTTAGTGAGAAGTGATACATCACATGCTGAAAAAGTAAGGATACAAAAACCTTTTTCCTTAATGTTATTTTGTAATTCAATTTATCAAAATAATAAGTAAATAAAGTGTGTGTATCTAACCTTGCTAATTATCAAGACCACCTAATTAGTCGAACCTGTATAAAAGCAGGTCCGGCTTTAAAATTTTGCAAATGAAAATTTTTTCGAATCAACAATATTATAAAAAATAATGATGACTTCAACCAACAACGATAACACCAACAAACCCTATAGCTATTCAACTGCTCTTACGCAACAACAACCTACCGCTTTCCCTTTGAAAGAACAAGCTCTTGTTTTTAATTCCTTAAATGGTATTAAAATAGAAGAATACCTCTTAGCCATTGGAGAAAATGTCAATCCAAAGAACATCTTATTCTGTTCAAGAATATCCGGCAACCGAATCTGCATGTATTTATCCAGCAAAACTATCGTAGATGAATTCATGAAACAACATCGAGGAATAATCACAGTAAATGGAGAAGAAGTTCAAACTCGTCCTTTAATAATACCCAGTCAACGTCTACTACTATCACATGTCTGCCCATCTATCCCACACGAATTCCTCGAACATCAATTAAAACAACTTGGCTATACACTAACTTCATCTATTAGTTTTTTACGAATAGGTACCTCTAATCCTGCATACAAACATATCCTAAGTTTTCGTCGTCAAGTGTATATATCTCCACCCTGCACCGTCGTTCCTGATTCAATACTTGTGACACATGATAATACAAATTATCGTATTTTTTTATCACATGAAAGTCAAGAGTGCACTTCTTGTAATCTAAAGGGTCATTTCGCTAATAACTGCCTAAATCCTCCCAATACGACCTTACATCAGAATAGCCCATCAACTTCTGAAACACCTACAACGGCCATTTCATCATCAAACCTAAATCCTCCCAATACGACCTTACATCAGAATAGCCCATCAAGTTCTGAAACACCTACTACAATGAATTTCATCATCAAACCTAAATCCTCCCAATACGACCTTACATCAGAATAGCCCATCAACTTCTGAAACACCTACTGAAATGCCTATTTTATCAAAAGAAACCACAAAATTAACTGAAAAGCTTAACAAAAATGACTCGAATAAAGAAAAAAACGAGAACACACCCCAAAAACCAATGGAAACCGATATTAAAAGTGCTATACGAAACTTTTCAGATGCAAACACACCCCCCGCTGAAGTATTCGCACAGCCTTTCACCGTTTTGAACACAAATCCCACCAAGAAACCAAAAACTTATAATGAATTAGAACAATTACTAGAGCCAGCAAAAATTGTATTTAAAGAAGAAACACTAAAATTGGACTTTGAGCAGATGGTAGACTTTTTCGAAAACGCATATGAGAATAAAGACCTTGTGAGTCTAGTGAAAACATACACCGAAGATATTGACGACTTCTTGAAAACATTGTCAAAAATGCATCCATACTATACCGACCGAGTCATAAAAAGCAGGAGTACTAGAATACGAAAAAGAATAATGAAACAACTCAACGTGAGTCCAGCTGCCATAAAACAATTTCTAGAGGACTCTGATAGTTCTATAGAGTCTTCACAAGAATAAAAATATATAATAATAATAAAAATGGATTGCATACTACAGTGGAATATAAACGGGTTTTACACTCACTTTGAAATGTTAAACACTTATGTTCAGAAATCATACCATCCATTATATGTATACAGGAGACGAATTTTAAAGGGCAGCATACCTACCAAATGAAAAATTATAAATGTTACTATAAAAATCGGAGGGATGCAAATATAGCTAGTGGAGGTGTCGCTATGTATGTACACCAAAATTACGAATCAAACATTTTAAAAATTAAGAGTGATCTAGATGTAGTAGCGGCAACAGTTCTATTTCCCCAAAAAATATGTATTTGCAATATATATATATTCCTCCAAACCAATCAATAACAGAAACAGATCTTACAGATTTATTGGATCAAATTCCAACTCCGAGAATAATTGTAGGTGATTTCAATAGCCACAATCCAATATGGGGATCTCTCGGAACAAACTCCAAAGGAAAAATCTTGGAAAACTTGATAATTTCTAAAAACTTAAACCTCCTAAACGACGAGCAACCAACCCGATATAATATTCACGTGGGTTCCTCATCAGCTATTGATTTATCAATTTGCGATCCTGTATTATCACCAAAGCTTTCTTGGGATGTAATACCATATTTATATGGTAGCGACCATTATCCTATTAAAATTTCTATGACAATTAATGACAACAAGAGCAATACCTCTCCGACTCCAAAATGGAACTTGAAGAAAGCAGATTGGTATTCATTTAAAACATATATCCAACGAAATTACCAAACATTAGAAGAAACTACAAAAGATCAATCTATCGATGAAATATTAAATTCATTCACATCATTATTATACACTGCTGCTAATATCCACGTAGGCAAAACAAAAATTTTGAAAAGAACTTCTCTTCCATGGTGGAATGCAGATTGTAGCCAAGCTATTAAACAATATAAAAATTCTTTTAACAAAATGAAGCGTTGCAAAACTACAGGAAACACCATCGAGTATAAAAAACTACGAGCCCAATTTAGATATGTTACAAAATTAAGTAGAAAAAAATCTTGGCAGGAATTTCTGTCTAGTATTAATAATTCTATGCCTATAGGTACTGTATGGGAAAAGGTCAGAAAAGTATCTGGATGCAATAGTTATAAGAAAATCCAATTCTTGTATGAAAACAAGCACATATTATCATCTGACGTTGAAATTGCAGAGCTTTTTGCTAAGCAATTTGAAATAAACAGTAGCAACAACAATTACTCCAAAGACTTTTTAAACATAAAGATACAAACAGAACAGAAATTAATTAACTTTATTGACATGGAAGATAACACCCTTAACAAACCATTTACAATAGAAGAACTAAATCATTCCTTACGTACTACCAAAAAGTCTGCACCAGGACCCGATGAAATTCCTGTAAGTTTTCTTCAAAATCTGCCAGACAACGCAAAACTATACCTCCTTGATTTCTACAACAAAATTTGGAATAGCCATGAATTTCCATCGAAATGGGCAGAGGCGATAGTAATACCTTTATTGAAAGCAAACAAAACACGAACTGACCCTGAGTCATATCGACCAATTTCCCTCACCAACACAATCTGCAAAATATTAGAAAAAATGGTAAATAAAAGGTTGTTGTGGTTTCTAGACAAAAATAATTTAATAATTAATGAGCAAAGTGGATTTCGAAGAAACAGGTCAACTTTGGATAATTTAATAGATTTAGAGTCAGAAATACATGAAAGTTTTGCTATTAAACAAGAATGTCTTGCTGTATTTGTTGACATAAATAAAGCTTTCGATATGGTTTGGAGGTATGATATTTTAAATACATTAAGTCACTGGGGAGTGAAAGGTAACATACTTTATTTTATTCGTAACTTTTTAGATAATAGGAAATTTAAAGTACGTGTAAACGGTATTACATCCAGTATAAAGAATCAAGAAAATGGTACTCCGCAAGGATCTGTCATCAGTTCAACACTTTTTTTGATTTCCATAAACAAAATATTAGATAATCTACCAAAACTTGTTAAAGCAAGATTATATGCTGACGACTTAGTATTATATACAAAAGGAAAAAACATTCGCACGATACAAAAAAATCTACAATGTTCATTAAACCACCTTGAGAATTGGTCAAAACAAGTGGGAGTACAATTTTCTACGACGAAAACAAAATGTATATTGTTTTCAAAGAATCGACATTCTACAAAGCCAGATTTGCAAATATATGGAAACAGCTTAGAATATGTTGACCATATAAAATTTTTAGGAATGTTTTTCGATAAAAAACTCTCTTGGAAAATGCACATTATGTACATCAAGAAAACTTGTCAAACTGGTCTGAATTTATTGCGAACTCTGTGTAACAACAATTGGGGGTCAGATTTTAAAAGCCTTATTCATATTTACAAATCATTTATACGATCAAAGATTGATTATGGTTCAATAGTTTACGCTTCTGCCAAGAAGACATTACTTGCTCAGCTTGAAACTATACAGAATACAGCATTAAGAATAGCCACTGGAGCTTTTCGTACTAGCCCTGTTGAAAGTTTACAATGTTTAACTGGTGAACCACCTTTGAAATTTAGGAGAATATATCTATCGTTAGCTTATGCATCAAGCATTCAATCAATAAAATCACATCCCTCTCTTCATAATACAATTGGTGACCGTTTTAAAGATATTTATATTAAACAAACTCGAACAGACCCACCATTCTATGAGAGAATTCGAAGGTATCTATCCTCGTATAGTGTTCAGTTTCCCAAATTCTTTGATAAGTCAACTACGGCTGAATTTCCATCATGGACATTACCCCCTTTACAATGTGATCTAACTCTTACCAAATATAATAAGTTCGAAACTACTCACAAAATAATAAACCAAGAGTCACTTAACAAACTTTCATGTTTTTCCGATTATTATCACATCTATACAGATGCATCCAAAACCAGTGATGGTGTAGGATCAGCAATTGTCACTCCAAATTCCATATTGCAATTTAAACTATCATCTACTAGCAGTATCCTGTCTGGAGAATTGATTTCGATTCTACAAGCATTAATTCATGTAAACAACCTTAACATCTCAAAAACTCTGATAATTACTGATTCTCTCAGTGCATTACATTCAATAAAACAGCTCTGTACCAGTAATCCTATTGTTCAGCTAATACAACATCAATTACACCTTATAAACCAAGCAAAACAGCAAATTCACTTCTTTTGAGTTCCATCACATACTGGTTTGGAAGGCAACGAAAAAGTGGATCATTATGCCGGTGAAGCAATACACAGTGCACCTTCAATAACAGTGAATTCAGTGTCAGTGACCGATTTTAAAACGTTCGTGAAACAGAAAGTGCTAAGTGAATGGGGAAATAAATGGCAACAATCAAAATCATTTCTACAGACTATTAAACGTACAACACATTCATGGTGTGAGATAAACATCGACCGCCGATTGTTTGCTAAAATAACTCGTTTGCGTATAGGACACAGCTGACTAACTCATGGTCATATTATATCTAAATCAAATCACCCTATATGTCGTACCATCAATGCAAGACTATCACAACCCAAAAATTACCATTTTTTGTTTTTTATGAATCTGTAATGGTAATGGGTAGTCTAACATAATGCAAGAGTATTATAACTTAACATTAATATTGTTTAATAATGTCTTATATTAAATTTTGAGTTATAATACTCTTTCATTATGTTAGACTACCCATTACCATTACGGATTCATAAAAAACAAAAAATGGTAATTTTTGAGTTGTGATAGTCTTGCATTGATGGTGCGATGTGATCATTGTAACTGTAATAATATTACATGTATGGATATATGGTATGGATATATTATATCCATACCACATATTTTGGTAGATTGTCCTAAATTTATTAATGAAAGAAACAAACATTCAATACCTGTAAATATAAAAGATGTTTTAGGAGATAATTGTAATCCGAAAAACCTTTTCAATTATCTAAAGGATATTGGCCTTTTAAACAAACTGTGAAGTAGTTTAATTTTTTTTATATTATATATGTCTAGTATTAAGATACGGACAAGTCATATACTTTAGTTATTAGTTAAAAAAAATATTGTACTCCAAACCTACCCACTTAATTGTAATATTAATTGTACAAATCCTGATTGTATGTTCAAATGTTCAAATTAACTGTATATTATGTTCTCCCGCTAATAACTCTTAGTAGTTGATGCGGTTAATAAAGAAAAAAAAAATTTTAAATACTTGAAATATTTCTTGCATCAGTAATAATATTATAAATTGCCCAAAAGATATAAAAAGTATCGAAAACCTCCACTTTTCACCCTCCGTAACTCTGGAACCGTTAATTTTATAAAAATTATGTATCGGACCTTTTTTGTTTTAAATTTTACGTAGAATATTTTTGTATAAAACATTGTTTCCGCTCAAGCACAGTTTTAGAAACATTGACGAAAAACGTAAAAAAACTACTAATTTACCGACTTCTCCCCCATCTCCCCCACCCCAAACCGGACGCTCAAAATAATGTGACTTTTTACTGAACAATATGTGGACCATATAGAACAATTTGGTGTTGGAGGAAAACTTTTACTTTGGATGTCTGGGTTAGGCCTTTTTTTGGACCAATTATACTTATACTAATTCCCTAACTTTGGAACTGTTCATTTTAGAAGGATTATGTATAGGGCCTTTTTTATTTCAAATTTAATGTAGAACATTTTTGTATAGAAGGTTGTTCATGCTAAACCGTATAGTTTTAGAAATATTGACGAAAAACGTAAAAAACTACGAAGTTACCGATTTCTCCCCCCTCTCCCCACCAAACCCGATGCTCAAAATAATGTGACTTTTTACTGAACAATATGTGGACCATATAGAACAATTTGGTGTTGGAGGAAAACTTTTACTTTGGATGTCTGGGTTAGGCCTTTTTTTGGACCAATTATACTTATACAATTCCCTAACTTTGGAACTGTTCATTTTAGAAGGATTATGTATAGGGCCTTTTTTATTTCAAATTTAATGTAGAACATTTTTGTATAGAAGGTTGTTCATGCTAAACCGTATAATTTTAGAAATATTGACGAAAAACGTAAAAAACTACGAAGTTACCGATTTCTCCCCCCTCTCCCCACCAAACCCGATGCTCAAAATGGTGTGACTTTTTTCTGAACATTATGTGGACCATATAGAACAATTTGGTGTTAGAGGACAACTTTCATTTTGGATGTCAGGGTTATGCCATTTTTTTGATCAATTGTCACTATTTCTGGTTTGTTCGACTCTGCTCTTTATTCTATTCTCACGGTCCCAACCGTCGCGTCGTTCAGCAGACAACCAAAGTATTTAATTTGCCTAACTTGTTCGATTTCTTCACATAATATGTCTTTGCGTTGGGGTAATTGAAAGTAAGTGAAAATTAAAGATGTTTTAGATTTAAACTATTTGTTAACTTGAATTTTCATTAATTATCAGCCGATTTTAGACAACCTTTTAGCAAGACAATATCAGGTCTTTTCACGAACGTATATCTGAACTTAAATGCATGCCAGCACTCCACAAACTATGTACGTGGATTCCTTGCAAGTCGCAATATCCAGTTTACAGTTTCCCGCTCAATCGTTTCGACGTAAAACTATTTACAACTTCTATGGAGAGAGTCAGCCACTGTAATGGAACAAAAATCGTAGTGTATCTCGGAATAAAGGTTGAAACTTCGATGTTAAAGGAGAGAATCTTTTAACACAGAAGAATGCTTATTTTTTGTGATTTGACCCGGACACTAACAGTTGTTGGGATAATATTTTTAATTTATTAAATCAGAATAGAATACAGCATTAGCACATACAGTGCATATGGTGCAAATGAAAGGAATAATATTGTTCTGAAGCTATTTCTTTCTGGCATTTATGTAATTTACTATTCTAGTTGAAAAATAAGCCACAATTTAACTTGAAAAATGATTTTATTGACGTTTCGACTTACACACTTACACCTAGTAAAAATTATTTCTCATAATTTAATTTAATCTGACTCATTCAAAAGAATAAATTCATTATCTCGTAAGGCGGCCACTTTGGGTAAAAATCCTGAGACAGATCGATTTTTATTTTTAAATTATGATTTTTTGACATATTTGTCATACTAGTGACGTCATCCATCTGGGCGTGATTTTTTTTATTGTTACAAACGCCACCTGTTTATTTCAAACCATAAACACTAAGCATTTTTGTTGAACAGAATTTGAACATTAAGAGTGATCGCTCAGTGGCTATAACTCTATTGGTTGATTATTTTTGTAACTAGATATACATTGGTACGACTTATATCTATTTACTTCACTACTTAATCTAAACTTATTCTAAACTTTTACTTGTTGTCTATTGTCTATCTATAGGGTAAATCCAGTACAAATATTTCGTCTGTTGTTTTGTACACTGTTGTCAAGGAGACCGATTACGAGATTGTTGGAGTGCACTTCAAGACGCTTTAGGCATTTATGACTACGCTGCGCGATCACTTGTTTCACTGTAGGGATTTTTAAATCACTGTAAATGACCTGGTTTGAGATAAACCAAGGGGCAGTCGCTATAGTTCTTAATGTCTTTGACTGGAATCGTTGTAGGATCGCTATGTTGCTGTCAGATGCTGAAATGGGCGTGATGACGTAGACGAGGATTCTTTTAATGCTAATAGGGATCGTGTGCTAGCTCATTTGAAGGGTAATGCAATTCACTATTCAATAATTTATAAATTGTAATGTGAAAAATGTATTGTGAATTAAATAAATTACAAACATTCTTCTTTTTGGGTCAATTAATTTAATTATAAAAAATATTTTGGACACACTGTATAAATCATTGTTAATGTTTATATTACTGAATAGAGAATTGAATAACCTTTCAAATGAGCTAGCACACGACTCCTATTCTCATTTAAAAAATTATCGATTACGTCATCATGTCCACATGGATGACGTCACTAGTATGACAAATATGTCAAAAAATCATAATTTAAAAATAAAAATCGACCTGTCTCAGGGTTTTCATAAAGTCACCGGCTTACGAGATAATGAATTTATTCCTTTGAATGAGTCAGATTAAATTAAATTATTGATATATGAAACTTACGACGAAATGAACCAATAAAAAACAGGACTGGCAAAAAAACATCACCTTTTAAGAAGACATAAAATCAACGCTTTTAAAAAATAAATTAGAGGTCTGGATGAAGACCGCTTCTCTGAAAAACAGCAGTCAATAATAGTTAAATAGTACAAGAAGCCAATTGGTTGCAGCATGAACGAATTATAACAAAAGATTTCAGAGACGATAAAATTTAGCTCCGGAGATACACCGCTCAAAGAAAATTGCTTTTCTTTTCTTTTTATATTATGACATGCTGCATTTCTTTGCAATCGATATTAAGCATCAAGGAGATATACAGAGTGTGCCAAAAGAAGCGGGACTGTCGAATATTTCGCGAAATTAATATCGGATCAAGAAACCGAAAAACATGTGTTCTATCTAATTACACCAAACATGACCCCCAGCCAGGGGTCGACCACCTAGGGTCAGGAGGGGGACAACTTTAAAATCCTAAATAAGAGTCCCCTTTTTAATTGCAGATTTGGATTTCTCGTAAAAAAATAAAGAGCTTTTATAGTGAACATTTTTTCTCATTCTGGATAGATGGCGCTATACATAATCGGAAAAAATATTTTTTATCGTAATACCGTTGATTGATAAATACGGATACCAGTATATTTATCAGTCAACGGTAATACCATAGGTAAATTATTATAGAAACGGTCTAATTCTAATATCTCTAGAAATACACTTCCAAATGAAAAACCAAAAAACACGTGTTAAATATTTTTTTAAAGTCTATCAAATGGCACCAAACACGTCCACTCTTCCATTCCCCAGGGGGTGGGGCAGGGGACAACTTTGAAATCTTAAATGGAAAACCACATTTTTCATTGCAGATTAGGATTCTATGTGAAAAAGTAAACGTTTTATTTCAACATTTTTTCGAATCGTGATATATGGCTCTCTACAAGGCAGAAAAACTTATACAGATCCGAAGTCTGCAAATAGGGGTTCCTAAAAGATTCCAACTAAGGTGAAGGCATCTAAGCTTCTAGGTTTTGTTATGAGAAATTTTAAGTGTTTTTTGTGGTAGCAACGAGATTGGTTTATTGCTCAATTGTTACATCCTTGTTGGAGCACTGTTCGGTAGTTTGGTCCCATTACTATCAAAACCATATCGATACGGTCGAGAGGATCCAACATAAATTTTTGAGATATTGTGCTTACCATGTTCACACTACCATTAGAAATCATGATTATTCCTCTATTGAACAACAATTATCTTTACCCCACTTAAGAACCGTCGTGATCGTGATATGTCAGGTGTTATATCACACATGGATTTATTGATTGTCCAAACCTGTTAAATGACATTAACTTTAAGGTTCCAAACCAAGCTCTACGTTACCACAATGTTTTCAACATTCCTTTTCACAGAACAACATATATTTATGGTATTCACAACCAAATGGATAGATACATGGGGCTATCAAATGAATTTGATTATGATATTTTCAATTTAACTTTAACTCGGTTCAAAAGATCTCTTGCTTTGTGATATGCTTTGTGATATATATGTATGGTATTGTTGAATTTTGTTCTTATTATACAGGGTGTAACAAAAGTACAGGTCATAAATTAAATCACATATTCTGGGACCAAAAATAGTTAGATTGAACCTCTCTTACCTTAGTACAAATGTGTACATAAAAAAGTTATAGCCCCTTGAAGTTACAAAATAAAAATCGATTTTTTCCAAAATGTTGAAAACTATTAGAGATTATTTATTAAAAATGGACATGTTGCTTTCTTTTGGCAGGAACATATTAACAAAAATTAAAAGTGAAATTTGTGCACCCCATTAAAATTTTATGAGGGGGTTTTGTTCCCTTAACCCCGCCCCCCTCAAATATTTGTGTACGTTCCAATTAAATTATTATTGTGGTATCATCAGTTAAACAAAATAGTTTTAAAACTTTTCTGTCTCTTTGTAATTTTTCGATGTCAGTTTTTATCGATATATTTTGAACATTTGTAAAATCCATCACAATTTGTTACATGGTAAGTGAGATTATAGAGACCTGATAATAATATGTAAATTATTAATTGTGAATTTACATTTTTTGGGTATATTTTGAAACATATTAATATCTCGATAAAAAAATCGTTTATCAAAAAAATACTAAGAGACAATAAAGTTTTAAAAATATTGTGTTTAACTAATGGTATCACAATAATAGTTTATTTGGAAGGTACACAAATATTTGGGGCGTTTAAGGGAACAAAACCTACTTAAAATGTTTATGTAAACATATTAAAAAAGAAGCCGCATCTAGATAAAAACTGCCTTGTCGAAAAAATACTAAGAGGCAAAAAAGTTTTAAAAACATTGTGTTTAACTAACGGTACCTCAGTAATAATTAAATTGGAACGTACACAAAAGTTTGGGGGAGTTTAAGGGAACAACACCCCCATAACATTTTTATGGGGTGTACAAATTTAACTGTGATTATTATTTTTTTAAATATTCTTACCATAAGAATACCACATGCCCATTTTCAATAAAAAATCTTTAACAGTTTTCGATATATTGGAAAAAATCGATTTTCATTTTGTAATTCCAAAGGGCTGTAACTTTTTTTTAATGCACATTTGTACTAAGGTAAGCTAGGTTCAATCGAGCTATTTTTTGTCCCAAAATATGTGATACAATTTATGACCTGCATTTTTGTTACACCCTGTATTTTGTATGTTTTTAGTATGTAGTGAACTTTTTAAATGTAACTTTTTGTTATTGATTCTATACTATAGGTAATTTATGTTTTGAAACCTAACTAATATTGTATTGTAATTTAACTGTTAATGGGGTTATCCCGTGTTTTAATAAATAAATAAAATTAAATAAAAGATTGCCTCCCACCCCACACCCAGGGGATGAGGGGTCATGATTATTATCATTCAACAGATTTTTGACAAATATTGGACATGTGTTTTTCATTTGTTTTAATCAGAAGTATATTTTCCGAGATATTAGACCCATAATTTCCTAGTGTATAAGGATAAATCATTATTTTCCAATTATCGTGTCATCGATCAATAATTCGAAAAAATGTCTGGCATAAAAGTTACTTATTTTCGCATAAGGAAAACAAATCTGCCATAAAAGGTGGTGGGTCCTATTTAAGATTTTTAAGTTTTTTTTAAAGTATTTTCATAAGATTTTTCAGTTATTCGATCCAATGTTCGTTTCGCGAAATATTCGAGCGTCCCGCTACTTTTGACACGCCCTATTATCTCGAAAGCTAACTATAGTCCAGGGCGCATCTGTTTTGAGATGGACGTTGAGAGGTGACTCAAATTTTTTTGCAGAAATTGCTTGAAAATAACTTTTGCAGAAATTGCTTGAAAATAACTCAAATACTAATATTTTAGTTATCCTCCCACTCAAAATAGTCCAGAACATTGTTTAAATAATCAAAATATCAAAATATGAAGGAAAAATTCGATTTTTTTATTGGTTTTTTGATTATAACTTTAAAACTGTTCATTTCTGAGAAAAGTTGTACTGACATAAAAGTTGCGTAATTAAATTTCCTACAATATAGAATTAGTTAAAAATTTAAAAAATAGTCACCTTTGTTGCAAAATATCAATAATTGCGAAAAAAACCATACAAAAACAAGTATTCGCATTTTACGTTTTTCAACCATTTATGTTAAACTTAGGACCTTCATATTTTACCCAGAAAAACTTTATGATATAGTAAAATAACACTGTAAATTTCATTAAGATCGGTTTAATAGATTTTGCAAAATAAATTTTGCAATCCAGCTTTCGCAAAAAATATTCATTTTTTTAAATGTTGCAGGACTGAAAATAAAGCAAAGTTGAATTTTTTTTTGCTTATAGAAGTGTACTGTACCTTACATTTGCAATTTGCAAAATTAAAATCTATTAATTACCACGGGTCAGGAAATTTTTTAAATAAACATTTTGGTGCTACGCGCAGGACAGCGGTGTTCGATTCACACAAGTTGACTTCCACCAAAATTTCTTGCAATCTTTATCTAATATATTATTTTCTTACTCTATATTTTGTTGTATTTTAATATTTCAATTCCACAAAAATCAAACTAATTTTATTGTTGTTTGTGAAATATTGTTTAAACAATTGTTTAAAAATAATAAACTTTTATTCTCTAAGTTAAAATATATGAACAAAGAAAGTTTTTGCTAAAAAAAGTGTTATTTCAAAGGATAGAGTATGTGTTTTTATTTTGCAATAAACAAATTTATTTATTTATATCGAAATGTAATAAAAATTAAAATGTATCAATCATTATCAAAGGTCATTGGAATGCCCAATCAGAGAAAACTATTCGCTGTCCTGCGCGTAGCACCAATAATTAATGTTTATTTAAAAAAATTCCTGACGCCGTGGTAGTTAATCGATTTTAATTTTGCTAATTGCAAATGAAAGGTACAGTACACTTCTATATGCAAAAAAATACAACTTGCTATCTGCTTTATTTTCAGTCCTGTAACATTTTGAAAAAATGAATTTTTTTGCGAAAGCTGGATTGCAAAATTTATTTTGCAACATCTATTGAACCGATTTTAATGAAATTTACAGTATTGTTTTATTGTATCATAAAGTTTTTGTAAGGGAATACGTAAATGAACAAATTTTAAGAGTAGGTCTAAAACTCTATCACAGAGAATTAGAAATATTTGTTGTATATGCTCCTACCGATGATTCAAACCAGGATGTAAAAGATAAATTTGAGGAAAGCCTAGCGGACACCATCTCAAAAATCAGCAACCGAAAAGAGATTATCATGATGGGCGACTTCAATGCCAGAACTGGGTCAAAGATCAATGACGACATTGTGGGAAGATTTGGCGAAGAAACTGTTAACAACAATGGAACAAGACTTGTGGGACTATGTGAAGCGTATTCCTTACGGATAACGAATGGATTTTTTCAACACAGAGCCATCCATAAATACACATGGACGCAATTACCAACCGACAATTGAAATCGATTATAGATTACGTCATCATGAAGCAGAAATCATCAATTGTGACGAAAGATGTACGAGTCTATAGAGGTGCAGAATGTGGAACTGACCACTTTTTACTCAGAGCAGATCTATACTTTCCATACATCTTGAACAACAAAATTGAAGAAACCCAGGAAGAGATTACAAAAGAACACCCGCCTCAGTACAAATACAACATCGACGCACTGAAAGGTAATTCAATCTCCTTTCTTTTTAAATTAAGGCTGAGCCAAAAGATAACCAATACACAGTTTGATACAAGAACAGCAGATGAAAAATATGATCGGCTAAAAAAGTGCTTACATGAAGCTGCATTCGAAGCGTTAGGGGAAAAATCCTCAAATAACACTAATCACCCTTGGTTTACAGATTCTTTAAAAGAAAAGACGAGGGAAAAAAAAGAAGCATATCAAAAATGGCCC
Source organism: Diabrotica virgifera virgifera (assembly GCF_917563875.1). Taxonomy (NCBI): domain Eukaryota; kingdom Metazoa; phylum Arthropoda; class Insecta; order Coleoptera; family Chrysomelidae; genus Diabrotica; species Diabrotica virgifera. The sequence goes on along the minus strand of NC_065443.1, from coordinate 246,927,135 downwards.
AGTACCAATTGCTCAGAAGACCGAAAAACCTACGCAAGGATAAGAATGGAAACAAAAAAGAAGTGATTAAAACCAAAGAAAATATGTGGCTGAAGAAATGTGAAGAAATAGACACTCTTATGGGAGGAACAAAAAGCAGAGAAGCTTGGAGAACAATATCAAATACAAGACAAAACGTACAAGAAAGATGCCAGATATCCCTTATAAGTATAAACGAGTGGGAAACATACTTTAGAAACCTATTGCAAGAGAATAGACAGGAATATGTAAGGCAAACCATCATCGCCCCAAACAACCTGGAACAACTAGAAGATATAACTATTCAAGAACTAGAACTAACGTTAAGAGAAATGAAAAACAATAAAGCTCCTGGTCCCGGAGGTATTCCAATTGAACTCATTAGGCACAGCACGACACAGGCAAAAGAAATTTTAGTTGAAATATTCAACGGATGCCTTTCAGGCAATAGCGGCGTGCCCTCTGAGTGGAAAAACTCCATAACTACCCCTATATACAAAAAGGGTGGTAGAAAAAATTGTAATAATTACAGAGGCATTAGTGTGACCAGCTCAGTTGGAAGACTGTACGGACGAATAATAAAGAAACGGATAGAAAAGAAGTGGCAAGATTCCGAAGAACAAAGTGGATTTAGGGCAGGTAGATCATGCACAGATAACATTTTCTGCATAAGGCAATTACTAGAAAAACGTTCTGCTAGAAATCTAGAAACTCACATGGTATTTGTAGACTTAAAAAAAGCATACGATACCGTTCCCAGAGAAAAAATGTTTGAGGTATTACAACAAACCACTTTAAATAGAAAATACATCCAAACAATAAAATATCTCTATGCTAATGCAACAACAGCAATTAAAATTGGAACGAAACTTTCAAATACCTTTGAAACTTCGAAAGGCCTTTTGCAGGGATACTGTCTGTCGCCCACTTTATTTAAAATTTACCTTACACATGTGTTAAAATATTGGACTAGGAAATGCCAAACAATGGGGATACCAGTAGGAGATTCTTATTTGTATACGTTGCTATTTGCTGACGACCAAGTTGTGATTGCTGCTGATAAAGATGACGCCAGTTACATGATTAGAAAATTGAAAGAGGAGTACCAAAAATGGGGTTTGGAAATGAGCATGGAGAAAACTGAATACCTTGTAGTCGGAGGTGATACTGAAGACTTAGAATTAGAAGGGGAATACATAAAACGATGTGATGAATTTAAATATCTAGGTTCAATTTTTGACAAAAACTCCACATGCGATCAAGATATAAAATATCGAATAAGTCAAGGAAGAAAAGCTATAAAACAGCTAAATGCCATTTGGTGGAGTACAGGACTGCAAAATCAGACAAAGAAAAAAATCTACCAAACTATCGTGGAAGGAATTGTCCTGTACAACTCGGAAGTGTGGGAAGTAAAAGACCGACAAAATAAAAGACTTCAAGCTTTAGAAATGGACGCGCTTAGAAGAAGCTGCAGAATATCTAAACTGCAGCATATCCCAAACGAAGAAATAAAAGAAAGAATGGAAGTAGAAAAGGATATTATAGACAGAATAGAACAAAAAAGATTAATATGGTACGGGCATGTCCAGAGAATGGGACCAACAAGATGGCCCAAGAAAATGATCCAGTATGTACCACCCGAGAGAAGAAAAAGAGGCAGACCGAAGAGAACATGGATACAAGATGTAGAGAAAGCAATGAACAGTAGAAAACTCAACGAGGAAGATATTCGTGACCGAAAAGCATGGCGAATAGGATGCGGGAAACGGCGAATGCTGTAGAACACCCGATATATATATATATATATATATATATATATATATATATATATATATATATATATATATATATATATATAGTTTGAATATGATTCTTGAACCTTAATATATTTTTTAATTTGGGTTTCTTGGGCTTAGGTTCACAAAGAAAAAGAGATGGCTATGATGTTATGTCATATCATTTAATCGACGTTTCGACAGGAATATCCTTGCCTTTTTCAAGATCATTACGTGACTAAAAAACATTTCGTCAAAGATACAATACCAAAATTTAAGAAAACATTTTGACTTACCCTGCATGTAAAGTTGGCAGTGAACAATAACAATAATAGACGTCACAAAATAAAACAATGTTAAAAACATAGGGACAGACCCACTAGTAGATACATTTAAAATTTAGGTACTGTGTCGAATTATTGTGATGTTATATCGATGTTTCAAATATCAATCAATTAAATACCTAGTTGCTTCCGCATCATAGGCGTGCTGAAATTTCTTTTGTATTATATTTTAAATTAGATTATAATATAATTTGTTCAGATGTTTGATGTCCCTTTTGTCATTAATAGCATGGTTGTTCTTTTTTATTTCTATAGACTCTAGGAGCTCCCTCTTTTTCTTGTTGTGTTCAGTTTTTAAGATTTTGGTGTTGTCAAAATCGAATTTATGTTTTTTCTCGTTTTCATGTTTTGTGAGGGCCGTTGAGTTTTTTTTATCATATTTGTGAGAACGTATTCTTGAGTTGAGTAGCTGGCTGGATTGTCCAATGTACTAGAAGAATTTCTTTTAGCAGTTGAAACAACATTAAACTCAACATACTTTATATATAAAAACAAGTTCTTCCAACAAACAGATGGATGTGCTATGGGTGCTAGCATATCTAGTGCTATCGCTCAACTAGTTTTAGAGCACCTAGAAGAAATTGTCCTAAATAAAATAGATTTCGATATTCCTTTTTTCTATCGTTATATAGATGACTGTTTGACTGCAGCACCAGAGGATAAACTGGATATTTTGTTAAACGAATTTAATAACTTCCACCCAAAACTCAAATTTACATTAGAAATAGAAAAAAATTGTCAAATCAACTTTCTGGACCTGACTTTACATAGAGAAAATAGTATCATAACCACTTCATGGTACACTAAAAAAACCTGGTCATCGAGATATCTGAATTTCAACTCACATCACCCTCTGTCCCAAAAGAAATCAGTAGTTATTGGCCTAGCTGATAGAGCCATCAGATTGTCCGACCCCACAAACAGACCTCAGGCCATAAAAAAGGCAAAAACAGCATTGACGCTTAATTCTTACCCCCATCATCTCATTGAAAACACTTTTAAGTCGCGACTACATACTTTCTACAACAACCAGAATAACAATAAAACTAACAAGGTAAAGAAGAATTATATGTCTCTTCCGTATATAAAAGGGTTATCAGAACAGCTTGCAAATCTCCTATCTAAACACAACATCACAGTTGCTCATAAAGGGTACAATCTATTGAAAAGGAATTTCACACAACTAAAAACAAAAACTCCTCAATCAAAAAAATCGCATGTAGTATATGAAATCCCTTGCTCAGATTGCGATGGGGTATACATTGGACAAACCAGCCAGCTACTCAACTCAAGAATACGTTCTCACAAATATGATAAAAAAAACTCAACGGCCCTCACAAAACATGAAAACGAGAAAAAACATAAATTCGATTTTGACAACACCAAAATCTTAAAAACTGGACACAACAAGAAAAAGAGGGAGCTCCTAGAGTCTATAGAAATAAAAAAGAACAACCATGCTATTAATGACAAAAGGGACATCAAACATCTGAACAAATTATATTATAATCTAATTTAAAATATAATACAAAAGAAATTTCAGCACGCCTATGATGCGGAAGCAACTAGGTATTTAATTGATTGATATTTGAAACATCGATATAACATCACAATAATTCGACACAGTACCTAAATTTTAAATGTATCTACTAGTGGGTCTGTCCCTATGTTTTTAACATTGTTTTATTTTGTGACGTCTATTATTGTTATTGTTCACTGCCAACTTTACATGCAGGGTAAGTCAAAATGTTTTCTTAAATTTTGGTATTGTATCTTTGACGAAATGTTTTTTAGTCACGTAATGATCTTGAAAAAGGCAAGGATATTCCTGTCGAAACGTCGATTAAATGATATGACATAACATCATAGCCATCTCTTTTTCTTTGTGAACCTAAGCCCAAGAAACCCAAATTAAAATATATATATATATATATATATATATATATATATATATATACAAAATATGCACAAGATGGAATGCAACCATAGACACGTGTTTCTGACTTATTAGTCGTCATCAGTATGATATAGCTAAACAGGAGCAATGCAACCAATTTGTGGCTGTAATGTTAGAAGATTATGTTGCATTGCTCCTGTTTAGCTATATCATACTGATGACGACTAATAAGTCAGAAACACGTGTCTATGGTTGCATTCCATCTTGTGCATATTTTGTTTTTCATACTTATTGCGAGCCATGCCGATATCTATTAACTCACGCTAACCTCTCCTTATATATATATATATATATATATATATATATATATATATATATATATATATATATATATATATATATAAAACAAAATATGCACAAGATGGAATGCAACCATAGACACGTGTTTCTGACTTATTAGTCGTCATCAGTATGATATAGCTAAACAGGAGCAATGCAACCAATTTGTGGCTATAATGTTAGAAGACCCTCAGGATTCGAGAGCAACAACTAACAAATCCACGGAGGAAGCTACAGCTACCTGAGGCAAGGAATGCCAAACGTTTAGAACGTTTTAAACAATCAAACAAGGAGAGGTTAGCGCGAGTTAATAAATATCGGCATGGCTCGCAATAAGTATGAAAAACAAAATATGCACAAGATGGAATGCAACCATAGACACGTGTTTCTGACTTATTAGTCGTCATCAGTATGATATAGCTAAACAGGAGCAATGCAACCAATTTGTGGCTATAATGTTAGAAGACCCTCAGGATTCGAGAGCAACAACTAACAAATCCACGGAGGAAGCTACAGCTACCTGAGGCAAGGAATGCCAAACGTTTAGAACGTTTTAAACAATCAAACAAGGAGAGGTTAGCGCGAGTTAATAAATATCGGCATGGCTCGCAATAAGTATGAAAAACAAAATATGCACAAGATGGAATGCAACCATAGACACGTGTTTCTGACTTATTAGTCGTCATCAGTATGATATAGCTAAACAGGAGCAATGCAACCAATTTGTGGCTATAATGTTAGAAGACCCTCAGGATTCGAGAGCAACAACTAACAAATCCACGGAGGAAGCTACAGCTACCTGAGGCAAGGAATGCCAAACGTTTAGAACGTTTTAAACAATCAAACAAGGAGAGGTTAGCGCGAGTTAATAAATATCGGCATGGCTCGCAATAAGTATGAAAAACAAAATATGCACAAGATGGAATGCAACCATAGACACGTGTTTCTGACTTATTAGTCGTCATCAGTATGATATAGCTAAACAGGAGCAATGCAACCAATTTGTGGCTATAATGTTAGAAGACCCTCAGGATTCGAGAGCAACAACTAACAAATCCACGGAGGAAGCTACAGCTACCTGAGGCAAGGAATGCCAAACGTTTAGAACGTTTTAAACAATCAAACAAGGAGAGGTTAGCGCGAGTTAATAAATATCGGCATGGCTCGCAATAAGTATGAAAAACAAAATATGCACAAGATGGAATGCAACCATAGACACGTGTTTCTGACTTATTAGTCGTCATCAGTATGATATAGCTAAACAGGAGCAATGCAACCAATTTGTGGCTATAATGTTAGAAGACCCTCAGGATTCGAGAGCAACAACTAACAAATCCACGGAGGAAGCTACAGCTACCTGAGGCAAGGAATGCCAAACGTTTAGAACGTTTTAAACAATCAAACAAGGAGAGGTTAGCGCGAGTTAATAAATATCGGCATGGCTCGCAATAAGTATGAAAAACAAAATATGCACAAGATGGAATGCAACCATAGACACGTGTTTCTGACTTATTAGTCGTCATCAGTATGATATAGCTAAACAGGAGCAATGCAACCAATTTGTGGCTATAATGTTAGAAGACCCTCAGGATTCGAGAGCAACAACTAACAAATCCACGGAGGAAGCTACAGCTACCTGAGGCAAGGAATGCCAAACGTTTAGAACGTTTTAAACAATCAAACAAGGAGAGGTTAGCGCGAGTTAATAAATATCGGCATGGCTCGCAATAAGTATGAAAAACAAAATATGCACAAGATGGAATGCAACCATAGACACGTGTTTCTGACTTATTAGTCGTCATCAGTATGATATAGCTAAACAGGAGCAATGCAACCAATTTGTGGCTATAATGTTAGAAGACCCTCAGGATTCGAGAGCAACAACTAACAAATCCACGGAGGAAGCTACAGCTACCTGAGGCAAGGAATGCCAAACGTTTAGAACGTTTTAAACAATCAAACAAGGAGAGGTTAGCGCGAGTTAATAAATATCGGCATGGCTCGCAATAAGTATGAAAAACAAAATATGCACAAGATGGAATGCAACCATAGACACGTGTTTCTGACTTATTAGTCGTCATCAGTATGATATAGCTAAACAGGAGCAATGCTCCTGTTTCCTCCTACCTGAGGCATTCCTTGCCTCAGGTAGCTGTAGCTTCCTCCGTGGATTTGTTAGTTGTTGCTCTCGAATCCTGAGGGTCTTCTAACATTATAGCCACAAATTGGTTGCATTGCTCCTGTTTAGCTATATCATACTGATGACGACTAATAAGTCAGAAACACGTGTCTATGGTTGCATTCCATCTTGTGCATATTTTGTTTTTCATACTTATTGCGAGCCATGCCGATATTTATTAACTCGCGCTAACCTCTCCTTGTTTGATTGTTTAAAACGTTCTAAACGTTTGGCATTCCTTGCCTCAGGTAGCTGTAGCTTCCTCCGTGGATTTGTTAGTTGTTGCTCTCGAATCCTGAGGGTCTTCTAACATTATAGCCACAAATTGGTTGCATTGCTCCTGTTTAGCTATATCATACTGATGACGACTAATAAGTCAGAAACACGTGTCTATGGTTGCATTCCATCTTGTGCATATTTTGTTTTTCATACTTATTGCGAGCCATGCCGATATTTATTAACTCGCGCTAACCTCTCCTTGTTTGATTGTTTAAAACGTTCTAAACGTTTGGCATTCCTTGCCTCAGGTAGCTGTAGCTTCCTCCGTGGATTTGTTAGTTGTTGCTCTCGAATCCTGAGGGTCTTCTAACATTATAGCCACAAATTGGTTGCATTGCTCCTGTTTAGCTATATCATACTGATGACGACTAATAAGTCAGAAACACGTGTCTATGGTTGCATTCCATCTTGTGCATATTTTGTTTTTCATACTTATTGCGAGCCATGCCGATATTTATTAACTCGCGCTAACCTCTCCTTGTTTGATTGTTTAAAACGTTCTAAACGTTTGGCATTCCTTGCCTCAGGTAGCTGTAGCTTCCTCCGTGGATTTGTTAGTTGTTGCTCTCGAATCCTGAGGGTCTTCTAACATTATAGCCACAAATTGGTTGCATTGCTCCTGTTTAGCTATATCATACTGATGACGACTAATAAGTCAGAAACACGTGTCTATGGTTGCATTCCATCTTGTGCATATTTTGTTTTTCATACTTATTGCGAGCCATGCCGATATTTATTAACTCGCGCTAACCTCTCCTTGTTTGATTGTTTAAAACGTTCTAAACGTTTGGCATTCCTTGCCTCAGGTAGCTGTAGCTTCCTCCGTGGATTTGTTAGTTGTTGCTCTCGAATCCTGAGGGTCTTCTAACATTATAGCCACAAATTGGTTGCATTGCTCCTGTTTAGCTATATCATACTGATGACGACTAATAAGTCAGAAACACGTGTCTATGGTTGCATTCCATCTTGTGCATATTTTGTTTTTCATACTTGCGCTAACTCGCTAACTCGCGCTAACCTCTCCTTGTTATATATATATATATATATATATATATATATATATATATATATATATATATATATATATATATATATATATATAAAGTTTTTCCGGGTGAAATATGAAGGTCCTAAGTGTAGCATAAATGGTTGGAAAACGTAAAATGCGAATACTTGTTTTTGTATATTTTTTTCGCAATTATTGCTATTTTGCAACAAGGGCGACTATTTTGAAAAATTTTTAACCAATTCTATATTGTAGGAAATTTAATTACGCAACTTTTATGTCATTACAACTTTTCTCGGAAATGAATACTTTTAAAGTTATAATCAAAAAACGAAGAAAAAAATCGAATTTTCCCTTCATTTTTTGACATTTTGATTATTTAAACAATGTTCCGGACTTTTTTGAGAGGGAGGATAACTCAAATATTATTATATGAGTTATTTTCAAGCAATTTCTGCAAAACAATTTAAGTCACCTCTTAACGCCCAAATGTACTAATATTTTTACAGATGCGACCTGGTCTACTATACAGATCACTCTTTTACCACTCCTTTACCGTAGTTTTGGTAATTATCATAAACAGTTTTTGACGCCAGATTTTATCAATAACTTTTACTACATCAAGAAATCACCGTAATAAAAATAATTCTTATCATGATGGTCCTCTGATCGAGTAGTTTAAAAGCTATTTGTAAGTGTACTGGATTTCCTTGGTGAGTTTAAGTTATTCTTTCTCATTTTGCACTTTAAAAGTACAATTTAGCTTGTTAAAGTCCCATGAGGGTTTTCTAAAAACATCGTTTATCGATTTTATGCAAACTGGACGGAACATTTCCATAATTTTCTTTCGCAATTTGTTCTGGGTTCATAAATAAAGGATTGTACAGCCTCCACGATACATATATGTATGTTTTATGACCATTTTTCGTTTTTTATACCGGTGTACATTTTGGGTGTTTTGTAATTTTTGTTTGTTGTAATTTATAACACGAAAAAAATCGTACTATTGTTTTTATTTCAGTTTTGGTTTTATAGTTAACAATGCAGGAAATACATGGCATGTTTGTGTTTTTATAAACAAGTAGGTCGGCATAAAATAAACTACCCACAAAATATTCACGAATTGTGTTGTTATACAGAATATTACGTTTGTATTTGAACATACCGTTCGTTTTGGATTTCCTCCGAATAATCTAAGCATCCATTCTGTTCGAATAAATATTCAAACATTTAAAACCATTAAAATATTTTTAATTTACTAATACATATATAACTCAGTTTTCGATAACACTGCCAACACTGTAAATATGTACAAAGGACAAGAGTGTTTAGTGTTATGTTGGGGCCACAGTAACGTTAACGTCTAACGTCCATTATCGTATTAATTAACACACCAAAAATTATACAGTGCTAGTCAAAAGTCCGTACCCCCCCTCGTATCTTTTGAACGGTTATACCTATAATAGTGAAATTTGGAGGGAGAAAATAAACGGACGTAAGCTTCTTAACTAGTCATGACAGATGACGTAATAGTGACAGATGACTTTACAGCGCCACTGTGACAGATAATTTTAAATGGGACTTTATGGCAAGTGATACCTCGTTTGAAAGGTATTGAAATTACCTATTCATTTATACTAATTTTGTTTGAGTTTAAGCTAATTTTGATGAAAAAATGAAATAAATATAAAATTGTAGTTTCGCATTTAATTAATAAAAATTCAAAATTCTGCCTATGATTACTTGTCAAAAGGGTTGAAGTTTACGTAAAAACTACTAGAAAATTGAAAAACGTCAAATTTTTTGACAAAGAAACCATAGGCGGACATTTGAATTTTTGTTAATTAAATGAGAAACTACAATATTATATTTATTTAATTTATTCACCAAAATAAAAATCCACCTACACCCAAAAAAATTAGTATGGCTGAATAGGTATTTTAAATACCTTTCAAACGAGGTATCACTTGCCATAAGGTCCCATTTAAAATTATCGGTCACAGTGGCTCTGTAACGTCATCTGTCACTATTACGTCACCTGTCATGACTAGTTAAGGAGCTTATGTCCGTTTATTTCCTCCCTCCAAATTTCACTTTTGTACGTATAACCGTTCAAAAGATAAGAGGGGGGGGTACGGACTTTTGACTAGCACTGTAGAATAAACTGCCCCTTAAAGTGATTGGCCACACTTATTTTAGCGTGTAGTCAGCAGAAAACGCGTTTTTTAATCCAATAATTTCAAGATGGAAGTCGAAGCTGCTACGCTGTTATATTTTATGAGTGCTAATTATTATTTTATGAATTCTATGTTATATATTATTTATTATTCTATGAATGACTCAAGACGAGGTCGATGCAACAATTTGTTGCGCCTCAACTAATCCGCCAAAGATAAAGTGTAATTTAAGACGTGAACAAGCCACATCTCTTTCTCAAAAAAGCCATTTCTCAAAGGCTCTCAAAAGGCTCTTTCTCAAAGAGCCACAAGTATAAAGTGCCTGTTCAGACTAGGTCGATGCAACATCCCTGCAGGGCCTCAAAAATTCCGTCAAAGGATTTTACGCCACTTAAACGACCAAATTAAGAGGTTATCCATGCAACATCGCTGTTAGCAGAAGACCTCAAAGAATTCGTCAAGAATTCTTCTCATCGTGACTCCAATCTGTCAAAGATTGTGCATTGTTGTTAAAAGAGCAATAGGGCGTTTTGTGTAAACAAGTGTTAGAAGTTCGCATCACTTTTGGTAGCATTTAAATTCAAGGTTGCCACGTTCTCCACCACTATAGCCAGGATCTGCGTATCAGTGAGTTTTTAATGGACAGAAGTGGACATAACCTTTTAAAAGACTTATTATACTCGTAAGTACTTATTGTAGTTACAACATTTTATTTTCTCTGTATGATCTAGCGTTAGATCTATTTGTTTCTGATAAGATTTCAGATGTATTTATGGTAATCTTGATATTAATTTTATAATATTAATAGTATATATTAATTTTAATTGCTTCTTGGGAAGCAATTAATCAGAGGTTTATAAAAATGAACATCACGATAAAAGAAAGCAGAATAGCCATACTAGGAGTATATGGCATTAATGAAGACGCATTGATCAACAATAAAGATGAATTCTTCGAACAACTGAACGATGAAATTATAAAAGTAGGAACATCTAGGGAGATCATACTTCTAGGAGACTTCAATAGCAGAGTTGGACCGGAATTGAACAACAAAGTGGTAGAAGCACACGGTGAAAATACCAGAAACGATAATGGAACCAGATTAATATCAACATGCACACCAAATAACTTAAAAATATTAAATGGATTTTATCCACACCGTGATATACATAAGTACACCTGGATGCAACAGACCAGAAATCTGAAATCTATAATAGATTATAGCGTTGTAAGACAGAGAAGTACAATTAAAATACAAGATGTGCGAGCAGCCAGAGGGCCATCATGTGGCACCGATCATCATCTGCTAAAAGTTAAGGCGGTACTCCCAAACAGATATGAAAAAGAAAAAGAGCACATCGAGTCAAATCAGTTAATAAAACAAGTACGGTACAATCTATACAGTCTAAACCATGAGAGTGTAAAGCTATTGTATAAAAAACGTTTAGACGAAAAATTAGAAAGTGGTAGTTTTGAAAATACCGAAGAACACTACGAACACATCAAAAAGTCCATTCATTTGGCAGCAGAAGAAGCACTGGGGAAATTTGACGAAAACCATAAAGGAATAAAACCGTACTGGTGGGATGAAGAAGTAGAAAAGGAAATTACAGATAAACGTCGAAAATACCAAACGTTCCTATCAACAAAAACAGACAACGATAAAATGATTTACAAAGAAGCCCAAGCCAAAGTAAGAAATAAGATAACTCAAAAAAAAAGAACGAATCATGGGAAAAGAACTGCCAAAAAATCAACACTTACATAGGAGGTAGAAGAAGTACAGAGAGTTGGAGATTAATTAAAAATATGAGAACTAATAAGAAAAAAGACATACAATAACAACGGAAAAATGGGAAGAATATTTCAAAACATTACTAACAGAACAAAGACCAGAATTTGTTAACATAGAAGACAACACGATAGGTATACATATAAATTCATCACCATTACAAATAAGTAAATCAGAGATGAAAGAAATAACCAAATCCCTGAAAAATGGAAAATCCCCTGGTCCTGGTGACATCCCTGCAGAATTAGTGAAAGCCGGCACAGACAAACTCCAAGAACAGCTAAGAAAACTCTTCCAAGATTGCTTAAATGGTGCCGATTACCAAAAGAATGGAAATTATCTATCATGTCAACAATCCACAAAAAGGGCAGCAAGTATCAATGTGAAAATTACAGAGGAATTGCGGTAAACAGCACAATAAGTAGGATGTATGGGAAACTTATTAAGAACAAGATAGAAAATGACTATAGAGATTACGAAGCAGAGGAGCAAGCTGGCTTTAGAGCTGGGCGGTCCACAGTAGACCACCTGTACTCTATTACGCAAGTTATTGAGAAAAAAACAGCCGTCAATAAAGAAGTTCACCTGGTATACGTAGACTTACAAAAAGCATATGACAGTGTGCCCCACAGCAAACTATGGTCGACCCTACATCAAACCAACATTAAACATGGTCTTATCAAAGCAGTCCAAAGTCTGTATAATGGAACGACTGCAAAAATTAAAACTGGACCAAGGATGTCTGAGGGATTTAAGGTCACGAAAGGATTGAAGCAGGGTTGTTGTATTTCGCCTACCCTTTTTAAAATTTATCTGGAACAAGCACTCAAGCTGTGGAAAAGAAAATGTAATGGCATGGGAATCCCTCTCAATGACGACACAACACTGTACACTTTATGTTTCGCTGATGACCAAATTCTGATTGCTCAAGATCATGACGACTTAAGTTACATGACGCGGAAGCTAATAGAAGAATATAACAAATGGGGTCTCGAAGTCAACATTAAGAAAACTGAAGCCATGTGTATTGGAGGAACAAAGCAGTCCATTACATTAGACGATGGGGTAGAAATTAAACACTGCGATGAATACAAGTACCTGGGCATGAAGATAACTCAAGATGGAACACTCGACGCTGCTATAAAAGACAGAAACATACAGGGTAGAAAAGCCATATCCATGATGAACGGCATTCTGTGGGACCAGACAATATCTATAGCGAACAAACAGCTCATATACAATAGCATACTTAAAAGTATAATCACATATGGCAGTGAAGTTTGGCCACTGAAACAAAGAGCTCAGAAAATGTTACTAGTAACAGAAATGGACTTCTGGAGAAGAGCAGCATGCAAATCAAGAAGAGATCGGATACCGAACGAGAGAATACAAGAAATGTTGGGAGTAACACATACAATAATTGATGACATAAAAACAAAACAACTGGTATGGTACGGCCATGTACAGAGAATGCCAGACGACAGGATCCCTAAACAGATTTTGGCATGGACACCACAAGGGAGAAGAAAAAGAGGAAGGCCGAGAAGAAGCTGGAGGGAGGGAATTGAAAAAGAACTAGAGGAAAGAGAAATCCCTCCAGGTCTATGGTTAAACAGAGAAGAATGGCGGTTAGGAGTCGGAAGGCGTCGGAGAACGCTGTAAACCGATAGTAGTAGTAGTAGTTGATATTAATTTTATACCCTTGACTCCTTGATCTTCATTTTATATCTTTGTTTGAGGTTGACGGTTCCCTTTTAGCGACATTCTGACAATAATTATTGAAATAAAGGTATTATTTTTATTCCGGGCCAAAATTAGGCCTTCTCTAATTTTTGCCATAAACAGTACCGTACCGCCCCCGTCAAATTTCTGAGGAAATAAAGGTATTAGTTGACAAAGTGTCTTCTTTCGTTCGTCCAATACATTTGTTCCGATTTGATATTTCTTTCATGTACCTGCTCTAGATTGATTTTCACATAGTAGACTAGATCTAGTAACTCAAAATGTCATAAATATAACTAAAATTAATCAGACATAATATGTTCTTACTAAATTCTGAGGGAGTAAACTACCACTTACTTTAAACAATCAATCTCCCGATCCTAGTTAATGTCTTCGTTTGGGGTGAACCATGCAGTTTCCTTAATGACCCGAAATACGTCAAGAGAAGCTCTGCTGCTGCCGGGTACACTACTCCACAATTCAATTACGGATAGTTTGCACAGACAGAGTAATTGTTTAGTATACGTGATTTTGTGTGCTCCATACACTCTATTTGATACAAATATTTTAATACCCACCGTCGAATAAATCTATTCGAACAAAACTATTAAAACATATTTTTAATTTACCAGCATAAGCTTAATTCCATTTTGCAATAATTTGCCAATATCGTAAATAAGTAAATGACAACAGTGTAGTGTTCCAAGTGTCTAAACGACATAAATATTATGTAGTTTTCAAATACACCAAGCACCCGCCTACCCTCAGAGCAAAAGACGTGGTAGAAACAACATCCCTTTTGGCAGAAGCCCTTAAAAAATGCGTCAAGGATGCAGTGCTTTCCAATCTGACAAATTATGATTGTCCCGCTTTGTACGGGATATAGGGGAGTGCATATAGATTTTCACTTCGGAAAAAATCAAACAAGATAGAACTTTTTGTAATTTCATTAAGAAATGTTTAATAAACAATATATCAAAAAGTTCTACTCGAGAAGTGGGTGCTTCATTTTTTATTAAACAAATGAACTGCGAAAATAGATGTTTTACTCAGAAAATATAAATTTTTGAAAAAAAACTGACTTGGCGAATGAAAAATTCAGAAAATTTTACAAAAAAAACCTTATATAAAGATTTTTCTAGAATTAAATCTGTAGCTTCTATAATTTTTAATTTATAACGCTAAAGTCACCCTTCTCACAAACATTGGCGCACTGTAAAGTAGCGTACGGCGAATTGCACGGTTGAGTTATTTTAATGTAATTCTTTAACTAGTCGATCAAATGAAATTTTACAAATTGAACATGAAATTGTTTGAATTTTTTCGAAACAATGCATGTTTTCGTTCTAATTGCACTCCCCTAATACTACTAGTGACTTGGATGGACAATAGTGCACATAGATCTTCAAAACATTTCAAAATAGTAACTAGTAAGTAATATTATAGCGCTAGGATTTTGTTTATGTTTATTATGTTTCTATTTATTCGGATGTGCTAAATTGTTAGTACCTTTGGATAGCTTTTTGAACCATTAGTGTTTAAATTAAAGGTAAGAGTTCTCATACTTTTATCCAGCATCCTATGTTACAGACTCTCTCTCATTTTAGGACATTCTTCATGTTTGTCCTATTGTGTAGATATTAATTTTATCTACAACCCAGTTGTTGAAGATGCAACTGTAGGGTACAGTTTATAAAGCGTTTAATCTTCTAAAGAAGGGAGATAACAAATTATATTAGTACATAGTACATGATGGATAACCTCCCACCCAAATAAAAATTCAATGGTATTTTTGATAATGTAATGTTCATGCTGCCTCCCTTCCTTTGTTTATTTCGTCATATGATATAATCTCGAGTTCTTCTTCCCTTTATTCTTCCTTGCATTATTATTTGCAGCGGGTTGTAACGTTTGTGTCTATCTCCCTTACGATGTCCCCCCAAATAAACTTTCTAAATTCAAAGAGTTTAATAGAGATAGAGAACTTCAGGTAGACATTTGAATAGTATACCAAATTTCTTTTAAACATAATATAATAATATGTTTATGTATGCCAGACAATCGTACTGGCAATTTACCAGTTCTCCAATATGGACGTAATTATGTCCGTTGATATTGCGGTTGTCGCATTCTGTCCTGTCATGTACTGTCGAAGATTGCATAACGTGGTTGTCGATATAAAATATTATGTCTGTCCCAGTTGAAAAATAAACCTTTAAGGCAATATTAACTAATAAATATTCACTTCTTATTGACATTCGAACGGTCTATTTTTCTGTCCTTTGTCTACGGCAATTAGTATGAGTGACATAGCTGTTTTCTGATTTTCAACCTGAATCCTGCTTGATTTGAGGATGTCAACTTTCTGAGGGTCAAAGTAAGAATTATTACTTACATAGTTAGTCCAGAAAGCCACTGCGCATCCGCTAGGAAAAATATTCTAATTCGGATTTTTTGCACAATCTTACTCAAAAAGGACTCCTTTTAACAAATCTGCATGTTGCCAGGACCAAAAGGTGGTCAAAAATTTTTTAAACGTTTTTTTTTTGTTTTTATCCTAAAATTATTTTTTTTACATGTAAAAAAGTTTTTTTAGGTTTTTTGGATCATTCCAAATAGAAAAGGTCTTTAGTGACTTTTCTCTAAAAATGATAGTTTTTGACATATAAGCGATTAAAAACTGAAAAATTGCGAAATCGGTCATTTTTAACCCTCAAAAACTATGTGAAAAACTGAAAATTTGAATGTTGCCAAGGTAGGTAGATATTCTTTAAACATCGATTGATGAAATCACGAAGAGTTTTTTGCAATACAATATTCAAAACTCCTTTGTTTTTTAATTGCTAATCAAGTGTGCGCGACACTATTTTCCACCGGCAGTATGGTGCAAATGAAAGGAATAAATTCGTTATTTCGTAAACTGGCGACTTTAAGGAAAAATCCTGAAACAGGTCGATTTTTATTTTTAAGTTATGAGATTGTGGCATATATGGTATACTAGTGACGTCATCCATCTGGACGTGATGACGTAATCGATGATTTTTTTAAATGAGAATAGGGGTCATGTGCTAGTTCATTTGAAAGGTTCTTCAATTCTCTATTCAGTAATAAAAACATTTACATAATTATTTATACAGGGTGTCCAAAAATTTTTTATTAAATTAAATTATTTGACAAAAAAAGAAGTAGAAGGACGCCCTGTATAAATAATTATGTAAATGTTTACATTACTGAATAGAGAATTGAAGAACCTTTCAAATGAGCTACCACACGACCCCTATTCTCATTTAAAAAAATCATCGATTACGTCATCACGCCCAGACGGATGACGTCACTAGTATACCATATATGCCACAATATTATAACTTAAAAATAAAAATCGACCTGTTTCGGGATTTTTCCTTAAAGTCGCCAGTTTACGAAATATCGAATTTATTCCTTTCATTTGCACCATACTGTCGGTGGAAAATAGTGTCGCGCACGCTTGATTAGCAATTAAAAAACAAAGGAGTTTTGAATATTGTATTGCAAAAAACTCTTCGGGATTTCATCAATCGATGTTTAAAGAATATCTACCTACCTTGGCAACATTCAAAGTTTCAGTTTCTCACATAGTTTTTGAGGGTTAAAAATGGCCGATTTCGCAATTTTTCAATTTTTAATCGCTTATATGTCAAAAACTCTCATTTTTAGAGAAAAGTCACTAAAGACCTTTTCTGTTTGGAATGATCCAAAAAATCTAAAAAAACTTTTTTCCATGCAAAAATAATAATTTTCGCGGAAAATCGAAAAAGATTAGCGGACTATAATTTACAGAAAAGCGATGGGAATTCGCTGATAGTTTCAAAAAAGAAAACTTATCAAAAGTTATGTTCACTTATGCGCCGAATAAAATCCAAATTGCTTGGAAAACTCACCGGTTGAATTATTGCAGCCAGTTTACCAAACTTTCGAGTATAAACCTAATCTGTGACCTTGTAAGGTGGTGTAATTCCTGCAAACACGAAATTAGCAAAGGAGATTCCTGTTTAACCAAAACTTCATGTAGATTCGCGAAGTTTATCTTCGCAGGAAACGTTGAGAATTGACTTTGAGAAAGGACCGGTAGTAATTGAGTTTTTGCCTATTTTTAACAAGGGTCACTGCTTCCTGACACAAATTTATTCGTTTACATTATTTGGTGTGAACTTAACTATGTACAACCCTTCGCTTGTAAAAATCCGAAAAAATTCATGAAAATACATTTCTATGACCAAAAACCCTAATGCAAGTTGAGCTCAGGAATATTGCAAAAAAATTTAGGGTATGTAGGTAATTTTTTGCAAACTTGTGTTAACTAATAATGATTTTTTTGTGTATTTTTCCGTTATTTTGAATGGCGGGGTTAATC
Source organism: Diabrotica virgifera virgifera (assembly GCF_917563875.1). Classification (NCBI taxonomy): domain Eukaryota; kingdom Metazoa; phylum Arthropoda; class Insecta; order Coleoptera; family Chrysomelidae; genus Diabrotica; species Diabrotica virgifera. The sequence continues at coordinate 246,909,214 of NC_065443.1, read as the reverse complement.
TTGCCATGTTCTCTCCGGAATATCCTCAAAATTTGAAAAGAAAACATTGTGTTTCCCCCTATGTTTTTAGCACATGAAGTCAACTGCATGTCAATAAAATAAATAACGTTTTTTTTTTTGTTATTTTTGTTATAACCGGGATTAGGTTCGCCATTTTCAGATCAGAACATGCTCGCTCAAAATACGACAGACCTCTTTTTTGCTATTCTTTCTCATGTCTTATGAGCACATAAACTCAACAGCATGTACATAAATAACAATTTTTCATCTACGTTTTCCGTTTTTTGTAATAGCAGGGTCATGTTGGCCATTTTCAGAACGAAACATACTCTAAATTCGAAGAAACTGCATTTTTCGGTGATTTTTTTTCATATTTTAAGCACATAACTTCCTTCATTTAAATGTGACAAATAACGATGTTTGTTTCCCCTTTTCATTCGAGTGGTGATTATCAGTAGTAATTACACGAGAGCTCTAAAATTATCGATTTGTATCCCGAGTGACACTTTGACAGTTTAAATTTCACGACCCAGGATGATTGAAATTATGTCAAAGTGTCACGAGGGCAAAACAAATCGATAATTTCAGAGCTCGAGAGTAATTCGGTAAGATTATTTCATGAATAAAACTATCTTTTTAAATCATTTTAACTAATATCATATTGTTATCTTCGCCTGAATATTTACTAAATCTGTTTCTTGGTGTTCTCTGTGACAAGTTGTAAGACATTAATTTTGTCATTAATGTGACTGAATGTTTTTTTTTTTGCGTAGCAATGAAGGGCATCTGACGTAAAATAGTTGACGACGGAAAATTATCAAAAATTATCAGTAGTAATTGCACAAGAGCTCTAAAATTATTGAATTTTTCCCGAGTGACACTTTGACAGTTTTAATTTATGTCAAAGTGTCTCGAGGGCAAAAATTCTATATTAATTTTAGAGATCGAGTGCAATTTGTTGCGATTATTTCATGAATAAAACTGTTCAACACCAAAATTTTATTGTAATTTATTTATGTAAGTACAAATTAGTACAATTAAACACAGTTTAATTTGACGGTTGAAAGCCATCACTTTTATAATTTTTAAAACATTAATTGTCATTAATGTCACTGAATGTATTTTTTCGTAGCAACGAAGGGCATCTGACGTAATATACTTGACGACGGGAAATTATCAAAAATTATCGATTTAATTTAGATTTATGTAGCTTTCTATTGGTCAGAATCTCCTATGAATGAAATAATCAGTAGTAATTGCACGAGAGCTCTAAAATTATCGATATGTTGCCCGAGTGACACTTTGACAGTTTTAATTTGTCAAAGTGTCACGAGGGCAACATATCGATAATAATTTTACAGATCGAGGGCAATTCGCTGAGATTATTTCATGAATAAAACTGTCATTTTAAATCATTGTAACTATAATATTTTATTCATATCTTCACTTTAATATTTGCTAAGCATGTTTCTTGGTGTTCTCTGTGACAAGTTGTAAAATATTAATTGTTATTAATGTCACTGAATGTTCATTTTGCATGGTAACGAAGGGCATCTGACGTAATGCTTGACGACGGGATATTATCAAAAATTATCGGTTATAATATCACAAGAGAGTGAGAATAAATTGAAAATAATGCGACAGTTTTTCGAAAATTTGTTGTCTGGCAATAAACACGAGAGCCCGCAGGGCTCGAGTGGCTATTGCCCAATGACAACAAATTTGAGTAAAAATGAAGATATTCGTAAGATTCTTTTTTAATACGTATATTATGGATATTTTCTTAAATGTGACAGTTGTCAAAACTAGGAAACTGGTTGCCATTAAACAGAAAAAATCTATTTAAAAAAATTCTATCGGTAATTTTCTACAGTAGATAATTCTCAGTATAATTTTAATCTGATTGGACAGAATTAAACACGTGATCAAATATCTTACTATACGATTGGAAGTTAAAATCATCAAAAAATAATCACTTTAATTTTTATTTCTGTAGCTTTCTATACGCTCTGAGCTTCGCTGGTATCGCTCCTAGCGGATTAGTAATGCAACTTTCACCGGTAATTTTTAAATTTATTATTTAATTGTTATCGCTTAATATTTACAACGCAAAAAAAGTAATTAAATTGTAATAGATTTTTTTAAGATTTTGCTAATCATTTTGACGTTCTATTGACGAAATATTAATTTCTTACTTCGAATACTTTCACAATTATCGTGTAGATGGTGCTAAGATTAATAGATTAATTTATAATTACATATTACGGAACATTAAAAAAACTTAAATTCGGTATTTAAAACGTAAGTATATCTAAGGTAAAAATATATACCACAGCTTTGACCAACTAATATTTTTTATAATTAATGTTTTTATTTTTAATTTTAAATTAATCACTTTGACATTTATGTCAAATTTCCAGTAAACGTTTAGACACTACTGGCACTCGCGAATTTTTAAATATCCCCTCTACGTACGAGCTCACAGCGTATTGGTCATAATGAATGAAATAATCATTTAAATATTATCATCTATGGACTAAATTAATAAAATAATTATGTATATTTAATTTCACATTTCACCTTATTTTCAATTTTTATGAATAATAATCAAATTTTATAAAATTACAACATAGTGAAAAATGTTCAAAATGACATTACAGTAATATTTTAGACTTCGTCAGTATCTTATATGATAAATAAGTCTGAAAGTATTGTTGCTGATCTAAAAAATTTTTGGCTTACTTAAACCTTGATATTTTAACCAACTTCACATCTATAAACAAAAACCTTACATAACCTTCCATAGCCGGTAGCTGCTTTTGTAAATATATGTTTTTTTTTGGCAACAGTTTTGATGCCTCAGAAGCCAATCGGCGTACGCCAATAAATTAATGTCTGAAATGAGATAATGAGATGTTTGTGACAAAAGTTGCGGAAATATGAGTAGCAATTAAAAATAAATAAACCGTCTTTATTGATCATAATATATATGTCCTTGGTGTATTTGGTGTTACATCGCATAAGTAATTTTTAGGGAGAACTTTACTTACACCGTTTGACTTCTGAAGTATCCATATTATGATGAAAAATGTGTTGAATTTGTTTGCCGTTAAGTTTGTACCATCGGATTATGACGTCATTAAATCTATGACGTGCACGTCTAATTGTTTGAATTGAATCATATTATTATACATATTAATTTTGGTAGTTATTAATTAAAACTGCCATTTGAGCTTGTTTACATATTATATCTCTCGTGTTGTTTACATATATTACCTATTTTGAATGTTTATTAAAATAGCAAAGCCAAATTAATTGTACGCGTCATTCTAATGCGTGTCCTTTGTACGCCCTCATAATCCTAAAAATAAATTAGACCTTCAACAATAAAAACAACTGTTTATTTAGGGCTTAAATCCACTTTATGTGTAATAGACAACGTTGAATTCAAATCAGGATAATAGGTCCATTTGAGTCGAGGATTTAAACTTTTAGAAAATTCTTTAAAATACGAGGCTTATTCAATTGTAACACATATTTTTGGTCAAGACAAAAATTATTGGTAAATATATCTACAAATAATTACCACTACATTTAAGGCACATGTCCAATTATTTTACTAACGGATGTCCGTGCTAAAAGAGTTCTTGTGGTTGTAGCTCGAAGAATTATTCTTTTGCGGCTATATTTCTTGGTTAAACTGAAAACGATTACTTTTTAGCGCCTTTTTCAGTGTGCCAAAGATGTGAAAATCACGAGGCGATAGATCGGGACTATAGGGTGGATACTCTAATATCCTTCATTTCTTTTGTTGTAGATTTTGTTCCACTACTTTGGCAACTTGAGGCCGAGCATTGCCGTGCAGAAGAATGCCACCATGTGAAAGGATATCTGGACGTTTTCGTCTTATTGCTTGATAGCAAGATAATATAAGATACTAATGACACCTAGATTCGTCACCAGCAATTATTCACACAAGAAAATCATTACCGTTTTGCCTACATATCGTATAGTCCAGAAAGCCACTGCGCATCCGCTAGGAAAAATATTCTAATTCGGATTTTTTGCACAATCTTACTCAAAAAGGACTCCTTTTAACAAATTTGCATGTTGCCAGGACCAAAAGGTGGTCAAAAATTTTTTAAACGTTTTTTTTGTTTTTTTCCTAAAATTATTTTTTTTTACATGGAAAAAAGTTTTTTTAGGTTTTTTGGATCATTCCAAACAGAAAAGGTCTTTAGTGACTTTTCTCTAAAAATGATAGTTTTTGACATATAAGCGATTAAAAATTGTAAAATTGCGCAATTGGCCATTTTTAACCCTCAAAAACTATGTGAAAAACTGAAAATTTTAATGTTGCCATGGTAGGTAGATATTCTTTAAACATCGATTGATGAAATTCCGAAGAGTTTTTTGGAATACAATATTCAAAACTCCTTTGTTTTTTAATTGCTAATCAAGCGTGCGCGACACTATTTTCCACCGACAGTATGGTGCAAATGAAAGGAATAAATTCGTTATTTCGTAAACCGGCGACTTTGAAGAAAAATCCCGAAATAGGTCGATTTTTATTTTTAAGTTATGATATTGTGGCATATATGGTATACTAGTGACGTCATCCGTCTGGGCGTGATGACGTAATCGATGATTTTTTTAAATGAGAATAGGGGTCGTGTGGTAGCTCATATGAAAGGTTCTTCAATTCTCTATTCAGTAATGTAAACATTTACATAATTATTTATACAGGGTGTCCTTCTACTTCTTTTTTTGTCAAATAATTTAATTTAATAAAAAATTTTTGGACACCCTGTATAAATAATTATGTAAATGTTTATATTACTGAATAGAGAATTGAAGAACCTTTCAAATGAGCTAGCACACGACCCCTATTCTCATTTAAAAAAATCATCGATTACGTCATCACGCCCAGACGGATGACGTCACTAGTATACCATATATGCCACAATATCATAACTTAAAAATAAAAATCGACCTATTTCGGGATTTTTCTTCAAAGTCACCGGTTTACGAAATAACGAATTTATTCCTTTCATTTGCACCATACTGTCGGTGGAAAATAGTGTCGCGCACGCTTGATTAGCAATTAAAAAACAAAGGAGTTTTGAATATTGTATTGCAAAAAACTCTTCGGAATTTCATCAATCGATGTTTAAAGAATATCTAGCTACCTTGGCAACATTAAAATTTTCAGTTTTTCACATAGTTTTTGAGGGTTAAAAATGGCCAATTGCGCAATTTTACAATTTTTAATCGCTTATACATATGTCAAAAACTATCATTTTTAGAGAAAAGTCACTAAAGACCTTTTCTGTTTGGAATGATCCAAAAAACCTAAAAAAACTTTTTTCCATGTAAAAAAAATAATTTTAGGAAAAAAACAAAAAAAAAACGTTTAAAAAATTTTTGACCACCTTTTGGTCCTGGCAACATGCAAATTTGTTAAAAGGAGTCCTTTTTGAGTAAGATTGTGCAAAAAATCCGAATTAGAATATTTTTCCTAGCGGATGCGCTGTGGCTTTCTGGACTAGTAAAGGCGCATTTACATCAAAGCGAACACGAACGAACGAACGAATTCGTTCGTTAACTTTATTGTATTTGTACAGCCAATCGAGCACGATCGAACGAATTCGTTCGCATTCGCACGTGTTCCAACCGATGTCGGTGTCGGTAAGTTAGCGAATCATCAAAGGAAATGGTTGTTCAATGTGGACAGTGGATAGACGGTAGCGAACGAATTCGTTTAGAAGTACTGATTTAATTTATTTACAAACATTAGTTTGAGAGGGTTGTTTATTGTGTAGTCGTGAAAACGTAATTTTGCAATATGGAATGGACCAATGAAAATATACTTCAATTAATTAAGTTATATAGAAATGAAGAATGCCTATGAAATCCGAAATCGAAGCTATATAAAATAATAAACAGAAAAACTTAGCTTGTTTTTAACATTTCTATAGGAATGGGTTGTGATGTCTCTGAAATAAAAAAAGAATTAGCTTCTGGCATCATTAAGACGAGAAAGACAAAAAAGGTTCGAAGTGGTTTGCTTTTAAAAGCCTAATGTTTTTATTGGATAAATTTCAACCCAGAAAGACTAATGAGGTAAGCAAATCAAATTAATTGCTAAAATTAATTAAAAGCAAATTTATTTTGACACACCAATTTTACAATTTATTATTTGATCATAATATAGTCATAATACCAAGAGCAAGCAACATTTTCGAGGAAGAATTTTAAGAAAGCTGGTTCTTTAAGAATATATCGCACCCTCAGTGCAAGACTGCAGTAACTCAAAATTTTATGAAAATGAAGTAATCATGGAATTCGATTGTAAACACGCATATCTATCCCCTGTAAAACTTTACTAACTTTCAAATGCTTAATGGGCTAAATATTACAACAACAACAGTTTAACTATTTTGCGTTTTTTGAACATAAGTTCCGTGCAAAACTGTTGTAACTCTAATGTAACAGAGTTACAACAGTTTTGCACGGACCATTGTAACGGATTCGATAACAAGCAATGAAAAAAGTAAGATATTTGTTATTTTAATATCTATATCTGTGGTGTTTAATTTTAATATACAGCGCGTCTACGTAATCCATTAACGGCTAAGACAATAAACAAAGATTTTTGAGACCAATCTATTCATGTAAATTTTATGTCCTTTGTGTGATATTATATTTATTTTCCATGATGTGTGCGATGTCGTTTGACCATTTATGTTAGATTGGATTAAAACCACATAAATTAAGATTAATTTATTTATGACCAAAAAGTATTTTTCTCATGAAAGGAAAAACAGTTATCTTAAAACTTGTGTATTAACAATACTGAGAGGTCAAAAATATCTATTCTCAGAAAACTTGCCAAAGAACAGCCAAAAATTCAAATGGCCAAAAAGAAAGATTTAGTATACTTATGCCATTCGGGTATGTACCAGAAGCCCACCATAGTTTTTATAAAAATATTTTGGCACAAGATGATGTACGAGAAGAGGACAACTACGGTAAAACCTGTCAGCAACGGCCACTAAAAATGAAAGAACTATTGGCCGATATAGAAAGGTGGCCGGTATTGCCAGTTTTTATAGTCTAGATATACATAATTGGTTTGGGGAATTTTTGGCCGGTAACACAGGTTTTACTGTAAAAGTAAATGTCTCGTACACTTTTCCAATTTTCTCCATGCAAAACTGTTGTAAATTTGAAATTCTAATACTAAATGTGTAGTGATTAACAATTTTTTCCGTGCAAAAGTGTTGTAACTTTGAAATTCCTAATTTTTTTGCATTAATATTATTTTATTTAAATTTCTATTTTTTAGTTAATGTAATATAGGCTGAAAATCATGCAAAATCATAATCAAATGTTAATTTTTCTTAAAACTTTTGTCTTATTTCACCGATATTAGCACGAAAATAAACAAAATCGTCTATATCTCGAAACTTACTTATTTTGACTTACTTGCAGTCTTGCACTGAGGGTGCGATATTATTCTCCATGCTTTCTCAAACAGCGTATAATACCTACCTGCTACCTGGCTGCTGATACAGATTGCGTTCATTAGTTCGAAGCACATTACAGGTACCGAGGTACCTACCTAAATATATTGAATTCAAAATTATTTTAAGAAGATAATTTTTTTGTCATTACTTTTGTCATTATTAGAAATATGAATACAAATATTTCGTCAGTAATTTATATGCTAAAAAGTGTTACGTTTGACCTGTGCTCTTGTGCGGAAAGGAAGCATGTCCAGTTAAAGACCAGTTCCATTAACAAATTTGAAGTGTTTGAAATGTGGTGCCTACGTCGAATGCTTAGAATTTAGAATATCACGGACGGACAGAGTCAGAAATGATTAAGTACTAAGAAGGGCGGGTGTACAGGATAGGGAACTTTTTAATTATGTTAAAAGTAAGAAGACTGCATACTTGGGGCACATATTACGAGGGGAACGATACACTTTTCAGCAACTGATACTCGACGGAAAGATAGAGGGTAAGAGGAGTCTGGGAAAAAGATGTCATGGCTGCGTAATCGCCACCGCCAGTGGACAAGAATCCACTGCTATGAAATGCTTTGCAATGCTGCTAAAAACAGTAATATTTTATAAACAAGACAATGTACGGTGGACGCTTACGCAGAAATGCACGGCATCTTAAGAAGAAGAAGAAATATGAATTAATAATTGCTAGACATTTTTGGACGTTTTATTTATCTCAAACTTTAGTTTATAATGCCAGATTTATATAAAATATTAATAAATAAAACTTATCATCAAAATTTTCAACAAAATAATAAAAAATACCTGGATAAATTATTTTTGAGTCTGGAAATAATTTTTATTTTATTTTAATTATTAAAATCAATTTTTTTAAATTAAATAATAATTATAGAATAGAGACAGGCCAAAATGAAATTACTGAAGTCGTATCAAGATTTATACTTTTTCCTTACAGAACACACATTGCATTTTATAAGCTATTATTGTATTAAAATTTACCCAACAAGAAACACGACAATAAACTTAAACACAATGTGTGACTGGCCCATCTTAACGACGTTCTACACCTTCGTTGCGGGGTATGCCTCTCAGAGGAAAGGGGGGAAACTTATATGCAAGCGAAAGTTGGTAACAATGCATTTATAGCAGAATATTCAAATCATATTTTTCGGTATTGAATACTTTATAAAAATAAATTATAATAAATTACGGAAATTACGGAATAAATTACAGAATTAATTATAATAAATAAATTAAAAATAAATGGTACGGTAAACAATCCTCATTTTTTAATATATTATTCCTTACAAAATAACCTTTAATTTAAGCACAAATAATTAAAAATCGTAAATTTGGGTCAAAAGTTATTAACTTTTTAAGAATTCCCATAAGAGCTCATGTTAAAACTTAACTTAACCCTTAATAGTACTTAAACGGCACGGTAAAATAATATTTAAAAAATCAAGTCTTAGTTTTTGAAGTAAACTATAACATACTAAAGTTTCATGCAAATCCTTAATTCTTTGCCGAAGGTGTAGAAGGTCGTTAAATACAACTGCGGACTGCGGTCAATATGCACTCGCGATCATCAACGAATGCGAACGTTTACTTCAATGTAAATGGTCCTACTTTGTAGCGAACGAATGACCAAGCGAACACCAACGAATTCGTTCCTTCGTTCATTCGTTCGTGTTCGCTTTGATTTAAATGCGCCTTTCGATGTTGGAAAGGTAAACCCGTAGGAAGGCTTTTTTGGTCCTCTGACACAAGGCGTGGAACCCATTGCGCAGAAACTTTGCTGTAATGCAGATTGTGTACGATACTATGAACAGATCCTATACTCACAGCAGTATTTTCTGAAATTGTTCTGAACGAAATTCAACGATTTTCTTTAATCAAGTCTTGCACACATGCTACATTCCTGCCCATCAATTAGCCAACGCACCTGGTTGGGGCTTGTCATTCATCTCCTGACTTAAACTCTAAAATTTTCGACACTATTCCATGACAGTTGGATGCTTAAAACATGCGTTTCCATAACTACTTGTATTCGCATATTTATTATCAATAGGGCTTTTCATTCACAGTCATTTGTTTCGAGCTTCTGTCATGTGTCACATAATATTAATATATCTACGTCGTACGTTATTGCTATATATTTACCAATGATGCAAACCAAAGACGTATGACGTAGATATATTAATATTATGTGACACATGACAGAAGCTCGAAACAAATGACAATCGATGAAAAGCCCTATGGTTGGAAAATCACAGTGAAATACAAATGATAGGAACCGATCAATGTGACGATAACAAACATAACATTGCAGAATGTCATTCATGTGATTACAATTGCTTCCAAGGTATTCGCGGTGTGCAAGTACTTGGAAAGGGAAACGAGAAACGACCGTGCGCGAGTCGCGGAGAAATATTGCATCTATCTTAAATAATTCATATTGTCAATTGAAATTGTCAAATTGACGTATATTTCATACCTTCTGTCATTGACGCAGAAAAATTATATATTGCTCCACAATATTGATATGATATGCAATTATTATATAAAGGTAAATTTAATTAATTGTATTTTGCTTGCAGTACTGCATTTTAATAACTGATTTTATTTACTACATACAATTGTTTACGTTTGCTAAACATAACCTGCATCTTATTTTTTCTTCTTATTATTTTTTTGGACTATGGTCTTGACAATTATCCAGCAACCAGGACTAATATAATTGGCCAATATAATTAAAAGTGCGAATAAAAGTACAGAGCGTAGAAATAGAGGTCGCTTTGCCGAACTTGCACGGTCCCAATACCTGACCAAAGATGTGTTTCAATTGAACAAGCGTATATTTAAATCATCAAAATTCAAAAAACTGTGAGGTTGTTTTACTCTTCCCTCGATATCTACAAATTAAATCTTTCATATATTATGTAGGTATGTATTTTTATTAAAAACAATATTAAAATTATAATTGACATATTGTAAGGATGATTGTCTGGACGTATAGTCCATTCTTTAACGGTAAAATATTGCAAAACCTCTAAATTGTAAAGAACCGCTTGGATTGACATGAAATTTGGCATACACATAGCTAACAAGTCAAAGAAAAAAAGTGATATTGTGCCGATATGTGCTTTTGCCCTGGGGGTGGTTTTCACCCCTTCTTGGGGGTGAAAAAATTTTCGTCCAAAGAAAGTCAAGAAATGGATAAACTGGCTAATTTTAAGTAACTTTTGTTCCATAGAGTTTTTTCACTAAGTCAATACTTTTCGAGTTATTTGGCAGTGAATATGTTCATTTTTTCAACAAAATAACCACGCGTTTAGACGGTTTTTCGCAAATAACTCAAATAGTAAGTATTTTGTCGAAAAGACATTCTTAGCAAAAATATAGCCTGTAAAAAATTTAAAAAAATGGTGTATACATCTAGACATACGTCTGTACACCTAGCAGAAGAAGAGTTATAGCTAATAAAAAATAGGTTTATATTCGTCAAATTCCAAATGAAATATTTTAACGTGAAATAACCAAAAATGAAGCACATTTCGGGGAAAACTCATTACAACTTATTTAAAGTGTTTAAAAAAAAGCTTCATTTTTGTTTTATAAAAAAAATTTCTAGCATCAAAATTAAACAAGTTACGCTAAAAATAAAGTTAGTCCCTTTTGGTTTTGGTAAAAAAATCGAGAAAATAACCCCCTAATTAGTATCTTAAATGAACTTAATCGTTAGGACTTCATAAGTTTCTTGACTCCTGTATATATTGTTTATGCGATCTGTAAGTTTCATCGGTTCAAAGTCCTTATTATTGAAAGGGCTGTAGTTAAAAGGGGTTAAAGAGTCACTGATCACGAATGTATGCAAATTTAGAAACACCAAATCTTAATCAATGTTTGTCCAACAGAGAAACAAAAAAATACATGATATTCAGAAAAGCAAATCGAACTTTTTTGTTTTTAGAGATTTTTGGTATCTTTAACAATTTTTAAGTTATTTTGAAAAAAAGCATATTTTTCAAAATTTAAATTTTAAAAAATTTTATTTTGAAACCAAATTTTTTCAAAAATAAGCACTTTGAATCGATGAAACTTACAGATCATATAAACACAACATAAGTAAAATAATTTGTGGAGCGGTAACGATTAATTTAATTTAAGTTGCTAATTAGGGGGTGGTCTTCCCGATTTTTTTTTGCAAAAACAAAAGGGACCAACTTTATTTTGAGCGTAACTTGCTTAAATTTGATGCTAGAAACTTTTTGTAAAAACAGAAATAAAGCTTTTTTTAAACACTTTAAAAAAGTTATAATAGGTTTTCCCCAAAAAGTGCTTAATTTTTTGGATATTTCACGTCGAAATATTCTATTTGAAATTTGGTGAATATGAATCTATTTTTCATTGGCTATAACTCTGGTTCTACGAGATCCAGAGACCTAACGCGTACACCATTTTTTTTACTTTTTTATAGGCTATATTTTTGCTAAAAGCGTTTTTTTGGACAAAATACTTAATTTTTGAGTTATTTGCGAAAAACCGTCTAAAAACGTGGTTATTTTGTTGAAAAATGAACATATTCACTTGCAAATAACTCGAAAAGTGTTGACTTGGCAAAAAAGCTCTATAGAACAAAAGTTACTTAAAATTAGTCAGTTTACCCATTTCCGGATTTATTTTGGACATATATTTTTTCACCCACAAAAAGGGGTGAAAGTCACCCCCAGGGCAAAAGCACACATCGGCACAATATCACTTTTTTTCTTTGACATGTAAGCTATATGTATGCCAAATTTCATGTCAATCCAAGCGGTTCTTTAAAATTTAGAGCAAAAACCGTGAAAGAATGGACTAGTATGGGAGCAGAAAATAATAAAAAATACATAATATTTCGCCTTTTCACGCCCAGACGAAATATAAAACACATTTTATACCCTACATCTTAATATCAGTGTCGTTCAACGTCACTTAATATCTCTCTTAAAGCCGATAATGAAAATTATATAGGCAATAACCTATCAAAAGGCAAGTTTAGTCAATATCGCAGTGATAACATCATGGGCGTGCCGGGAACATTTCTGTAAGGGGCGGAGATGGTCAACGCAGGTCAACGCTATAATTGTTCGAGAACGTTTCGGAATATCGGAATTGAGTTTACAGTTAGGAATATGGGCCGGCCCATCGTTAAGTGCAGTACCGTATCTGATCTCCAGCTTAAAATATTGTACAATTAAGCAAAATCAAGAGGATGCATGATAAATGTAGAAAAGCAGCAACTGGTCTACATAACATTTAATATGGTGTTATTCTCGTACACTAATTGTCTTTAATAACGAATCCTAAGACTAGACGAGTACGAAGACTGAGTGAAAAATTTGAGACCTAAGTAATATACAGTGATGAACGCGCTAATAATGGACAAAATAACGCAAAAAATGAAAAACATATTAATAGTATAACAGTATAGGCAACAGAGGTTGAACCTCGCAAAATGGACACAAGTCCGGTTTTATTTTTTTTCTGGTATATCAAGGGGTGCTTATTATGAGGCTAACTTTTTCTTAAAAAATTTCGCCCCGGAACCCCCCTTTTCATCCCTTTAAAGGAGGTAATTTGTGATTTTTGCGAAACGTAGCCCTTCCTGTACGTTTTACAAAAAATTTACTTAATAGTAAAATATTTCCTATTATTTATTTCCCGACAGCATATGTCTATCACCACCGTTTAGCGGGGGTGGCGCCCCAAAGTTGACAAGTTTTTAAAAAGATGTTTTAAAAAAAAATTATTATTCCCTAACTGTAATGAAAATTAAGAAGAAACCCAGGGGAGATTAATCACAAATAAGTGGCTGATTTTTTGGTATAGGTTTCATTTAAGGCACTTGCCCATTTTTAATTACAGGGTGTTACATTAAAAAAAACCCTTTTTATACCATCTGAACCGCCTATGCTAGAGTAAAAAAACTTTTAGCGATTATCCATGCACTGGTGTTATTTACAAATTTCTATAATGCATCCCCATTTTTTTCCGGAAACACCCCAAAAAAAAATGAGAATTAATAAAGAAAGTGATTTTTTTTGGAATCCTTCACACACCATGCCCTTTATTAATATGCTTCATATATCATTTTGTGCACGTTCTTATTACCCATGCATGGACACCAAAAGCTATTTATTTATGCAACATTGTAGCCAAAAAAAATAACATTGAAAAATTTTTTTTTGCTTTTTGACCCATATGGACGTATGCTCCGTAAATAGGGTTTTTCATAAATATACATCTGGACCTTGGAGGTGTGTCAACATGGTGTTATTTTTAATAAGTTCCTTTAATCCACTTATTTTATTAGTTGGATTATACAAATTGGTTATATATTATGATTAAAATAGGGTCATATTGTCTTTCAACCAATTATGGGATATATCAGATTTTTATTAACATCCTAAGTGCTCTAAATTTTGTTGCAAACACAGGCTAAACACAGTTGCTCGAAATGACATAGTGTAGTTTTCCTCCGAGGTCCAGACATGATTATTGCAAAATCTCTGCGGAACCTACCCCTATCCTTGAAAATAAACTGCAGAAACTACCCCTATCCCTTGGAGAGCATATTTTACGATTTTCTCATTACCTATGCATTTTTCTAAAACAAAACTTATACAGAATTAAAGACCACTATTTTCGCTACAAATAAGATCCTATGCATTTTTTTCGTATAAACAACCGTTACGGCACAATGGCGCCGTAAACCTCAGAAATGCTTTGGCGGGCTCCAGTTTTTGTTTTTTTTTCGTCACCTATTCATTTTATTGATAACGTACTTATAAAAATAAAAGAACATACTGTCTGCTACACATTATGACCTGTGCATATTTTATTTTCTTTGCACCCTAAAGTCACAGTGGTGGTCCAAAGTCAATTTTTGATTATTTTCTTTATTAATTCTCCTTTTTTTGGGTTGGTTCCGGGGCAAATAAGGGAGTGCATTGTACAAATTTGTAAATAACACAAGTACATGGATAATCGCTGAAAGTTGTTTTACTTTAGCATAGGCGGTTCAGATGGTATAAAAAGGGGTTTTTTTTTAAATGTAACACCCTGTAATTAAAAAATTTGCAATTGCCCTTAAATGAAACCTATACCAAAAAATCAGCCACTTATGGTTTCTTTATAATTGCCGTATGGTTTCTTCTTAGTTTTCATTACACTTAGGGAAAAATATATTTTTTTAAAACATCTTTTTTTAAAATTTGTCAACTTTGGGGCGCCACCCCCGCTAAACGGTGGGTGATAGACATATGCTGTCGGGAAATAAATAGTAAGAAATATCAATTCATTTTACTATTAAGTAAATTTTTTGCAAAACGTACAGGAAGGGCGTTCCTCGGCGGTTTTTGGAATCGCTGAACATGAATACGCCATCAGAACCGCTCCCGGAGCAACTTTGTGCTCAGGGCTACTGCTAAGGTACGTCATCTGGATTTTTGAGGGTTTTTCGGCACCACATCAATGCAAACAGATTACTCGGGGGTTTTTGGGGTCGCTCAAAATGAATACACTATCAGAACCGACCCCCGAAGTACCTGAAGCCCAGGGTGACTGCTGAGGCACGTCACCTTCTGGAGCTTCGAGTGTTCTCGACACTAAATTGATGCAAACAGATTACACGGGATTTTTGCGCTTGCTTAATACGAATATGAGATCAGAAGTGACTCTCGGAGCATATAAAGCTTAGGGTGACTACACGTCCCGGGCCCCAGAGGATCCGGGGGTCCATTATGATACTGCATTCGTGTTCAGCGACCACAAAACCCCCGAGTAATCTATTTGCATCAATTTAGTGCCCAAAACTCCAGAAGATGACGTGTCCTAGCAGTGACTCCAGACACCAGATACTCCGGGGCTCCGTTCTGATGGTGTTTTTATGTTCAGCGACCTTAAAAACTCTCGAGTAATCTGTCTGCATCAATTTAGTGCCGAAAACCCTCGAAACTCCAGATGAAGTATCTTAGCAGTAACCCTAGGCAGCAGGCGCTCCGAGAGTCGGTTCTGATAGCGTATTCATTTTCGGCGACCCCAAAAAGCCCCGAGTAACCAAATTTGGTTATTAATATACTGATTTTGAAATGTTTATGCAATTTTAGATGCATTTTATGCACTTTAAAATGAAATTATGCATTTCCATCCATTTTTCTATAAGTAGTAGACTTTTTTCTGGCATCATCCTGAACACAAGCAAAACGCACAAAGGTGCTGTATTTAAAAATCGCTTAGGCTACGGCTCCACGGGCGGGAAATTGACGCTAGCAGTAGCAGTAAAATGAATTTAAGGTTCCGCGGAACGGAATAGGGATAGCCGAACTGTACCGACTACAGGACTTGTGCGTAGTCGGTTCAGTTCGGCTATTCCCATTCCGTTCCGCGGAACCTTAAGTTCATTTTACTGCTACTGCTAGCATCAATTTCCCGCCCGTGGAGCCGTAGCCTTAGTGTTTTCTGTTCGAAATGCTCTGGTCTACAGAACTCAAAAATGACATTTTTGTATCCATGATAGAGCCCAAAAACAAGGAGATACGTCATA
Organism: Diabrotica virgifera virgifera; assembly: GCF_917563875.1. NCBI lineage: Eukaryota > Metazoa > Arthropoda > Insecta > Coleoptera > Chrysomelidae > Diabrotica > Diabrotica virgifera. The sequence goes on along the minus strand of NC_065443.1, from coordinate 246,893,096 downwards.
TTTTAATACCTATGTATTAAGCTCTGAAATAAACAGCAATATTATGATTTTATGATAATTAATGCGTTATTTTTATTTGAAATGTTTCTATTTAAGCCAGTGCCGTTCTATGCACTGCGCGCTTGGGGCGGGAGCCCAGGGGACCGTAAGGACCCGTTCCTTTTACTAATAAAAAAGTAAAGTTCTCTAAATAATCTTCGTATTTTCCAAAATAGAAAAAAAAAGACGACGAAATACCTGCGTTTTCGAAATGGTCTGATTTTAATTTAAGACTGATGACTTTATAAAAACTGTGAACTTTTAACCCTGCACCTGCCACGTGCTGTTAGCACCCCATACACATTTTCATCAAATATTTCGTATATCAAGTTTGGTAACAGTGCTGTGCGTCATAGTAGCTTTCTACAATATTATACAACATAGATCTGTTTGCGTTTGAAGTGATTATTTAGTGTAATTTTGAACTTGTAGCGCTAAAGTCGAATTGGGGTCTCATCTGGCAGTTTAAGTTTTAAATTTTTTCTTGTGTTTTTGATAAACAGGTCAAAATTACATTTTTTATTACAATAAGTAGTGATTTAAATTATTAATATAGACTCAATACTCAATAAATCTTATTATTTTTAGATATTTTACTTCACTTCATTTATTATGGCTTGGTACTTGGTAATTTGTTTTATAACACCTTTTTAATTTTATTGTTTAACTTTTATAATATTAGTAGATAATAAGTTAATAAAACATGTTTTTTATATTCTTATGTTACTCAACACATTATTTTATTTATAAACAAGTAGATAACAGACAATTTTTAAGGGGTGCTGTGAGCACCCCACGTGGCAGGTGCCGGGTTAAACAAAAAAGTCATTCCTTAGAATATTGTAAAAAATGTTTGAAGGTGGAGAAAAAGCTTATTATAGACGATTAAATAGAATCAACTTTTATAGAGGAAACCCAATGTAGGCAAAGAAAAGAGAGATTGGCTATTGGAGAATACGACGCAAGTGTTAAAGCTGTTTATTGTTACCCGTGCAAATTATTATAAATTATTTATAAATTATAAATTATTTTCATTTGAAAAAATAGTTTAACTGAGTTTGGATGGACCCACTGGAAACATTTGAATATTTTGCCCAAATCTCACGAAGAAAGTAAATTTCATCTGAACTCTATGGTTACATTAATAACAAGATCATCATTAATTGGAGTTATAGACGCTGCCTTGAAAGAGCAAGGAAAATGCGAAGCTGACTATTGGATAAACGTTCTAAGAAGAGTTGTTGCCACTACTAAATGACTTGCTTCTCAGGGACTAGCATTCCGTTGATGCAATGAGGATTTAACGAGTCAACATAAAGAAAATTACTAAGTTGCCTTGTATACTAGGCTAAATTATTTGACTACTTTTTAGCAGAGCATTTAGAACGGAATGCGAATAAATGAAAAGGTTCAGTTAGCTATCTGTCTCACCAAATTTGCAATGAATTCTTGGAAGTAATTAAATCAAAGCTTGAAGAAACTTTTGACGCTGTAAATGCTTTAGTTAAAAACTAGAGATCCATAAAACCTATTTTTTCCAGTTAAGCAATAACAGAGACGAAAAATTAGCAATTAAAAATGAAGCCAAGACTAGAGAACAATAACCATAGAGAAGCGACACGACCGTACTTAAAACGTGTACTGTTTTTGTAGACGCATGCGCGAACCTGGTTGCTTTAAGTGTTCCCAACACATGCTAATTCCAGCTAATTCTGTCGCTCTGGTTGTTTTACGATAGTCCGTAGGCGTGTATGGTAAATACTCTCACAAGTTTGTTTGAGCATTTATATAATAATTTTAATAGTTAAAATGTCTGGTTACTCGTGTGTGGTTCACGGATGTTCCTCTGCGACAGGAAGAGAAATAAGTTTATTTAGATTTCCTAAGAATAATAACACGTAATTGTTATTGCTTTGTAATTTATACATATTAGTTATTAGGTTTCTAATAGTCTTAATTTGACTTGATTAAATATTATTGATAATAAATCAAGACGAAAGTGATTCATTTTCTTGTATACATTACCCCTAAGTAATGCTAAAAAAACTAAACTTCGTTCTGCCAAGCAACGGATATTTCAAAAAATAATAAATTTGGTGTCAGTGCATGTATTTCATAACAGACGCAAGTCTGCAAAAGTGAAATACGATTTTTTCTCTTTAAGTTTACATGTGATTTAATTAGTTCATTTAATAGATTGTTAAGAAACATATCACACATTTTTAAACGCTTTTATTTACTTCAATAGTTTGCATCAAATCTTTAGACGTTAATTTGACTGACTTTTCTTCAATGCAAATGAATGAAAATTTGCAGACATATGCATTCGCGGGAACAATACACGAATAGTCAATAAAAATTTTTTATGTTTATTAATTGTTTAAATAAAAAAAAACGATTTTAATGGAAAATGCTTAAATTCTCTTGTTTTTTACAATGTAGAAAATTCAAACTTTTACGGATTGTAGCTAATGATATATGAACTACATAATTTCACTTTTACGTTAATTGTTTACGTTATGCTTCATAAATAAACAATAAAGTTTCAAATTTTTTGCCGATTCCGACTACTTTTCATGTTTGTACATCATACTATGTTTTATACATATTTTGAAAATGTTTGAAATGTGTAAGACTATGTGTGTTTTATAATGTTTGAAAAGTGTAAGACTAAAAAGTAAAAAATAAAAAATATGCAAAAAATATAGCACCACAATTCTAAAGCCTCAAGAAGGTGACATAGATCATTTTTATTCACAGTCTCATAAGACTCGACACCATACAGTAAGACCGAGAACACGTAGCAGCGAAGTAGCCGGATTCGCAATGCTAATTTTAGATCTCTTGCCAATGATTCTTAAAACCTCGATCAATGTAAAATATTTACCACGAATGCCTTTTAGAAATCAATAAAAATAAAAAAACAGTAGATATGGGTATAACAGTATGCCAACGAAAATATGTAATCCGCTATTCTGTTGGCAGCTATTTTGGATTTTCTATAATGAACTCTGTTCTACTAGTCAAGCCCTTCATTTGATATCCATATTGAGGTAGTTGTGAAATTAAACATGTAACCCACCATTTTTTGGCGGCCATTTTGAATTTTCTATAATGAACTCTTTATTAGTAGTGAGATCCTTTCATTTGATACCCATATTGAAGTTGTTGTGAAATTACAATAATATGTAATCCACCATTTTTTTGGCGGCCCTTTTGGATTTTCTATAATGAACTCTTTATTAATAGTCAAGCCCTTTCATTTGATACCCATATTGAAGTAGTTGTGAAAAAATATGTAATCCGCCATTTTATAGCGGTGGACATCTTGGATTTACAATGATACTGAATGTATGTAGTGTATGTAATGTTACAAATTGGTGTAATTGTAACGATTCGTATAAGACTTTTTTGTTTATTGTTTAGATTGTTGCATATTTATATTTATAGAATATACTCTTACAGTACTTCTTGGGTTTTTATTCGTTTGCTCCGATATTCGACTTCAAAGGAAAAATGTACTTTTGATAGGTTTCCAAGACAAGAACAATATTGACATTCAATTTCAACATAAAGTTTCTTGTTATCGATCACGAACAATTGTCACCGAAAGAGAATTGGAACTTTCAGAGTTTGTGACATTTCCGTGGCCGTTACAATGGCTGTGTTTTTTTCGATAACCTATATTAAAAAATATAGTTTATTAGGAAATACCTCGACGAACAAATTATATCTTGTATCAGCCCAAGCCAAAAACAAGCAGTGAATGTCACACCTACCGTAATAAATAGATATATTTTATTATTGGTCTTTCAATGCCAAAATCAGGATAAACAAAAAGGTATTTTCATTTATGGTTCCAATCCATATGATTTTCACCATTACTTTGCATTGTGCGATATATTTGCAACCTTTTGTAAATCAAAAATAATTCCATTATTATAAAGAATGCCAACAAAAGCCGTCGCTATACGCAACTTTTTTCTCGGTGAGATATTTTATATTTATTGAAAGTCAACATAAATGTTTAATTTTATTTACGAATTTATATTGTGTGATATGCCCACTGACTATTGCTTCGATGGTCGCTCTGGTTGCTTTAAGTGTCGTTGTCGGCTTAGCCACGAAAGATCAAAGTCGTGTCGTTTCTCTGTGGTTATTGTTCTCTGCCAAGACACTGCAGAATAAAATCTTTGAGACAGCTCTATTGACACTGATTTGAACAAAAACTTTGGAACGAGTTTCTTCCAAGTTGTTGGAAACTGTTGGAGACGTAAGAAATATGTCAAGCGAAATTGAACTAGAAGCCAAAAATATATTTTTGCTAAGACGAGGATATATGCTACGAAGATGTTACATCAGCTGTTAGATGATTTTCTACGCTAGATAAAGAAGCAGTCAAGACGTCAATTAATACTTTATAGGTATGTGGAATATAAAAAATATGTATGAAACCAAAGAGAACTTGCATAATGAAATTACCCATTCGATAACATTATGCCAAAAGTTGAATAAACATTTTTATAAAATTTGGTGTCATCCAGAATGTAAAGATTGTAAAGGCAACATTTCCCAATTTTTTACCTTTACTGCAAGTTTATTTCACGATACCAACTTCTAATGCGTCAGGCGAGCGATCTTTTTCGGCTTTAAAAAGAATAAAAATATATTTAACGTCAGATTTGGGCCAAAAATCTAGACGCATATCACTAATGTATTATAGAAAATGAAAACCTAGAGCAACTGAATTGTGATATATGACCGATTGCTAATGCCTAGTCAAGCAAAAAAGTGATCTAATTTTTGTCATATGTATTTTTTAGAATATATTTTTTTGTTTGTCATGTGTTGTTTTGTGTAACTTTCTGTTTTTTTATACATTTTTAAATGTATTTTTTGGAATATTTTTTACGTTTGGTATTCTTCTTGTTTGCTAAAAATTGTGTCGTCTCGTTGTGGGTCGTTTGGATGCATTTCTGTTTTTTCTATTTTTTTCTTGTGTGTGTTTGTCCTGTTTTAGGTGATCTAACACCTCTTCAGGACATGTCTTATCTAGACACTGTTGTTTTATGTCCACTGGGACCACTGGTGGTAGTCTGAACCGTTGGTGGTGGTGGTGCACTGCTTGGAGGCTGTTGTTGGGCGGAGCAATCAGAGGAGAAAGTTGGTTCTACGGTTCTTTTCAGAATTTTTGATCTAAAACAAATTATTAGTACATGCAAAATTTTAAGTTTAAATGAAAAATTGAAAAGTTTATTAGTGTGTATGATAAAGTTTTAAAGTTTGAATTTGAGTTTTATAAATTGAAATTTAATTTGACTGTTTGAATATTTAAATATTTAAGAGTGATTGAATTCGCGTTGAGGGCAGCTGTGGCTGTATCCTCCCTAAAGACAGGTATAATTTGCAAATGAGTACGGGAAACCACAGAAAACCGAACTCTCCCTGTCCGAGGCAAAACTCTAAGTGAGTTATTTATCTAACGGTTGATTCTAAAATAGAGTGGAGTTGCCTCCAGGATATCAGTATATTCACCAGGGATGTCTTCTGTGCTGGCAAGAGTCAGCAATTTTGTTGGTAAGTGAGGTAGTTTTCGTTTGGGTGTTCTGGTGAATACACTACCAAAGGATGAGCAGGTAGTTTTAAGGACGTTTTGAGCTCTGATGTTTTGGCTGTTTATGATTTTTGTAGTAAAACTCCTGCTCAGAGAGGAGATTCTCTCGTTTAGTGGCTGGATCCTTGCTAGATGATGTATGAGTCTAGATGGGTAGTCTCTTCGTTTGTAGTTTATTTTGCGGAGTATGCTGCGTTCTGTGGCCAGTAATCTTTCTGTGTTGCGTTTGTTTAGTAATGTGTAGATGTTTGATTTGTATTCGATTACTGGCCGTATGAATGTTTTGTATGTGTGTGTTAGTGTGTGTTTATGCGTCCGACCGAATCTTCCACAGAGACTGTTGAGCAGATTAACCCTCCGTTTCACCCTTTTGCGGGTTTCAGCCAGATCTCTGTCCCAGTTTAGCGTTCTATCAAAAATGACGCCTAGGTACTCAATCTGGTCACGAAGTTGTAATCTCTCGCCCCACAGGTCCAGAACGACTCTTTCTTCTGCATTACGTATAGTGTGTGCGCTTAGGTTTGGGTGTCTGAATAGTATGGTTTGTGTTTTGTTTGGATTAAGTGTTACTCGCCATCTTCCACACCATCTTTCGACGGTGTTAAGGTGACTTTGAGCACACCTATTCAAAACGTGAATATCTCTCGATGTTGTTATTAGTGCAGTGTCGTCCGCATATAGTAATGTTAGTGTATTGGTATTTCTAGGGTTAGGAAAGTCGCTGTTGTATATTGTGTATAGTATGGGTGCCAACACGGAACCTTGAGGTACTCCTGCTGATGGAGTAAAAGAGGTAGACAGCAGAGTTTTGATCTTAACCATGACGGTGCGATCCGAGAGATACGAGTGGATGAGTTTTATGAAAGGAATGGGCATGCCGACGTCCCAGAGTTTCTTTGTCAGGCCGGCGTGCCAAACCTGATCAAAGGCCTTCTGTACGTCCAGGAATATGCCAAGTGCTAGATTTTTGTCGTTGAGAGTTTGAGTTATGTGTGTGACGATTTCTGTCAACGCCGTTTTTGTGGAGAGACCTTCTCTAAAGCCGAATTGGTAGGAGGGAATGATATTGTTTTCGGTGGTAAAGTCAACGATTCTCTCCTTAAGGATCCTTTCGAAGACCTTACCAAGAACACTTAGTAGAGAAATCGGCCTGTAAGAGTTTAGATTTGTCTTTATTTTGCCCTTTTTAGGGAGCATGATGGTGTGTGCTACTTTCCAAGCTTTTGGAAAGTAGCAGAGAGTTAGAGCGGCGTTGACAATGTTCGTCATATATTGTGCGACGCTCGGTGGGAGGTGTCTTACGCAGTTCCTGTTGATGTTGTCAGGACCTGGTGCATTGGAGTTGCCAATTTGGCAGTAATCCTCCAATGTTTGTTGACTCACGGGTGCCGTAAGCGGGTGCTCACGGCGAAACCGTGGATCGAATGGGGTTGCGAGCAGTCGTACTATATCTCTCTCGACCACCTCGTAGTAGTCTTGATCGAACCTCTGGTCGTGGGGCGTGACTAATGTATTTTGGAGGTGTGTCTTGAAAGCTTCGGCTTTCTCTTGGTCTGAATTTATAATTTGATTATTTATGACTAGATGAGATGGATTTGCTTGTTTCTGTTTAGTTAGGACTTTAAATTTATGCCAGAATCTAGCCCCATCACGGTAGTCCAAGCCAGCGGTGGCACTACGCCATTGTGACGCTTGCATGTTTTTCACCTCTAGCTTGATCCTAGCCGAGATACGGTTATACTCTGCCTTGAGAAGTGGATCGCGTGTTCGTTGGAATTGACGTAGGAGACGTCTTTTGTGTTTGATTTGATTTACTATGTGTTGAGGGAGTGGTGGTCTCTTTGGGTTTATAACCCGATTAGGGACTGATAGGTCAATTGCTTGTCCTATCAGTGTTTGAAGGACCGTGATATCGTTATCGATGTCAGCTTGCGTGTTTAAATTGCCTAACTGAGGAATATTCTGATTTAGATAGTGTCTATATAGGTTCCAGTCGGCATGTTTATAGTCTCTCATTACTCGTATATGTGCTTGTTGGTTCGGATTTAATATGTTTTCGTTTATGAGTATAGGTAGGTGGTCCGACGTTATAGAATCACCGATGATGCAAACATCGTCCAATACGTCTATCATGTCATACGTGCATATGACATGGTCGACGATAGAGGTGCCATTGTGATTAAATAACGTAGGTTCAGTGTTTCTGATTCTGTGAATGGGCAGTTCAAGGAGACAATCAGACAGCAGGTTACCCGCCACATTTGTGAACGTATCACCAAACTGTGTGTTTCTGGCGTTAAAATCACCCAGAATAATCGCCTTGCTCAGCCCAGAGACATACTCCAGAAGTGTATCTGAGAGTGTTTGTTGTGGATGTTTGTAATAAGAGACTATTGTCAGCGTCGTGTTGTTGTTTAGGTGTATGTCAACTGCCAAGACATCTTCATCAGTAATACCTACTTGAATAGGGATAGTATGAGGGGAAAAGGGTATACCATATTTAATAAGGAAGCCGTTACCATGAGATATTCGGCATTTTGGACGGTGGTGAGTGCTATAGCCGGGATAAGATGGAGAGGTTTTTAATTGGGTGTCGGTGAGGGCAAGTATTTGAATATTGTGGGTATCAAGTAAGTTTTTGATGAACGGTTTTTTCCTACCGGCACCCTGACAGTTAACCGCACCTATTGTACTGTCCATTTAAATGAATTGTGGGGTGTATGTGACTGTGGCTCTATTGTTATGGGCCACGATAGTACTCGTGTGCCCAAACATAGAGCAGGTGAGGTTGTTGGCGCAGTCCAGTACCGACTGTCTTCGGTCTGGGAGGACGTTTACCATTAGTAAGGAAATGAATTCAAGTGTGGTTTGCATATCGGAGGTGAAAGTGTAAGGTGGGATTCTTTTTTGGGTAGTAATGGGCTGAGTTTCTTGGAGAGTGGGAGGGGCCTCTTTCCGTAACGGACACTTTGGCGAGTACGCCGCATGAAGTCCGTCACAGTTAGGACATTTGGGTGAGGTTTGTTTTGTGCATGCTGAAGAACGATGTTCTTCACCGCATGTGGGACAGCGGAACTGTTTTAGGGTGCATTCCTGGATCGTGTGTCCATTGCGAGCACACCTGTTGCAGTATTTAGGTATGGGTGGGATAGGATTAGAGTTTAAGGGAAGTTCACCTCGGACAGAAATGCCGTCAAGATAGAAGCCTCTTGTCAGCAGTTCTGTATATTTTTCCTCACTATCTGTGATAAGTTTAATAAACGAGGTGTATACTCCTTCCCGAGATACGATGCGCCAGAGACGGATCACTGGAACACCTAAGTCGGAAAGGATGACTTTGACTTCATCGTCAGTGTAGTAATTAGCTATGCCTTTCAAGACGATCATGAAGGTTGGTTTATAGGTGGTTTGAGTGCGGTTGGATAATCTGTGTTTGGGGGTTAGTGTGATTTGGGAGTCGCCGAATTTATCACGCACTTTGCGCTGTATTTCGACGTGATTGATGGGATTTCTGGTGGTGAGGTATGCTATCTGTGTTGGAAGGACTCTGCATTGGATAATTTGATTTAGGAGGATTTCTTGAGTGTTTATTATTCTGTGGAAATCACGCTGGTTGCACTTTTCCACAGGGATGTTATTGAAGATGTATTCAAAGGAGTTAGGATGAGGTTGAGGGATAGCGTTACTGGATGTAGAGGCTGTTTGACGGGTAGCAGAGGCGTAGGTAGGTTGGTTGTTGTTAGGTTGTGAGGTTAGTGGGTGCCTAGGTGGTATAGTGGTAGCAATATTGGTTGGATGATGGTTGTTTAAAGGTTGTGTTGGGTGGTTGTTAAAAGGATGTGTTGATTGATTGTTTAAAGGTTGTGTTGATTGGTTGTTTAAAGGTTGTGTTGAATGGTTGTTTAAGGGTTGCGTTGTTTGTTTGTTTATTGTGTGTGTGATTTGGTTGTTTGTTTGATTGTTGTTAGATGTATTGATAGAAGGTTGGTTGGTTGTAGGTTGATTTAGCATTTGGTTGTTATTGTTTACTTGATTGTTTGTTGTTGACGTCGAACGGCTAGCTGAACCCTTAACTCTCAGCAGTGCTGATATCAGGAGGTCCAGCTTGTCGTCCGAGATTTTGTCTAAAGAGTTGAGAAACGTGTCAATTACTTCGTCTGTTGTAGGTTGTGTACTATATTGAGATGTTTCAGTTATGTTAGACGTGTTGATAGAGCTAGAATGTGAATCGTCGTGTGTTGCAATGTCGTTGAAGGAGTCGTTGTCATTTGTGGGAAGTTCGTTGTTTTCGTTATCGAAAAATTGTGTATGGATTTTACGGGTGTAAATACATGAACGTGTTTTCTTGTAAAAAAATCTGACAACGAATAGCAATTAAGGGGGCCCCTACCCTAAATATTCAGCGCCCATGGCCCGAAGTAAGGTTAAACCGGCACTGCTTTAAGCTATGAATTATGAAATAAACATCGTTGTAGAAAAAGTTTGTTTTTATTTGGAACTCGCTCAGCTCATATACGCGACCGCCCAGGGGGGTCGCGACCCACGCTTTCACTTCATTTCTAAAAATACCTGCCTTATCAACTTTATACGTTACAATATTTACTATTCTTAGTATCAATTATCATCTACATAATGTCTAGTAATAAATCAGCCTCTTATCGTAAAGATAATCCGTACAATGACAATTTTGTTGATATGTATAACGTGTGTGTGTATTATGTGTAACCTTTTAGAATTGTAAATAATAAAGTTATCGAATATTTATAAACCTCTATATAAATATTGCAATTAAAAATATCGTTATCCTTTCAATTAGTATTATTAATTTCTTTGTTTGCGTTGAAAAAGTTTACTGATAACTATTAATGTTTTGAATACTACAAATATGTATATTGTATATAAAATTAATGAAGGTGGAATACTAATGCCAAAGGAAGTTACATATTTTTATTCAGGATTGGAATAAAGTATGTGAAATATTACATATGTTCACCTAAAATGCTACAAAAATGCTTGTTGGTATATTTCAATTAAGAAGGTATCTGTAGATAATGAAATTATCTTAGGTTAGGTAAGAGGGCGATGAGTAAATATAGACGTTGAGATGTACACTCAACCAAACTATCGAATCACTATTATGGTGGTTGGGGTTGTTTACCCCCGACGAGGGGGTTACCTTGTAAAACACTATTTATCAAACATTTATTTATTTACCACACTAAATATTATATCAGTAACGAGTTGGTGGGCAAAGTCTATATTCTAACTACTTGATGTCTAAATAATGAATGGTGAATAAAGAATGATCTCTGCAATACTTTCTCCGTATCTATAAATAAACTCGTAATTGTTTTGTTATGATTTTGACGACACGATTGTGGCAGTGAAATACTCATAATATCAAAATCGCTGACTGAGATGTTCTCGAACCGATTGGCCTACATTGTGAAATAAGTGTCACCCAGTTATTTTACTATAAACAATAATGTTTGTGTAAGACCTTTAAAAATTAAATCGATATAGATTAATCTTATTTCTTTTGATGCTAATATAAATCCTGTACACTATGTATTTGAAACCTGTAGCTTTTGACTATAGGCGTAAATATTTTAGTTGAAACGATAAGAAGGACAGTTTCCGTGCCCAAGCATATAGCAGGAGGAAGTAACGGGATCCCGAATTAACCAGGCAGCACAAGACTGATCACGTAAATTGGTGTCTTCAGCACCAAAACTGCAACATTGGAAATTGGAAAAGTGTGCTATTTTCAAACGAAAGTAGGATGTGTAAAATCAGATGATTAACGAATTCGTGTACTTAGAGGGCGGGAAGACAAGCAAGAACGGAAACTGACAGATTTTTCATAAATTTAAAAGAGGAAGGGTCATGTTCTGAGGAGGAATTATGATCGGTAAAAAAACCTTTTAATTTTCATCCAACATAGCTCGCAGGTACGTTGATTTGGTTCTATAACCTGTAGTTAGGGTCCCTCTTCTTCTTCTTCTTCTAGTTCCATGACCGTTATCGATCGTTGGATATCATGTTGGCTACCAGTTAGGGTTCGGAGAGGTGCAATGAAAGAAAATTAAAAGCTGTAATTCGCTTAAAATAATAAAAAATATCAGATGATTCCATATAAGTTTGGTTGTGTGTCATTATCATAAATTCAAGTATCATCATCATTCTCTTTGCCTTATCTCTATGATGCGGGGTCGACTTCGGCTTCCCTAATTGCATTTCTCCACACAATTCTATCTTGGGTCTTATCAATGTTAATCCCCTTTACCAACATGTCCTGCCTTATCGTCTCCCCCCAGGTCTTCTTTGGTCTTCCTCTCCTACTCCTTCCAGGAATCTGCACTTCAGCTATTCTTCGTATTGGGTGATTAACGTCTCGACGTTGAACATGATCAAACCATCTTAACCTATGCTCTCTCATTTTGGCATCAATTGGTGCCACACCTAGACTTCCCCTAATATACTAATTTCTAATTTTATCCTTCTTTGTCACTCCACTCATCCATCTAAGCATTCCCATTTCCGCCACATGCATTCGTTGTTCCTCTTTCTTTTTCACTGCCCAACATTCAGTTCCGTACATCATAGCCGGTCTTATGGCTGTTTTATAGAATTTTCCCTTCAGCTTCATTGGAATTTTTCTATCACACAACACACCACTCGCTTCTCTACACTTCATCCATCCAGCCCCAATTCTACTGCAAGCATCTCCATCCATTTCTCCATTACTCTGTAATACCGATCCTAGGTACTTAAAACTATTGCTTTTCACAATCATTTCACCCTCCAAAGACACCATTTTATTTGTAGTAACTCCATCTTTAAATGAACATTCCAAATACTCTGTTATTGTCCTATTAAGTTTTCTTTTTCCTCCAGAGCTTGTCTCCACTGTTCCAGTTTTTGTTCTAAGTCTCTTTCACTATTTCCTATTAACACTACATTATCAGCATACATTAGGCACCATGGAATGCTACCCTGTAGTTTCGCTGTTATCTGGTCCAAAACTAATGAGAATAAATAAGGACTAAGCACCGAGCCTTGGTGCAATCCTACTTTCACCTGAAATTTATCAGTCTCTCCCACACCTGTCCTAACACTAGTCTTTATTCCCTCATACATATCTCTCACAATCTTTACATATTCGCCAGGAACTCTATCATATGCTTTCTTAAGATCAATGAATACCATATGAGCGTTGGTCTCTTTGTTTCTGTATTTTTCCATCATTTGCCTTACAATGAAAATTGCATCTGTTGTTGATCTGCCCTGCATAAAGCCAAATTGATTATCGGATATTTCGGTTTCTTCACGTATACGTCTATCAATTACTCTCTCCCATATTTTCATGGTGTGGCTAATAGTATGATAGAATTGATTCAAAAAATGACATAACCCAGACATCCAAAGTGAAAGTTATCCTCCAACACCAAATTGTTCTATATGGTCCATATAATGTTCAGAAAAAAGTCACACCTTTTTGAGCGTCGGGTTTGGGGAAGAGAGGGGGGCGAAGTCGGTAAATTCGTAGTTTTTATGTTTTTCTTCAATATTTCTAAAACTATGAGGTTTAGCATGAACAGCCTTCTATACAAAAATGTTCTACATTAAATTTGAAATAAAAAAGGCCCTATACATAATCCTTCTAAAATGAACGGTTCTAAAGTTACGGTGGTAGTATAGTATTGTAGCGTGATTAGTGTAATTACTTCTAATTACAATAAAACTAGCGGTTCGTAATTTATATACGACTTTATTATTTATTTATACAAGTTTACTTTACCAACTTTAGCTTAAGACTAACTCTATTTACAAATATGTCCTATTTATATATGCGATACAGATATTCCAGAAATATCTATATATCTCCAGCTATGTCCATGTGACTCGACCGCTTGGACGTCATCGGCGCTGCATCGGCGTATCTCGAAACATCGATAGTGTTCTGTCTGTGCGGAGACGGGAGCTGGTATACGAGGGTAGGTCAATAATTATTTTGTTACACTGCTCCCCTCTTAAGATCTGAGCGTCCCGATCAGCAACCCTAGATGGCCCAGGATGGCGGAATCTACAGGATTCTCCAGCTCTGCATACACCCCTAGAAAAGAAGTAACAGTCTACTGTCTTTGAAGGGTATGACATCTTCGGGTTCATGCAACACACAGTAATCCGTACGCCAGTTTCTCTGAAGATCACTTCCAGCATGCTTCTCACAATCTTCCAATCCAGATTTTCTACTGCATGGCCAATCTTTGGTAAAGCCAAATCTTTGATGTCATAATTACAGACCATTTTCTTCAAATTAGTTAGAGCACGCCATATGTTCTCGTAGCTTGGCGTGTCCGTATAAGACTTCCTGGTCACTATATACAGCAAAGATCGAGGACCATCTTCCAATCGCAATACTCTTCCAATTTTAGGTTGTTGATTCCTTAACTCGTCCAGGCGGCCGAACTTTCTATTGAATACGGACGAGATTCCTTTAGTCATCTCGAGGTCTTGTGCAACACAGTGGGCTAGAGAGACGTTTTCTGGAACACCAAACAGATCTTGCTGAACTTCTGTGGTCACGCCGAATCTAGCACTCTTTCTTTCTGCGTAATTTGACATAAATTCCTTAAAACTTGGCTGTGGTGCATCTTTCATCTCCTGTTGGAGGACTCGGGCTTCCTCTGTTTCATTTGAGCCAGCATATGGCGCAAGACGATTTATGTGAATAACTTTTGGTTTACCGTTTGGTAACTTCTTAATTCTGTATATTACGTCATTTATTTTCTTCTTAACTTCATACGGACCTTCCCATTGTCTTTGCAGTTTAGGACACAGGCCTCGACGACGTTGTGGATTATAAAGCCAGACAAGATCACCTACTTCGAAGCTTTCATTCTTGCAGCGAGAATCATATTGATCTTTCATTCTGTCACTGGCTATCTGGATGTGTTGTCGGGCAAGTTCATGAATGTTGTTCATTCGTAACTTCAGGCGGTCTACGTATTCTTCGCCTGCAACATATTCCTCGGAAGGTCTGCAGCCAAACTCTAGGTCGCAGGGCAAACGAACTTCACGACCCAACATCAGGCAGGTTGGTGTTTGACCTGTAGTTTCATTCACGGCCGAGCGGTAGGCCATCAGGAATAAATGAATGTGTTGGTCCCAATCTCGCTGATGTTCAGATACAACTTTGGACAAGTGTTTACCCATCGTTCGGTTCATCCTCTCGACCATCCCATCTGATTGAGGATGCAGGGGTGTTGTTCTGGTCTTATTGACACCAATCAATTTACAAACGTTTTGGAAAAGAGCTGACTCAAAGTTTCGCCCTTGGTCGGAGTGGATCTCCAAGGGAACACCAAATCGGCTGAAGAATTCTTTAACAAGTACCTCTGCAACGGTAGCAGCTTCTTGATTTGGTAATGCATAGGCCTCGGTACATTTCGTAAAATAATCCATGGCTACCAGGATGTATTTATTTCCAGCATCAGTTTCTGGAAATGGACCTGCAATGTCGATTGCTATTCTTTCCATAGGACTGCCAACATTGTACTGTCTCATGGGTGCTCTCTTTTTATCAACTGGACCATTACCGGATGCACACAGTTCACATTTCTGGCACCATCTTCTTACATCATCTTTACAGTTCACCCAATAGAACCGTTCTCGAACCTTTTGCAGAGTCTTCGTAATACCAAAGTGTCCACCTGATGTACCGTCATGCAACTGACGCAATACTTCTGACACTTTACTTTTAGGTACAATCAACTGAAGCTTAGATTCTGTACCATCATCGTTCTCAAAGGTTCTGTACAGAAGATCATCTTTTAGTATCAGGCAATTCCATTGGCTCCAGTAGGCCTTGACTTCCGGACTACATGCACTAATGTTTTGCCAACTAGGTCTCTCACCTCGACGCATCCAATCCAATACTCTTTTTATACATGGATCGTCTTCTTGGGCTTCTTGTAACTGTTGTGGCTGCCATTGCTCATTAACGACGGTAGTTCGTCTCACAGGGCAAAGCTGTTCATCTACTTTAAGCCGGTGATTACAACTTTCACTGCATGGCCGTATCGAGGAAGCATCTGTATTTGAACCAACTCTTCCAGCCCTCTTCATGCGTCTCTTCGGCATCGTGTCACGAATCACCCTCCGTACCATTTCCACCAAACGTTCATCTTTTCTCTTATCGCCTTTTTCCACGGTTATTACTCGATTGTTTCGTGAAGCTTGGCTAGCTGCTTCGTGTTCCAAGGCAATAGCAAGTGCTTCATCTAAAACTTTCGGTCTTGCTAGTCGTAAAGCTTTCTGTAGTTCATTATCTTTCAGCCCACTGACGAAGGTATCTACTGCAATTTCTTCTAAAACGCTGTCTGGCACCTCTGGATAAGCCAACCGCACCACACGAGCCACATCTGCTTCAAATTCTTGCAGATTCTCACTTGCTCGTTGACTTCTACTTCGCAGTTGTGCTTTGTATACTTGTTGTAGATGGGCATCTCCATAGCGTTTTTCTAGACGAGTGAACAAGGTCTGGTAACAATTTTCTTGACCCTTAGGAATTGATCTTAATATATCTGCAGCATCACCTCGCAAAGCAGCAGTCAAGGAAACAGCCTTTTCCTGTTTGGTCCAATGATTGGCGGTCGCAATAGCTTCAAATTGTCTAAGATATATGGACCAAGAGGACTTTCCATCGAATGGTGGTAATTTGAATCTCATATTATGCGACGTTTCGTCTCTCGGTAGTTCATCTTTCACTACCGGATCTAACGCTGCTGCATTAACTGATGGTTGTACTTTTGTATCGGTTATCATGCTCTCTAGTTGTTTGATCTTTTCTTCTACGGTCTCTACACTTTTCTGCATCTTATCGAATGTTCTAGAAACTTCTTCAAATTTCTCGTCATTCTGTCTACAAACGTCTTTAATTACTTGAGAAACACTTTCAAATTTCTCGTCGCTTTTTCTAGAAGTTTCATCGATCTTTTGAGAAACACTTTCAAATTTCTCGTTGTTCTGTCTACTAACTTCTTCAAGTTTCTCGTCGCTTCTTCTAGAAGTTTCATCGATCTTTTGAGAAACACTTTCAAATTTCTCGTTGTTCTGTCTACTAACTTCTTCAAGTTTCTCGTCGCTTCTTCTACTAACTTCTTCAAGTTTCTCGTCGCTTCTTCTAGAAGTTTCATCGATCGTTTCAGAAACAGTTTTTAATTTCGATAAGATTACTTGTTCTGCTGACTGGAAGTGGAACGTCTTTGGGTCTTCTCCGTTCTTCGTGAGGACATCCTCGAGTCGTGCTTGTAGGACTATCTTGAGCCCACTGCTGTCCAGATCCCGTTCCTCGAGCTGTTCACGGAGCTGTTTTACTGTAAGTTCTTGTAGCAACATCTTTGGTCGGCACACACGTACTTTCCAAAATGTCTTTTAACAGTCTTTCCGAATACCGAACAATCAACGCACTTAAACTATTCCCGACGAATAAAGTCCAAAAGTATTTTAAAGTCTTTCCGAATACCGAACAATTAACGCACTCCGGTTATTCCCGACGAATAAAGTTCAAAAGTCTTTTAAAGTCTCTCTGTAATTCACTTATTTATATCGCACTAAGTTAACCGAACACCGACACCAACTGTAGCGTGATTAGTGTAATTACTTCTAATTACAATAAAACTAGCGGTTCGTAATTTATATACGACTTTATTATTTATTTATACAAGTTTACTTTACCAACTTTAGCTTAAGACTAACTCTATTTACAAATATGTCCTATTTATATATGCGATACAGATATTCCAGAAATATCTATATATCTCCAGCTATGTCCATGTGACTCGACCGCTTGGACGTCATCGGCGCTGCATCGGCGTATCTCGAAACATCGATAGTGTTCTGTCTGTGCGGAGACGGGAGCTGGTATACGAGGGTAGGTCAATAATTATTTTGTTACAGTATAATTGGTCCAAAAAAAGGCCTAACCCAGACATCCAAAGTAAAAGTTTTCCTCCAACACCAAATTGTTCTATATGGTCCACATATTGTTCAGTAAAAAGGTACACCATTTTGAGCGTCCGGTTTGTGGGGGGGGGGGGAGATGGGGAAGAAGTCGGTAAATTAGTAGTTTCTTTACGTTTTTCGTCAATATTTCTAAAACTATGTTTAAGCGTAAACAATGTTCTATACAAAAAGGTTCTACATAAAATTTAAAACTAAAATGGTACTATCCATAATTGTTATAAAATCAACGGTTCCACAGTTACGGAGGGTGAAATGTGGAGATTTTCGATACTTTTTATATTTCTTGGCCAATTGATGATGATTTTGGGTGGTGAGGTTGACGTTTTTTCAAGGGCTTATCACTAACATACCATCGGCCACTGAAATAGCAAATCCTGTTAAAGAAAATTTCTTTCAATCAGTAAACATATTATAAATTGCTCAAAAAATATAAACTTCCACTTTTCACCCTCCGTAACTCTGGAATCGTTGATTTTATAACAATTATGTATGGACCTTTTTAGCTTTAAATTTGATGTAGAACATTTTTGTATAGAACATTGTTTACGCTAAAGCATATTTTTAAAAATATTGACGAAAAACATAAAAAACTACTAATTTATCGATTTCTCCCCCATCTCCCCTCCAAACCGGACGCTCAAAAGGGTGTAACTTTTTACTGAACAATATCTGGACCATATAGAACAATTTGGTGTTGGAGGAAAACTTTTACTTTTAATGTCTGGGTTAGGCCTTTTTTGGACCAATTATACTGTACTACCTCCGTAACTTTGGAACCGTTCATTTTAGAAGCATTATGCATAGGGCCTTTTTTGTTTCAAATTTAATGTAGAACATTTTTGTATAGAAGGTAGTTCATGCTAAACCGCGTAGTTTTAGAAATATTGACGAAAAACTTAAAAAACTACGAATTTACCGATTTCTCCCCCCTCTCCCGCCCAAACCCGACGCTCAAAATGGTGTGACTTTTTTTGAACATTATGTGGACCATATAGAATAATTTGGTGATGGAGGATAACTTTCACTTTGGATGTCTGGGTTTGGATCTATTTATACCATACTATAAGTAGTTTTATAGTCCCTTGTTTTTGTAGACAGGTACTAATATACTGCTTCTCCATTCGTCTGGCATTTGTCCAACTTCATCATAAATTCAAGTATATTAAACACACAAACCTTATTCGTAGACCATGTTTGGACGAAGTAAAAAAAGACTTTTCAATAAAATAAATAATGTTGCCATTAAGTCATTGAAATGTGATCAACTCAATTTGGATCCCACGTGTTGGGAAACCTGTATACCTTACCTTAGGGCATTATCCTGTTTGCCATGTGACCATCACAGGCCTTTTTATTGAAGTATGCACTTTTAAGGCATCTATATTTTATGTAAAGGGTTTTTACCCAGATATTTTTCTTTTGTGGCTCAGCTAGCATCCAGTTTATCGAACACTGATGATGATTTTTTATAAAAATCGAAAACGTTTTGTTGTGATGTAGCCCTTTTAAGGGATTTTTAATAAAAAAATTTTATACCTTTTACAAAGGATTTCTTTCCAATTTTGTGATTGATGGTATACAGCCAACTACAGGAAAACTTTTTCTTTTCCTTGTGGATTTTTTAAATAAATAATATAAAATCATTGACAAACTCAAGAACAGTCATAACAAAATTGGTTTATTACCACGTTTATAAATATTTAATACATTGCAGGGCCGCCAATCGCTTTTCTCAATGCTGTTAATACTCCGTTTGTGAATGTCATTATTTATAAAATTACATTCCCAAATGATTGTGAATCACTAAAATTTTGAGGTATTTTTTCTCAAATTGTTTGCAATTCACTAGCTAATTGTTGTAAAGTTTGAGGTGTCTGTAGGAGTCGGTTGAAACGTTTGGACACTTCCGGTGTTCGATGCAATTCATGTCCTTAGAGCACGGTGGCCACTACATTCTGGTAATTTCATGATAACCTATGTATCCATTCGTTCACAATTCTATCGCAGTGAGGACGGTCATTATCGTCGAGAAAAACAAATCTGTAACTTATAGCACCAGCAAATGACACTGTTATTGGCTCTATGGCCCCGTCACGATATTTTACAGCCGTCATTATTTCATTAATTAAAATGAATAGTCAGTTCATATGTGTTCACAACATATGCCTCCCAGCCCCAGACACAAATTGATCCGCCTCCATAGAGAGTGGTTGAACCCCCATTAAATGTTCATTATATCGTTGTCCTCTTTCTCTCCAAACTCATACTCTAGCGTCAGTAGAGTCTTGGAACTGTGTCATACAGACTTGGAAGCCTCATTGACAATGTTCTATCCCGTAACGATATCAATAAAAGGCGTTTAGAATTGTGTATGCTGCTGGTAAATCTTGTTTCAGACTATAATGTAGTCTGCGAAGAAATGTAACTCGATTGATACTTCTTGATATTATATCCTTATTGTTTTGTACAATGTTCTTGTTCGTTGAATCGTTAATGGACGATTGAGGACGACTCAGGGCCGCTGTCATATACCTTGACTTATAGCGGCGTTGCCAGTACAATGTTGTCAGATGCATTACAAATTAAAATATATAAACATAAAAATATACTGAATAGAGGGTATGTAGCGCATCTTCTTTCTCTCAAATGACATACATGACAACCGTCTTCTGATAGATTGACTAGAAATCACCCTTCCAGTAGCCTTGTATGAAGAAGACATTAATCTTTGACACTGTGTATGTCCTGTTTCTTCCTGCCGTGAGGACTATGAAACGATCTTGACCATAAGTTGTGATTTTGCTGTAATGACCCATATACAAATGCTGCAGATCCTGTCTCCAAAGTTGTAAGTTCCATACCCGGCTTACATTACAACACTCAAAACCCATTCAGACAGCGAGTTCCACTGGTGGCCACCACAGCCACCTTGAGACAAACCTTCGTGTCTCCAAAACACTAGATGTCAAAATTGCAGACTCTCTAAAGGGATATAGTCAGGGTCCCCAGGACTATTTTCACCATTTACTACTAACAAGCTAATTTGTCGTGAGTAGCTTCATTTTGACGAGACGCCAAACTTTTTTCCTTACAACAATTTCAGTATGTGGTAGATAACAACGATAGCAGGGATAGTTCAGTCGGGTTAGACCAATAACAGGCCTAACCTTGCATGTCGAGCTGCCCCAAATCTTATTCTTCTAATCTTTAGAAAGGGTCAATAGTAGTGTAAATTTTGCCGTTAGCCTTTCATTTTGATTTTAAACTAGAACCTTTTTGCTCAATATCTCCTCCATTTTTAACTTCTCGACAAACAGTATAAGAACTAAAATTGTTGAAAATGTCAATTTCTATAATTTCTTTCATTACAATTTTTTTCGTGTGGTCGATATTCTCAGAGTTATGGGGAAAAATAATAACTGTCATTATTTTCCCCCATAACTCGGAAAATATCGGCCGCACGAAAAAATTGTAATGAAAAAAATTATCGAAATTGACATTTTCAACAATTTTACTTCTTATACTGTTTGTCGAGAAGTTAAAAATGGAGGAGATATTGAGTAAAAGAGGGTAACGTTTAAAACAAAATGACGGCTATCGCAACGACGGAATTCAGTAGAGGTTTTAAATTTACACTACTATTGACCCTCCCTAAAGAATAGAAAAATAAAATTTTGGGGGAGCTCGGCATGCAAGATTAGGCCTGTTATTCGTCTAACTCGACTGGACTATCCCTGCTAACTTTGTTATCTACCACATACCGAAATTGTTGTAAGCAAAAAAGTTGGGCGTCGCGTCAAAATGAAACTACTCTCGAAAAATTAGCTTGTTACAATAGTAGTAAATGGTGAAAATAGACCTGGGATCCCTGACTAATATTATTAAATCAAATTTTATTTTAACTAAACTAAGTTTTATTAGAATAACAATAATAAAGTCGCTAAAGCTTATACTATACAAACATTTTAAACCAGATTTTTTTATTTGCTGAAAAGTAAATAAAAATTCATCATCATCAAAAATTTGTTAGTTTTTTAATATGTTAATAATAAATATAATAGTAAAATGGGTTAGGACAATCCAAAGTTTATAGAGTTAATATGTTTTTTTAGTTTTTTAAGATGACACTTCTGAAGTGAATGGTTGTATAATGGTATGCTAGGACGGGAATGAACTTTTCATGCTAACCTCGTATATAGATACAGTTTGTTTACTTCTTTCCGATGGTATATGAGTGTGGGCCCTCAGTGACTGCATACTTCGCATTTTTAATTTAAAAACAAAACATAGGTGTGGTCTGAATTACTGATTACTTACACTAGAAACAAACTTGTTTACAAATAATTGGTGTGAAATTCAACACTCCATTTTGGTTTATGTATGTATAGTAAATAAAGCTGCACAGTAAACTGAATAATATGTAGTAACTATTGACTAAGTGACAAAGAATTTATAAAAACTGTTAATAAGAACATAATAAAATGAAGAAGCTGCATATCTTTAGAAAATTTATACAACAATGATCAATGATTTGTACAGAAATCATAATAAAAGAAATTATCGTACCGGACTAACTAAAAATAGAGACCATTGTTAAATTATCACCCCCTCCACTAAACAAGACAGCTCTCATCAAGCCAATCGCCAAATACAATAACATAACCCACACTTTTAGGACTCAATCGGTAGTTTGTAATACGAAAAAGGGAATAATAATTATAGTTATATTCCAAACCAGACGTGATAAATGTAAAAACACTGAGCATGGGTGCCGCCAGGAATATTTCCAGGGGGTGCACCTGAATTTTAAGGTCTAAATTTCAAGGTTTAATCTAAATCTATACACACTATTAACCAATATAAAATATAGAACTATACATGTATAATGTATAGCTATATACATTCTTTCCGATTATGTAATGACACTGAGGTATTCAAAAGCTTAACTTTTAGCATCATGTAATATGAATCATAAACAGCTAAACAATTCTAACCTTTTCATTTTTTGAGTCCTTAGATTCGTCTTAGTCCTTGAGTAAGTTGGATGGAGTTCGACCTGCGTTTACAGGACCGTGCCTACCTTTCCTTGTAGACTCTCGCTTCAAGACCCAGGCCTACGCCGGGATCCAATAGGATCCAATCACCTATTTTTACCTGATCTCGCAACCGCAATTTACACTGCGGTGCAAAAAAATCGATCCACTAAAAATTTGGTCATTTTTGAAGTTTCGAATTTCCTAAACCTGTTGTTTGATTTAAGTGATTTTTTTACCACGTTATAGCCTTATTCATTGACAATATGTCTGTAATAATATTGTTGCTAAACAGTTAAACTGTCATTGTATACCGGGTGTACGAATCAAACTGTGTTTTTTCTCAAAGTTCGCATCACCCTGTGGATTATTCTAGCATTTATAAAATACTGAAATTAAAACCTAACTATAGCCTCAGGTTTTCTTAACATTTTGTCTTTCGATTCATTCGCTTATGTTGGATAATAAAAAAAGTTAGGTACATTAACAACTGGCCATGTTCGTCATCAGTACAGGGTTTTTTTGAAATAAGTGCGGCAAACTTTAAGGGGTAATTTTACACATGAAAATAATGACTGTTTGCTTAATAATCATAATATGTCCGCAAACGCTTCGTTTCCGAGATACGGGATGTTCAATTTTTTTACAAACTGACGATTTATGTATTGCTTTAAAACCAGTTGAGATGCAAATCAAATTTGGTGGGTTTTAAGACGTAGTTATTGCACATTTTTTGACATACAATTAAGAATTTTATATTTACCATTGGCGTGCGTACAGGTAATATTATCGGTCATAATACTCGTTTGCGCGCCAATGGTGAATATAAAATTCTTAATTGTATATCAAAAAATGTGCAATAACTACGTCTTAAAACCCACCAAATTTGATTTGCATATCTCAACTGGTTTTAAAGCAATAAATAAATCGTCAGTTTGTAAAAAAAAATTGAACGTCCCGTATCTCGGAAACGAAGCTTTTGCGGACATATGATTATAAAGCAAATTGCCATTATCTTCTCATGTAAAATTACCCCTTACAGTTTGTCACACTTATTATCGTACTGCAAATCTGCCTGTGGATCTTTTGCCCTTTACGTTGCCTTCAACTATCGTTCGTTCCATGCCTTCTCTTCTTATGTCCAAAATATCTCGGTATATTTTGGTTGAGAGTTGTGGTGCCGTTTTACCTTTGCCGTTTTATAGCATTCAGTTTTTCTTATTTATATTATTCATATTCGTACCAACCTCAGACACTCCCGATAATGAGCAACGAGGTCTTCGTATTGTTTTTTAACTATAACCGGTTTATTGTCGCCTAAAATAATTTTGGCCGTTCCACAATAATTTAGGTTAACGCGACAAATCGAAACGCAAAATTTGAATCTCATCTAATCAAATCGCCATTTTACTTTATTTACAAACTGAATCAACATAATTTCCAATTATGTAATGCACATTGCTATCGATTTGTTCATGGATTGAATGTGGATATCTCTAATAGACAAATTTTGAAATATTCGATGTTATTATGTAGTGACATCAATATTTTTGGCAGTCAATTAAGATAGTATTGGAACGCCAGAACAAAAATGAGATCTAAAAATATTATGTACTTTTTACTCTACTTGCTGTGGAGCATAACGATAAATAACCATGCTGTGTAAATAACTTTTTTGAAGTTATACTTCTTTACGCGCGCTATTAGGGTGAATTTTTATATGTTAAAACCTACGATCCCGGCGCATGCGCATTATAACTTTGTTCTAATTGGATGTTCAAATGACGTGTCAAAAATTATCCAATATGGCAGCTGTAGCGCAGCTGTGGTTTGGACGGTTGACGGTTTGGTTATGTATGGTTGTTGCGTTTTAAAATTTGTGGGAAGAGAAACAACAAAGGTTAGTTAATAGTTATACTGCCTTTTTAAATAGTTTTCATATTATATTTTTGAAGCTATACTTTAAAATGTTTTAATTTATGTATTTATCAGTCCAGAAAAGGTGTGGAAAGAATATATTAGTGTTTTTAAATATATTTTTCTACAAACGTGTTAAAAATGCAATTTTTAGGACTCCATAGGAGCGTTAAAAATGCTACTTTAAGGCACTAGTGCTTTAAATTTTTTAAGACACTGCAGTTAAAAGTGAATTGTCAAAATTTATTAACATTAATAATAATAATACAACTTGCGCAATTTGAAAAAGGTGGTTTAAAAGGTTTTTTATTATAATTTTGTGTCTTTGGATTTGTCTTTCTTGGGCGTAAAATAATAAAACATCTATTTTTATATTACACTTGTCACCGTGATGTATAATTATGTATATCTGAAAGGTAACTGGCATGCGGCTTGATGGCCTTGTTGGTAGAGCATTGGACCAGAGATCAAAAAATCGCGAGATTGCGGGTTCAAATCCCGGACGATTCATATTTTTTTCTTTTTTTTTAATATTTGGCCATTGTTAAGTTTTGGTTCATTTTTGGTAATTATTGTTAATTTTTTGTATTGTAACTGTTAAGTACGTATATTTATTTCGTTGAAATTATATTATAATAGAAGTATAACTTCTTATGTGCGTACAAAGTACACACACATTCTCTTTTAGTTATGGTGCCGATAAGAATATCACAATCACAAGAATATCACAATCTAATCAAATGTTAAATGTATCTAAATCTTCTGCTTTCCGTATCAGTTTGTATGAATATACACGCGCATCTTAAAATTAAGAAATTGGAGGGATTTATGCACAGATTGAAATGAGTGGAAGAAAATTAAAATGAAAGCCAAGTCACACAATAAACTTTGACAATACACAAGGGTCAATCCATGACAAGTGGTCCAATATAAATTAAGTTGGTTGCTTGACTATTTTTAATATTGATTATTTTTCTACCTCTTAAACTGCAATCCATAGAGAGAACAGAATTCCAGTTATTATATTTTTAAAAAATTTAGTTTGCCAATGACGGCCATTTTTGTTAAAGCGTATCGATCATTTTCACGGAAAACATGGCTTCGTTCTTTAGCCAATATTTTCACTGAAGTTTGTCCTAGAACAATAAATCAAAAACCAAACTTTTTAGAAAAGTATGCTCTAAAAAAACGGCCCATAGCATTTTTTAATTTCAAACTACCCTTAAGGCCTTAAATGAACCTCAAAGATTGAAGAGGTAAACTGATAAAAATTCCATTTTCAGCATTTTTTCAACAGCATAAGGCAAGCGGACAATGGTTTGTAATTTTTTTTTTGCACAAGACATACATACATACTTTAAATAAAAAAAGTTTAAGCTTTGAGACTTGAGTAAATTTTTTCAAAAAAATCTCAAAAACGAAATTTTTTGAAAAATCTCAAAGTTTGACCTGATATCTCTGATGGGCACGGATGAAAAAATTTGAAATTTGGCTGAATGTTGGCCCCTAAAAATTTGAAGTTGCAGACTTACGTCATATACGAGTTACAGGACTGAAAAAATGATCAAAAATCAAAATGGTCAAAATTTCAGCGTTTGCGGGCGTTTAGAAAATACGAGGCTTCAAAAATGTCCCATTTTTAAGGTGGTGCGTTAATTTTGACGCTTAGTGTATATTCTATATATGCCAAAAAATCGTACTTACTTCCAAAATCATTCAATCACGAAATAATGAATTTATTCCATTTGGCTTTTACATACTAATAAACGAATATACCGAAAAGATTCTTCATAAATTATACCACAAATTCTGGGGTCAAAAATAGTTCGATTGGACCTAACTTACCTTAGTACAAATGTGCTCATAAAAAAAGTTACAGCCCTTTGAAGTTACAAAATTAAAATCGATTTTTTTCAATATATCGAAAACTATTAGAGATTTTTTATTGAAAATGGACATGGGGCATTCTTATCGCAGGAACATCTTAAAACAAAATTATATTAAAATTTGTCCACCCCATAAAAGTTTTATGGGGGCTTTGTTCCCTTAAACCCCCCCAAACTTTTGTGTACGTTCCAATTAATTCATTATTGTGGTACCATTAGTTAAACACAACGTTTCTAAAACTTTTTTGCCTATTGGTATTTTTTAGATAAGTCAGTTTTTATCGGGATGCGGCTACTTTTTAAATATGTTTATACAGTGTGTCCACGGATGGGGTGCCCAAGAGGAAAAACTTTTTTATTTTCAATTTTAGCGAAAAATGTCATTCTTTATAAAAAGTTTTGCTTGTTCTAAAACCCCATAAAATGAAATAAAATTCAAGTTTTTCAAATCCTGGTTAATTTTATAGCCAATTTTATGTAAATCCCTATAAATTTTTGAACTAAGTTCGAAATTGTAACAATAATAACTTGGGAGAACAACCCTTTCCCTTCTCTGGATTATGAAGCCAGATTTTGTCATTCTCCTTGAATCATCAAATTATTTATTAATTAAATAATTATTAATCCAATAATTTTAATAATAAAATTTAACACAAGATAAATTCTTTATTGAACGCTTAACAATGTCGAAAAAAATGACAATTCGTAAATTATTTATCGGAGTTGACAGTTACTAAGCTACATTGTGGCTTGGCAACACTAGATTAATGTTACGATTTCGAACTTAATGCAAAAATTTATAGGGATTTACATAAAATTGGCTACAAAATTAAGCAGGATTTGAAAAACTTGAATTTTATTTCGTTTTATGGGGTTTTAGAACAAGCAAAACTTTTTATCAAGAATGACATTTTTCGCTAAAATTGAAAATAAAAAAGTTTTTCCTCTTGGGCACCCCAACTGTGGACACACTGTATAAAAATTTTATGGGGGTTTTGTTCCTTTAAACCCCCTAAATGTTTGTGTACGTTCCAATTAAACTATTATTGTGGTACCATTAGGTACACACAGTGTTTTTAAAACTTTTTTGCCGCTTAGTCTTTTTTTGATAAGTCATCTTTTATCGAGATGTGGCTTCTTTTTCAAAATATATGTACCTAATATGTGAATTATAAATAAATTTTCAGATTATTAACAGCTCTCTATGTATAATCGTACTTAACTTAACCATATACAAATATGTGGTGGATTCGACAAATATTCAAAATATCTCGATAAACACTGGCTTATCGAAAAAGTACTAAGAGGCAAAAAGTTTTAAACATATTGTGTTTACCTAATAGTGCAACAACAATAATTTAATTGGAACGTACACAAAAGTTTGGGGGGGTTTAAGGGAACAAAACCCCCATAAACTTTTTATGGGGTGCAAAAATTTCACTTTAATTTTTTTTTAAGATGTTGCTACTATATGTATGCCACATGTCCATTTTCAATAAAAAATCTCTAAGAGTTTTCGATATATGAAAAAAAATCGATTTTCAATTTGTAACTTCAAAGGACTGTAACTTTTTTTGTGTGCACTATTGTATATAGGTAAGTGAGGTTTAATCAACCTATTTTTGATCCCAGAATCTGTGGTATAATTTATGACCAATCTTTTCGGGACACCCTGTATAATTTATAATTATTTTCAGAGTGCTTACAAAATAAGCTGTTTTCAACTTACCAATTTTAATAATTCATTAAATTACATACCTGAAACAAAAATGAATTATTAGATAGGGGGTAATATAAAATATTGATAAAATTTTATTTTTCTACAACCGTGTTAACGGCACTCCATAGGAGCGTTAAAAATGCTACTTTAAGGCACTAGTGCTTTAAAAATTTTAAGGCACTGCAGTTAAAAGTGAATTGTCAAATTGTGAAACGTGAAAATATTTATATTTCATTTATTAACATTAATATTAATAGTACAACTTGCGCAATTTGAAAAAGGTGGTTTTAAAGGTTTTTTAAAATTTAATTTAAATTGTATTATTGCATCTTTAACACGTTTGTAGAAAAAACAAGTTTATGTAACAGTATAATATTTTCGCTAAGAATTTTTAGACATTCCCCTCGAGTGCAGACAACCAGTTCTACCTTTTACGGGTCATAGGTTTCATGGTTTCAGCAATTAACAAAAATATTGTATTTTATAAATTCATAACGTTTGTAGAAAAAATATTGTATGATATACGTGTTAAATTCTTATATAATAATGTATTTTATAAATTCATAACGTTTGTAGAAAAAATATTGTATGATATACGTGCAGAATTCGCTCCGCTCATTCTGCAAACGTTCACATGCGTGCCTTAAAATTGTACTTTTAACACTTATATCATAAATAACTATTAAATATCTTGATCTTAACAGTCTGTGAATGAATGAATTTTCACACTATTAGGCGAATTACCATTTTCAATGAAACTTCTTATACTAAATAGATCTGTTTCTATTAGTTCGCAGACGCAGACGGTGAGATTTGGCGACTGAGAAAAAATATTAATACACTATAATTAATATTCCGAAGTGAAAGTCGAAACATCAAATAAACTTCATTTTAACCTAAAATTGTGGCTTATTCCCAACTAAAATAGTAAATTGCATAAGATGCCACAAGAAAATAATAGCTTCAGACGACTCTGCATCAGTCAATATATGTTTAATCTAACCATAAAACACTGAAAATTTGTGTTTTCAATACTTTCACAAAATTTATTATAAATTAATGTTACTACAGCTGCTTCGGTACCTTCGATCTTTTTAATTCTTTGCTGAAAAATTTTGCATTGGCTAGGGCTATGGACAAAATGGGACAATCCATAGGCATGCCGCAGCTAAAGGATTATTAAAAAATGTTTGGAGCTTTTGCGTATCATCAAATGTACGATTGTTAAAAAACGGGACAATACCGTTTTTACGCCAATGAAGAAGCAAAATAATTATTGCTAATAATCATAAAGAAGAATGAGCAAATCTTTAAGCTTAGTGTTACACTTTGAAAACTTGTAACTAAGACAAAGAAAATAGTGAATAACAATAAGTAAATACTCATCACAGAAAATCTTTAACATTTAGTCGTTTAAACAAGTCGTTATAATTATGAGAAAAACCTTGGAATGTAAACTATATACCTCCTCCATTATAGCCAATAAAAAAACTAATCGGAGCAGTGCATCTGCTGATCATCAAGTCATTATATTTTCTCGTAAAAACTGCATAAAGCTCAAGAAAGGAAAATAGTCTAGAACTTTTGCAATTTCAACATATTTTAAAGTATTTACTTACATGCCTCAAGTATGCATTGCATAGGTATACAACAGGTGCGCAATTGACTGATTCCCTCAATTATTTACGATTACGACTAGAGCGAAATTATAATAGAAGCGGAGACTGATAAAAAGTTGGAATGTTCCTGCAGTCACTAGGTTTTATATAACGATAAATGCCCTACCATATGTGTACAGGGAGGTGGGTGAATTGGATTTAAAAAGGGTACAAGGCCTAAACATTTAGTTATTTGTAACAATTTCATTGTAAGACGAAAGCAAGAGACGTCATATATTTCAGTTCGCTCAGAGTGTGCCATATACACTATACACCCTTACCGGTTTCAAGTTCGTTAGCTTTCATCAAAGAATGTATCTATGACTATCTCAGAACAAACTGAAACAAATCCATCTGCTAGTTCCGAATTACAACAAAATAACATCATTGGATGTCGTTTGCAATATGGAATATGCCTATGAAACCCAAAATCGAAGCTATATAAAATAATAAACAGAAAAACTGATGCTTGTTTTAACATTTCTATAGGGATGGGTTGTGATGTCTCTGAACTAAAAAAATGAATTAGCTTCTGGCATCATTTAGACGAGAAAGACAAAAAGAGGGATCGAAGTGGTTTGCTTTTAAAAGCCTAATGTTTTTATTGGATAAATTTCAACCCAGAAACACTAATGAGGTAACCAAATCAAATTAATTGCTAAAATTAATTAAAAGCAAATTTATTTTGATACACCAATTTTACAATTTATTATTTGAACATAGTATAGTCATAATATCAAGAGCAAGTAACTTTTTCGAGGAAGAATTTTAAGAAAGCTGGTTCTTTATTACATATGTTATTTTCTAAGCTCCCTCAAACAGCGTATAATACCTGCTACCTGCTATTTTTGTAAGCTATTATTGTATTAAAATTTACCCAGCAAGAAACACGAAAATAAACTTAAACACAATGTGTGACTGGTACTGGCCCATCAGCCCATCTTAAAAACATCTGCGGGCAATATGCACTCCGGATCATCAACGAATGCGAACGTTCGCTTCAATGTAAATGGCCCTACTTTGTAGCGAACGAATGACCAAGTGAACACCTACGAATTCGTTCCTTCGTTCGTTCGTTCGTGTTCGCTTTGATTTAAATGCGCCTTTAGCCCGATCAGGGAACACAAAATTTTACGAAAACCTCCAAAAAAATAAAGGAAGGATGAAAATTTGGGAATAGGTAGTTGAAATTGTCTATTATTATATAAGAAAAAGTTTACAATTCTAGATCCCCTCCATTTTACAAAAATTGGGAAATAGGGGGTGAAAAATATTTTCTCGTGAGTGAAAAAATATACCTTCAAAATAGGCCCGGAATTGGATAAAATGACTAATTCTAAGCAACTTTTGTTCTATAGAGTTTTTTCATTAAGTCAATACTTTTCGAATTACATATTTGCGAGTGAATATGTTCATTTTTAACAAAAAAAACATGTTTATGGACGGTTTTTCGCAGACAACTCAAAAAGTAAGTACTCTAGCGAAAAAAATATTCTTAGTAAAAATATAGCTTATAAAAAATTGAAAAAGTGGTGTACGCGTGAGGTCTGCAGACCTAGTATAAGCAGAGTTGTAGCTAATGAAAAGTAGGTTCTTCTTCGTCAAATTCCAAATCGAATATTTCAATGTGAAATAACCAAAAGACAGAGCACTTTTTGGGGAAAATTCATTACAACTTTTTTAAAGTGTTTAAAAAAAGGTTTATTTTTGTTTTTTAAAAAATTTCTAACATTAAAAATAAGTGAGTTACGCTCAAAATATTGTTAGTCCTTTTATTTTTTGGTACAAAAATCGCGAAAATCACCCCCTAATTAGCTTCCCAAATAAAATTAATCGTAACCGCTTCACAAGTTTCATTGGTTCAAAGTGCTCAGTTTAAAAAAAAATTGGGTTTAAAGTAAAACATTTTTTTTAATTTTGAAAAAAAATGGAATTGTTCATGGAATTAACTTAAAAATTATTAGCAATACCAAAAATCTTAAAGAGTAATAAAATGTACGTTTTGCTTTTCTGAATATTTTTCCTTTTTTGTTTTCTTCTTATACTAAAATTGATTATGCTATGGCTGTTCAAAATGTGCCTAAACTCGTGATTAGTTACTCGTTCAAGCCATTTTAACTACAGCTTTTTCAAAAATAAGCACTCTGAACCGATGAAACTTACAGATCATATAAATAATACATAAGCAAAGTAACTTGTGAAGTGGTAATGATAAAATTTTGTTTGTGATGCTAATTAGGAGGTGATTTTCGCGATTTTTTTACCAAAAAATAAAAGGGACCAACAATATTTTGAGCGTAACGCACTTACTTTTAATGCTACAAGTTTTTTTAAAAAACAAAAATAATCCTTTTTTTTTAAACACTTTAAAAAAGTTGAAATGTATTTCCCCGAAAAGTGCTCCGTTTTTGGGTTATTTCACATTGAAATATTCGATTTGGAATTTTATGAAGAACCTACTTTTCATTAGCTACAACTCTGCTTCTACTGGGTCTACAAACCTCAAGCACAAACAATTTTTTTCAGTTTATTATAAGCTATATTTTTGCTAAGAATACTTTTTTCGCTGAAATACTTACTTTTTGAGTTATCTCCGAAAAACCGTCCAAAAACATGTTTTTTTCTGTTAAAAATGAACATATTCACTTGCAAATAACTCGAAAAGTATTGACTTAGGGAAAAAACTCTATAGAACAAAAGTTGCTTAGAATTAGTCATTTTATCCAATTCCAATTATTTTGAATGTATATTTTTCACCTTCGAGAGGAGGTATTCCCCTCTATTTTTGAAAAATGGAGGGGATGTAGAATTGTAAACTTTTTCTTATATAATAATAGACAATTTCAACTACCTATTCCCAAATTTTCATCCTTCCTTTATTTTTTTGGGGTCAGATTGTTCTTTGATTGGGCTATGTATTGTATAGCTCTGAGCATATTTCTTTCTCATCTTTCCAATTTCTCCGTATTTGCTTTTTTCATTGTCCATACTTCAGTACCTTACGTCACTGTGGGCCTTATTACCGGTTTATATATCCTTAACATTGTTTTTCTCGATACATATTTGGTTTTTATTTAGTTCTTTTTATCTGAAATGTGGACATTTTCAATCTATTTAACTGGCTTTATATACATGGAGAATAAAGTACCCCAAATAATGATTTTCATCTAATTTGATAATGTTACAATTTTTTATTATAATTGATAAATCATATTTAAAGAAGTAAATTGTCTTTCTTTAGGACACAAAAATTTAGGTGAAATTTCAATTCAATTTATTTTTTTGATGTTAACGAAACATCATTAGCATCGTTAGCATTTATCATTAAATTGAAAAAAGGTTGGGCGACCGGTTTCGCTGTTTTCAAATTACACAGCATCTTCAGGCCCACAAGAAACTAAGGATATCAGTACAAGTTTTTATATTGCTTCATTGAATATTGATGGTGAATGTTACTTATTGGTAAAGTAAATTGACAAACAAACAACACATTTAAAACATACCCAAAAATGCAAACACATGTCGTAGATTTCACATCATATAATAATGCATGTCGTTCACCTGTTTTTAACATTTAAAAATTTATTAAAACATTGAGATGGGGTATTAAATCAAAATTTTTAAAACAAAGTAGGTTATCAATCGAAGTAGCACAGAAAACGACAATAAATATCGTTCCCATACCACCAGATTGACAACAGGTGGAATACTTTCTTTGGTTACACCTCCTGAGATTTTCAAAATTTATAAATCAAACAGGATGCCAAGGAAATTAAGATGAGAGAATTTTAAATAATTCACAACTCATCTGCTCAGCGTGGTAAAAGTTCCAACAAGAAAGATTCCTTAAGGTGATACAGTAGCGATCAACAGGTAGCCAAAACGCGTTCCAAGATTGCGGCTGTAATTTTGAATATTTTTCTGAGATATTTGGCACACATATTCGTAATATAATAAAGAATGGCGGTACAGAGCCCAATTTGAAAAATATATTAATATGTGGAAATTACTCTGTAATTAAATGCAATATTAAAAAAACGAGCCTGTACCGCCATTAAGCAGAACAAAAAAATACACTTTCTTTAAATAAACTTTTTTATCCGATGCCTAGATTTTGTGTCATTTTGGAACTACTAATGAAATAAAAAATTTTAGTAGTTCCAAAATGACACAAAATGTAGGCATCGGATAAAAAAGTTTATTTGAAGAAAGTGTATTTTTTTGTTCTTCTTAATGGCGGTACAGGCTCGTTTTTTTAATATTGTATTTAATTACAGAGTAAATTCCACATATTAATATATTTTTCAAATTGGGCTCTGTACCGCCATTCTTTATTATATTACGAATACGTGTGCCCAGGGCCGTCTTAACCATACAAGGCGCCGGGGTGCAAGGCTCATCTTTGCGCCCCCTTTTCTCAGAAGATTATATAGGTTATAGGTACGCTAAAATTAAAACTAAATATGTTTGTTTTCTTTATTTATGTTATGTATTAAAAAACATGGTTTCAGTATAGGGCTTTTATATGTCGTATAATCCGTGTATATTGATATTATACTCAGATTATACAACATATGACAGAAGCTCGAAACAAATGACAATCGATGAAAAAGCCATATTCAAAAGAAATCAATCTTATAACACTGTACCATACTTTTTAGCGTATATCAAAGTCAACTTTTCTAACTTTTAAGTTGGCAAAACTTATTTTTATTGCTTCGGTGATATTTATTTTTACTTGCTTTTCTGTACTTATTACAGCCAGGTTTGTTAATCTGTCTAGGTCCATTGTTGAGAGCAGATAATTTTTATCAATTTAAGTTTAGAAAAAGCCCTTTCTCCTTCAGCTATTGTTACTGGAAATGTTAAATATATCCTTAGACATGTAGAAAGATTTGGGAAAACGGAGAGTAAATTATTAGAATATAAATATTATACTTATATAACTTAAACTATCGAGTAGAGTCGTGTCTATATTTATAAAAATTATTGGTAACAATTATTCTTAATCATGGAATAGATCTTCACCATCTATATCAGACCTATTTCCATGCGCTGGTTTCTTTTTGTAAATTTAAACATTGTGTTTTTTTTAAGTTTTCTTCGGAATTACTTCAACTCAATAAAGCTACCTACTTTCCAAGAAAGAAAAATTAGAGTTATGTAACCTCAACATTTCAATTCTTTCACTTAATTTTGCAATAGGAATGTCCAATCATAATAGAAGTTAACTTCAAACTTTTCTTTGGGTCTAAAAGAGGCTCGTCTGCAGCTACGTAATTGAAATGTCTTTTTCGGGGACGAGGACGAACAGTTTCAGAAAATTTAGTTTCGCAATCCAGTTCTTTAGCAATTGATACCGAGTCAATTAATTATTTCTCAAACACAGTGTCAGTGCGGGTGTTGGTTAAATCTTTACTAACTTGATCAAGCATCTTACAGCTTCCGAAATAATAATATCGCTCGTTTGCAAAGTTTTGCTGACAATATTAACCTTTGCTAAAGCGGTTTTAATGTAAAGGTGGGTATCTCATTCATTATGACATTCCTCCGTAATGTTGATGCGGAAAAAACATACCTAAATTTCTTTAACAATTTGTTAATATAATTTATTTCCATTGAGAATTTAGCGGCATCATTTAGCACTAAATTAAGGCTGTGAGCCGCAGAAGGAACATAAAACGCACGAGGATTCATGCCTAAAATTTTTTTTGAAGGCCAATATTTTTCTCTCTCATATTTGCCCCATTATCATACCCTTGGCCTTGTAAATCATCTGAATCAATATTCATTTATTTAAAAAATTCTAACACATAATTTGCTAATCCTTGTCCGGTAGTATCAGTAACCGGTAAAAAACCTAGAAAATGCTCTCTAATTTCGGCAAGCTTTGTTGACGAATTAGGATAAACGAACCTAACAACAATAGTAAGTTGTTCCTGGTGTGAAATATCAGGTGTGCAATCTAAAATTATAGAATAATATTTAGATTGTTTTAAAAGATCAACAATTGTGCATTTAATATTTTTACCAATTAAACTTATCAATTCATTTTGAATATTATGTCCAAGGTAATGAGGCATTCGATGCTGAACACTTTGAATCCGAGCAATGTGCTCTGATAGCGTATTATCAAAATTGGAAATACATTCTATTAATTAAAAAAAAAAAAAACTACCGTATTCCGATTCATACAACCTTTGACTGGTTCCTCTTAATTTTGTCGTGCTAAAAATGTTATTATTTCAATAATTCTTTCTAAAACCGCCTTCCACCTTTTTCTTTCGCGTTCAACTGCTGCTTGATTGACAGAGTCTACTGTATGACTTTCTAGTGTAAGTCTTTTTTTAGATCTACATATTTTTGTAAAGAAATTAAGTGTATAATACGCGTCACCTTTTTGAAATTATTGTCTGAATAATCTAAATGGTTTTTATATTTCATTTGCATATCGTAGGTGTAGTAAGCATTAATAGCCTTTGTAAAAAATACCGAAAGTGCACTTGTGGTATGTTCTTGTTATTTGTATTTTTTTAAGGACAAAAAGCGAAAGTTTGAGCCTAGCAACTGTTCGGCTTGCGCCCCTTGGACTTGGCGCCCGGGTGCCTCGCACCCCTTGCACCCCCGGGTTGAGACGGCCCTGCGTGTGCCAAATATCTCGAAAAAATATTCAAAATTACAGCCGTAATCTTGGAACGCGTTTTGGCTACCTGTTGATCGCTACTGTTTCCTCTTAATACTCCTACAAAACAGTAAATTAATTAAAAATGTATAAACATTTTCAATTTCTTTGCAACACGAAAATGCAGCAGCTGCATAATACTCTGGTTAAATCGGAGAGTGCAGGAAGAGTCTATACCGGTTTCGAAGGTCTTTTCCCCCTGATCAGTAGTCCCATATCCTCTTCTCTCCGATTTCTCCAGGTATCACACTTTGGACCTTTCCGAATTGCAAGAAAGAAATGTCACGGATGAACTAGAGCCATCTACCGAAAAACAAAGTAAGTTATCAATCGAAGTAGCACAGAAAACGACAATAAATATCGTTCCCATACCACCAGATTGACAACAGGTGGAATACTTTCTTTGGTTACACCTCCTGAGATTTTCAAAATTTATAAATCAA
Organism: Diabrotica virgifera virgifera; assembly: GCF_917563875.1. Classification (NCBI taxonomy): domain Eukaryota; kingdom Metazoa; phylum Arthropoda; class Insecta; order Coleoptera; family Chrysomelidae; genus Diabrotica; species Diabrotica virgifera. The sequence continues at coordinate 246,856,074 of NC_065443.1, read as the reverse complement.
ACAGGATGCCGAGGAAATTAAGATGAGAGAATCTTTCTTGTTGGAACTTTTACCACACTGAGCGAATGAGTTGTGAATTATTTAAAATTCTCTCATCTTAATTTCCTCGGCATCCTGTTTGATTTATAAATTTTGAAAATCTCAGGAGGTGTAACCAAAGAAAGTATTCCACTGTTGTTAATCTGGTGGTATGGGAACGATATTTATTGTCGTTTTCTGCGCTACTTCGATTGATAACTTTGTTTTTCGGTAGATGGCTCTAGTTCATCCGTGACATTTCTTTCTTTGCAATTCGGAAAGGCCCAAAGTGTGATACCTGGAGAAATCGGAGAGAAGAGGATATTGGACTACTGATGAGGGGGAAAAGACATCCGAAACCGGTATAGACTCTTCCTGGACTCTCCGATTAAACCAGAATATTATGCAGCTGCTGCATTTTCGTGTTGCAAAGAAATTGAAAATGTTTATAAATTTTCAAAATTTTTAGTTTTTTTTTTGAAAAATTGTCTTTGAACTTTCTCCACTATGTTTGTGACTTAAGCTTGCTTATTTCTAGCTCGATCAATTATTATAACTAGTATCTCCGATAATTTCTTCTGGAATCCAGTCGTGATACAGAAAAAATTTAAATACTTGATTCATTAAACTTATTGTGCAGTCATATTTCCACCAATTTAAACCAAGCAGCTCGGCAAAATTCAAATGTACTACTCTTTACATTTTTAAATAATACATAGTTATTATTAGCTAGTGGCTATTACTACTTCTGGACGTTTTTTAAACAAGTGTTCGAATAATTATTCGAACATAACATAAAAACTATTAAAAAATAGTTTTAATTTCGTAATAGATATGTATCTCCATTGACAACATTGCCATCAGTGTAAATATGTACAAAAGACAACCAGTGCTTAGTGATGTGTGTACCTAAAAGACATATGTTTCGAAAAGACTCTCCCCAAATACCAATACGTTGACCAAACAACATCTCTTGTTTGGCAGTTCTCACGAATTCGTCAAGTATTCAGTGTCTACTGTATGTAAAAAGTGATTCAGTGAAACGGTACGATTTGACAACGCTGCTAATGATAAAGTAGAGGAGCCGCGGGCTTGCGACCTACACGCTGTGAATCTAGAGAGTGGGAATTTAGTTATCATGGAAGCGTGGTGTTGTGAACAAAGCATTTCGTTTACACTAATTTTTGCCGCCCCGTTCACAAGACCAAGTTACAAGACTTGGGTTAGGAACTTTGAAAGTAGTGGTTCAACATTACAAAAAAGAGGTAGCAGTATCAGAACTGCTCGCACACCACAGAATATTAAAGCGGCACCAAACTCATTATACGCGAGTGCTCGAAGATCCCTGCGACGACTCACATGGAATGAATTTGGCACCGCTTCAATATTCTGTGGTGTGCGAGCAGTTCTGACACTCTTTTCTGTGATATTTAACCCCTACTTTCTAACCCAAGTCTTTATAGCCATGTTAAAAGAAAATGCAGCGCGGGGCGGCAAATGGTAGTATAAACGAAATGCCCGTTGTACACGCACAAAACTTTCACCACTTTTGTAATAAGCTTTCACAGCAAATGCGCGTTGTTCGTCCGACCACGTCTTCATGATAACTAAACTTCCCACTCTCTAGATTCACAACGATTACGTCGCAAGCCCGCGGCTCCTCCATTTTATCGTCAGCAGCGTTGTCAAATCGTACCGTTTCACTAGATTGTGCATTTTTATTAAAAGAGCAATCAATTATAAGATTTTTGTGTAAAAAAGTGTTCAGAAGTTTACATCGCTTTTGGGAGCCTTTAGACACCCGACCGACGTTGCCACACCTCCACAGCCAGGATCTGCATACCAGTGAGGTTTGCTAGACAAATAGGTAGTACACATAGCCTTTTGAAAAACTCATCACACTCGGTAAATACTTATGGTAGTTATAGTTTGTTTCTCTGTATGATCTAGAGTTTGATCTATTTGTTTAATATGTTGTTTTCTCTTTATTTCCTAGTTTGTTGTGATCCATTTTGTATTTTCTCTATAGTAAATTGATAGTACTTTTGAAAAAGCTTTTTGAACTAGTTAAGACATCCCTATATTACAGGTAAGAGTATCATATTTTGCAACCAACATCCTATGTTATACATTTCTCTCTCTTTTTTAGGACGCTCTTCGTGTTCGTGCTATTTTTGTAGAAAATCATTTTATCTGAACAAAAAGTATTACAGAGACTTCTACATTTTATTCAATGTTATTACAGTTCTCGTACTAAAAGCCCCTGTGGTTATCTCTATAAAATATACAGTTGACTTATCAACAAACTGTGTCTAACGCTTAGCAAAACAAACTAAATTGATAATTATGATATGGAAATATATTCCACACAATCTAAACAGAAACCCCGGCACCTACGCCCTAGGCTCACCACGTCGAAAAACTGGCTTGGCCGCTTCGCAGAGTAAACACGTCAGAGACGTAGATTCGTTCTCATATAAGGAAGCCTGATGCTGATGCACTGAACTAGTACCGGTGAAACAACAACAAAGTGATTGTTGTCGTCGCAAACTTGACCGAGAGAAGATAACCAAAATAAAATGCATTTTGTTGACGGGAAAATCTGGCTCATACATGACATTAAAATTTTGATTTGATGCAAAACTGGCTGGAAGGGACGTGAAGTTCAGATTTCGCGTGTAGGCTGGAGGGAAAAGGATTATAATAATTCAGGGCTAAATATATTCGAATATATTTAGTCGAACTAGATATATGTATAGTAAAATCACAATAAAGATGCATAGAAATAAACAAACCAAGACACGTTAAATGTTACGAGGGCACTTCCGAATCATAATTTACAATGTATAAACTTTGTAAATCATGATTTGGGAGTGCTCCTCATAACATTCAACGTGTCTTGGTTTGTTTATTTCTAGTGCATCTATATTTTGATCGTAGTGTAGTTACTTTTATGAGGTATATACCTATATATCGGTAATAATATATCGAATTGGATTAGTAAGTCATTTAGATACGGCGCTTGTTCAATTTAAAACCCATCGTTGCTCCAGAAAAAATGTATGAGTAAATATATCTACAAATAAATACCATTACAATGAAGGAACATATCCTATTCTTTCAGCAACCTATGTATGCCCTTTAAACAATTATTTGGCTGTTGATTGAAGAATTCTTTTACGGCATTTTGTACTTCTTCGTGCGACTTAACACGATTACCTTTTAGCGCCTTTTTCAGTGGCCCAATGATGTGAAAATGACAAGGCGATAAATCGGGACCATAGAGTGGATGCTCTAATATCCCTACATCTCTTTCGATGTAGATTATATTTCACTACTTTGGCTACATGAGAAGCAGGGAGAATATTGTCATGCAAAAGAATGACACCATGTGGGAGCTTATCTAGACGTTTTCGTCTTACTGCTTGATGGCACTATAATAGTTAATAGAAGATAATAATGACACCTAGATTCGTCGCTAGCAATTATTGACGGAATAAAGTCATTACCGTTTTACCTGTATTCCGAGAGATATTGCAAAGATAAACCCATACGCAAGCTTTTTTGGTCCTCTGACAAAAGGTGAGGAACCCATTGCGCAGAAACTTTTCTATAAACCAGTTTGTGTACGATCATCATTATCATCATCATCAATCAGCCCTTTGCATCCACTGCTGGATATAGGCTTCCCCTATTTTCGTCCACTCTCTTCTGTCCTGGGCGATTTGAATCCAATTTGTGGTCATTCTGTGCGGTCTTCCTCTACTTCTTTTATCAGCTCTTGTCTCCACTCAAACAACCTCTGTCCATCTCCCATCTGTCAGACCACATGACCGGCCTAGTTCCATTTAAATTTAGCCACCTGACATACAACATAATATGTTACTCCTGTTCTCAATCGTAGTTCTTAGTTTGTTATAATATGGTCCCGCAATGTCGGACCATCATGTCCCCAAGAATATCAACGTACACCGCCAATGTGGGTAGGGGTCGACAAGACAAGAATTCTTGTCTTGACAACAACTTCTTGTCTTGTCTTGAGAAAAAATAAAGGAATTTAAAAAATCTTGTCTTGACGTTTTCTTGACATCTTATATCTTGTCTTTCAAGATCTTGAAATTTCTTGATTACTCGGTCCGGTGATACCTTGGTGACCTTTTTATTGCGTTTCGTGCTAACACGGCCTCCACTGCCAGTGGGGGGAGTCCCCGATCTGCATTTGTTTCCTGACGAACCCAAAATTGATGTGTAGTTGCATGCTTAAAATAAGCATTTTGTACGTTTCGAACATATTCTAAACTTAGCTGTCCAGGATTTCATAAAAATTGTTGAGCCAAATTGAAACAGTTTAGACATCAAAAAAGATTTTGATTATTTGGAGGATGAGATCGAAGTAGAAAATGATATAAGTGATACTTAGATTTCAACTCTGAACTACTTTCACCTCTAAACAACTAGTAGAATTAAATACCTTGTCGAAAAAAAATTAAAAGCTCAGTTCAAATGCAATTTAAACTTAACAGTGCTTGCGAGGCCATTAAGATGACTATGCCAAAATTAGATGTGCCTACAAGATAACCTTCAACTTTCGAGATGCTAACATGGGGTTTAAGTGTAAAAAATGCTTTAACTATATTTTGCTAAAACAACGAAAATCTAAATAATTGCAAAATGTTAGATAAAGAATGGTTCTGATCAGTAAATTTTGTCAGTATCTGAGATTCTTTAAAACACTTTCTTCAATTCTCGAAGGGGAAAAACTTTCGGAAGGCACACTCCCGTTGGTGGTAATTGGAGTTATTTTACTTTTAGACAAACTGGAAATATGGGCTCATGAATCTAGATTTTATTATTAGTCAAGATATTTCAAGATTTCTTGTTTTCTTGACAAGGAATCTTGGTATTGACATACAATTTCTTGTCTTGTCTTGAAATCTAAAATTGCTTCTTGTCTTGATCTTGTCTTGAAATCAAGACAAGATCTTGAAATTTTCAAGAAGTTGGCGACCCCTAAATGTGGGCGATAGAAATTTTATTAAGTTGGTTAATTCATACAATGATAAAAATCTTAACTCAACGTGGCTAGACCATTACATAGGAAAATTACCACGGCACTGATCGTATCAGCCCAGCTAGGGTGGAGGCCTTAGTACCTGTATGTTAAACTCCTTTGAACCGTGTCATTTTACCGACAATTCATGGACAAAAACGCGACGCTCCACAGAGGCCATAAATTAGGGTACAGAGGCTATAAATAACAAATTTTGAGAGAACTTTCGCTATTTCACGTTGCGTTAAATCCCGTCTTCAGTTTTTATCTTTTTCACAAAAGAATTATTTTTCACAAAATAAATATAAATAAATGCATTTAGAATAATACCAAAGATAAACGACAACAAACTCCTTTGTTGACTTCTGCTAACGAAAAGCTCAGACCTACAAACCGTCCTTATCTTCGTTTATCTCCATAATACTATTGACCTGTCACGTATTTTTGTAAAATCTATTGAATATTAATGTTCTAAATAACAAATGTAGATAATTTTAACGACTTCAGTTTATTACAAAAATAAAGTGAATGAAATTAATGCAGCATCCATTAATGTTTAACATGTTTCCCATAAAATTTTATATCGTTAAAGTTTTAGAAAATTGTCCATAAAAATGTCTTTATAGGGAATTTTTCTCTCCGGGAAGTTTACAAGTATAGTGCCTTTTTCTCTAAAATAATCAAATTAAGTAAATCAATAGAAGTTTTCGAGACAATAAAGATCCTTATGTGATGGAAATGGTCTTGTGATTGAAGGAGTGGAGAAAAAGGTCAAAGTATTAAAACAAGATTTATAATAAAATTAGAATAGTTACATGAAGTGCAGCTATAAATATAGTTATATAACGTTTTTCTCTAATTTTTTAGTTTGTATATATATTTTTGTTATATAAAGAAAACAAGTGTGATTATGCAATAAATAGGTTATTAAGAGTAAACATTTTTTTTTTTGGAAAGTTCTGCGAACTTGCAACAGTGAGGCATAGAGACCTGTTTTTTCCGATTTAAGTCGACAAAAATTTTCCCCGGAAAATGCGGGGTTTTCCAACAAAATCTTTAATATTCAACTAAAATTTTAGATAAGTAATTGTTTATCAATAATTAAATAACATGGTAATATAACAGCTCTTTACGTGTAGATTATAATCCCAGAAGCCGATGGAAATCGAATGAACAGTTTAGCAACAATTGAATTGTTAATTAAAAATTTACGATCGCTATAATAACCACAATAATTATGATACATAAGAATAACTATGATTGTTGTATAAAAGACACTGTACCTATCTAATGTACTTTACAGAATTGAAATTGGACTCTTTAAGCGGTCTCAGGAATATAATTAAATTTATTAAAATAATAAATTAAAATTATAAATGATAATTAAAATTATAAACAATTTTTTGGCTTATAAACAAATATAATATCTCGGGAAATATTAAATTAAATTAAATCAAATCATGAAAACGGTATTGGAAAAAAGCGACAGGGTGCTTCTTTTAAAAGAAAAACGTTTAATTGTGATGAGTGGTTCCTGTGATACGACCGGTAAAAGTTGACCGGCATTTACGGCAAAGGTATAAACAATAGGATCATAATTTTTGGACCATCACCTTTTTATTTTTGCCCTCTTTCTTCACACCAATTTTCATATCTTTAAAATACTCATAACATATATTATTATAATAAAAACCGAGTATTCCGAGTGAAAATTGCCAAAAATAGCAAAATTCCAATCAAAAATTAGGTTGGAGAAAATGTAATCTCAAAGTTCAAAATCGGTATACGTTAAAAAAATGCATTTTCTCGGCTTCCCATGGAGCAATTTTCTTCATTTTTCTTTTGTTCCCAAGTAACTCGAGTAGAGCCATCTAACTAACGCATTATTAAATGTCAAGCTTGCTTTTGTTTTGTTATAATAGATTAATTTATTTACAAGAAAAAAAAACTACATATTTTTTCCAGTTGTAGACTTTTTTTAGATGAACTTACTAAAAGTGTACCGTTTAACGTTAAAAACACAAATATTCTCATTTGAAAGCTGTATAATTATTTAAACAATCTTTATTTAAACAAATTAAAAAATTTTGTTATAATAAATAAAAATAATTTATTATAACAAAACAAAAGCAAGTTTGACATTTAATAATGCGTTAGTTAGATGGCTCTACTCGAGTTACTAGGGAACAAAAAAAGAATGAAGAAAATTGCTCCATGGGAAGCCGAGAAAATGAATTTTTTTAACGTATACCGATTTTGAACTATGAGATTACATTTTCTTCAAGCAATAATTATTTTTGATAGGAATTTTGCAATTTTTTCTATTTTTGGCAATTTTCACTCGTAATATCGACAGTTTTTATTATAATAATATATGTTATGAGTATTTTAAAGATATGAAAATTGGTGTGGAGAAAGAGGACAAAAATAAAAAGGTGATGGTTCAAAAACTGTGATCCTATTGTTTATATCTTTGCCGTAAATGCCGTTCAACTTTGACCGGATGTATCTCAGGAACCACTCATCACAAGTAAACGTTTTTTCTTTTAATACTCGCGAAAAATAAGCGTACTGCCGCTTTTTTTCCAATACCCTTTTCAAGATTTAATTTAATTTAATATATCTCGAGATATTCTATTTGGTTACAAGCCAAAAAATGGTTTATAATTTTAAAATATTCCTGAGGCCGCTTAAATAGTCCAATTTCAGTACTGTAAAGTACATTAGATAGCTACAGTGTCTTTTTATAGAAAAATCATAAGTTATTCGTAAATTTTTAATTAACAATTCAATTGTTGCTAAACTGTTGATTCAATTTCCATCGGCTTTTGAAATTATAATCTATACGAAAAGAGCTTTTATATTATCAAGTTATTTAATTATCGATAAACAATTACTTATCTAAAATTTTAGTTGAAAATTTAAGATTTTGTTGAAAAAAAAAACTCGCATTTTCCAGGGAAAATTGTCGTCAAAGTAAATCGGGAAAAACACGTCTCTATGCAGAATTTAAGAACGGTGAATTTTTATTTGGGTGTTTTTAGTGTAAAGTTAAAATCTTTAGAGTTATAGAGCAAAAATTGAAAAAAAAACACGATTTTCGGGCGCCATTTAGTTTATAAAAAAAGTAGCACACTCTTTGCATACCTATATTATTAATATATACAATTAAGATTCGATTCCAGCAATAAAATTGCTGGTAAATAACTTTTCCTTGTATTTTGCTAATTAGCCCAGAGTATTTATCGAAAACTAAAGCACTCTTGGGTGTTCGACACTAACATATAAAGTTTAATTGTTTTTAGTGTACAACTTAAAACGAATAACATTGCGCATGTATTTCATTAGAAATTGATTTTGGAAGGAATTGCCTTTATTGTGTCGTAATAAAAACCAGAAAATACTCATAATATTATCTAGACTTAGTGTCTAATAAAGTCTGACTGAACAACTTATTATATGCGGAAATGCAAGAATTTTCGAATTCAAACAAATCTACTATCATGAACTTTATTAAACGTTATTTGATCTCATCTTAATGCCTTACGAAATCATAAATATTTATAGATTATTGGCATAGCGTAGACTTCGATTTCTCTCAATTATGTTTCGAGTTCACCGATATTTTCCAATGAACCTTCTCTCGCTCAAAGAGCAGTGGTTACAAGAAATTTTGTTTTCTTGCTTATTTTAGTTATTACTATGGGAAGTATAATTACTTTCGAATTCTAAAACCATTAATTTTAATAGGATAACATTATTTAATAATCAAAGTGATCAATAACATTGAATAAAAAGTGATCTTTGAATGATCAAAGAAGGTTACCCTAACTTTACTAGAGTTATTATTGCATTTTGACAAATATAGTGCGGACATTTAATTTGATAACTACAGTCTCGAGATTTTATTTCATAAACGCAGTGTTGCTCTGTTTTTTATTTTTTATTTTCGAGTTATTATCCAAATCTCGTCAACTGTTAATCAATCATAGTGTTAAATAAAAAGTTAAATTAAATTATTAGTCCAGAAAAATAAGATTTTTCTCGTGACACATCCCCCTCCAGGCCAAAACCAAATTTTTTGAGTTGTATGGACATCCACATTAATAACCTATATGTTTCCTGCAGACGATTTTGATGATATACATAGTTATAAACAAATGAAGATAAAAAACGGTAAATTTTTGCTTTTTTCGTCTATTACTAAAAAGTGAAGCATTCTAAACAAATTTGAGAATAAGGAACTCATAAATCATATAAAAAACTTCAATATGGCGTTCGCTGAATATGTCTATCCTTATCTGTTGCTTAGAAAATTGCAAAATAAGTCATAAATTTTGAGATTTTATAAATCCTCATAACTTATGTAAAAATTAAGTTAGAACCTTTTTATTACACGGAGTGCGGACACTTCTTGTGCTTAAATTATATTTTAAATTTCAAAGCAATTGGTCAAATAGTTTAAAAGTTATTTAATTTGTTTATCCCAAATTCATTTTTTTTACAACACTAAAGTCAGAAAATTATGAGGTTGAAACACGCTGAAAGTCCTCCGTCTAAATATTTGAGAATTCCGACTCAGTTTACAGTTGTACACTTTCGCTACACCCTGTATATCGATCTTCCGCATAGGCAGAGTATGGCGTTTTTCAATTCTCACGGGATTTGGATGTTTATTTCGGTTTTTGCGATTCTTTGAAATTTGGTGTACAAAGGTGCCCCAAATTGTTTATATCCTACAAAATTGTAAACGGAATATTTTTCAAAGAGGTTCCACGTTAAGTAGGGACTCAGAGTATTAAAAGGTTTTTATGATATTTACAGTTTTGGTTTGTCGGTTATATGTTCGTCGGTATATCCAAATAGCTACAGGAAGAACCCCTGCTATGCTGTTAGGCTGTTGCAGTCTAGAAGATGAAAGATTTTTATGACTTTCTCAGACACAAATTTATTGAGGGTTGTATTAGAGCAGGAAGGATTAGTCGATTGCTTTTTCAGCTCTTAAATATTGGTTCTAAAAACTAACTGTAATATATTGAGTCATCGCATTTCGTGTAAACTCGAGAGATTTTGTTGTTGCGAAGTTTAAGTAATTGTAAATGGTTGAAAGTAAAACCATCATGGCGTTCGAGGGCTGTCTTGAGAGTTTTTCTGACCATTTGATTGGTAGAGAAATATCTGGTATGATTCCTATTGGTCTAAGTGAGAAGTCACCTTTTTTTGGGAGAGGAACCCAAGTTTGAGAAGGATCGAGTTAGCGGTCCTAGAGATCAGTTCCGTATAAGCTATCATCATGTTTAGTTTAGTTCAGTAGAAGCCATCATCATGTTCAGTTAGTTCCGTATAAGCTATTATCATGTTCAGTTTAGTTCCACCAGGGTCATAATCGAGTTAAGTTGAGTTTTGGTTCCCTTAGGGCCATCGGCATGGAGTAGAGTTCAGTAGAAGCCGTCATCATGTTCAGTTGAGTTTCACCAGGGCCACCATCGAGTTGAGTTGAGTTTTGGTTCCCTTAGGGCCATCGTCATGGAGTTGAGTTCCATTAAGTGTTTCGGAATGTAGTTTTCCAGTTTCCCAGCCGGCTAGGTTAATTCCAGCCCGGTGAATGTGATGGTGTATCGTGAACTCCGGCGATTTTCCCGCTGTTTCTAAGCAAATCGTCGTTATCATTTTATACCAATTTTGGTATCCACTAATTTCATTTAAGCAGTCAGAATAAGAAGTAGGAGAGAAGAGTTTCAATTTTCTCATTGCTATGTTTAACAGTGCAGTTAAAACATGTAGTATGCTCACATATTTTATTTTGGTCAAAGTTAATGAACTTTCAATAATCATGTTCGAGTCTAACTAAATAATTTTATTCGAGTAAAAGTAAATTTGATCCAGTTTAACGAACTTTTAAACTATTTATCTTCAAGTGAAAGCTGAATTTTTCTATAATAATGTTTGTTTATAAACAATGTACTGTTTGCTGTAATTAACGACAGTGAAGTAAGTGTTTCGCGAGTGCAATAGCGCCTTGGACTTTCGAATCAAGCTACGAGGAAGAAGCCAGGACACTAATTGTTAAGGTATAATTTTTATATTTGTAAAACTGTTCGTTTCATCTTTGATTAATTGGTAATCTGGTCTCTAATTATAACAGAGAGATCAGAGATTAATTTTTTTGTTTTTAATAAATAATGTTTGATTTTCAACATATAATTTATTTTCTTCCCTTCTCTCTTGAATCGTAAGAACGATAAAAATTGACTGAGTATAGAATTCTGAATAAATAAGGTAAGTTACGTTATAATATTCTGTATATTATGTATATTTTTTTTTGACTATTTTCTGTTTTATTTTGATTTAATACCATTTTTCTTTTAATATTTGTTTTTTTTGTATAAAGTTTGGTTTCTCTTAGGTAACCAATGGCGCCCAATATTTTATTTTTTGTATTTTTTTTATATTTTTATTTCACATCCTTATTCCGATTTTTCTATCTTTCTAATTTTTCTAAGCTAATAAGAGTTTATCATAACATCTATTAAAGAATCCACTCCCTAAAATCTCTGAGACAGTAGCAACCGAGGTACTTAACAAATTATGTAGCACGAATTTTGTCCAATTCTTAATTAGTCATGTTTCATAAAACAACAGGGGCTATCTTTTGTCTTACATTAAAATGGCCCCATATGACTTCCATTCTTTGTCGTGTTTCATAAAATGGCTTCCATGCGTGGGGCTGTTTCATAAAATTAATTGTGCTTCAAGGTTACAGTAATACTTCGGACAGTTTATGAAAGAATATTTATACTATTAATTAGAATTACTTTTTAACCGTTACCCGTAGAAAAATTATTTTTTCATATTTAGAAAGACTGAATTTTTATACACATTTAGAAAGAAAAACAATTTTCCTAGGACAATTAGGGACGAAATTAGCCCCCCTTTTTTTAATTCACATTAAATTGTTCTTGCAAAATAATTTTGCAATATTTAGAATTACTTTTTGTCATTTTTTTTAATTACATTAATAGTGTAAATCTTCTTCTTTCATAAACTATCCAAAGTATTACTGTAACTTCATTATTTTCTGACTTGTGTTGCAAAATAAATTAATTTGGGATAAACAAATTAAATAACTTTTAAACTATTTGACCAATTGCTTTGAAATTTAGAGTATAATTTAAGCACCAGAAGTCTCATCATTATGTGTAATAAAAAAGTTCTAAGTTAATTTTTACATAAGTGGTGAATATTTATAAAAACTCAAATTTATGATTTATTTTGCAATTTTTTAAGCAACTAATAAGGATAGACATATTCAGCGAACGCCATATTGAAGTTTTTTATACGATTTATGAGTTTCTTACTCTCAAATTTATTTAAAATGCTTAACTTTTTGGTAACATACTAAAAAAGCGAAAATTTACCGTTTTTTGATCTTCATTTGTTTATAACTATCTATATCATCAAAATCGGCTGCAGGAAACATATAGGTTATTATTATAGATGTCCGTACTACTCAAAAAATTTGGTTTTGGCCTGGAGGGTGTTGTGTCACCAACAGGATATTTTTTTTTTATTTCTCTGAACTATATTAGATTAAGAGTTCCCTTAACTCGAGTTAAGTCCTGATCCAGTCACGATTAGATTTTTTGTTTAATTTCATATATAATTTACGATAACCACATCTTTAATGTATAATAAGGTACAGTGAAACCTCGATAAGTCGGATTAATCATGACCGCGGCCGATCCGGGTTATTGAAAATCCAGGTTGGCCGGAAAATATATACATTCTTCTTTTTGCCTGAATTAATTTAATTCAAAAAAATTTTTTGGACCCCCTGTATAAATAATTATGTTATTGTTTATATCACTGATTAGAGAAGTGAATAACATTTCAAATGAGCTATCACACGACCCCTATTCTCATTTAAAATAATCATTGATTACATCTATAAAAAAATCATAATTTAAAAATAAGAATCGACCTGTATCGGGATTATTTTCAAAATCGCCCATTCACGAAAAAATAAATTTATTCCAACCTTTATGTGCTCACTGTATACATAGGAGAGGTATTAGTAGTATGAATAATATCCTAAAGACCTACAGAACTTAACAAGTCAACACATACTTTTTCATAGTGTAATAAGTCACTAGTTACAGTGCTTTAGATTTGTAAAGTCTCAAAGACTAAGCTGGCTTGGTCACTTAGAAAGAATGCGAGATAATCGAGCTGTAAAAGTAATCCAGAGATGGAAGCACCAAAGAAATAGAACAAGAGGAAGGCCCCGTAAAAGATGGATAGACGACGTAGAGGAGGATCTTAAAACCATGAACATCAGGCAGTGGCGAAGAAAAGTATCCGACAGGGCAGAATGGAAGAACATTGTTAAGCAGCCCAAGACTCACAAAGTGTTGTAGCGCCACTAGAAGAAGAAGAAGAAGATTTACAGTGCTTATATTAAAATAGTCCGCACAATGTTCACAGCCACTTATAAGTAGATTAAAAGAGACATTCGATAGGACATATCACATTCAAAATGGTGTTTGTTTTTCATAGGCCAAATTGAAGCAACGTTGCCTTTTTTCGCAAATATTCCCCAAGAGGGTGATAAATAGTCCTATTTAAAGACTGTTTTAGACTATACTTTTTTTTTTGTTAACAGAAAATGACAAAACAAAAATTTACATGAAATGATTGTGTACAACTTTAATGCGGGAAGTTTGATGTATTAAGAGGATGGGTACGTATTTTCGGCTGCAATGCTATTCAAATGGGGATTCATTTTTTTCGAATCCTGAGAAAACCAATAAGTATTTTTGAAAAATTTAAACGCAGAATGAAAGATTACGTTATTGGTGAGGGCCGAAAGTCCCTGACAACTTCTATAATGTTTATTTTAATAAGTTACAGGGGTAAAAACTAAGAGAAAATTTAGTGTGATATTTAATTTCAAATATCTCATTTAAAATAAACTTTTTATTTAATCTAAGGGACTTTCGGCCCTCGGTAATAATTTAGTGTTTCATTCTGCGTTTAGATTTTTCAAAAATATTTATTGGTTTTTTCAGGATTCGAAAAAAATGAACAAAATGTCCGTGGTAATATTTTCCAAATCTGTCTTTGTCATACAACGCACTCAGTCGAATATAATATTGTCAGCATATTGTCAGTCAGACACTGACAATCAGTGACAATTTTAAATATTTGACATGAATCGGGAATATTTTGAGTTGTTGATTAAATAATATTGATATATAGTGTATCTGATAAATAATTGATTTAAGACGTGAACTTTATAAAAAGTTATTTATTGTGTATTATTTATGGAAGATAGAAGCAGAGAGTACATTCATTAAGATATATTCTGTGATCCAAGTATTTTGTTGTTAGAGATGTTCAAAATTGTAAGCGTTCCACAGTAACAATATATTATTAAAAAATCACTTTAACACTTTTCCTCTTTTCTCGATCGAGTATTAGTTTTTGTTGTAGGTACATATAAATTATTACAATCACTGATTACAAAGTTAGTGAAAAAATTATCACATTTATTAACTGAATTAATAATTTGCAATTATACAAAAAAGAACAGTTATCCAAGAACATTCAAAAGCCATATCTTTAAGTTAGTTATGACATTGTCAAGTAGAATGATATTCTAGTAATATTTGTCATACCAGTGTGAATTTTACTACACGTAATTTGTCATGTAAAGACAGAAAAGGTAGGGATAGCCGTAAAATATTTGCGAATTATGTGCCCATGGCCTTAAGTATGTACTATTTAATTTTGCACCTAAGTGTATGTTGGAGAGTTGTAAAAGTCTGCTTATTATATCTGTTTCATTTTTAATTGCATTTCAACTATTTTTTGAAATAAATATTTTATTTGTTTAATGCTTACTTGCTTTCAACCATTTATTGAGCTAAATTGTTTTTGTTTTGTACTGATGTATTTAAGTCCCCTAATTAAATATTAAATTTAAACAATTTGATAAATCCATTACAACGAGAAAGAAAGATACGGTTATATAAAACTTATGTAACTGTGTGCACTATTTCCACCGAACTGATTTGTTATTTATTTACAGAGTATAGAGTATTGACGACTACGAGTCAAATGTTTGGTGTTCAATTAAACATATCAAAGACAAAGATCATGATAGTGGATAGACTAAATAACAATCATCCACACAACCACAATTGACCAGTTTGCGATTGTGAGCTCATACTTATATCTGGGATAATTGATCACAAGCACAGAGTCATTACATGAAGAGATTAAATGTAGATGTGACCTAGCAAAAGTTGCCACAGCAAAAATGACCATAATATGGAAGGACTGTCAAATTTCAACAGCGTTAAAGATGAGGTTGATCAACTGCTTAATATTCCCAATACTGACTTTCGGATGTGAATATTGGAACCTGAGACAACCGGAAAGAAGAAAGATAGACGCCACTGAAATATTCTGAGACGAATGCTACGAATTCCTTGGACCGACCGTAGGACAAATAATTCAATTTTAAGAGAACTAAAGGTTAGCCAACGACTCTCCAGTAAAGTCCATCTCCAACAATTAAAATACTTTGGACATGTTATGAGAGCAAACACAGGAAACATGGAAAGACTCATTATACAAGGAAAGATGGAAGGCCTAAGATCACTAGGAAGATCCCCAACAAGATAAATCGATTAAATTACAGAAATTTGCAAAAGACCTATGCATGAGTTAAAAGAAATAACCAGAGATCTTTGGAGATGGACAATACACATCACATCTACCAATACACTCCCTCCGGGGGGTCAGGATTGAAGAAAGAAACGACTGTATTAACAACACTTAATCAACAGTTGCAACTTAATCAACAGTTGCAACTTCCATAACTTTTACATTTTTGGTTTTCAGAACCGTAACTTGTTGTTAAAGAACTAAGGTTTCTAAACTTTCTCCTTTTATTTTCAAAAAGTTAAGTGAACTTCTTTTTCTATCGCTTTCGCATTATATCAGTTGGTGACCTTTATTAAAAAAAGGTTACGCTTATTAAAACATTAATAATAATGAAAACAGCCATAGTAATCAGATAAACTTCTCTTCTTTTTTTTAAACTTGTATATTAAATTAGAGAGAGATATACTCTGGGCTAATTAGCAAAATTCATGGAAAAGTTATTTACCAGCAATTTTATTGCTGGAATCGAATTATAAGATCCTATATATTAATAATATAGGTATGCAAAGTCCGCAGATAGTGTGCTACTTTTTTTATAAACAAAATGGCGCCCGAAAATCGTGTTTTTTTCAATTTTTGCTCTATAACTCCAAAGATTTTAACTTTACACCAAAAACACTCAAATAAAAATTCACCGCAATTAAATTCTGCATAGAGATATGTTTTTCCCGATTTGCTCCGACGAAAATTTTCCTCGGAAAATGCGGGTTTTCCCAACAAAATCTCTAATTTTCAAATACAGTTTTAGGTAAGTAATTATTAATCAATAATTAAATAACTTAGTGAGATCAAAGCTTTCTTGGTATAGATTGTAATTCCAGAAGCCGGTGAAAATTAAACGAATATTTTAGCAACAATTCAATTGTTAATTAACAATTTACGATCCCAATAATAACCAAAATAATCATGATACGTTGATCAAACTTATAAAGATTATAAAGATGAGATGCTTATTTAATATTTTATCGACAAAATATAAATTTTTCGTTTTTTTGCATAATCTTTAAATTTTGAAAAAAAAATAGTTATAATACGCTGGTCTAATTAGTAAAGTACAAAGAAAGGTTATTTACCAGCAATTTTATTGCTGGAATCGAATATTATGATCCTATATATTAATAATATAGCTATGCAAAGTCCGCAGATAGTGTGCTACTTTTTTTATTAACAAAATGGCGCCCCCAAATCGTGTTGTTTTCAATTATTGGTCTATAACTCCGAAGATTTATCTTTACACCAAAAACACTAAAATAAAAATTCACCCCAATTTAATTCTACATAGAGGCATGTTTTTCCCGATTTGCTCCGACGAAAATTTTCCTCGGAAAATGTGGGTTTTCCCAACAAAATCTCGAATTTTCAAACAAATTTTTTGGGCAAGTAATTATGTATCAATAATTAAATAACTTGGTGAAATAAAAGCTTTCTTGGTATAGATTATAACTGCAGAAGACGGTGAAAATTAAACAAATATGTTAGCAACAATTCAATTGTTAATTAACAATTTACAGTCGCAATAACAACTAAAATAATCATGAAACATTGATTAAACTTAGAAATATTATAAAGATGTGATGCCTATTTAATATTTTGTCGACAAAATATAAATTTTTCATTTTTTTGCATAATCTTTAAATGTTTAACAAAAATAGTTATAAACAAATTAACATTTCTCAGAAATTTTTTATTATATTATAATTTAAAAAAATGATTAAAATGCGTATTTCAAAGGTCTTGAAAACGAATGCTTTAATATTTTTTTCCAACCATTTGCAAAAAAGTTATGAAACAGCAAAGTAAACATACGATTACTCCGTTTTTTATAATTTGTTTTAATAGGGATGTTCACTAATTTTTAAATATAGTTAAATTTAATAGATTACAAGGTATATAAAAACGTAACAATCATAAAACTGTTTAAAAATGTATATTTTTTAAGATAAATGAGTTCATAATGTTGATTTTCTTGGAGGCTAGAAAAACGGTACCCTGCAGCGAGGCTACGGTCTGTGACGTCAGCAGTCGTAACGTCTTTGATCGACGACTAGTTTTGTATAATTATTTACTCAGTGTATTTGAATGTGCGCAGTTTTTTACGTATTTAATTATTAAAAATAAAGCCAAATAAGTTGTGTTTTGTTCCTGGGTGTGTAAATACATCAAAAAACAGTTCTGACAAGATTTTTATTACCGTTCCAGCCAATTTAAAACAGAAAAATAAATGGTTTGTTGCAGCTAGAACTTAAAATAACTAACTTAAAGAACTAACTTAATAAAATAAACATTATAGAAGTTTTCATGAGACTTTCGGCCCTTGGTAATAATGTAATTGTTCTTTCTGCATTTACATTTTTCAAAAATACTTATTATTAGTTTTCTCAGGATTCGAAAAAAATGAATGAATTTAAATAGCATTGGACCAAGATTTTGCACCTACCCCCTTAAAGAGTAAATGAAAAAGTTTCGGGGCCTCAAATTTGTATTCCTTAAACTGGGATATTCCTAAAAACGGGATTCTAATAATACATACAGTAAAAGTAAACCTTGAAATAACTACATGTGGATGTAGGTATGACTTTATATTATATTAAAATCATTAATAATTTAGTGAAAAGATTGGTTGAAATGAAAATGTATAATACCTAAGTTCAAAAATATTTTTTACCTTGGAACAGTTGTCAACTCGAAATATGAAACAACCGAAATAAGATCTAGATAATTAAATAAAATATTTTCACCCATTGCGACATAATATCTCTCCCACTAAAAATGCGGCTGCTAAAATGTTATTATTTCCGGTCTTGCTATATGGCGCAGAGGCCTGGACAATAATGGAAACATTAAGAAAAAGCTAGAGGCATTCGAGATGTGGGTGTACCCACATATCCTCAAAGTATCCTGGGCGACCCATACCAACGTACAGGTATTGCGTCGAATGGGAAAACAAAAAGAAATCTCTTTTACAATTAAGAAACGAAATCTTAAATATTTCGGTCATATATCATGAGGCATGATAAATATCGTATACTCCAACTGATAACGCAAGGTAAAATAGAGAGCAAACGCGGACCCGGAAGAAAAGACACTCATGACTTAAAAACTTAAAAACACCTAACCAAGGTAAAGTAATAACCAGCCAATGTATGTATACAATATGCATGCGTACAATGCATGCATACAACTTTCTCTACTTTTTTTTTGTGGAGTATTAAGCATTTATTTTTTTAGCTTAAAGAAGACATGGAAAATTATATGGAATATACACTCAGTAAAGCTGTGGTAGATTTATTTTTTTACAAGATGCCAATAAATCATACACCATCGTTACATCTACACTACAGTCGGTAGTTTATACGAATCGGCTTTCTGAAAACCTTCTTCCATTTTATTTGTTTATTTTTGTAAAACCCAAAATATGTCCTTACAAACAGTCTATCCACTTTAAACTAAACAAATTCGCTATAAAACTCCACTTTAACCCTGATAAAACAAGAAGAGAACAAAATAAAATGACCTGAAACGTCGAAACAGGTAAACAGTAACACTATGAGAATGGCGCGCGCTTGGGGTATGCAACTAGTGACGTCAGGCCAATAGAGAAGCGTTCTTGAAATTTAAAATAATGCTAGATTTCTAATAAAGATTTTTTATAGAAAGGCTTTTTCAATTTTTTTGAAATTTTGGACAATTATTCCTAGGGTGTTTCTTAATCGTTTTACATGTTTGAAATGACTTTTTAATTTTTTGTGAACATCCCTATTGTTTCAAAGCTTAAAAATGAGTTTATGGTACAAACTAATTACTCTCAAAAAATATCAAACATTAGTTCAATGGTTATATATTAATCAAAGATTAAAAATGTTTTTTTTGTAATTTTTAGCGCGAAAACAGGCTTGATACAGAGCCGAAGCTTAATTTTATTTATTAACTACCGTACGTCGCGGGCGGTTGTCGCTTCGAGTGAAAATGTTATTAGCTACGGTACTGTATTAGTCTGCTTTCGCGCGTGTAAATTACAAAAGAAAATATTTATAATCTTAAATTAAAATGTAACCATTAAACTAATAATCGATATTTTTTGTAAGTAATTAGCTTGTACTTTAAACTCACTTTTACGCTTTGAAAGAATTAAAAAAAATTATAAACAGCATAGTAATCGTATGTTTACTTTGCTATTTCATAACTTTTTTGAAAATGGTTGCAAAAAAGTTTTAAAGAATTCATTTTCAAGATCTTTGAAATACGCGTTTTACCTATTTTTTAAAATTAGAATATAATAAAAACTTTCTGAGAAACGTTAATTTGTTTATAACTATTTTTTTAAACATTTAAAGATTATTCAAAAAAATTAAAAATTTATATTTTGTTGACAAAATATTAAATAGGCATCTTATATTTATAAGATTTCAAAGTTTGAACAGTGTATCATAATTATTTTGGTTATTATTGCGACCGTAAATTATTAATTAACAATTGAATTGTTGCTAAAATATTCGTTTAATTTTCACTGGCTTCTGAAACTATAATCTAAACCAAGAAAACTTTTATGTCACCGAGTTATTTAACTATTGGTAGATAATTTCTTATCTAAAACTTTATTTGAAATTTAAAGATTTTGTTGGGAAAACCCGCATTTTCCGAGGAAAATTTTCGTCGGAGCAGATCGGGAAAAACATGTTTATATGCAGAATTTAATTTCGGTGAATTTTTATTAGGGTGTTTTTGGTGTAGAGTTAAAATATTCGGAGTTATGAGCAAAAATTGAAAAAAACACGATTTGGGGGCGTCATTTTGTTAATAAAAAAAGTAGCACACTATCTGCGGACTTTGCATACCTATATTATTAATATATATAATCATAAGCTTCGATTCCAGCAATAAAATTGCTGGTAAATAACTTTTCCCAAAAATACCCTATTCTCCGATAATCAGCCCAGACTAATATTCTGTTCACCAGAGACTGGTATATAGCGGTGTATATAAAAAAGCATACGGTCTAACAATGAACATCAAGAAGACAAAATTTATGAGAATATCTAAAACGCAAAGAAATAACGAGAATCTCGTCACAAACGGAACCAATGTCGAACGAGTAAACCAATATGTATAGTATCTTGGAACGATGATCAACTCCACAAATGATTACTTCCATGAGATTAAAACTAGAATAGAAAAGGCTAGAGCTAATTTTACCAAAATGAGAAAAGTGCTCTACACAAGAGATCTGAATTTAGAGCTAAGAGTAAGGTTGGCTAAGGGCTATGTTTTCTCGACTTTATTTTACGGAATGGAAGCTTGGACATGCGGCATCAATGAAAAAACTGGAATCATTCGAGTTGTGGGTGTATAGAAGATTTCTGAAAATATCATGACAGCACACGTCACAAAGAGGTTCTGAGAAAGATGAATAAAGAAATGGAAGTCATAAATGAGGGGGTTAGAAGTAAAAGGGTTTAAGTGCACTTTTTTTTAAATTTTACCCTAAATACAGATTCGCATACTTAAATGGTATTATAACTTGGTGGTAAAATGATTTAAGCATATTTCGCCCTACAGTCGTCATCTATCACCATTACATTTAGTTCACTGAAAACAATTATTGCAGTTTGCTTTGGTAGTAAATAGATTTAACGTGTGCTTGAACCATTTTACAACAAAACTATTTTTAGTATTCTGTAAAAACAAATAGTAATAAACGGGTTAAGTGCGCTTGAATCATTTTACCACTAAACTTTTTTTAGTATTCTGTAATGCGTAAACACATGTTAATACAGGATTAATTTCAAGTAAATAAATATTAGATTTGTGACCAATTTTGAATACTAATTGAGTATTATGCAACGTGCCAGTTGTAGTTACACTATGGATAACAGCTGGGATAAAAATGATTAGTAATATTATGTAGTAAACATCTGCACTTGAACCGTTTTACCAGTAACATTTATCAACACCATGTACCGATTCAAGTACATTTTTTTAATAGTTGAAAAAAAGGAAGAATACAGTAAGAGTAATAATATACCCTTATATTTTTATCATGTTATAGTACATTGTACACTAGATATATTTTAGTTTAACGACTCGTAGAATTTATAAAACTCAAACAACTTTGAAGCTGATTATCTCAGAACTATCAAAACTGCACTTAAACCCTTTTACGTCTGGCCCCCTCAAATACATACAATCAAAACCAGAAAATTGGAATATCTCGGACATATTACACATGTAGAGATACAGCTTGCTCCAACTCATTATGCAGGGAAAAATCCAAGGAAAAAGAAGCATATGGAGACGTAGAATATCATGGCTGCGCAACCCCAGAGAATGGTACGGATGTACATCAAATGAACTTTTCAGAGCAGCCGTCTCTAAAGTCCGAATAGCTACGATGATTGCCGACCTCCGTCGCGGAGATGGCGCTTGAAGAAGATTAAATTAAATCAAAGGGTAATATAAATTTCTGATATTCCTCAAAAATTCATACAAACGATTTGGTGACTTTCATGGAAAAATAATCGAAGGGACTAAAAAAGCAATGTTATCGTATTCGATATTAATTTTACAATGAATGAATGAATGAATGAATAATATGAAGGTGCGTGGGTTTTTTGTCGAGCGTTGTATTACTAATCTTGAATTCGATTATCATATTTTTCTTGAACAGACTACCGATGATTGAATTGTGTTTTTTGAGTAAATATTAAATCAGAGCTAAAATCAACATATTCGAATCGACTAAAATATATATATTTCAATTCATCCACGTCAAAGAGATATGGCTGTAGATAAACCCCAAAAATAAAAATCACTACCGACAAAAAACGAGCTAACACAATATAGGCCAGGCTGTATGGTCGCCCCCGTTAGGTAAATTATTCTGATTCGATTTTTTTGCCCTAACTTACTCAAAAAGTGGTCCTTATAACAAATCCAGAATCCAGAAAATTTTTTAAACAATTTTTTTAAACAAATTCACCAAAAGCGCCTGCCGGTATACTGCGTAATGAGAAAGTGGAATGGTTGGCCAAAGATGCAATAAAAAAAGGTGAGATCCTAACTCAGATCTTATCGACAGATGCAACAAATGACGTCAAAGCTAGAATAAATAAAATATGGAAAAAATAATCGAAAAATATTTCAAGTATGTCAAAAAATTTATATTTTTCTTTACATCCAGAGCTTCCTTCGCCATCTGAATATACAGGGTGTTTGGTAAAGAATGGTCCATAGCTTAACCTTAGATTAAAATAGGTCGATTAAGGCTAAATTGCCTTAGTACGAAAGTTGATAATAACCGAAATACAGGCCAAAGTTAAACTTTTATTTTATTTATTCTTAAATATTTCTTGACAGGCATGAGCTAACAACACGAAATTTTGTAAGCGGGGGTTTTTTGGGACGAGAAATCTAAATTCGTCACCAAAAATGATGTACTGCCCAGAGGGCGCCGCATACGTCTTTCAGCGCTCATTTAATACGTTCAATTTTTTTATCCCCCACTCTACATACTTTTTGAATCAAAATTTTTTATTCTCTTACCATTTTTACTTAAAAAAGATATACTACATTCATCTCGCTAAACTTAACCGTTTTGTACCATAATATCATTGTAGTTAGTTACATCCGAAAAATAAAGTTAAACCATAATAATTGTGCAAGTTCTCATATTTATATTATTGCATTGCATCGCAAATTTCATTAGAAGAAATTTGCGAGACATTTTTGGAAATTATTATGGCTTTAAGTTTATTTTTCGGGTGTAACTACAATGATATTATGCAAACCATTATCTTGTTATATTAATGTAGTATATATCTTTTTCAAGTAAAAATATTAAGGGAATAAAAATTTTGATTCAAAAAGTATGTAGAGTGGGGGATAAAAAATTGAACGTATTAAAAAAGCGCTGAAAGACGTATGTGGCGCCCTCTGGGTAATACATCATTTTTGGGGTAGAATTTAGATTTCTCGTCCCAGAAAACCCCCGCTTGCCAAATTTCGTGTTGTTAGCTTATGCCTGTCAGGAAATATTCAAGAATAAATAAACTAAAAGTTTAACTTTGACACCCTGTATTTCTGTTATTATCAACTTTCGTACTAACGTAAGTTAGCTTAAATCGACCTATTTTAATCTCAGGAATCTAAATCTAAGGTATGGGCCATTATTTACCAAACACCCTGTATATTTAAGTATAACCTGCCAAAGCGAGATATTTTCTACTATCGTCAGGATTAAAAACTGGACACGAAAAATATTAGGCACATCTGCACAAATTAGGAATAGTTCATTCATCAGTTTGCTTTTGTGATAATGTTTCGATTAGAGATTTGAATCATATTTTCAAAATTAACGGGAGATATATAGACCAATTATTTTACAATTTACGACAAACACAAGTGTATTTTCCAATTAGAATAGAATATCTACTAAGTTAACTAATAAATTAAGGTAAAAATAAAATCAAAATCTGTGACTAACGGACCTGCATCCAAGCCATCTTTTCACACACACACATTCACAAAAACAATTTTTTCCCTTAGGACAAATCATTTGGGTCATTCGGAGTCAAAAAGGTCTCTTGTGATTTTTCTCTAAAATGGATTGTCGAATTATACGCGATTTAAAATTTGAAAACGCGAAAATAGCTATTTGCAAGCCTTAATGACTAGGTTAAAAATTATTATTATGAAAGAGAGGAAGGGACCAAATCAAAGTTTACAGTCCCCCCTACAAGATCCTGAAGAAATTTGTGTCCTTATTGATTTGGTCACTTCCTGACTTTCATAATAATAAGTTTTGACCGAGTTATTAAGCGTTGAAAATAGCTATTTTCGCGTTTTTTAAATTTTAAATCGCGTAAACTCGACAAAAATCAATTTTAGAGAAAAATCACAACAGACTTTTTTTGCCCAGAATGACCCACACGATCTAAAAAAAAATTGTTCGAAGTGAAAAAATTATTTTTGTGAATTTGTTAACAAAAATTGTTTAACAATTTTTCGACCACTGTACCGCGTGGCATCTTGTGATTTGTCATTAGGACCTCTTTTTGAGTAAGTTTGTGCAAAAAAATCGAATCGGAATAATTTATCTAACGGGGGCGAAGATACAGCCTGGACTACTAGATAAAGCCCAAAAATAAAAATCACTACCGACAAAAAACGGGGTAACACAATATCAAATCCTCTCAGCTGCACATTTACTAATTACTTCATTAGTTGTTGTGTTGTGTATTTTTAACTAAACGAGCGTGCCTCGTTATTCTGGAATAATGGAATGAGTCATATCAATTTCGAGTTTTGATTATAGTATTTATGTCCGCAATTCAGCTGGAACTGGATGGGCAGATTAAGCAATGTTGTAAAGAACAATTGGAGTAATGGTGGTCTGAATGTTTATTAATGTCAGGGACGTATTTTTCCTACATAATCCTACCATATCAAACGATTAAGAAAAATTTGTCTTTTTGATAAAATCAGTTATAGAATTAAAGTAGTAATTAGTGCAAAATGATATGTTTGAACGTTGTATATTCAGTAACGACCTAAATCTTCTTCTTCTCGTAGCACTACAACCCGGGAAGGGTCTTGGCTAGTGATATGAGAGAGGGGGGATATGACATAAGGGATGATTTTGTATTTACTAAATGGAACCACTTGATTTGACACTTTTGTGCTACATCCAATGTGGCGACGGGCAGGTTTTTATATGTTATATATGGAATATGTTATTAATTAGTTATTAAAATTATTAATTATTTATATATTTATATAATATAATATAATTATATAATTTGTATATTTTATATAGAGCAGAATATATATTACCAAAGAGTTGTTCCGCCATATTGGAAGGAGCGTTTTTGCGAGTGAAACCGAGCCCATTAGAGCTTTCCGATACGATACAATATCGATACTTTTTAAATATTGAGTATTGTATTGGTTATGCCAACTAAGTATCGTATCGTGTATCGATATCGGCAATACATACTTTCTTATAAAAATATCGTATTGATATTGATTTCGATACGACATCGATACAATGCTCGATAAAATATAGAATTTTTTTTTTAAATATACAAGAAATAGGATAAATTACATTGTAACCTCCCAAATATTATCCTTTAAGAGCTCTTCATCCATCTCTTCACACTTCACACAAATGAGTTCTTTGATACTTTTATCTTTTAAAGAGCATCTTTATCATCATTTAAAGACATCGATACAATACTCGATAAAATATAGACATAAAATTTTTTAAAATATACAAGAAATAGGATAAATTACATTGTAACCTCCCAAATATTATCCTTTAAGAGCTCTTCATCCATCCCTTCACACAAATGAGTTCTTTGATACTTTCATCTTTTAAAGAGCATCTTTTATTCTTTAGAACTAGCGCTGCTTCAGGAAAATGCCGCTCGACTGGTACGGACGTCTTTTGGACACACAAAATATCCCTAGCCAATCGAGATAAAACGGGGAAAATACTAATACATGATTTCCACCATAATAAAATATTTGTATCTGGTCCAGGTCTTAAAGATTAAGAGTAGTTCATTTTTTCAATTTTTAAAAACATCAATTTTATCTGATAATTTTAAAAATAAAATATCGAAATTTATTGACTTACGGCCGGTTTCACAAAGTAAAGTAAACTTGTGGTTAAGAGATAACCTCAAAATTACCCCAAATTATGCGTTTCAGTTTCATAATTTTTACCCTTCTGGGTATACCCATAAGGGTAACCCACTCCAACCTCTGGTTAAAAATTCTGTGAGTTAACCATACTTCGCTGTTGATCTGAAACTAAAACGCATATTTTGGGGTAACCTCTGGTTATCTCTTAACCACAAGTTAACTTTACTTTGTGAAACCGGCCGTTATTGAGTTCATCGTCCTTCTCTCTCGCACTAAGGGAGAGCATACGCGCTTGTGCGTCTTATAACACTTATAATATTTTAACTGTATAATAGACCTTTTTTTCGATATCGATATACTCAATGATATCGAGGCAAGCGTATCGACAATACAAGAGTATTGTATTGATTTCAGATAATGAGTATCGTATCGACATTAATATTGCTAAGGTATGTATTGTATCGGTATCTTATTGATTTTCGATACGATATCAATACAATATCGATATTTTTATCGAATATCGTGAAGCTCTAGAGCTCATCTACTTCACCGTATGCCGCATCCCCTCCCTCCCACATCACTGGTCTTGGCTGACTGCAGAACTCGCTTCCATCTCGAACGGTCGTCCATGATAGTTGGGTCAGTGGGTAACTCCATTGTTATTAAATCTGACCATATGTTATCTCTCCATCGCATTCGTGGACGTCCTAACCGTTTTCTTACTGTCTTCTTCCTCCTAGATTAGCTTCGCTAAAGAGGGAGTCTATTGATACGACCTAAATCAATTATCAACTTTTGGAGATTCGCGTCCTCTTCCTCTTCCATTACCTTGTTCCAACATGTTTTGTACGACCATAATTCCTTCTCAATGTGTCTAGAACAAGCACTCAACAAGATATACATAACAGGAGTATCCAGAATGGTTCCTATCCATTTCCTCAACGGTACCAAACACATGCACGTAATATTGCGACGTAATATTCCCAATACAGAAAACTCCCCTGGGTCCTGTCTGATATTGTGATATTCCCCAAAATAATACACGACAGATTATACTAACAACGGAAGAAGATATAGTTGATCCCCAGTTAGCATTCAGAAGAGCTCAGGATACTAGAAATTGAGAGAAGCAGTTTTCGTTTTTAATGTACTCGCACAAATATGTTTAGAAATGAATCAGGACATATATGTCTGCTTCATTGATTTTCAAAAGGTAATCGATAGAGTTGGAGAGAGTTCGACATCAGAACTACTAAGAGAAAATAATGTGGTACCCCTTAAAAAATACTAACACTGCACTGTACTGGGGACATGTAAAAAAAATGAATGATAACAGGAGTTTTCCGCATGTACATATCTTGAAATATTCAGCATAGTTATTAATTTGTTTCATTAAAAACAAGATAAAAAACCTACAAGCAGTTTTGTCGGTTTGTTTGGCTAGGCCCACTGTAACTAAAAATTACCCATTCTGCACTAAATTATTCTTTACTTTTGATTAGCCTCGTATTATTTTTATTGACGGCATCACTACACTACTCTACTGCCAAAGGAACATTTGATCATTAAATATAAAGATGTTTTCCATCTTAAAAAACTGGAAATTAATAATATTGGGAGACAAGCCCAATATTACTACCTAATTATTTCGCTCCACACGGGGAGTGAAAAATATCTCTCACCAATGGATGATCTTCTCTCGTCAAAATATAACACTTCGCCTTGGGCCACCTAGCCCATCGAACGATTTAATTAGGCCAATAGAAAAAAATATAATACGCAATCCAAAAACAAAAAGTTTATAAGCACTTATGGGATTTTAAGAATAGGCGTGATTACGTCATCACGCTCAGATGGATGACGTCACTAGTATGATATAATATGCAAAAGAATCGTAATTCCAAAATAAATAGAACTGTTTCGAAAATTATTTCCAAAATGGCCCATCTACGAAAAAATGAATTTATTCCATAATTTTGACCTATATCTAGTAAGATGGGTCTCTACCTTTATTTTATTATGGCATACAGGTTGTAATATAATATGTAATAGAAAACAAACATTATCGAGTTAATATTAGCATTCACAATCCCAATTACCCACAGATCAGTTCTGTTAATGTCCTGTAGCATCGTCTATTGTTCCATGATTGTACCTAAATAAATAAACAGCAATCAAGTGCCTAACAGCATTCGGGAGATGTATTAGTTTCATATTTACGAAAATTACTTGAAAGCCGACCAATTCCAGCCATGTTCGGATAACTTATAACATAATCATAATGGGGAACTACACAAATTTGTTTTTTGAACAACAATTTTTACAGAATGGATCGATTTGCTTGACAATTTGAAAATAAGTAGTGGATAGTCCATGGATCAAAATCTATATGATGCCGACAGGCGCTTTTACCATGGGGGTGGCTGCCACCCCATCTCGCGGGTGGAAACTTTTTATTATATTTTAATCGCAAAAGTTAGTAAAAATGTTCAGTCTAAACAAAAAACGATTTTTTGATAAAATTTATAGTTTTCGATTTATTCGCTATCGAAAGTGTTAGTTTCATATCGAAAAAATCAATGTTTTTAATCAGTTTTCTGCTAATAACTCCAAAAGTTTTCGTATTATGAAAACAACTTTACTTTATTAACAAAAACGTACCTTTTGAAAAAATAAACAAAACTGTTTTTTTTTAATTTTCTTTAAGACCAATAGTATTCGAGCTATACTTTATTATATGTTGGCTCTTCTTCGTCAAATGCTAAATATTGTAGTTTCAAAGTCAAAAGACGGGAAAACTACGCATTTTTCGAGGACAACTTGTTCAAACTAATTTAAAGTACTCAAAAATATCCATCTCCAGAAATCAAAAAAAAGTCTCTAGCTCAAAAATTAAGTGACTTATAATGAAAAGAATCTCAGTCCTTATTTTTTTACGGCAAACATTGAGTGAGCTCTTGACAATTAAAACTTGTAATAACATGCGAAAACCACCTTTACCAACCCTTTCAAAATCACCTCTTTTTGCGACTGAGGATTTTAAAAAGATTTAATATTAATAGGCTTATAGACCTTGTACAAACCTACAAAATTATTTTTTTTAACTTTCTAAGATATAAAATAAAAAAGTTACGGTTAAAAAATCAATATATTTTTTTGAAAAAAAAAGGAGAAATCCAGTTGGAAGCATAATAATGTAAGTTAGCGATGTTTTTAGTCATTGGCCTTATTCATTCTTATTTATTTATGTATTATTAATAGATTCTGGAAGTTTAATTGGCTTGAATGATTAGTTTTTAAAAAACTGGAGTTAAAAGCGAATAACGAATTTTTGTAGTTTGGTAAAAAGAATTTTCTTCAGAATAGAAACATTAGCATCAAAGATACGAAAAAATGTTTCAATATAAAATTGTAGGTTTTTTTTCCCAAGAACTTGGTTTGAAAAAAAAATTTTTCTACGACAAAAATTGAGTGAATCGTAAATGAGTATATCGAAAAATCGATAGCGAATAAATCGAAAACTATTAATTTTATCAAAAAAATGTATAGAACATTTTTTGCTTAGAATGAATGTTTTCATCAACTTTTGCAGTCAAAATATAATAAAAAAATTCCACCCCCGAGATGGGGTGGCAACCACCCCCGTGCTAAAAGCGCATTTCTGAATCATATAGATTTTGATCCTTGGACTATCCATTACTTATTCTCAAATTTTCAAGCAAATCGATCCATTCTGTAAAAATTGTGAGGTGAAAAGCTTCGGTTCCTGGCCCAATATTTTATAAATGCTGTAAATCTAAATTACGCGATTAAAGAATTAAAATTTTTACCACTAGGGTTAAACATGGAAATATAATAATGAAACTGTAAGAGAGACGATTAGTTGGAAAATTCTACGTTTTAATACAGTAGGCATTTGAATTCCCATTCTGTATATCGTTCGTCAGGAAGAAAAGTGACACAACTCGAAAAAATGCATAATTCCAGTTATCTTGTTAAATTGACTCCAAAAATCCTATAGTTTTACCAGGAAAAAGTCACATAGACATCTACTACCAATTTCGAAAGATGGCGGTAGTGTCAGTATTCATTTGGCGGCAAAATGAATATTTTTATTCGAGAATAATGACACATTTGAGGTTATGCTCTGACATTCGACGTGAACGTATTATTATTTGGGTCGCCCACGTTTTCTCAACTGTCATCAATACGACTAACTTCACGCGTAACTTTGATACGAGAATTATAAAAAAAATATGCATTGAAATCCAGATCCCGTAATTTTTTGAGCGTTATAAAGTGAGTACAAAGACATACATATCGCTCACTAAATACAACAATGTCATATTTCAAAAAACTAACTTTAGAGAAAATTCAATTTTAAGTTTTGGATGCTGCTAAAAAAATTTTTAATTTATTGAAAAAAAAAATGCTTAAAACCATTAGACAATGTGATTGTTTTGTCTAAGAATCAATTGAAAAAAAAAGAGTTTTTTAATTTTAAGGGTTAATAAGATCAAATTATTAAAAAATGTTCCATTTTGTGACGTTATTGTCAGTTAAATGCCTTTGTAAAAGAGGTACAAATTAAAATATGATGATCTTGTCATTATTTAAATACAGTTTTTGGCAAATAATTTTAATATGTCAACTTGTTAAAAACAAGACGTTACAAAATAAGAAAACTACAAATAAAAATACTGTTCAAGAAACATTAATAAAATATTTTGGCTTGGACATTTTAATGAAAATGCGCATGTTTCGCAAAGGTCTTTCTTGGGTGTAAAGAAAGAAATATTAAATTCTTTGACAAACACTTCATGGAAAATTGCGTAACTTGCAAAAGGTATATTTCTTTGTTTACAGATTTCAATATAGTCTCTATGAATATCTGCCAATGAACGGCTACCATCAATAAATATTCGGGATGTATTGGCGCGAGTAATAACTTTCAATTCTTGGGATTGATGTTATGTGCTGTCTAATATCTTCCCGAATTTCTGGATTTAGCGATTTCTGGTTTCCGTGTCTTCTACGTTTGTCCGATTCAAGGAGGACGTCTAAAACTTTATTCCGTTTTTCTTGCACAGTTCTTATTATGCGATCAGTTATGTCCAAAGTATTTGCAAAAAATACTTTGCAAACTCGAATCTACTTACCTTCTTTTACAAAATAGTATGCGTTGTTTTTGTCTCTGGGTTTTCTTGTACCTCCGACACGAATATACCGATATTGGGGTACAACTGGTACCAACAGTTTGTTAATATACTCTCTCTGTTTTTGAACTTTACCGAGTGACCAATAGCTTGAAAAAATCTGTATTCTCTCCTCTTCGGTAAATTTAGATGGACACTTGAGTTTACAATCTTTGCACGGATACCTTACTTGTCTTTTTGTCTCATCTTTTTGTTTTTTGAATGAGTTTGGTAGGCTTCACCACAATTTCTCATTTTTTTTGTAAGATTTCTCTTCCAGTTTACAGTATTCCGTTGACGTTTCTTGCCTTTCTTTGGGGGTGTAACAAGAATAGGAATGTCTTGGTTTGCTGATAAGGTTTGATTAGGCTCATTATTACCGTCGTCGTGGTTTTCTTTATCACACTGTTCTGATTCTTCATCACTCTTTGGTACATAGTTCTGATCGTTAATTATGTCTTCACAATCTTCAGAGGACGAAGAAGAGCTTCTACTACTGGAAGACCTACTAGAACGCCTACTACAACAGCTGCTTGAAGATGATGAAGAACTTGTTGACTTAGAAACTTCCGGAACAGCTATATTCTTATCATCTGTAAAAAATAATTATTTTCAAACATCATTAACTTCCAAAATCATACCATTTTTGAATTTTTTTGTATTTTTTAATTTTATATGGGAGTGCCTAGGTGTCAAGTAAAATACACCATTAAATCCTATACTGTTTTTTCCATATTATAACATAAAATACGTAGGCAAACTATATTTTTTTTATTTTAATGTTTCAGAACTAATTTTTTTATAAAAATATTTTTCCGCAAATCGCCAGGAAATTTTGACATTCCTGTCAAAATTTCTTGAAGAAAAAGTCAGGACTTCCTTACTGTAAGGAAATGTCATTTCTTTACTGTAAGGAAATGATATTTCCGTACAGTTATTAGTGTTCTACATAAATGATAGAAAACACATTGCTATTAAAACCTTGTAAATTACCTTAATCATTAAATTTTCTTTATCTGGAGCTTCCTGGATAAATTTTTCAATTTCTTCCTTCGTTAAAATCTTAGATTTCTTTGCCCTATAACCTTGAGCTTGCCGTTTCAATAAAGAACGAAGTTTTGAGTATGTAGATATATCTACATTGTGTTTAAGTGCAAGGGTTGACTTCAGCATTGAATAATTGGCCCATAATGTTGAAGATTTCATCTTTAAACAAAGGTCTAGGAAGTATGCCATTACAACATTTTCTGAGAAAGAACTCGTATTTTTACTCATGCGATAATCCATAAAACGTCTGTATGCATTTTCGTACTTTTCTCTTGATTTCTTTGGCAATAATTCTAATGAAGCAGTATTCACTGCCTCAACCAGCTCTGGAGGAGTCCCAGGAATGGAAATTTCATCATCACTTATCATTTTACTTTCGAGAACACCAGCAATTAAATTTATAAGCGTCAAGTTTGACAATTCAACCTCAATACGTTTCCATAGTAACCCAAGTAATTTTATTAGAAATTTCAAAGCACCATTTATTTGGGTATAAAATTATCGCGTTTTTTTTAAATCAATCAATATCTGTCGAATTTTAAACGATTTGCGGAAAAATAGTATGTTTACCTCGTAGGAAAAGCCACATTCCTGGACTCTGTGTTGCTAAGTCTCGGCTTGCGCCTCGACTTAGCAATCTTCACAGTCGTCCAGGAATGTTAAGCTTTTCCTACCCGATAAACAATGTACTATTTCCTTGTAACACCAATATTTCTAAACCGCAACGCCGCGCCCCCTCACATTTTTTTAAAAGCTGGAACAGCCCCTAAAAAAATACTTACCTAGTGTACTTGAAGATTCTTGATTTTTTACAAAAAAACTCATTGTCCATCTCTGAAACGTTTGTTTCATATTCTTGTTTGTTTTGTTGTTCATCATTGTCGAGCATATTCTTTGGGGTACCATTTTCATATTCAAAAACAGAAACTGTGTAGTCAGACGTATACTGTTCGGTCGATGCATCCTCATTGGTAGATTGCTGCTGCTTTAAAAGCTGCTGAATGTTTTTTAGGCGAAAGGACATTATTATTATACGTTGAAAGCCTAAAATAGTATATTTTTAAATTAGATCAAATTAAAAGTATTAGACAAATAAACATAATATGCAATTATTTTTGGTTTTAAATTTAAAAATTAGTAAAATTTAATGTACCTAATCAATTGGTCGCAATCCCAAATGGAGAAAAAAGTTGTGTTTAAAGATTGACCTAACCTTAAATAAATATTATTCCTTTTAAATTTTTAAATAATATTTTGTAACAATAAAGTCATATTGTTTACAAAAACTCAGACACCTCCAGCAAAAAAAATATTAAATTTTTTGTAATAAAGTCTTAAGAAAAAATAATACACCAAACAAATGTTTTTTTCAGAACAGTAGCGTCATATTTTTAATTATTAAAACCTAAACGTTTATCATTTTTTGGCGAAAAAAGTACTAATTCTAAATAATGCGTTATTGAAATAAAATATTATCAAAAAAAAAGATCTTACCTTTAGTGCAATATCCTCATAAAACACAATAACACGCTTTTAAACAAAAGCGTAAGCACGTGCCACTTCAACTGACAAACCACAACTGAAATAAAACACTCTTGCGGTAAAAATTTAGACTTCGTCGCAAAAATACTACAATTGTTTGGCGCCATCTCTCAGTTAATTGTTAAGTTACAGATATATCGATCTAACAAAGTAAACTTTATACAATTTACTTTCTGTTAAACCACATAACTCAAAAATTCAATTTTTTGAGATATGACGTTGTTGCATTTAATGAGCGATATTTCTTTTTTTGTAATTACAGCTTCAATTTACCGTACACTTCTCGCAGACTCTGCCGATAAGGTAGAGTCGTGTTGAGGAAACCTGGCGTGCCCTTATTATTATTTATCATGGAAAAGTGTCACATGATGTTTACTTCCAATTTCGTAAGCTGGCGGTAGTGTCATTATTCATTTAGCGGTTTGAACATTTAATTTAAGCAAGATGCAATGTTTATTTGTTAAATAATAGTATATTGTACAACAAGTGAGAAAAAATACATATTTCTCACGAGCGCTTTTTTGCGAGCGCGAGCCGAGGCACGAGGCGAGTGCCGCAAATCAAGCGGGGGAGAAATATATCATTTTCTCATGTGTTGTACAATGTACTTTTTCTATGGATGCGGTTTTGTCAAGAGTTCAAATTTCAAAATTAAATAATTTAGGTGCTTTTAGATATATTATATGCATAAATTGAAATAAAATAAATATACCTGTAGGTATTTAATATTCTTAAAATTTATGTACGTTATTTATTTAAAATTCTAATTAACAGTTTATTTTTGAACAGTCTCGAAAGGTTATTCCTGGTAAGTTTTGCTTCAACATGTTTTATTTGACAACATTAATTGTGTTTGTATTGTGCATGTTACCATGGAAACGACGATCATATGTATTGAAACCGGCGGAGAATACGTGAGAAAAAATATTTCTCACTGCAATGGCCGACTTTTCACACTGCTTGAGAAATTGTTCGTTTTGAATGTATGTAAGTAGTGAGAGAAGTTGCACACTGTATAGAATCCATAGAAAAAGATGTTTTTCTTTTTTCTGACAGCAGTAAAATGTATTATGAATTAAATAAATTACTTACATACATTCTTCTTTTTGTGTCAATTAAGGGCAGCCAAAGTCCGAAAATTGAACTTTTTAAGTTTTTTTGGGTTATAATTGAAACTTATTCTCTGAAATCTTCTCATTCCAACAATACTTAACACATTATAGTAGAAAAAATCCATTCAACTTAAAAAGTGTTCAAATGAAGCTCAGCAATGGACTGCCACAGGGATCTGTTTTGGCACCCTTACTGTTTAATTTATACATCGCGGACCTACCTACGACAACTTCGCAGAAATTTGGCTGCGCTGACGATTGGGCCATTGCAGCAAGACATAATAACATGGATGTTACAGAAACAATACTGACGGATGACCTTACCGTTATGGGCGAATACTTTCGCAAATGGAGGCTACGGTCAAATGCAAAGAAAACCGAAGTGTGCTGTTTCCATCTGAATAATTCCCAAGCCAACAAAAAACTCTCCGTTTACTTTGAAAACACACTACTCACTCATAACTCAACACCAAAATATCATGGAGTGACTCTTGACAGAACTTTAAGTTTTAAGGCCATCGGTACATAATTCGCAAATATTTTACGGGTATCCCTACTTTTTCTGTCTTTACACGGCAAATTACGTGTAGTAAAATTCACACTGGTATGGATATGTAAACATTACTAGAATGTCATTCTACTACTTGAAAATGTCATCATTAACTTAAAGAGATGGCTTTTGAATGTTCTTGGATAACTGTTATTTTTCTAATTGCAAATTATTAATTCAGTTAATAAATGTGATAATTTTTTCACTAACTATGTATTCAGTGATTGTAATAATTTATATGTACAATATAATATGTACAAAAATAATACTCAATCGAGAAAAGATGAAAAGTGTTAAAGTGATTTTTTAATAATATATTGTTACTACGCAACGCTTACAATTTTGAACATCTTTAACAACAAAATACTTGGATCACAGAATATATTATCCTGATGTATCCTCTGCTTGAACCTTCCACAAATAATACACCATAAATAACTTTTTATTGTTCACGTCTTAAATCAATTATTTATCAAATACACTATATCAATATTATTTAATCAACAACTCAAAATATTCCCGATGCCATGTCAAATATATAAAATTGTCACTGATTGTCACTGTCTGGCTGACAGTATGCTGACAATATTCTATTCGACTGAGTGCGTTGTATGACAAAGATAGATTTGGAAATATTACCACGGACATTGTGTTCATTTTTTTCGAATCCTGAAAAAACCAATAAATATTTTTGAAAAATTTAAACGCAGAATGAAAGACTATATTATTACCGAGGGCCGAAAGTCCCTTACAATAAATAAAAAATTAATTTTGAATGAGATATTTTAAATTAAATATCACACTAAATTTTCTCTTAGTTTTTCACCCCTGTAACGTATTAAAATAAATATTATAGAAGTTCTCAGGGACTGAGATTTTTTTGCATAATCACATTCGTGAGACAGTCCAGAATAAGATTCAAGAAGTCGCCCACGCGAAAAGTGGTCCCATTTTTGTTTTAACCATTGTTTTTATCAAATTGCAAAAAATCAATATTTTCGGCCCGGACAATTTTTTTAGGTTTTTTGGACCATTCTGGATAAAAAAGGTCTCTTGTAATTTTTCTCTAAAGTTGATCGTTTTCGAGGTAAAAGCATTTTAAAATTGAAAAAAAAAAACGAAAAATGGCGATTTTCAAGGCTTAACAACTCGGTTAAAAGTTATTACTATGAAAGTCAGAAAGTGACTAAATCAAAGTTTAGAGCCCCCCTTACAAGATCCTGAAGAAATTTTTGTCATTATTTGATCACTAAGCTGTTATTTTTAAGTACTAAAAATGAGCGCCATGCACGTATTAGGCGGCCGTCCATGATGAGTGCGAAAGAGATGCCATTCAGGCAGTCCAATGGCTCATCTCACTCGCAGTCACATTTACAGCTGCGCAATAAGATGTTACCGCTAATTATTAATAATTAAAAATAACAGCTTAGTAATAAATTAATGACACAAATTTCTTCAGGATCATTTAGGGGGGCTTTAAATTTGATTTAGTCACATTCTGACTTTCATAATAATAATTTTTAACCATTATTAAGTCTTAAAAATGGCCATTTTCGCGTTTTTCAAATTTTAAATTGCTTATAACTCGAACACGATCAACTTTAGAGAAAAATTACAAGAGACCTAATATATAATATCTAAAAAAAATTGTCCGGGCCGAAAACATTGACGAAAATATTGATTTTTACAATTTGATTAAAAAAAAATCGTTAAAAAAATTTGGACCACTTTTCGCGTGGGCGACTTCCTGAACATTATTCTGGGATGTCTCACGACTGTGATTATGCAAAAAAATCTCATGGGAATATTTTTTCCAACGAACCCGCCGTCTTCGCCTTGTCTAAGTCCAATAATATAATATGTATAATCAAATCCTGAATTCAAGTTTACTTACATATAATAGATATTATCATGTCACTTACAACTTACAACCTTCCATTTCAGTAAGTATACCTTTTATATTATAAAATGAAATGTTTAATGATTTTTTCTTTTAAAATACATAATAATTAGTACCCGTACTTATTAGTAAGTAATTAATTTTTCAATTTAAATACTTTATAATATGATTTGGTATTGCATTTGAAAAGGAAACAATAAATATTCAAAATGTAGTGGTCGGGATTTTTGCTTATGCGAGGATTGTTGCATGTCGGGATTTTGGCCTGTCGGGATTCTGGCGTGTCGGGATTTTGGCTATCGGGATTTTGGGCGCCACGGTGTGGCACCACATGGGGGTCCTCAGCCTCCGTACTCAGATCATCCGCTCCCGGCTATATATGCTCCCTTCGTATACTCGGCGGCTGAATATGCTTCCTCGGTAGGGCTCAATAGCAAATACACGAAGATTATTGACACCCAATTAAACCAGACAATGCGAATGATCTCAGGTACAATTCGACCAACACCGAACGACTGGCTTCCCATTCTAAGTCCCATTCCACCGCCGAAACTAAGAAGAAGTCATTCTCTTCTCAGAGAATATCGAAAAATCCGAGTCTAACTATCAACTACGCATCCACCATGATAACTAGTTGATTGGGTAAAATTAGAATATAGACTGCACTCAAAAGTTCATGTCAAAGGTCAAAGGTTAATATCTCTAGCATAGTAACAAAAACTTTGTACTTTGAAAGCTGACAAATACAATTTAAACGATGACATTATTTCAACACTGTTTGGAAATTCACGAGGAAAAAATTCTCCTGTAGTTGGCTGTACATTTATTACAAAAAACCATAAAATCCTTTATAAAAGGTATATTTGTTAAAATCCCTATACAGGGCACAACATAACTAGTTTTCAATCGGTTGACCGATCATCATTAGTGTTTGCTTGAACCTAACATGCTAACCACCAAAGTAAAAAATATTTGGGTAAAAACCCTTTACAATTAATTCGTCATAGGAACATAGATTAATTAGTTTGATGAGCCATGTACTTAAAGTACTCCTTACTATCATTCACTCGCGCATATACACCAAATTAGAAGAACAGCTGAGTGAAGTTCAATTTGGATTCAGATCAGGACTCGGAACGAGGGAAGCACTTTTCAGCTTGCAAGTTCTAATACAGAGAGCCAGGGATGTCAATTGCTATGTGTATGCATGTTTCATAGATTTCGAGAAGGCATTTGATAAAGTCCCACATGGAAAACTAATCGATATCCTAAAAACATCAGGACTCGATGGTAAGGATATAAGACTCGTTTCAAACTTATATCTCCAACAAAAGGCAACAGTTCGATTCGAAAATGAACTGTCCGAAATCTTCACGGTTGAAAAAGGAGTCAGACAGGGTTGCATACTGTCACCAACATTATTTAACATATACTCTGAAAACATCTTTAGAGAGGCCTTGGACGAATCAGAAGATGGTATTGCAGTAAATGGACAACTTATAAATAATATTAGATATGCAGACGATACAGTATTGCTGGCGGATAGTGCGCAGGGGCTCCAAAGGATCATGGATAATGTTGTAGAAGCATGTAACAAATACGGCCTAAAACTAAACTGTAAGAAGACAAAAATAATGATCATTAGTAAAAACACCAACATAAACGCCCAAATTACAGTAAACAATACACCTCTAGAGAGAGTACAGAAAATATGCTACCTGGGCTGCAACATTAAGGATACTTGGGATCATAGCTACGAAATAAAAACTCGTATTGAAAAAGCCAGAAGCTCTTTTAACAGTCTTAAGAAAATTCTCTGCAACTTGTCTTTAAGTATCAATATACGCATAAGAATTCTTAGATGTTACGTCTTTAGTGTCCTCCTATACGGAGTTGAAAGCTGGAGCCTGACAGAAGATGCCATAAAACGGTTAGAGGCGTTTGAAATGTGGTGCTACCGACGTATGTTGAGGGTCTCATATATACACCACACAACTAATATAACTATTCTCCAGAGGCTAGGAAAAGACAAAGAAATAATTAACACCGTAAAGAACAGAAAATTGGCTTACTTCGGCCACATTATACGTAATGAAAAATACCGACTGCTGCAGTTGATTCTACAAGGCAAGATTGAGGGCAGGAGAGGCCCTGGACGTAGACGTATATCCTGGCTGGCCAATCTTAGGAAGTGGACTGGTCTAACGTCAACTGATCTATTTCGAGCTGCCGTAAATAGAATAAGATGGGTCAATGTGGTCGCCAACATCTCTAGAAGATAGGCACTTTTAGAAGAAGGAACATAGAAAAAAGATGTGAATTTAAACATGGATGTTTAAAATATCCAATGTTTCATGCTCTAGGTACCATTGAGCTAGAATTTGACTTGTTCAAATCATGACTTTATGGCGTTAAGTTTACTTGCTACCATAAAGTCATGATGTGAACAAGTCAAATGTGAGCTCAATGGTACCTAGAGCATGAAACATTGGATATTTGAAACATCCATGTTTAAATTCACATCTTTTTTTTATGTTCCTATGACGGATTAATTGTAAAGGGTTTTTACTCAAATATTTTTTACTTTGGTGGTTAGCATGTTAGATTCAAGCAAACACTGATGATGATTGGCCAACCGATTGAAAACTAGTTATGTGGTGATATAGCCCTGTATAGGGATTTTAACAAATATACCTTTTATAAAGGATTTTATGGTTATTTGGAAATTCACTCAATTTGCAGGAAGTTGAATAAACTGGCAATTAAACTATTAATCGATATGTTTCACAATTAGACACGGTGAAACTATAAAAAAGAGGAAGTTAAGATTAATGTGAGATTACAAATTAAGGGATTAATTTGTGATTAAACATCTACATTTGTAAGATAAAACAACGCTTAACTTGTTAACGCTTGTTCGTAGTTATGAGTTGCTTATGGCGCCTTTTTATAATTATAACATTAATTACAATGAACTGTAATAGCTACACAGAGAAATGAAGGTATATTTTCCATCTCTATGTAGAAACAAGACAATACGTTGAAAAATCACTTTAGTTGCACATCAAATACCGCAAAATGCACTGTATGGCTTTGGCCGTGCACAGATTTAACGATGTATCTACAAAACTTTTGTAGATTATTCGGAGCACATACATACATTTCGCATGTAACGGTGAAAAAAGTTAATCTATTTACTTCTCGCAAACAGTTCCCCACGCCCTGTGTACTAGTTTAATTACTTTTATCATTAAATGCTAATCTACCGTCGTAAAGCTAAAATAACCATAGTAGCCTGCAGTCCTGGACTAGTGGTGGGAGTAACAGGTAATTTGGGGAACTGTTTGGTAAAATAACAGGTGTCTATAACGTGAAAGGTCCAGATTGTGGTTATCCGTTTCGAGATAATTCCTGAACACGATGTGTTGTTGTCGTGTTGTTTGTTGCTCTATCGTGTCCCATGGGGTTATCATAGGAGGGTTTTATTTTTTCATTTGACGCGGGAATCAAGTCACATTGATCTTTTTGTACTACAATTGGATGTATATTGGCTTGCTCTAAAATGTTACTTCATTCGCTTCCATTATTCTGTACTAGTTTCTACAGCTTCGTGTATACTAGTTTCATGCATTTCATACAATTTATTGGTTATGTGTGAAAATTAAATTTCGAAAAGAAATATGAAGATATACTTATACAGGGTGATTGATTAGTAGGGTAAAGCTCAATAGCTACGCTATAGTAATAGATACCAATAAAAGTTAATAACAAAAATTTTAGCCACCTTTGAGCTTCACGTTACAAAATTAGTTAGAATGTTACAGGGTGTTCGATAACACAGTGGCAGACCTAACTTATGTTTTTTTAAATGGAACACCCTATATTTTATTTTATATTCGAAATCCTGTTAACTTCTCCATCACAAAAATATAAAGGTTTGTAAAGTTATACAGGGTATTTACAAAGTTATAACCAATTTTGTATGAAAATCGTAACAAGTTCAACTCCCTGTATAAATAAAAATAAGCACAACAGCAATGGTTTATTAATGCCATATTTTTTTATTTATTGTCAAAATTTTTAAGAATTATTGATATTGCTAATTTTCTTTATATCAAATACAGGGTGAGTCAAAACGCAAGTACATTATTTTCTCAGTAATGTTAAATGGAACACCCTGTGTTTTATATCATTATTGAAAAGTAACATTACCGTACTTTAATTTTTATATAACATTCCCTATGCCCAAATTTATTAGTTTTCGAGATATTTTCATTTTTCAGAGCAAATTATTTTAGGTGTTTAAATTATTTATCTAAATTTTAAGTAAGCCATGACTGAATTGACAATTGAAGATTACCGATTATAAATTCGGCAATCAATGTAATACTGGGGCAAATAAAGAAATAAAAATAATTTATTAGTAATACATTTTACAAACAAAAACACAACCACTACATGCAACATTTTTGAAACAATTAAAAACTATCTTTTTATTGAAATGCAACAAATAAACAAAGAAAATTAGTAATAAATTTTACAAAAAAACACACAAACACAAAATACAATATTTTGTGAAGACAATTAAACACTACTTTTGTATGTAAATGTAACAATGTAACAAATAAAGAACGAAACATAATTTATCAGTAATACATTTTGCAAAAAAACATGTTTGGAAAAATTAGAAGCTACTTTTAATAAAATATTTTTAATATTTAATTACATAAGGTGTTCAAAATTATATATAACACATTTATGTACGCCTAAAAACGATCATTGAATGAGCTACTTACTCTACGGAGCATTTGTAAGTTAACACATCGAAATACACTTTGTATTCTATTTTTCATCTCATCCCTTGTTTTTGGAGGTATTTTATAAACTTCATTATTAACGTAACCCCAAAAAAATCAGTCCAGTTTATTAAATTCTGGTGATTTGGGTGGCCACGCTACTGGTCCATTGAAAAATGAAAATATCTCGAAAACTAATAAATTTAGACATAGGGAATTTTATCTAAAAATTAAAGTACGGTAATGGTACTTTTCAATAGTGATATAAAATACAGGGTGTTCCATTTAAAATTACTGACAAAATAATGTACATTGCGTTTTGACTCACCCTGTATTTGATATAAAGAAAATTAGCAATATCGACCATTCTTGAAAATTTTGACAATACGTTAAAAAATATGGCATTAATAAACCATTGTTGTTTTGATTATTTTTATTTATACAGGGAGTTGAACTTGTTACGATTTTCATGTAAAATTGGTTATAACTTTGTAAATACCCTGCATAACATAACAAACCTTTATATTTTTGTGATGGAGAAGATGGAAAAACAGGATTTCGAATATAAAATAAAATATAGGGTGTTCCATTAAAAAAAAACATAAGTTAGGTCTGCCACTGTGTTATCGAACACTCTGTAACATTCTAACTAATTTTGTAATGTGAAGCTCAAAGGTGGCTAAAATTTTTGTTATTAACTTTTATTGCTATCTATTACTATAGCGGAGCTATTGAGCTTTACCCTACTAATCAATCACCCTGTATACATATTTTTATATTATACGCAGGTACTTACTTGTGGGAAAAATTCCCAACAAATAATAATTGACATTTATTAAAGTTGTATAATTTACAATTAACATAGTTTTTTAATAATTTATTTATTTATTCAATTAATTTTATTGCCAATGTGGTAAGTAAATACCCCGATCATATAGTGCGACAGAGACTATCAACTTTTGGGAAAAATGACAAAAGACCTTTTTTAATGACCCAAGAAACCTAAAAAAATATTTTCCGAGTGATCTTTTGAATTTGTTTTGGTTTAAACAATTTCTGGCAAAAAATTTAGTCCGGCACCCTTCTGATTTGTTTAAATTTGTGAA
Organism: Diabrotica virgifera virgifera; assembly: GCF_917563875.1. NCBI lineage: Eukaryota > Metazoa > Arthropoda > Insecta > Coleoptera > Chrysomelidae > Diabrotica > Diabrotica virgifera. The sequence continues at coordinate 246,812,386 of NC_065443.1, read as the reverse complement.
CAGGGGACATTTTTAAACATGAATCCGCAAAGAAACCGGATCAGAAGCTTTTTCATACGGGAACGGCATCACAATATGGACTAAGAAAGCAATACTAAAATAAGGTAATTAAAAAAATAAAGTAATATTTGGCTGTTATTTCTAAGAATTTGTGGAAACAAGAAAGGTAACTAATGACCGGTTGCACCAACAGATCTTAAGCTTAAGTCGAGAATATCATAAGAATTAATATAATATAATTATAATATATTACAATAAGAATACCATAATATAATAGATATAATTGGTAATAAGGTAAGAATCTAAAATTATGGTGCAACGTAAGTGATACTCAAGGAGGCCCTATCTATAAGTAGAGCTTAGATAAGCTGGAGCTTAAGATCTGTTGGTGCAACCAGGTATAAGAATTGGAACCTTGAGAAAGGCATTCTGCCGAGATAGCTGTAGTGACATTAACGACGTTCTACACCTTCGATGCGGGGTATGCCTCTCAGAGGAAAGGGGGGAAACTTATATGCAAGCGAAAGTTGGTAACAATGCATTTATAGCAGAATACTCAAATCATATGTTTCAGTATTGAATACTTTATAAAAATAAATTATAATAAATTACGGAATTTACGGAATAAATTACGGAATTAGTTATAATAAATAAATTAAAAATAAATGGTACGGTAAACAATCCTCATTTTTTAATATGCTATTCCTTACAAAAAAACCTTTAATTTAAGCACAAATAATTTAAAATCGTAAATTTGGGTCAAAAGTTATTAACTTTTTAAGAATTCCCATAAGAGCCCATGCCCCAACTTAACTTTGACCCTTAATAGTAATTAAACGGTACGGTAAAACAATTTTTAAAAAATCAAGTCTTAGTTTTTTGAAGTAAACTATAACATACTAAAATTTCATGCAAATCCTTAATTCTTTGCCGAAGGTGTAGAACGTCGTTAATTAGTAATAGGGGTGTAATGATAGATCGCCTCCACGTGGTGCACCCTGGGTAACGCTAAATGGTCTATCAATTTTTGGACGCCAAACTAGCCGCTAAGCTCTCCTGGCAACCAGTACGATAAAGAAAAGCAAGGAAAGGAATCTCCATATAGGAATATGGAAAACTACAAAGGTGTTTATCAACACCATTTGACGAGACGTATCGGACCAACCCTCCGTATATGTCAAATAAACATAGAGGGAATTAGTAGATCAAAATCTGAATTTCTTTCAAAAATACTAATCGAAAATAACGTTGACGTCATAGCTATTCAAGAAACTCACGCACCATCAGAAACCGAGCTTCTTAAGAGGGGTAAAATTCCGGGATATAGCATGATTGGAGCCACTTACAGCAATGTTTACGGAACTGCAACTTACGTGAATAACAGTATACAAAATTCCAAGGTGAAGGACTGCAGCTGCGAAAATAGTGTATCCATAATCTCTACAAAAGTGAATGACATAACCATAAAGAACATCTACAAACCACCATTAACTAAATGGCCAACAAATGTAATCAAAACTGAGGACAACCAACCTACAGTTTACATAGGGGACTTTAACAGTCACCACAACAAATGGGGGTATGAAAACAATGATGAAAATGGGGAAAAACTCCTGGAGTGGGCCGAAGAAAACAATATCCACCTTATCCATAGTCTAAAAGATAAACCTACTTTCTTTTCTAGAAGATGGCGCAAAGGCTACAACCCTGATCTATGCTGGGTTTCGAGTAACTCACAGTTACAACCACTCCCAAGCTCCCGAACTGTACTGCCTAGTTTCCCTCGCAGCCAACATCGACCTGTCATAATCGAAATAGGCATACAAATTTCTATCGTTGAATCCACGCCGAGACCCCGTTGGAATTTTAACAAAGCAAATTGGCCTGAATACACCAAAGAGCTGGACACCTGCATTCGCTTCATTGACCCAAAGGCCAACAATTACCACCGTTTTTTAGGAATGGTTATCTCTATCGCCAAAAAACATATCCCCGAGGTTTTCGAAAGGAGTACATCCCAGGCTGGACGGAAGAAAGCCAAAAACTATATGAAGAATTTTTGAAATCAGAAGATCCCGAAATCGGTGACAACTTACTCAAGTCACTGGATTCAACTAGACTTAATAAATGGAAATCTACCGTAGAACATATTGATTTCTCCCGTTCCAGTCGGAAGGCATGGGGACTGATCCGCAAACTGGGCGAAGCAAGCAGAGCACAACACTTAAACAAATCAACAATTGAGCCAAATAAGATAGCCAATAGAATAATTGAGAACTCTCGAGCTCCATCTGAGAAAACTCATACATCGATGGTAAAAAAAGCTCTTAAACAACTTAAATCAAATACCCCCACAACATCAGAATACTCACGTGCCTTCTCATTGGATGAAATAAACGAAGCGCTTAACCAAACCAAAACGGGAAAAGCAGCTGGTTTCGATGGAATATATCCTGAGTTTATAGTCCACACTGGTACAAAAACAAGACAATGGCTCAAAGAATTCTTTAGCGACATTGTGACTACAGCTATGCTTCCCCCAGAATTTAAAAGAACAAAAATTATCGCAATCCAGAAGCCTGGCAAAGACAACAAGCTGCCTGAAAGTTACCGGCCTATCGCCTTACTCAGTTGCTGTTATAAATTACTAGAACGACTCTTATATAATAGAATATGTAACACCATTGAGGACGCTGTACCAATTGAGCAAGCTGGATTTAGAAAAGGACGAAGCTGTTGTGACCAAGTGCTGTCCTTAACTACATTCATCGAAGCTGGCTTTGAAAGACGTGAAAAATCCTATGACACTGTGTGGAGAGAGGGCCTTATTTATAAGTTGATGAAAATCATACCCTGTCTCAAAACTTGTCAGCTGATAAACAATCTACTAACTAACAGACTGTTTCAGGTATATATAAATGATGCACGAAGTAGCGTTAGAAAACTTAACAACGGCTTACCTCAAGGCTCAGTGCTAGCTCCTTTATTATTTAACCTTTATACGGCGGATATACCTGAAACAAAATCGAGAAAATTCGCTTATGCAGACGACCTGGCCATTGGCTTCCAAGATAATAGTAAGGAAGCTGGAGAACGAGCTCTAAACGAGGACCTAACTACACTTAGTAACTACTTTAAGAACTGGCGCTTACGTCCTAACACAAGCAAAACTGAAACCTGTCTCTTTCACCTGTCGAACCAACTTGCGGGCGATACCCTCAATGTAACTCTAAATGATGCAGCTATCAAACATAACAACAACCCCAAATATCTAGGCATCACACTTGATAGAACACTCACCTTCAAAAGCCATCTTACAAACGCAGCCGGTAAACTGAGAACAAGAAATAATATAATAACAAAACTTGCTGGAACAACTTGGGGTGCTTCTGCAGATACTCTTCGGACCTCTGCTCTAGCTTTGGTTTTTTCAGTGGCAGAATATTGTGCACCAGTATGGTTAAATAGTGCACATACAAACAAAATCGATGTCCAACTTAATCAAACCATGAGATTAATCACTGGAACAATAAAATCAACCCCAGTGAGATGGCTGCCTACTTTGAGCAATATTGCCCCACCAGATCTACGCCGTACAGCAGCATTTGTGAGAGAGTATCAGAAAATTGTAGCCAACATACAATTACCAATCCATCAAGACATACCAGACATCTCAAAAGAGCACCAGCGACTGAGGTCTAGAAATCCTCCAATCAGAACTGCCCGAACAATTGGTGATTCCTATGATATACAAAGGCAATGGTCCACAAGATGGATGCCAACAATAGCAGCAGACTATATTCAGATATCCACCCCAACCCAGGGTTTCATCGGATCGGGTCTGCCCCGGCCCACCTGGACGAGGCTTAATCGCATACGTACCGGACATGGTAAATGTGCTGATTCTCTGTTCAAATGGGGTCGTGCAGAAAGTCCACAGTGTGATTGTGGATCGCTTAGACAGACCATAAGTCATTGTGTTTCAGATTGCCTAAATCGGGCCTACCGTGGAAACCTCCAGGACTTTGTGGAATGCTCCCCAGATGCAATTGAATGGCTATGTAAATTGGACATTAATATTTAGATTCATTCATTATGTTTTGGTGTTTGAATAATATATGTGTATATGTGTATATGTGTGTGTATGTATGTATATATGTATGTATATTATATTTGTGTGTTTATCGTACTGAGAAAGTCCATACGCTAAATAAATAAAAATTAGTAATACATTTTGTGGAAGTATCGAAAACAACAGTTTTCGGTGTTTTATTGTTAGATAATTTGAATCTTATTTAAAAGATGAGCTAGCACAACTTTCTTTATATGATGGAGGAATGAGGAAATTGACTAAATCTATATTGTATTTGTTATTTCAGTATCTTGACTATATATAAGCAATATTTGTCGTTTTTTATTCTTATGATGGAGAAAGTAGGAAATCAGTTAAAAGAAGCCGCCGATCATAGAAAATTAGTTTCAAGCTTTATCATCATCGTCAAACAGTTTGTTTTATTCATTACTTAAATTTGCATCTCCTCAATCAAGTTTGTTCTTGTAAATGTATAGAGCAATGAGCTATGTGTTCTGAATCCTATAGAGGCCTTATTTATGCATCAGGTTTCTACTACTTTCGATTTGAAATTTGCTATATTTGCCACATCGTGAAAATATCTTAAAACCCTGAAGGATCTCCTGTTTTGAAAATGATATATTAACATCCAGATAAAAATTACGGTGTTCAAGTGTTCAAATAAACACCTCTTATCTCAGGATTCCCGAGGCCATGGAAAATATATTGAGAGTGACGCGGCAGCAGACACGCAAAACTTGATGGATCAGAACTTGCGGGCGAGAGTCGCGTGGCCGCCAATGTTGGAGGACAGGAAGTCAAATACAGTGGTTGTAAGTTATACAACCACTTAAAGAAAAAATCCTCTTTGCAATCTAGTGTGGGTGGTTTATAATCACCTGCAAATACTTTTAACTCTTAACAAATTCACAATTAAATATCATTTTTGAGTAACCGTTCAACTAAGCTGTAGAGATTCATGAAACTTGCAACTTTATACGAAATTTTGCACGAAAGCTTGAAAAATTTGATGTGATTTCATCACCATCTTGTTCTTATATTTTTATTATTTCTCTCTATGAGCTAGTACAATAATTGTTCGGTCATATAATGAGGAGACCTAAATATCCCTTACACCGGTTGATCGTTCAGGAAAAAATGGAAAAACGCTATGTATCAGTAATTTGAAAAAATTATTATAGTTGATTTTTTTTCAAATTACTGATACACATCATTTTCAGTTACTACAAATATGATCTACAGCAGGGCTTCCCAAACTTATTCGTACTGTGACGCCCTTGGGACTTGGCTATTTTTTTGCGACGCCTCTCAACCCAACCCCCAATAACACTTACCAGTTTTAGTATTGCTAGCCTCGTAACAGCTCATAGTTGTAACAAAAACACTATTTGAACATTTATAATTTTTATTAGAAATTAAGAACGAAATCAAAACCTACACACAAAAATAAAAAGGGATATATTTATTTATGTAACTGGCTGGGTAATGTGAGGGGTGTGCTTGCTTTTTTGAGCACAGCTTATGAAACCGGGGCTTCAGTTTGGAAATTGACACTTTCATTTCTTTTTCTAAGTTTATGTTTGACCTGTTCTTGATTTAATTACTACAACTGCAGAAAAACCCGTTTCGCACAACTATGAACTCGCAAATGGTAATAAATCCTTTAATGCAGCAGTGCTGATAACATGATATTCATGAGAAACTGAGCTCCAAAATTCAAACAGTTTGTCCTTGCGATATTGAAGCTTTGTTGGGCTGAAATCACAGGACAATTCTGTCAGTTGTTCTTCTTCCTCTGTTGTAAATGTCGATGGTGTAGATGACTGGAAAGGGTTTAAGGCCCGGTCATATTGCTCCAGATCTTCAGGAAAATATTTCTCAAAGTGTGCGCTTAATGATAACATGTCTGGATTTTTGTTTACATTATAAGCGTACCTAATACCCTCTAATACCCTATGAACTAGTACTAGTTAGCATAGGCGCCCATAACTACGGGCAGGGGGGCTGTGGCCCCCCTGGTTTTTCGGGTGCTTTAAACTATAGTCATCCAATGTATACAAAATGTAATGTGCAACATCTTCACGTCTACCCCCACCCTAAAAATTTTTATATGGGCGCCCATGCTAGGTAGGTACCTATTCGACTATTCCATTTTGACTGCGCGTCTACCAAAGGACGCCAGGGCATCGACTGCACACGGGCGCTGCATGAGCTTAAGCCGCCTCTGGCTGCAGATCTTCGGGAAAATATTTCTCAAAGTGTTCGCTTAATGATAACATGTGTAGTGTAAACATATTTTTTAAAGAAGGATCGAGGATTTCTATCGATTTTTCTTGTAGAATACCTTGTAAAGCAGGGAAACAGTCAATATCTTGATCTAATTTTTTCTTCCATAAGAGCAACTTCTGAAACCCAGTAATTTGATCTGCCAATTTCAGGATGAGTATTGTTTCCCTGCAAAGACTTGTTAAGATCATTTAAATTGTTGTCACAGAGGTATGGTAATTTTATTCTAAACTCTGAATTAATAAAGTTCTGCGCATCATTATGTTATTCTGTATGTAGATTCTGCAAGTTTTTGATTTTCGGATAATTTCGTGGACCATCGGATAATTTAAGGGTCTATCGACTTAATGTTATATTTTCTATTTGATTTATTCATTAATACATATACATATTCTAAACTCATTTGAGTTAAATAAATATATTTTCTGTATTAAACGTCCGCGCTAACACTCGACGCCCCTGGGACAACGCCGCGACGCCCCAGGGCGTCGCGACGCACAGTTTGGGAAGCCCTGATCTACAGAACATGATGATTGATATACAGAACTCTAATCAAGCCCGTCCTCACTTACGCGTCAGAAACGTGGACGATAACAAAAAGTGATGAAGAACAGTTAGGCTGTTTTGAACGTAAAATCCTCAGACATATCTATAAAGGCATGGAGGAAAACGGATTATGACGTAGACGCTATAATTTTGAACTTTACCGCCTTTATAGTGAGCCTAGTATTGGTAGATCTATCAAAATAAACATGCTGCGATGGCTAGGCCACTTAGACAGAATGAGAGGGATAGGAAGGAATGGAAGCTGATTCTGGAACCGGCCAAGACCCACCATGGGTTGTAGAGCCAATGATGATGATGACGACAAAAATATGATCTCTTTTATTATCAATTTTACAAAAAAAAAATATTTTTCATAAAAATCTCTGCATGGCCTAAAACCTAAGATTTTTTTCGTAAAATTAATATAAAAAAAACGAGTTATCATATTTGCAGTTAACGAAAATGATGTGTCTCGCATTTAAAACAAGAGAATTGAATGATATTTTAAATACACGTTTTCACCTTTCTGAAAATGTAGAATTTACCTTTTAGTTACCTACGTTGACATTTTTCTGCAAAACAAAAAAACAAAACATAAGCAAAAATCAGACAACACCAAAAATTTCACGTTTTTTAATGACAACCATTTGCAACATCCACCACACCATGGGTTTCTTCGGATAGAAAAAGAATTACGACAGTCACATAATTTGTTAAATAAATAAATAAATAAATAGTTTATTTACGGCCAATATCATTTACAAAAATACCACATATCACAATAGGCATAGGTAGTATCACAATCATAAATACATATTAAAATAAAGAACAATATCACTATATAAAGACTGAAAAATCAAGAATATACATATACACATATATACATATATACACATATATACACACATATACGCATACACATATATACACACACATATATATTAAATACAATTTAGCATTTTTTTTTTCAATTTCTTCTTAAAACTAGGCAATGAACAGTCAAAAAAGTCAATATGGATATTATTGGCCCCCTTAGACATTCTTCTAATTGCTTTGTTCTGTGCATAATTGGTGCAATGAAAGTCTACAAAAAATAGTTCTTTACTACGAGTATTACATTGAGGAACTCTATATTTTATCTTCTCAAGAAGTGTTGAGCAATCAACCAATCCATTAGCAATCTTATATAAGAAAACTAAATCAAGAAACGATCTTCTATTTTCCAGTGATGATAAATCTAATAAGTTGAGAATTTCACTATAATTGATGTTTTCAGATGGTATATTTAGTTTATATGCAATGAATCTTAGAAATTTTTTTTGGACTTTCTCTATATTATCGATGTGGCATCTGTAATAGGGTGTCCATATGCAGCTTGAATATTCTAATATTGATCTAACTAATGCACAATAGACAGATTTAAGACAATTTATATTATTAAAATCAGAAAGACTACGTTTTATAAAACCAAGCATCTTCAAAGCTCTATTAACAACAAACTCAAAGTGCTTAGTAAAACTCAAAGATGAGTCAAAAATAATGCCTAAATCTTTAATGGATGTTAAAATTTCTAAGTTTTTGTTGTTAATAGAATAGTTAAAGAGTGTAGGTTGTAAGATTCTGTGATATCTCATTATTTTACATTTATCAATATTTAAATTCAGTTTATTGTCACAACACCACCTGAAAAAATTATCAAGATTCTCTTGTATTAGAAGACAGTCATTTACATCTTTAACTACCCTAAATATCTTTAAATCATCAGCATACAGTAATATTTTACAATCGGAAAAACAGTTTAAAACATCGTTGACAAAACAATTAAAAAGCATTGGAGAGAGATGACTTCCTTGAGGAACTCCTGATAAGACTTTAATTTCTGATGATAAGCAATCATGAATTTTGACAAATTGTCTTCTATTTGTTAAGTAACTTTCAAGCCATGATAATAATGATCCATGAATTCCTAATGCAGATAATTTTTTAACTAATATATCCTTATTCACTCTGTCAAATGCCTTGGAGAAATCGGTGTAGATCACATCAACCTGCCACCGGCTCTCCAAGGCCTCTAAAATGAATTCCTCCAATACAAGTAGGTTTGTAGATGTAGATCTACCTGACATAAAACCATGTTGTTCATTTATTAGTATGGATTTTATTTTTGGATATATTTTTTCAGTTATTAACATTTCAAAGATTTTAGCAAAAATAGAGATTTTTGAAACTGCTCTGTAGTTCTCAATAGATTTCTTATCGTTATTTTTGTGTATCGGGGTAACATAACTATCTTTCCATTTATCAGAAAAAACACCTTGAGACAACGACAAATTAAAAACTTTACATAAAACCTGAGAAAGGATGAATCTACAATTATAAACAAAAATGGGTGAAAGTTGTTAACTTCAATCATCATCATCATCGGTGACACCACAGCTCGTTATGAGCCAAAGCCTTTTCAGACAAATCGTTAATTCACCACTGTTCCTGGTAACTCTTCTCCATTAACTCTAATAGATTTTAAATCGTCCTCTGAGTTGTCTTGATACCTCTCTGTCTTCCTCTAGCTCATTGTCCCATTGGCCTTCTTCAGTCAAAAACTTTTCTAACTGTTGCACATTTCTCTCACCTGTTACATGTCCTATCAATCCAAGGTCTGGCTACCTCAATGAATTTTACAATGTCAGGTTTCCCGAAACAAAGTTGCAACCCCTGAGCCAAAAACCTTGCTTTTTTATTCCTCCATATTGTATGTTTCTTACGATTTTTCCTTTGGTCCTTCTGATACTTAACGATAACTAAACAAAAACAAGGTTTTTGATGGATTAATTGATGACTACCTACAACTGTTATTAATGGAACAGTTCCAGGAAATAACAGGTCTTCAAGCATTCCTATTTGGTAAAAGGATATTATAAGTTTTATATACAGTGATGAGCGCGCTAATAACCGGCAAAATAGCACAAAAGATGGAACACGTATTAAGTTGTGAGATAAAAAGGAATGAAACTAGTCGAGCTGGGAAATTTAGCGATATTAACTTATAAATTTACATTATATTGATTGATTCCCACCTATAGAAGTATCGGACGAGTTTGGCAACTACTACTGTCACAGTGACAGTTTTAGTTGACATACTCCTCTGATACGTGTAAAGGTGGAAAACAATCAATAGCAAATCAGCTCGACTAGTTTCATTTCTTTTTATCTCACAACTTAATACGTTTTCCATCTTTTGCGCTATTTTGCCGGTTATTAGCGCGCCCATCACTGTATAGTTTGTATACCCATTACAAATCAAACTGTCGCAATATTTCTTTCCTTTCTACAGTGTGTCCCGAAAATAGTGCATTCCTATAAGGTATGGATATAATACACAATGTAGAACAAAAAAGTCCTATAACATTTTTTTCTAAAGTTAACCGTTTCCAAGAAAAAAATTACATTGTTCTCCATATAAGTGAATTTTTATTTTCATAAATTTGAATGACATGGCAACGTAGCCTAGAAGAACTTGCTGTGACTGTGGAAATTTAACCTAATAACTCCTTGTTTATTTACTTTGAGGTGTGATTTTTGGGGTTGTTGACATCGTAGTTTGCTACCTGCAAAATAATGGATATAAGTTTGGTTGATATTTACATTATTTTACCTACCAGATGCAACTGACCTACAAACCTACTTTTTTAATCTTTAGATTTTTGAGTTGCGCGTTGTTGCCAGACTTCAATTTGCATATCAAAATGTATTTTCGTTTTTTGGTCAAACGGATCAATTTAGAAAAAAATGTTATAAGACTTTTCTGCTCTACATTGTGCCTTCTACCTACACCTTTAAGGAACGCACTATTTTCGGGGACACCCGTAACTTGATAAAATGTCTATGAACCGTTCACCAAACATGTTTATCCACAGAAACTTTAAATACCAGTTACAAAATAACCGATCTCCAAGTAACAGCTCCCCTATTCCGAGCTAAAAGTTAGAAAACTAAAACGAACGAAACTTTTTAGCTCGGCACCGAAATTTGCATCAGTTTTCCTGGTTCATTCTATCAATTAAGAGCAATTGGTAGATGGAGTACGTCCCGATTACGTTCCCCTCTGTTCGTGATGTCACTTAAAGCGTCCTAAATGGCGTTTTAATCACCTACAGGCGACTAAACTTCGAATCTTTTACGGTTCACTCGGTCGATGAATATAATTTTCTAGTGGCTTTATTAGTAAACTAACTCAGACGAATAGTTATTTATGGATCTTTTTGTTTATTAATGAGACAAGATAAGAAGTGCATTATCTAAAGAAGAAATATTACTTATATGTTGAATACACCGTTGTACCTACTAAAAAACAGACAAGTTTTACAGGGTTTTAAATTTTTAACCTTTTCTTGAAAAATCATTAAATGTATGCTTTGCTTATAAACTAAAGTCTGACTCTTTCAGGCCCTATCTTAAGACAGTATCCCATGGAACGTGGAATGACACACTTCGCCAGTTCACGTCGTCAAAGAGAAATAGAAAATAGATAATAGTGAAAAGAAGAGAGAGAGAAAGATCAGTTGGCGCCCCACGTTACTGTTAAATTAATAAATATTTACTTTTGGATAAATTCGATCGGACCTTTCCGATGGACCCCTCGAGAATCGAGGATACGCCACCAGTGTTGGCGGTGGAAATTTTAATAAGTTGGTTAATTCATACAATGATAAAAATACCAACACTCTACGTAAAATTTCCACTGCACAAACCGTAGCAGCCCCTAGCCGAGTCGGAAGGGTCGGAGGGGTACGTACCTAATTTGTACCAGCTTCTGACTTCCTTTGGACCGTGTTCATTTACCGACAAACGATGGGAGGCCTCGCACCGCCCCTCACCGGTCATAAATATATGGTTCTGTTTATGAGCCTAGCACAAGAATCGTAAATCACAAATTTTGAGGAAAATAACGCTATTCCACGTTGCGTCGATTCCCGCCTTTATCTCTATCTTTTTCCATTACATATTTTCGATTTCTCTTGGCGTGTCACGCCACGTTCCATGAGATCCCAGCTTTAGAGCAAATCCTGTGTACGGCGAACATTTCGTGTGCAATTGTAACGCAAAAATTTTTACTACTAATGCCGGAAGATTGGCGACCAAGCGAATTCGTTTTGCATATCAAGTGATCCCCTCCTTCGCCGTTTAGGACGCTGCGATCTCAAAAAGAACATTAGTCCTGCTTTTTTAAGCATACATGTCTAATTTTACCGCGATGCAGCCATTGGTATATTTTTGACTCCTGTATAAAATTGTCGTGTTTGGAAAAATGACATAACGAAGAAACTAAAAAAGAAGTAGAAGAATAAGATTGTGTAATGGTCGGCAGTTGCCCCCAAGAGCAAAAAGTTTGTGTCTTTGTTGTATTTGCCCCATGTTAACTCAAAATTGCCAGTAAACTAAAAAAGAAGTAGAAGAATAAGATTGTGTAGTGGTCGGCAGATGCCCCTGGGAGAAAAAGTTTAAAAAAAGTTTAGTTGTTGTATTTGTCCCATGTCAATACAAAATTTCTACTAAACCAAAGAAGAAAAAGAAGATTGTGTATTGATAGGCAGTTGCCCCTAGCGTGAAATTTTTTTATCTTGTTATGTTTGTCCCACACCAACCAAAATTGCCAGTTAACTAAAGAAGAAGAAGAAGAAGCAAATTGTATAATGTACTAAGTAAATAACTCCAAATTGTAAGTGAATAAGGGATTTTTCCCTTATTCCGCGACGATGAGCTGGCCAAATACCCAAGTAGGTGGACGGTGGAGGCCAATAAACTAAAGAAGAAGAAGAAGAAGAAGAAGAAGAAGAAGAAGATAAAAACGATTTTCCTTCAGGCTATACTGTAAAATTTTGGTTCAGTGGTTTCCTAGTGGTAATATCTATATTGGATGAACCAAGTACTGGACGACCATCCAATGCAGTTACACCGGAAATGTGAAGAAAGTCCATGATAAAGAGCGCACTAGTCATATTTTGAATAAGAAAAAATTATGCTTTGGGTGACGCGTTGACTGACCATTGACCAAGAATATGATCGTGTGACCACTTCTCAGTAGTGTTTGGGCCTTATGAAGATAAAACCTGGATCCATGACTACACAGCAGAGAAAACAGAATGACCGCACAGCAGTGGACTGAAGTCTGCGGAAGTGCTCCGAAGTGACCAAGAATGATTCAATGGATCGGAAAGGTAGGACATTCACTTCTATTGCCTCCAATTATCATTCTGTTTTTCAGGTTAGCTTCATGTAGCATATCATATACTATGTACAACAAATGTACTTACTAATACTTAAGAGTTTAAAAAACCGGAAAATCGTTTCAAAATATCCAAAAAAGAACCAGTGAACCAGATTTTAGAACCAGTGAACATTGCATGCTGACCATTTGCAATAGATTTTTAGCTTAGCATGTATGAATCAGAAAGCTAAGAAACTAACAATACAGTGATGAGCGCGCTAATAACCGGCAAAATAACGCAAAAGATGGAAAACATGATACGTTGTGAAATAAAAAGAGATGAAACTAGTAGAGGTGTAAAATTATCGATAGGAACGTATAAACTTATGTTACATTACATAGTTTCCCGCTTCAGACGTTTGAGTATGACAATTGTCATACTCCTCCGATACGTCTAAAGGTGGGAAACGATGTAATGTAATGTAAATTTATAGGTTCCTATCGATAATTTTACATTTCTACTAGTTTCATCTCTTTTTATTTCACAACGTGTTATGCTTTCCATCTTTTGCGTTATTTTGCCGGTTATTAGCGTGCTCATGACTGTATATTTATTATAATCATTGAAAATAGTTCTCCAGCCGCTCTACAATAACTACTGTATAAAATAGAAGACTGACTTATAGACCAGGGCGCATCTGTAAAAATATTAGTACATTTGGACGTTGAGAGGTGACTCAAATTTTTTTGCAGAAATTGCTTAAAAATAACTCAAATAATAATATTTGAGTTATCCTCCCTCTCAAAAAGGTCCGGAACATTGTTTAAATAATCAAAATGTCAAAAAATGAAGGAAAAATTCGATTTTTTTCTTCGTTTTTTGATTATAACTTTAAAAGTATTCATTTCCGAGAAAAGTTATATTGACATAAAAGTTGTGTAATTAAATTTTCTACAATATAGAATTGGTTAAAAATTTAAAAAATAGTCACCCGTGTTGCAAAATAGCAATAATTGGGAAAAAACCATACAAAAACAAGTATTCGCATTTTACGTTTTTCAACCAATTATGCTAAACTTAGGACCTTCATATTTCACCCAGAAAAACTCTATGATACAGTAAAACACTACTATAAATTTCACTAAGATCGGTTTAATAAATTTTGCAATCCAGCTTTCGCAAAAAAAATTCATTTTTTCAAACTGTTACAGGACTGAAAATACAGCAGATAGCAAGTTGAATTTTTTTTGCTTATAGAAGTGGACTGTACCTTTCATTTGCAATTTGCAAAACTAAAATCGATTATCCACCACGGCGTCAGGAATTTTTTTAAATAAACATTAATTATTGGTGCTGCGCGCAGGACACCGGATAGTTTGCTCTGATTGGGCATTCCAATTACCTTTGATAATGATTGATACATTTTAATTTTTATTACATTTCGATATAAATAAATAAATTTGTTTATTGCAAAATAAAAACACATAAGTACTCTATACTTTGAAATAACACTTTTTTTAGCAAAAACTTTCTTTGTTCATATATTTTAACTTAGAGAATAAAAGTTTATTATTTTTAAACATACGCAATTGTTTAAACAATATTTCACAAACAATAATAAAATTAGTTTGATTTTTGTGGAATTAAAATATTAAAATACAACAAAATATAGAGTAAGAAAATAATATATTAGATAAAGAATGGAATAAATTTTGGTGGAAATCAACTTTATGTGAATCGAACACCGCTGTCCTGCGCGTAGCACCAATATTTAATGTTTATTTAAAAAAATTTCTGCCGCCGTGGTAATTAATCGATTTTAATTTTGCAAGTTGCAAATGAAAGGTACAGTACACTTCTATACGCAAAAAATTTTTAACTTGCTATCTGCTTTATTTTCAGTCCTGTAACATTTTGAAAAAATGAATTGTTTTTGCGAAAGCTGGATTGCAAAATTTATTTTGCAAAATCTATTGAACCGATCTTAATGAAATTTACAGTACTGTTTAACTGTATCATATAGTTTTTCTGAGTGAAATATGAAGGTCATAAGTGTAGCATAAATGGTTGAAAAACGTACAATGCAAATACTTGTTTTTGTATGGTTTTTTCGCAATTATTGCTATTTTGCAACAAGGGTGACTATTTTTTCAATTTTTAACCAATTCTTCATTGTAGGAAATTTAATTACTCAACTTTTATGTCACTACATCTTTTCTCGGAAATGAATACTTTTAAAGTTATAATCAAAAAACCAAGAAAAAAATCGAATTTTTCCTTCATTTTTTGACATTTTGATTATTTAAACAATGTTCCGGACCTTTTTGAGAGGGAGGATAACTCAAATATTATTTTTGAGTTATTTTCAAGAAATTTCTGCAAAAAAATTTGAGTCACCTCTCAACGTCCATCTCAAAACAGATGGGCCCTGGACTATTACACATTACGTATAAAAGGGAACAATCCTATTACTACGCATGCTAAGAATTTCTTCTATTTTATGATTAAAAGCAATTGTAATTTTTCCTTTAATTGAATTTGCCTTTTTACAACACTTCAACTTTCTCTCTCACTCCTTTATTAAAAAAATACACCGATATTCCACAATTCACCTCCAACATTTATTATCTGCCACCATCGATAAATCCCGACCTGTCTGCCTTAGATTTTATCCAGGGGCTGCAGCTCATTGGAAGAAAAATCGTATTGATGTGTGAAAAAAGAATGGAAAGAACTTCAGAAATAATGAAGTAGGTAGATTTATCCTAACAAATGATAAAGAAGTTAGGTGTCTAACCTAATTCGGAGAAAAGGTTTCTGGCGAATGGTGAGAAATGATATTCAGCGAGTCAGGGTAATAAAGTGAAGAAAATGATTTGATCTTGTTCAGCGTTCTTAATTTGTACGACAGCGTATTATACGAGATAAATAAAGATATATTTATTTTTGATGCCTTTATTTTTAATGGCGGAACTGTATACATGTATATGTATATGTATATGTATATATATACATATATATGTATATGTATATCCAATATCTACAGTGCATTACCCGTTATTACACTATTAAAAAAAAATTCATTAGTTTATTTTCATTAACTTCGACGTATTGGCAACATTGGGAAAAGTTTTTTCTATAATTAACATTAAAAAAATATCTTGGAAGTTTGGATAAGTCGTCTAATATACGATCTGTTCTGCTAAGTGTTTTAATTTTTTAAAAGTTACCCACAAACATTAATGTTAAGCCGGGTACACATATGCTATCTGTATGCGAACGCTATATTCGTATAATTTGTACGGCAGGACGAACCGCTTGCGATATATTGATTCGTTACTCGTCACGAACCACGGCCTGTCTGTTTTTGGGACGAACACAAAGGATATTTGCAGTTCAATTTGGACGGCGTACGCAGGACATGGAAAATATAATTCAATAAAATTTACATGAATAGATCAAAATTACGATAATTTCATAATACTGCGCCAACTCTGAATGTTGATTAATAACGGCGCAGATTGTAATTAAAGTTTATAGTCTAGTAAAATAAAATTTCACTACATGTAAATCAAAATGTAAATTCGTACAGGTTGAAACAAATTTTATATCAAAGTTTAGGTGTGTACAAAAGATATTTTCAAGAAAGTATCCAAATCACACAAGGGGATAATTGTTTAAATAATTAAAAAGGGGTCATTTTTGCAAAAAAATTACTTTTTTAACTGCTGAGGTCATTCAATTACTAATGAAGGTCTATAGGATTGTTTTCTGCAAAGTTGAAGGGTAAATCTTTCACATAAGTCTTACTAAATTAAATTTGACCTCCTATTTATTTAAATAATTATACATAAAACTTTAAAAACAAATATGCAAAAAATTATGTTTAGCGTTTTAAATAAGCACTATAAAATATCTTATTTTACAGGAGAAGTTGCGCTATGTCATGAGTATTAATGAAAAAAAAAATTGGTCCAAAAATATTTAATATTTTTTGAGATATTGAATTTGTTTATTAAATGTTACTCTATTTTCAATTGCAAAAACGCAAAGAAATATTCAAACCAAAGAAATATTCACCTGTATTAAATCTTATTATTTTTATGTATATTTTCGATAAAAATGTATTGATAAATTCAAATTTCAATTAAACTTCCCCCTAAAATGGCATTTAAAAATTTGTTTATAATTTGTTTTTTTAATAACTTCGCGGGGATTAAATATTTTGAAACGCCGTTTCGATAATTGGGTTCCTGGGAATTTTTCACTAATTAACAAATTTTTTTGTCTTTTTTTCCTCTTCTTTTTTTTTTCTTGGAGTTATATTACTACGGGCCCTTTTAGGGTTAAGTTTCATTAAAAATGTCGAATCTCTAAGTTGTAGATTCTAGACCTAAAAATATTAAGATTGGTCTAAAATCACTTAAATAAAATGTGGCTGCTTTCTGAGATACTAGATTTAAAAATTTAAAAATTATTTTTACCAAGCACTTTCAAACTATTTGACGTATCCTTATTAACTTAGCAGAAAGTGTGGGTACTATACAGTCTACTAAATTGTGATAAATAAAAGTTTCTAGCTTCTACCAGAGGCGTACGACAGGGGGTAGTTAATGGTTGACCCTTCCCAAATTCTAGGGCATTGAGAGAATTACTATTTTAGCGAAATTTTTCTATTCTCCAATATTTTCTATGTAAATAATATACTCTTTACTGGTAACGATTAATTCATTAGTTTTCGAGATATTGGACGTTAAAAATGAAACGGCATAGTTATTTTGATTCATTCATTCATTCATTTTAAACTTCCAATATCTCTCAAACTGATGACTTTCTCGATACCAATAAAGTTATTTACATACAAAGTATGTATTGGATAATCGAAAAATTTCGCTAAAATAGTAATTCACTCAGTGGCGTAGAATTTGGGAAGGGTCAGTCATTCACTATCCCCTGTCGTACGCCTCTGGCACTAGCTAGAAACGTTTATTAATCACAATTTAGTAGGGTGTATAATAGCCACACTTTCTGCCAAGTATGATAAGGATACGTTAAATAGTTTTAAAGTACTTGGTAACAATAATTTTTAAATTTTTAAATAAAAAACACCCTGTAACTCAGTAAGTAGCCACATTTGATATAAGAGATTTTAGTTAAATCTTAATATTTTTAGGTCTAGAATCTACATTTCAGAGATTCGAATTCTTAATAAAATTTAAACCTAAAAGGGCCCGTAGTAATATAACTCCAACGAAAAAAAGAAGAAGAAAAATGACAAAAAAATTTTGTTAATTAGTAAAAAATATCAGGAACCCAATTATCGAAACGGTATTTTAAAATACTTAATCCCCGCGACGTTATTAAAAAAACAAATTATAAACAAATTTGAATAATTTTCAAATGCCAATTTAGGGGGGAGTTTAATTGAAATTTGAATTTATCAATACATTTATCGAAAGTATATATAAAAATAAAAATAATTAGATCCTGAGCAGGTGAATATTTCTTTGGCAACAACCGCGTTTTTGCAATTGAAAATATAGTAACATTTAATAAACAAATTCAATATCTCAAAAACTATTAAATATTTTTTGACTAATTTTTTTTTTGCTTAATACTGGTAACATAGTGCAACTTAGTCTGTAAAACAAGATGTTTTATAGTGCTTATTTAAAACGCTAAAAATAATTTTTTGCAAATTTGTTCTTTAAGTTTTATATACAATTATTTAAATAAATAGGGGGTCAAATTTAATTTAGTAAGTCTTATGTGAAAGATTTACCCTTCAACTTTGCAGAAAAAATCCCATAGACCTTTAATAATAAGTGAATTACCTCAGCAGTTAAATAAGTATTTTTTTGCAAAAATGACCCCTTTTTAATTATTTAAACAATGATCCCCTTGTATCATTTGGATACTTTCTGGAAAATATCTTTTGTGCCCACCTAAATTTGATATAAAATTTGTTTTAACCTGTACGAATTTACATTTTGACTTTTTTTTATTTTATTAGGCTATTATCGAAATCACATTTTTGTCATTCATTTTTGAATTCCATAAAAATGTCATTCATAAATACTATTAGTCTAGGTGCTATTCAAAACAGCTTAAACCCAGCGTGAGATAAGCCGATTAGAGGAAGTATTAAGTATACGTTAGTACTACTGACATGCAGAAGATTTATGGAGATTATAAAATATTTTTTCTCTGTCTAACTTACGTACGTACCCATTTGATTTTAGATTTATTTATATCAATTTATACCGTTATTAAGCAAAATTCAGGGTTGGCTCAATGATATGAAATTATCGTAATTTCGAGACAAATCTATTCATGCAAATTTTATTAATTTAGAGTGACATTATATTTTCTATAAGATGTGTGCGGTGTTTGAAACTTTCTTTTGTGGACTTATGTACATATTATGATGTCGTTTGATTATGTCCTTTTTTCAGTACCCTATCTGATTATCTAACATTGGTCGTTTGATTAGAGTTGTTATTGCAATCTGGGAATAATTGACATTAATTACTTTTAGAAACGACACACGGGATATAAGAATATTAAATATGTAATCTGTATTTTATGAACAAAAAGCTGTCATAAGAATAAATAATTTAAACACAAAAAATAAATAGGATCAAGAGAGGTGTTAGACACGTCTGAGTCTTGTTGCCATCACTGTTTAATGCATACTCAGACGAAATATTCAAAAAAGCATTAGAAGATGAAGACGCAGGCATAAAAATGAATGGCCTACCCATATGTGAAATTAGATAAGCTGATGACACAATACTAATAGCAGAAACTATTACAGATCTACAAAGAATTTTAGATAAGGTTGTTGCAACGAGTGTAGGATTTGGTCTGTCACTAAACATAAAGAAAACAAAATTCATGGTTATATCAAAGAAAAATATTAGAAACATCAATCTACACGTAAATAATAAGACTATAGAACGAGTTCAGAATTATAACTATTTATGGACAAGCATTAATGAAACAAACGATTATACCAAAGAAATCAGAATTAGAATAGAAAAGGCTAGAAGTGCATTCACTAATATAAAACAAATATAAAGGCGGGTTGACATTACTAGTGAATAACGAACGTGGCTCACGCTTACGTATTTTGCCCGTGCCATTGTTAGATGTTTTATTATCAATTTCAAACTCGAGCAGTACATTTGTATTTATGCAATGCATAGATACAAATGTACTGCTCGAGTTTGAAAATAGATAATAAGATATCTAACAATAGCACGGGCAAAATCCGTAAGCGTGAGCCACGTTCATTATTCACTAGTAATCTCAACCCGCCTTTACGCAGTAAAGACCTCAGCCTAAATCTTAGAAAACGAGTACTAAAGTGTCATGTATTTTCTGTTCTTTTGTATGGTGTGGAGACATGAACTATTAATAAACAATGTCTCAATAGATTGGAAGCATTTGAAATGTAGACATATCGAAGAATGCTGAGAATCTCCTGGACAGACAGAATAACCAATGAAGAAGTACTAAGAAAAATAGAGAATAGTAGGGAGATACTGGATTCCATCAAAATAAGAAAACTGCAATACTTGGGTCATATAATACGTGGTGACGGATATGAACTCCTAAAATTAATAATGCAGAGTTTAATTAATAATGTCCTGGCTGAGAAATCTCAGAGAATGGTTTGGATGCAGCTCCACTGAACTCTTTCGGGCTGTAGTGTCCAAAGTTAGAATATCAGTGATGATTGCCAACCTTCGTCGCGGAGACGGCACGTAAAGAATACTTTTAGAAATGCTATACCAGGCCAACTCCTTAAAGATATAACACTGAACAATAAATTCTGCCTGTAGAGCTCTATATTTTTTGCTGGTTCAATTAGCAACAAATAGACTATAACTTGTTTTACTGTAGAAATCCTTTGAAACGTGGAATTTCAAAGTTATCCTTTATAAAATAATAATATTATAAGCTCATAAGTTATAAAAATTGTGCATTGTTCAATTTTTACGACCGAGAGATACGACTATATATTCCCTCAGGCTATATTATTCCGTTCCAGAATTCGGTTTGTTCACGTCGAAAGACGAAATTGCATATAAACTATAATGAGCTCTGAGTAAATACCACAAAACCGGCAGTCTGATAGATATGAAGCATAAAGTAGACAGGAATCGTTATTTGGTTTCGTTTGAAACTTTTCTGGAGCTTCTCTTGATATACTGACAGCCAACTCAAATGTATATTTGTATCGACGGAAAATAGAAAGGTAACGCTTTGTTTACATGGGCGGTTTGCCAACGTTTGACGCCGCGGTTTACCTGAAAAACCCAACCGCCGCGGTTCAAGTTTAACATAGAAACAAATGCAACCGCTCAAAATCGTACACATGCAACCTTTCCGTCGTCAAATCGCGGCGGTTGTAAGTTTACTAGGGGAGGAATGAGACCGCCAGTCAATCGCTCTCATGTGTACGAACCGCGGCGGTTGGGTTTTTCAGGTAAACCGCGGCGTCAAACGTTGGCAAACCGCCCATGTAAACAAGCTGTCAGTTTGGGAAAAATTGTATGTTAAATATTTGTTTAAGAATAAATACGGCACTACCACTTAAAGTGTCTATTCAAATATGTGAACAGCGAGCGAGAAAATTGTTTTAAAGTATAGAAAACTCCTACAAGCGAACATTGATGAACGCACCATTATAAAAGCACAAGTGACCGTAAATATTATATAATGTATCATTAATCATTACTACTCTCAAAATCGGAATGGGACGTTTCATCGCCGCCGGTTCATCGCCGCCGTTTCGATGCCGCCGGTTCATCGCCAGTCCATTTCATCGCCGTCATATCTCGCATTTTCTAGAATTCCTAATTAATACTAAAAATAAATAATAATTGTAACTGTCGAAAATTCGGAAATATATCAGATAGCGATTAATTGACTGGCGATGAATCGGCCGGCATCGGCATCGAACTGGCGGCATCGAAACGGCGGCGATGAAACGTCCTAGACCCCTCAAAATATATTTGACCAAAAGATTCTAGGGTGGCTAGAAGAAAACGAAAAAGGCATAATCAGGAATTACGACATTTTTGAAAATCCAGCGACAGCGAGTGAGTAGTGAAGTTGGTTTTGATGTTTAGAGGGTTAAAGAGTTCTACTGCTTCTACAAAGCCTAAATCAATACGGCATTCAAAAACATCTAAACCCCATTCCATCCAAAAATAAACCTTGCCTCCCGATCAACCCAAAATCTTTCTAACTTTTATCAGAGGTGTCACTGACAAGATTAGTAGAATTCTTAACCCTAATAACATCAAAACCATCTTCACTACTCACTTCAAGTTATTCAATCTAGGCTTATCCGTAAAAGACCAAATCCTCAATGAAGACCATGGTGTCTACGAGATATTTTGTTCCAGTTGTCCACGAACATACATAGGACACGCAAACCGACGAATCCACAACCGTATTACGAACATTCTATATCTGTAAAACATTCCGATTCTACTTCAGCCCTAGCACAGACCCTAGCCCTATATAGACAGGTCACAAAATAGATTTCGAAAAAGCAAAAACCATCGCTCCTATCCGCTCCTTAAAATCGAGAATTATCCGTGAAGCCATCGACATTGAAAAACGACCTGACATTAGAGACCGACCGAATGTAACTTTTTTGGCCGAAGCCGAAGCCGATGCCGAAGTTCGGCCTGAAGGATACCTTCGGCCGAAGCCGAAGCCTAAGCCGAAGGTGACTAAATATTGGCATTTATAGTAGGGATAATCGATGGTCGATGTTTTGCCATTAATATTTAAGTAGTCAAAACACCAGTAATCTTGAGTTTTAACAAATACAATAAAATTATTATAGTTTCTCAGAATTTTACTACGTGAGAAATATTCAAATGAAGATCTTTGAGACATCTTGGCCTATTGTTAAAATTTATATCCTACCTACTACCTGAAAGTTTGTAAAACGTTTTGGTTTATTAGGGTATAAAATAGGGTGTAAATATTTTTCAAAGTATCAAAGGCTCGCCGAAGCATATTGTTTAGAGATTATTTATATAGTATAGTATACTCGGAGCATTTTATTGTTCCACCTTCGGCAAAACCTTTGGCTTCGTTTTGGCCGAAGCCGAATTTTGGCCGAAGGTTTAAATATTGGCCGAAGGTGGCCGAAGCCGATGCCGAAGCCGATTAATCGGTCGGTCTCTACCTGACATTGACGATGTCAAACTTAAAAACGAGAGATGACTCTAAAAGACTGCCAGCAACATGGCGATCCCGCTCAGACCGTTCCCGCGCATACCCTTCCCACGTATACTGAGGGTATAAAAGCAACTACACACGGTAAGACTGATCCCGAACAGGGAGAAGTTGGTTTTTTGCGGTTTCCCAACTTCATTGCACAATTATACCTGTTTGTCCCAAGAAAATAGCCGCAACTATTTTCACCACTCGAACGCTCACTATCCACGCTGCGCTCAAAAGCCACCTCCTGACCGCCGACGAGGGACGCAGGTTCGCCTGTCGTTGTACAAGGGTTTCTAGGGAGACTGGTCGAGAGCAAAGCACGGACAGTACACGTAAATGTCTATGGAACCAACAACAACTCCATCAAACTTTCTTCTCTGTTGCCTTTTTAGCCTTCTGGACACCACCGTCCGGCATAACCCAAGAAGCCAGAAACACCAGGATACGACACTTGCCCCAGTGTGTTTTTCGGACTGTTTGCTTTTGCGGCCACATTTTACACTCACTACAAACCCTGAAGAGGACTAAATCCTAAACGGGGACACTCATTGATAGCATTTCTACATAGCAATTTATTCTATATACGCAAATCAAACAATGAGAAGAAAGTAAGACTGATCGTCACTCGACACTATAAAGTGTCTATTCAAATATGTGAACAACGATCGAGAAAATTATTTCGTGGTATAAAGGGTTTTTGATAGAAAAATGCTACAACCTAACAATAACACTAATAGGAGACTGCTTCTAATTGTTCTAGGTTTACTGCGATCTTCCATTAAGTGTACCAATCTTCCAACTTATTTAGAGCATCTTGTAGACATCTTATTGCCAGGTTTAGATCCAAACTTCTCGCAGTTATAACTGTGTCATTGGCATATAAATAGACAGCATGGTTTGCGGGGTAGCTAGTATGTCCGCGGTATATATCATACAAAAGGGTGACAGTACTGCCTCTTGTGGCACTCCAACTTCACTCATTACGACTTCAGACAGGACGTGTTATCTGAACCCCGAATTTTCTATTTACTAAGTAGGCCGAAAAAATGCATGGAAGTGTCTTGCTGTATCCAAGATGGCTCTTTTTGTGAATAAGCCCTACGTGCCGCACTTTGTCAAATGCCTTACTGGCATCTAAGAATTCAGTAGCAATGTATTTCTTCTGGTTGAATCTCTCTTTGAGTTATTCGGTCAACCTTAACACTTTTAGCCAGCTGGAGTGTTCAACTCTGAAACCAATTTTGCTTACGGTATCGTGACTATTGCTTCAGACTCTTCTTTTAACCAAACTAGTATTATCCTCTCTGTAACCTTGCTAATTGGTGATAATAGGCTAATCGGTCTGTAGTTTTGAAGGATTGTTCCATTTTTTCCTACTTTCCGAAACATTATCACCTGTGTTTCTTTCCATCTTTTATGAAATAATCTAATGTCTGAGCATCGTATTTATGATGAGTAGTGTTGCCCAAATGCAAGAACAAGACGAGACTTAGACAATCTTGGTCTTGCGCCAATACACCTGGTCTTGATCTTGGTACTGCGCTGCGTTCCCGGTCTTGGTCTTACAGCAAGAGTATTGCAAGTCTCGCAGTTAACCATTAGTCTATTGCTACTTATTATACGTTACTTTAGATCTTAGAGCAACGTAACAGAGTAGGTACATTTTAAACTTTAATGATTAACATAGCCATAGTAAAGACTAGCCAAATTAATAAATGTCTAAATATGATTAAAGCACAAAAATCTAACTTAACGACATAATCTTGACTGTATTTTAAAGAACATTATATGTCTAGAAAGGGACTGATGGACCCTCACCTTATATGAAATCGAATAAAATAGTTGCAACGGTAGCCGGCATTATCTGTTTTTAATTTGTCTCGTTACTTTTGAATATCAGCCGCGCTCTTTCAGCAAATTTTGTCCCGAATGATTATGTCGCACACTCAGCAGAAACGATGTATAGTCTTAGATCGATAAGATTTGTGGTATGTAGATTCCTATTAACTAATAATGAAAAAAAATTAGGTAATTATTGAGAGGGTGCCCTAACAATATAATAAGGTATGCTATTATATATTATATTTTTTATTAGCTAAGGTGACATATTTTTAAAAAGTTTCGATACGATATTACTGTCGGCATCGCAACGCAAGAAGATTATTTTATGATTAGAGGGCGGCTATTCTCAAAATCTGGACAATTAATTTGATAGCGAAGAAGTCGTCTGCTGGGAAAGCATGTACAAAATATTTTATTTTTACATTGTAATAATTATATCCTCTTAGTACGTGTCAAAGGTGTCAAGTGTTCTTTTAATGGATATTTTGATTTGCTATGTATGTTTATGGTATTGTTCGTAATGCGCATAAGTCCAATTTTACAAATTTTTGATACTTATATATTTTTTGCGTCTCATTTAGTCTCTAAGCATATACCCAAACTATGGGCAGTCTTGGTCTTGCAAAAACGCAAGAACAAGACCAAGACTACAAGACCGATTTTGGGCAACACTAATAATGAGTGATGTAAACGATTGCTTTAATTGGAAGATTTTTTAGTGCCCAGTTCGTGACTCTCTGGACCTGGTGGTTTTTTGCTTTTTACTATTTAATTATTCTCTTTACTTCTTTTGGAGAACTGTGAGTTATTCTCAGTTCTCCTGATAATCTATTATATCTACGTTCTACTATGAAATCTATATCTTCACCCTGACGATGGGTTAGCTTGAATTGCCTTTCAAGGAAATTTTTCATCGCTTCTGTTTTTTCTTCTGTCGTGTACCCTATCCCATTTTCTGCAGTGTGAAGAGAGTAGAGCTCTCCTTTCAAGCGAAAGTTTGGATGGTATCGTCTTGCACGGCACCCCTTGCACGGCGTTCTTTTTTTCTAAGAAATTCTCCTACCCGTTACTAAACTAAACAAAAATCTGATGTTTAAAAAATATTGATAATTTGTTTTACAAGATCATTAAATTTATATAGCCGAATAAATTTACGTTTCAATTACAGTTGCAATCAATATTGTTATCTGGTAATAAATGATGAGATGAAAATATTTGATAATGGATATTTTCCATTTATGTATATATATTATTAATGAGTGTGTAATTTACATCGACAAAAACCACAGAGCTTATTTCGAGAATAATATATAACAGGAAGCGGAATACGTTTGGTTTTTGTTTATTGTGTTGGAAAACTGGAATATAGGGCAGTGCGTAGGATATGGTCAAAATATTCCTATTATAACATATATGTTTATACTATTCGGCTATATTGCATTTCTAAATGTATAGATTATAGATTAATTCAATATCAAATAAACAACTTGCATTAATGAATTTTACTTGAACATCTCTTTTATGCGAGTATCGAGTATCAATACAATGTTGTTGTGTATGTTGTGTATATTTTACTATTTTTCTTCTAAAAATAGCTGGCGCCCAATTCTTTTATCAGCTAAATGAGTACCAATACATTGTTGTTGTGTATGTTGTGTATATTTTACTATTTTTCTTCTAAAAATAGCTGGCGCCCAATTCTTTTATCAGCTAAATGAGTATCAATACATTGTTGTTGTGTATGTTGTGTATATTTTACTATTTTTCTACTAAAAACTGGCGCCCAATTCTTTTATCAGCTAAATATTCTGACCTTATTTTTCCCCGCATTCAAAGACAACAACTAATTTAATCACATGCATATAGAATTCCTACGATTCTATGCCATACTCCAAGCGACATAATGTATTTGTCAGTTGACAACTCTTCTAATTCTTAAATGGAAGTAGCGATGTTGTTTTTCTGCATCTTGTGTCCATTTCTTTTTCTCATAAATTCATTTATATCGTTTAAATCTCCATTGGAGTAAGTTCATTTCTTTATATTTAACAAATATCAAGTGTCTTTTTTTTGTAATTTTTTACTTTTTATAACCAAAGTGTTTTTAAATTTTGTTAAACCTATATGCAGCTATAATCTTTAATTTAACTAATTCTCTTAAAATAATTGTATTCACTTGATCCTTGCCAATTTGCTATTTTATTTGATATTTTTCTTGACACTGTAGTTTTGGAGGACACGGTGTTTGACCCACGATTAGCTTACCGTTTGTATACGTTGCTATAAAATATTACTTTAGCAAATTAAAATAATATACGACGACACTTTTCGATAAAACTCTTTATTGATTACTATACGTGTTTACAGATCTAATTTTCGCTCGCTACTGAATACTACTAAAATTACAAAACGACTCCCGACAAGAAATCCCTGGTGGTGGGGAAAACAAAAATGTCTATATCTGTCCTACAAAATTTCACTTTGAAAAAAACGTAATTACAAAACCGTTGTACAAATCACTGTTCTTCTCAAAAGGAGACAATAACTGCTTGATTCGTCTAACTTTCCAAATACCTACTTTCTAAAGGGGATTATGATACAAATGACAAATGTTACCCAGAAATACAGGTAAGAATGAATGTATTTTAATCATTTAAGAGGTTTCTGAAAAATAATTTACCCAAACTTTAAGAATGGTCTAATATGAATTTACATCGTAAAATAAAATCGAAAAAACTAAAATTAACTAAACTATAAGGAGACGAAACACACGACAAGGAATCTTTTTAAACGTCTGATGTTCTAATACAGATTTTCTCATTCTAGTTTTTTGGCTTAATATTAATTTTTGCCCCCCTTTTCAGGAGGGACGTCCTAAAGCCTACAACATATCATCGAAGATGTAACTACGTGGAATAAAACCAACTAAAAACTGCAGCTGCTTTCAAGAGGACAACGGCTACTTGAAGACACATACATGGTAAACACTTAAGATCTGCCTACGTCATCTGGAACCAAATATGTCCATCATCATCCTCCATATGCAATAAGCAACCTCAGAATGTCTAAAGCTATAGGCAAGATTTGTTCACTTTTTCGACCAAAATAAGACAAACTTACACTTAGTGACAGAGCTAGACAAATCCTTAACAATCAGCTCCCATAGTTAGTTGGAGTTTAATTGTTATATGGATGAGGACATTAAGGACATTAACATTCCAGGATTCGTATGCATTTAGAAAACAATAAGTAAGGCCAATAATTTTGTATGCTTTAATCATTAGCTTTACAACAACAGCGAAAGGACAAATAGAGCAATTTCAAAGAAAAATATTAGAAAAAAATCAAAGAGATATGGAAACACCATATATTAACCATTCAATATGTATCGGAATGTAGGTGAAAAATGTGAAAAAATCAGTGTAATATAAAATAGTGTGAAATATTGAGAAGAACAAAAATTTGTTAAGTATAAGATAATAACAACTATAATTTCAACTGAATAAACCGAATAACTATATATTTCAATAATAAATAGTATTTCCCTTTCGTAGAAAATTCAGTAGACATGTACGTCTATGGTAAATTAATCTCTACTACTTGCTTATTAGTTCAAAATTCAATTCCTACATTGCTTCTACCGTACCTTTATTTCGAGAATATTAATATCCAGACGTCGGAACATAATAAAAGCTCTTTGAATAGATATATAAAGAATTTCCCAACTTCTATTATCAATATAAAACTCCTTTGATACGACCTGACTCGCAATAATAAATTTAGACTCACCTTTGTTGTCTACGGAGAAAATCCCTATACCATCGCCACCTCTAATGGAGTATTCAATGGTGCTATCGCCACCGGGCGGATCGGCATCGGTAGCATTCACTTGCATCACAAAGCTGCCTACTGGCAAATTTTCCATCACTTTTCCCGACAACACAAAGTCTCCGAACTGCGGCGCGTGCATGTTCTCGTTCACGTCCACCACGTTTATCGTCACACTAGCCTCAGACGAAAGCGAAGGGTTGCCCTTATCTTTAGCGTACACCACCAAACTGTGCACTTGACGTTCCTCGAAGTCGAGAAGCTTGGTAGTTCTGATCGTACCGGAGGAGTTATCTATCTTAAACGCCTTTTCATTATCACTGTCTTCCAAGGAATACATGATCTCTCCTTCACTGCCAAGATCTGGATCTGAAGCCGAAATAACCGCCACCACTGTCCCTTTTGGCACGTCTTCTCGTATCTTAACAAGGTAATTAGGTAAACTAAATTTAGGAGGATTGTCGTT
This sequence comes from Diabrotica virgifera virgifera, assembly GCF_917563875.1. Classification (NCBI taxonomy): domain Eukaryota; kingdom Metazoa; phylum Arthropoda; class Insecta; order Coleoptera; family Chrysomelidae; genus Diabrotica; species Diabrotica virgifera. The sequence goes on along the minus strand of NC_065443.1, from coordinate 246,782,865 downwards.
GATGTCATCAATAGATATTCTGACTAAAGCTTCGGAGTAGAGAGGAGGATTCTCTGGACCTTTACCGCCACCATCAGTAGCTCTGATTTTTAGTTCGTACAAGTCTTGTCGTTCTCTATCTAGAGCGTTAGAAACTGTGAGCACACCGTTAGTTGGGTCTATTGAAAAGTCTTTGGTGTCTGTAACTAAGGAGTAGGTAATTTTAGCGTTGTCACCTTCATCGGCATCTGTAGCATTGGCTCTGAATATAGCTGTTCCATTTAATGCGTTTTCGGTAACTCTAAAGCTTGCCAAAGTTTTCTCGAATCGAGGAGGATTATCATTAACATCGAGTACGGTTATCGGCAGGATCCTCGACCAAGATTTTTGCGGTTTTCCCAGATCGTACACAGAGATATTTAAGAAGTATATGCTGTCTCGTTCTCTATCTAAGTATCCGATTACTTTCAGTTCTCCAGTTTCCATGTCGATGCAGAACTGCGATCGCAAATCTCCGCTGGATATTCCGAAAAGTAGTTTGCCGTTGTATCCCAAATCTCGGTCTCGGGCGCGTAACTTAATTAACGTGGTGCCAAGAGCAACAGATTCGTTCACCTTAATTTCAACGGGGAAATCTAAGAATTCGGGAGAGTGCACATTCAGGCCGTAGCGAGTCGGCATCATTGGGAATTCCTCCTGCGTCGAAGGTTTGTTATTATGCTCGGCATCCGCAAGAATCTCGGTTAATTTTCGGGCCACTCCGGTATCCCTGCAGTCGAATTGTTCTAGCTCGTCACTGAAAGATTTCCCGTTCGCAGACACTTTTCTTTTACCGTTGACGAACTTGAAACGGACCCTGGCTATATCGGCGAAATGGGTGTTATCTGTTGCTGTAACGTTCAGCTCTCTTTCGCCTACTTTGATATCGTTGAGGTCGCAGCTTACGCTTATAGTGCCCGAAGTAGCGTCGATGGAAAAGCATCCGTCTTCGTTGCCGGAAACGATTCTGTATTCTATCAGAGTTTCAGCGTCGAAATCGATAGCAGAAAGAGTTATTATTTCTGAGCCGATAGGCATGTTACGAGGGATGTGCCCAAAGCAGTCGACTCGTTCGAATTGAGGTCTATTATCATTGATATCTTTCACTTTTACGGTAAGTTGCATCTCGGTTTGTCGTCGATAAGGAAGTCCCCAGTCGGACGCTCGTACGCGCAGCACATATTCCCGTCGCATGCTCTCATAATCCAGTAGCATCGTCGTTTTAATTATCCCAGAAAAATGGTCGATTTCAAACGGGACCTTGTTCAGATTAGCGATAAGATAAGAAATATACGCGTTCTCCCCTCTGTCCTTATCTTTGGCATGCACTGTCGTAACCGAAGCCCCTGCTGGCATATTTTCGTCTATCCAGACTACGGCCTCAGCTTTTTCAAATATTGGATCATTATCATTCGTATCTTCCACGTAGATTTTTATTTTCGCTGAGGACTGTTTCCGTGTGGCTACGTTTCCTTGGTCAATTGCAGAGACGGTGAGGCTATAAAATTGCTTGTTTTCTGCGTCTAAAGGCACTGCCGTGTAGAGCATTCCAGTCTCAGAATTTATGCTGAATTCTCCACCCTCGTTACCTCCAACAATCTCTAGATAAACTTGAGCATTCTTTCCTTCGTCGGCGTCAGTGACCTTCAGTCTAATCAGAGGTGTATTTACGGGGGCTGATTCTGGGACTTTAATGTCGTAAATTTCTTTGTTGAACACTGGAGCATTATCGTTGAAATCGGCAAGAATAACGTGAACAGATTTGTAGCTTTCTTTTGGAGGAATGCCTTTATCTACAGCTCGTAATTGCAAAATGTATCCGTTTGGAGCCGTTTCTCTATCAAGTAACTTTAAAACTTCTATATTATATTCGCCAGGTTGTTTCGTCGGACGTATTCTGAAATGTCCATCTGGATCCCCATCAACTATCTCCAAACTAGCGATTTCTCCGTGAATTCCAGTATCTTTGTCGGCAACATTAACGATGGCGTAAATATCAGCATTCGAATTTTCAACAATCTCTGGATGTCGTCTTATCTTAATCTCTGGGGCATGGAAATTTACTTTCTGCACTCTTATCCTTACTTTAGCTTTACTAAACATACCAAAACCGCTTTTAGTAGAAGCACCTCGATCTTGTGCGTATACAGTCAATTCGTGATAGGAGCCCTCGTTATATCTCAATGGTCTCGTTAGGGATATTATACCGGTTATGGGATGAATCATAAACTTTTCGGTGTCTTCAATGAAGCTGTAGTAGATTTCTCCATTTCTACCGAGATCTGCATCTTCAGCAACTACTCTCAGGATACTTTGATGGACTGGGGTGTCTTCAAAAACAGTCGCGTTGTATTCAGTAGGATAGAACAACGGATTAAGATCGTTAGTGTCTGTAACTGTAACTGCAACGGTAGTGTCTGTAGTAAACTGGACTTTTTGCTTTCCTTCTTTGAGAAAAGCAGATGCTCGTACCTGTAGATTATATTTGTCTCTGCGTTCTCTGTTGAGTACATCGTTGTTCCCTGTTTTAATTCTGATAAACAGGAAGCAAAAGTCACCCACTATTCTATGCTCTGTTTTGAAGAACTTGTCTTTGTCCCCCTCTACTATCTTATATCGAATGTCGTAGAACGTGTCTGGAGGGAGATGGATTCCCATGAGATCGGATCCGGGTGTTTGGGTGGCGTAAGTTTTGGCGATACTGTTCTCGGGGATGCTGACATTGTACAGGTGTTTGGTGAACTGGAAATTGGTATTACCGTCCGCCACTACTGATTTTAAGTTCGAGTACACAAGCGCGATAACCAGTAGACAGCTCACGAAGGCGCACTGATTCATCATTTCAGCTCATTGCAACCAAACCTGAAACAAAAGACGAAAAATTAGAGGAGTGCTAATATCGACAATAATTATTGTGAATGTTGACAGAGTAAGGTAAGTTTACAAGACCACACTTAGATTGATGACATCATGAAACAGAAATGGAAGGTCTCCTAATTCTTGCATACATTTAATTTTAAAACATGTTTTGTGTCAACATTATAAAATTAAAATTTTATAATGTTGGTCAATAGTATGGAATTACTAGAATAGACACTATTTACAAAAGCTGTATATAAAAGTTAAATGCGCTAACGATACTCAACGATCAATTTACAACCCTTTTACTTTTACTTTTTAAATTTTCAAAAAATCGATTTTTTTACATAAAGACATTACATAGTATCATAGACATACTGTCCTACAATTGTATTACGAAATTTTTTTTCTTCTTTTATGGCCTTTGGGAACTGCGCCCATTTAACAAGCAACACTTCTTAAAATCAACGCTTGACCATACACCAAGACCATTACGAATCCAATCGAACAATCAGGTGTAGGGAAGGAAAAAAAACTTTTCGCACCCAGGTCGTTCAGGGCAGGGCCGCCGAGAGGGATGAGCGGGCCCCGGTAAAAAGTGAAGGGCAGGCCCTCGGTAAAAAGTGGAGAGCGAAAAAAATTGTTTAATTTTATAGAAATAAAATTATTTATAATAAATACCTAATAAAAAACCTTTCAAATATAAATTTTATTAAATTTTGATTATATTTATAATAGTGAAAATATTTATAATACAGGTGCTTTTCGAGTTTTCTGATTGGCAAAAATGTCTCTAATTTTCGAAAAATCGCATGATTTTGCCAAATCATTCTCAATTCACAAAGTCGATAGGCAGCTAACCGATCCTGTTTCATCATTACATCATAGTATTTTTTATGCGAAAAAGAAAACTAAAGGGTCTTTCTGCTTCTGGGACTGTCACCGGTAATGTGCAAAATATTCTCAACACAATAACGATTCAAAGAGATGTTTAATTTTAATAAGCATATCTGTTGGAGAAATTTGAGATTCACCAATATTATCCTTGTATATCGCTCTCAAATGAAAAATTTTATCTATCAATTCTTCACTAATGTCTTCTTTATAAAACTCGCGCAATACATACATCTATCAATTTTTTTCTTAATATTGTCGTCATCTTCATCTCGGAATATCCATAAAATGTTAAATAGCGAATGAATTTTATTTTCCTCATTAAATCTTCTGTTTAAATTGCTTATTATATGACAATATTAAATATTTCCCAGCGAAATATTTCTTCGGGCTCAAAATTATCAGTCGCATCACTACCAGGCCCAGGCAAATCATAAAAGATCTCACAGGCTTTTTGCGCCGTTTTTCTTTATTTGATGTAAATTCTGGATTTATTCCATAATTGCTGACCCTGATATATTTTTAATCTCCATATCCATACCATAGTTTTATCTGACTGCACCAAATCGATTAAAGGTCATAATATTAAATATAGCCTAGTATTAATTAAACGCATTATGGACATAAAGTGAAGAGCAAAAAAGAACGGGAAAAATTACGTCTTTGGTCGGGTCGACGCCGGGCCCGGGTAAAATGTACCGGCTGTACCGCCCTCTCGGCGGCCCTGGTTCAGGGTGACTAACAACAGACTAAGTAGGGATATGGGGTATTATTAATTTACACGACTCATTTTATAATCTAAAGTTTCAATTTACACGATATTACGAAATTCTAAACAGAATCAGTTATAGCTGTACCCGAGCTAAAACTAGTTTATGTACAACACAGGACGGGCGACATCTCACCTATGCACCTCTTACTAAAAGGGGAACACGTGTTTTATGTTATTGAAATTTATCGAAAATTTAAGTCGAAGAATTAAATCTGGCAAATTGCCCCAAAAAATAAATTTTGTGGCAAATATGTGGTAAAGATAGCCCCCTGAATAGCAGCCTGTGTCTTTAATGAAGGAGCTAAAATCAACCTCGCAGTAATGGATCTTATGGGAATAAAAATTCTAGCAACGAGTCGGTCGGAAAAAAGAGGGCAAAATTATGACAAAAAAAAAGGTTTGATCGACCGTTTACGCTTACAGCTTTAACTGGACAATGAGGGGACTCAATATGCACCAGAAATCGTTGATTAGAGCTAAAAAGTAAATATGACGATTTTATTCGATAAAATTACAGTAAAAACAGTTTAAACGCATTTTTCTTGAAATTACCATTTTTAAAAACTGGGGGACGTTGTTCATAAAATCTACACCACTCCCAGTAGACCAAAAATTTTTTGGATACTTTATAATACAGTATGGTGTTGACAGGAATAAATCGTTATTTCGTAAGTCAGTGACTTCAAGAAAAAATCCCGAAACAGGTCGATTTTTATTTTTAAATTATGATTTTTTGGCATATATATGATACTAGTGACGTTATCCATCTCGGCGTGATGACGTAATCGATGAATTTTTTAATGAGAATAGGGTTCGTGTGGTAGTTCATTTGAAAGATTATTCAATTTTCTATATTGTAATATAAACATTAACATTCTGATTTATACAGGACGTCCAAAAAAAGTATTTTTTAATTAAATAAATTTACACAAAAAAAGAATGTAGATATTTAATTTATTTAATTCAAAATACATTTTACTACCGTTAGAAACCAGAAACAAATGTTTATTTGACAAATAAACATTGATTTTCGCTTAAATTAAATATTCTGCCTAAACCTAAATCTAAATAACTGCCAAGAGGAAGGTGGGTGGCAGCTTGAACATTGAATTTAAGGGAAAAGCAATGTTTGTTAATTTACCAAATAAATTCAATAAATTCCATACATTCTTCTTATCGTGTCAATTATTATAATTAAAAAAAATATTTTTCAGGACACCCTGTATAAATAATTATGTTAATGTTTATAGGTATTATTGCAGAGACTTCAATAACCTTTCAAATGAGCTAGCACACGACCCCTCTTCTCATTTAAAACAATCATCGATTACGTCATCACTCCCAGATGAATGACGTCACTAGTATGATATAATCCTCGTATTCCAAAATATTATAATTTAAAAATAAAACTCGACCTGTTTCGACATTTTTCCAATGGCGCCAGTGTACGAAATAACGAATTTATTCCTTTCATTTGTACCATATTGTATATGACTACCAAATGAACCCCTAAAATATTCGAAAAAACCATCTTTTTAGTACATGGGTAAACTCACTATCAAAACAGGTGGTTTTTCGATCTTCATATAAAATTGCATATAAGAGGCAGACAATTATAAAAAAAAACAACTTTTTAAAGTTTTAGTTTTTAGAGATGTAGAAAATTGTTTCCCAAATTAAAATGCAGCTTTTGGAAGACTCCGTCTGCAGTGATGAAACACAACTAAAAGATCTAAAAAAAATTGTATACTTAAAAAACCTTCTTAATAATGTATAAAAAATATTTTTTTCTCAAAAATATTTAAAAACTGTCTTTTTTCAGTTTAGACAGAAAAAGTCCCCTTGAAGGAAATAAATATAAGAGTAGTAAGCTAGTAAGTCGACAATGAGACCAGCTACGGAGACAAGATAAAAGCAAATAAAGAAATTTAATTACCAACTCAAAACTAATATTTTGTTGACTGGTGTCTTCGTTGCTTTAATGGCATAATATGCTTATTATAAGTTAAAACCAAACAACCACTAGAGACCATAACTACTGACGTTAATTTAGAAGTTGAAAGAAAGATTATTTTTGTAGTTTCTGTTATTTGAAAGACAGTGACATATGAGTAACTAAAATAAAAGCAATTAAGACACGAATTCGTCATACTTGGCAAAACAAACAGAAGACAGAGAGTAATAACGTTTATTAGTAAGAACTTTAATAGTCCACTGTTAAATAATGTAAATGAGAAAACCTAGCAGGTCTCACTTTCCCTAATGTAATTAACTAATATATTATATTATTTTTAGTACCAACAGCGCGGAATCCAATAAAGCAAGCGGTAAAATCCGGATTTCTACTAAAACGATTACGCATTTTGGATCTTCGGTTAATATATCTCTTTTTGATTTGCATCCATGTCGAATTATATTGCCTTAAAACACTAAATTTTATAAATGTCGAATAAAAAATGAATAAATGTCTACATCCTACCGTTTTAATAGTATTTATGTTATCGGTATTACGACATTACCACACTCCGAAGTAGAGATTCGTCGGTTACAAATTACAAAGAATGGAACACCATAAGGAACGGATCATAACAGATTATAAAACCTAAAACCATAAATTTAGATCTGTGTACAATAGAATGCATCAAACAACGAAGAAGGGTTGTGATTGATTCACACAAAGGACCCTATGAATTTTGGCAGGAGCCCGCTTATTGGAATAGCCTTCGTGCCAAGCCAAAATATTCCTAAAACCGGGATATTCTAATAACCGATCATTGGTGGCTACTAGAAACGTTTCGGGTCCTCAAATTTCTATTCCTTAAACCGGGATATTCCTTTAACAGGTATTCTAATAAGCGGGTTCGACTGTATTCTGATATACATTACCTCTTGTTAATCTTGATATAGTTCTTCCATTGTATCTTTGCACATGCAATTACTTTTTATACTAGGTCTCTTTTTTACTCACAGAAACTAGTATCGCAAAATTAAGCCGCTTGTCCATAAAAAAAAGGATAAACAATATGGCATGTCTTTGATACCTTGTTTATTATGAATCTTGAGGTTTATAATTTTCAGTGATAGTGACACAGTGACAGTTTACTGGTTTATTTGAATTGATTGTTTATTTGGTTTTATAAATCAATAAAGTTTTATTTACCTATTTATCAATAAAGTTTATTTGGTTTTATATTTATAAAAAATAAATATAATATTTCAGTTAAATACAGGAAAGGTTGTAATTCTGACTTTTAGGTCCCCAGACAAAGACGAGTATTAGTAATATACCTAGTATCTAGTGTTGATAACTCAATTTGTGAAAAAATTGCACTTGTATCACTTGTCAATGTGCGATATATTAAAAATATTAAGTAATTGTTTTTTTTATGTATTTCATGTGACAATTTTGTACTTGTTAAGGTAAGATTTGTACGTGGGCATGAAATTTTTTATGATTTAAGTTTGGATTTGCATCCTTTTTTATCATAAATGTTATATTACTTTATCCGAGATCTATTATTGTTTTTATTTTATTATTATTGTATTGTATTATTTATTGTATTACTATATTGTTTCTGTAATAATTTTGTATTAGGGATAGGACTATTGTAACTGGCTGAATGACAAACGTCTCTGCCATTAGAAAAAACCTTTGTGACTTTTTTAAATTCATTAATTACCGTTCTGTATTTATCTTTATAGGTACTAGTAATAGTCGGTATGATGTTCAAGCTGTTTAATGTTGAGTCTATCAATCTCCTCAACACTTACTGAAAAAAGATTAAACACTTCAATAAAATAAAATACGTACACCGGGATAACAGCCATTTCCTAATTATTTCTTTCACAGCACGTATCAATAGTGTGACCAACTAGCCCGAAAAATCCGGGACATGGCCCGAATTACAAAGTCGTGTCCCGGCGTCCCGGACAAGGCTTCCGGCCAACCGGATTTTCAACGTTTTGGTAAAATTCTATTTTGAAATTTTGAATACGTTATTCTTCTAAGAATTCACATAAAATTGAATTGGTGGGACGAAAAAAAGTCGACAATTCCTAGAGTGTAATACTAATACCACATCCAAAACGCATGCCATTTTATAACGTGATATTATAGTTTTACGAAAACACAAACTCTGGACTTTTTCCCGTTTCAGTATTTTAATTATCGTCTTCTGAAAAGACGATTCAAAAGCATGGATATTAAATAATGATAACAATGATAAATATATTTTTATATTAACCTATAAGGTTCTATTTATATGGAAATCCAACATCAGTTGATTTTCTAATTTTTCCTTTTTTGAGAACAATTTCCGGATTGGAAGTAGAAACGTCAAAAACTCATAAAAATGTAATTATCATTACAATCCATCCCACCAAAAAAAATTTTGTCAACATAAAATGTTAAATAATTATCAATAAAATGATTATATTAAATTCTATATTAAAAAAAAAATAGCCCGATTTTCATCGAAAAGTCCCGGATTTTAGGTATTTTTTTCAGCTTTGTCCCGAATTCGACCGAATTGAAGTTGGTCACACTACATCAATGATATTACACATCGACGTTACGTTTCACTTTATAATGTTTTGATTTAACTTGTTTGAAAATGAATCATGACTTTTGGGCGCAGATAAAATGGAATAACTATATAATAGAATTACTTAAAAAAAATTCCCGTGGAAACTGGCTGTTTAGTCAACTCACCGTGTCATATAAAGATTCGTTACTATTTCCATTTCTTTCAGAGAGTTTGAAAAACATACGCAATAATTTGTTTTTGCATAACTAGATAAATGTATTCGTTTACAGTTTTCACATTCTAAGACTTGTAAGTTCTCTGTAAATATCATTTAATAGGCACATAGATTCAATGTTAAGTGTACACACTCAGAAATTTTAAAAAACATATAATCTAAGCGCCAGGTAGGTTACCGTGGCCTTTTCAATTCTGACGGGCAAACTCAACGGTTTCTTGTGGATTTTTGGCTGCTGATTACGAATTTCGAGGGTGCATTTCGATCCGAGTGGTCAAAAATTGTTATAAACAATTTAATTGTTTATAAATTGTTTATAAGGCTCTAGTTCATAAACTAAAAGAGACAAACAGAAATAAAAAAAAATATTCCTTAATATAAAACAAAGAAAATGGCGTTTACCAAACTTAAATCCAATAATCGGAACTCAAGGTAATGTAAAATTAGTGCCTAATGCAAATTTCAATTTGCAAAATAAGAATTTTTCGAACCTTTTTTAATCGTAACTCGACTTGTACGCATGCAAATGAGCTTTACAAAGTCTCATTTTATAGCTTAGTTCATAGAATTCCAAACCAAGTTTGTTAAATTACTTTATCTTTATTTGTATTAAAGTTATACCCGTTTGAAATTAAAATTTTCTAAAAAAATCATCATCATCAATGGTGCTACAGCCCTATGAAAGAGCTTCGACCTTCCAAGTCTATCTAAGTCTTTCTAAAAAAAATGTACATTAATTTGGTAAATGGTAAATTAAAATGGTAGAAGAACTCAAAAGGAACATGTTCAGCTTAGGAAAATGTTCGTTGGTTTATTGAAGTTAAAACCTACGATCCCGGCGCATGCGCATTATAACTTTGTTCTGATTGGATGTTCAAATGACATGTCAAAAATTATCCAATATGGCAGCTGTAGCGCAGCTGTGGTTTGGACGGTTGACGGTTTGGTTATGTATGGTTGTTGCGTTTTAAAATTTGTGGGAAGAGAAACAACAAAGGTTAGTTAATAGTTATACTGCCGTTTTAAATAGTTTTCATATTATATTTTTGAAGTTATACTTCAAAATGTTTTAATTTATGTATGTATCAGCCTAGAAAAGGTGTGGAAAGAATATATTAGTGTTTTTAAATATATTTTTCTACAAACGTGTTAAAAATGCAATTTTTAGGACTCCATAGGAGCGTTAAAAATGCTAATTTAAGGCACTAGTGCTTTAAAATTTTTAAGGCACTGCAGTTAAACGTAAATTGTCAAATTGTGAAACGTCAAAATATTTATATTTCATTTATTAACATTAATATTAATAATACAACTTGCGCAATTTGAAAAAGGTGGTTTAAAAGGTTTTTTATTATAATTTTGTGTCTTTGGATTTGTCTTCCTTGGGCGTAAAATAATAAAACATCTATTTTTATATTTCACTTGTCACCGTGATGTATAATTATGTATATCTGAAAGGTAAGTAGCATGCGGCTTGATGGCCTTGTTGGTAGAGCATTGGACCAGAGATAAAAAAATCGCGAGATTGTGGGTTCAAATCCCGGACGCTTCATATTTTTTTCTTTTTTTTTTGATATTTGGCATTGTTAAGTTTTGGTTCATTTTTGGTAATTATTGTTAATTTTTTCTATTGTAACTGTTAAGTAGGTATATTTATTTTGTTGAAATTATATTATAATAGAAGTATAACTTCTTACGTGCGTACAAAGTACACACACATTCTTTTTTTTTTTGGTCAAGATATCGATTTTAATAGCGCGCTCTGAGGCGCAACATCGGCTCACAGCGAAAAGGATCGCGCGCTAACGTCTCCATACAAATTATAATTTATATTTGTATACGTTATCCTCATTCTTCATTTTTGAAGATCCTAATACAATTTTATTATATAATTCTTATAATTAAATCATCATAAAACGGATTGATAATTTTTGGACTCGTTGAGTAGGAAATAACCAGTGCTCTTATCTCTAAGTGTTATATTGGTAGTAACAGCGACTAACATTTGTCCCATTTTTGGTTAGCCATCTCTAACCCAGCGAAGCAAGATTTACGGACTGATCTTTTTGTAATGAATTTAAAAAATGGAAATGAAACTAACTTTAAACACACAATTAACCATAGATTATCATTAGAAAACATGTAAATACCGCGGAAAGTAGGTGTATAGATTTGCAGCTGCTTTTATCAACACCGGTTATGTAACCGTCTGCTGAAAAAATGTTCATATGGAATATGAAGTGATGGGTGTATGTACCTGAATGTTCGCTTGATTTGCATCGAGGGTGTAGTATGTTTATGCATGTAACATTTTGCAGTTTTAGTTCACAGTGTGTTGGCAGTTTCATCAAATGTGTCATGCAAGTGATGCTGAATGAAATAGTAATATTCTGGGCTGATTATCGGAGAATAGGCCATTTTTGGGAAAAGTTATTTACAAGCAATTTTATTGCTGGAATCGAATCTTACGATTGTATATATTAATAATATAGGTATGCAAAGTCCTCAGATAGTGTGCTACTTTTTTTATAAACACAATGGCGCCCGAAAATCGTGTTTTTTTCAACTTTTGCTCTATAACTCCAAAGATTTTAACTTTACACCAAAAACACTCAAATAAAAATTCACCACAATTAAATTCTGCATAGAGACGTGTTTTTCCCGATTCCCTTCGACGAAAAATTTCCCCGGAAAAAGCGGGTTTTTCCAACAAAATCTTTAATTTTCAAGTAAAATTTTAGATAAGTAATTGTTAATCAATAATTAAATAACTTGGTAACGTAAAAGCCCTTTTCGTAAAGATTATAATTCCAGAAGCAGATGGAAATTAAATGAACAGTTTAGCAACAATTGAATTGTTAATTAAAAATTTACGGTCGCTATAATAACGACAATCATTACGATATATAAGAATAACTAAGATTTTTTCATAAAAAGACACTATACCTATCTAATGTACTTTACAGAATTGAAATTGGACTATTTAAGCGGCCTCAGGAATATTTTAAAATTATAAAGAATTTTTTGGCTTATAAACAAATAAAATATCTCGAAAAATATTAAACTAAATTAAATTGTGAAAACGGTATTCGAAAAACAGCGGCAGGGCGCTTCTTCTAAAAGAAAAAACGTTTAATTATGACAAGTGGTTACTGAGATAAAATCGGTCAAAGTTGACCGGAATTTACGGCAAAGATATAAACAATAGGATCATAATTTTCAAACCATCACCTTTTCATTTTTGTCCTCTTTCTCCACACCAATTTTCATATCTTTAAAATACTCATAACATATATTATTATAATAAAAACTATCGATAATACGTGTGAAAATTGCCAAAAATAGCAAAATTCCAATCAAAAATTAGGTTGGAGAAAATGTAACCCTCAAAGTTCAAAATCGGTATACGTTAAAAAAATGCATTTTATCGGCTTCCCATGGAGCAATTTCCTTCATTCTTTTTTTGTTCCCAAGTAACTCGAGTGGAGCCATCGAACTAACGCATTATTAAATGTCAAACTTTTGTTTTGTTATAAAAAATTAATTTATTTATTATAACACAAAATTTTAATTGGTTTAAATAAAAATTGTTTAAATAATTATATAGCTTTCAAATGAGAATATTTATGTTTTTAACTTTAAAAGGTACACTTGTAGTAAGTTTATCTAAAAAAAGCCTACAACTGGAAAAAATATGTAGTTTTCTGTTCTTATAATAAATAAATTAATCTATTATAACAAAACAAAAGCAAGTTTGACATTTAATAATGCGTTAGTTCGATGGCTCTACTCGAGTTATTAGGGAACAAAAAAATAATGAAGAAAATTGCTCCATGGGAAGCCGAGAAAATGCATTTTTTTAACGTATACCGATTTTGAACTTTGAGGGTTACATTTTCTCCAATCTAATTTTTGATTGGAATTTTGCTATTTTTGGCAATTTTCACACGTATTATCGATAGTTTTTATTATAATAATATATGTTATGAGTATTTTAAAGATATGAAAATTGGTGTGGAGAAAGAGGACAAAAAGAAAAAGGTGATGGTTTAAAATTAGGATCCAATTGTTTATATCTTTGCCGTAAATTCCGGTCAACTTTGACCGCTTGTATCTCAGGAACCATTCATCACGATTAAACGTTTTTTCTTTTAAAAGAAGCGTCCTGCCGCTTTTTTTCGAATACCGTTTTCACAATTTAATTTAGTTTAATATTCCCCGAGATATTTTATTTGTTTATAAGCCAAAAAATTGTTTATAATTTTAAAATATTCCTGAGGCCGCTTAAATAGTCCAATTTCAATTCTGTAAAGTACATTAGATAGGTATAGTATATTTTTATGAAAAAATTATAGTTATTCTTATGCATCATAATTATGGTCGTTATTATAGCGACCGTAAATTTTCAATTAACAATTCAATTGTTGCTAAACTGTTTATTCAATTTCCATCTGCTTCTGGAAATATAATCTTTACGAAAAGGGCTTTTATATTACCAAGTTATTTAATTATTGATTAACAATTACTTATCTAAAATTTTACTTGAAAATTAAAGATTTTGTTGGAAAAACCCGCTTTTTCCGGGGAAAGTTTTCGTCGAAGTGAATCGGGAAAAACACGTCTTTATGCAGAATTTAATTGCGGTGAATTTTTATTTGGGTATTTTTGGTGTAAAGTTAAAATCTTTGTAGTTATCGAGCATAAATTGAAAAAAACACGATTTTCGGGCGCCATTTTGTTTATAAAAAAAGTAGCACACTATCTGCGGACTTTGCATACCTATATTATTAATACATACAATAATAAGATTCGATTCCAGCAATAAAATTGCTGGTAAATAACTTTATATTTTGCTAATTAGCCCAGAGTATAAATGCCAATGAGGTGGAGACACACATACATCAATTTCGAGCGTAGTCAGACGGGGATGCGTCTTGTCACCAATAATATAAAAATTTGATTCTATAAAGAGCTACAAAAACGCCTAACTAATTTTTTTTTAAATCCATTTGGTTCAGTCCGCAATAAATTTTATGCGTTTTAGAATTTCGGATGGTAAGACATACTCTGCGTGTTTATTTGCACAAGTCTTGCAAGAAATTGCAAGAACACAAGAATTGCTCCGATTGAACTAAACAAAATCAATAATTTATTTACATTGGGGAAAAACCGATGCGGCTGGGATGCAAGGTTGTGTGAGTTATCATCGCAGAGAAGAATTTTTTAATTCATTACACATGGGATCACATATATCCGCCAATATGGCATTACCAGCTCTTCGCCGATACAGGCGATTTTTGAGTTTTTTTTTTTGAAGATCAAAAGTATCTTTGGCAGTAGTTTTGTTTGGGATAGTATGCAGTCAATCAAATGGTACGAGGTTAATCAAAAGTAAAGATTAATTTAGTGCAAAATGGGATATCTTTAATTGCTGTAGGTACAAGCCCACAAGGCCGATGTAAATTTGTTACCTCTTTTTTTATGTCTCCTGCAACAGTAGATTCAATAATTCTGTGCTCCGTGCGTAAAGAGAGTTAAGTCCCAAAACATGTTTTGAGATAAACACGTTTAAAGTTTGCAATAATATGTTCGAGTTATACTTTTGGAGTTTTTACAAGAATGTGTCCCTCAAAATTCTTTTAAACACTTTGATCAATTAAATATTTATTTCTCTCAATAACATAATCAATAAATAATATAAACAAACCATAAAAGTATTATAAAAAAAATAATACTTTTTCTTACATAGACTTAACACAATTTGCACAAATATCATGAACTTAACACGCTTAACGCATAACACAAACTATTACAAAAAGCATAAAAAATAATATTTAATAATAATAATGGGGATTCTTAAGACCAAAGTAGCAGGTTTAAATAAATAATAATACAAGAACATTTAGCAAGACCAAAACTTGTGTTTATTCATCATAAACCAAGTAAGTAATAATATAAAGTAGATAAGTAAAATAATACAAAAAATAAACAAAAACTGATATGGAAAACAAGTCAATATTTTTTAAGTTTTATTATTTAGTATTTACATTTTTTCCCTGCTTCCTGACAGTTTGTTTCGTTGATTTATTGTCTTGGCAATTCTCATTTTTTTCGTGGTTTTCACATTTACTTTCTTTTTTGTCAACTATGTAGTTGCACTATTTCTTCATTTAGCAGTATGAAATATATAGCTTCATTTAGAAATGTATGAAAGCAGGTTGAGGAGGTCATTTTTTTCTTGTTAGGTATAGATTTTATCATGGGTAACGTAAACTAGGGTCCATTTTGCTAATGGTTTCTTTGCCTCTTCTTTTGAAACTAATGCATTGAAACGGTTGATTAAGTTCTAAGTAATTCTTGTAGTAAATTATTTCAGGCTCGTTTTTGACAAAATTCAGCCACTGTACATATCTCCAGCTAAAATTGTTTCCAACAACATCAATGTCGATTTTTAGCAGCTTAGCAAAGTCAAAGAAGCTATCTCGATTCATCTCCTTCATCACGAAAGGGCGTTTCTTACCAGTGCTTTGTACAACTTCGGCCCAATCATGAGGATGGTGGAAGATCCAGTACTAAAAAATTTATGATTAATCTCTTCCGAGTTAGGAAAATTTTGCAGGGCTACCATACACATAACTGCTACAGGAGTATTCTTGTTTTGACCACCACATGTATCTGAGTACATGGTCAAACTTTTCGCAACAGGCTTTAAAGCTTTAGAAATAAATTTGTATACACATGAGCCAACTCCATTAGCACCTCTGCCAGCTACACCTTCAGGCCAAAGGTAACAGTAAGTTGTGCCATCACTGCAGTCGTAGACTGTTAGATTAAAAGTCCAAAGTTGGCGTTTGTAGAAGGCTACAGAACTATGCACGAGTGTATGGGAAGGCATTGCTGCATGTCAAAGTCAAATGTCACAGTTTGGGTTGAACGTTAACTTTTGTATTTTCTTTGTCTTTTTGGACTCATATGCACACTCCGCGTTATCATGGTGGTCATTTTTTTGTTTTAAAAACTCCTAGTTTTCATTCTCAGAACATATTTTAAATTGCATGTCTAGCCTATCACATTTTGAACATATGTATCTACTTTAGGGTTTTTAATTTTTAAATTTTAGTTGTGGAGCTTCTCACAAAACTTAGTATAGCTTACCGGTTTTAAACTGGATTCAGATAGGGTACGCTTGTATTCTTCATATTATAGTGTCACTATCGTCAAATGTAGAGAAACAATTTTTTTCCCACAATCTCGTCTTGAGTATGGGCTTTCATAAGCTGGGAGTCTAATTAAAAATTTATTTACTTTATTCCTTTCTTCTTCAGTTATAAAGATTTTTCTAAAATTTCCTCTTTCATCCGGTTGAATTATGCTCAAAGAAGATGATCTTTTCTTTTGAATAATAGTTTATAGATATCTAATAGGTACTCCAAATAATTCCGACTTTCTCCAAATAATTTTAGTAAAATAGACAAATCAGCTTTGAAGGCGCGCGGCGTAAAGAGAGTCAAGGTAATAACTTATTAGTGTACAGTGTGTTAAGTCGCAAAATTGTGGGACTTAACACACTGAGTCTTCTTATTTATTAAATAATGTTTAGTGTAAAGAGTGATATGTCTAAGTTCAGGACTTAACACGCTTTACACAGTTAGGAATGATCGATTTTCATTTGTGTAAAATGAATATCTCAGTTTAGGAATTAAATTGGACTTGATAAATTATATACACATGTAGATATCAAATTCTAACATACAGATAGTGCATTGGCTAATTTCGGCCATTTTTGGACTTAACTCACTTTACGCACAGAGCACAGAATTATGCTGAATGGTGATGTGTCCAGGGGAAAACACCTGTTATCATGTAACGTTACAAACGTCACATCTTTGCTATTTTATTTTTAAATTAATTATTTTACTTTATTTTCTTTAATATTTCATTGATAATTATCTTCTGTATTCGTTTTAACTGGTTTTTCCGTTAAAAACCTGTTTGGCGCCCGTTCTATAGGCAACTCTCGTTTCATCTTATCATTCAGTTACAATACGGAACATGCCTGCCATCTCCTACGTTGCCCTGTCGTTTCAATGACAGTGACAACTCATAGTCATAGTGACAACGCATATTCATAGTGACAACTCATATCTCAGTCACAAGGGTGGTGGTAAATTATAATTATTAAGGTACCAACGGTATTATAAAGATAATAACGCTTGAGGTATATACGTCGACCGAGCCAATGACCGATCGTTGATATCAAAACCATAACCCACTGATTGTGGGCAGTCAAAATATGACATCAAGCTATTGAAAGACCAATACACAGAACATAGTGTAAAATAGTATGTACAGAACAACTTGAATATAGTTATTCAAACGGATGTAACTGACTAGCAGCTTATAAAGTTGCATAGTTTTACATGACATACAAGACAAACTCTTGAAGCCATCAAAAATAAAGAAAACATCGTGAAGGACAAATGAGATTTTAGATATGATGGTGGAGACAGTTTAAAGATCAAGACACGACATTATACAAAAAACCAGATAAAGAGATACAAAAAGTAATTTTTCCGCAAATCGCCAGGAAATTTTGACATTCCTGTCAAAATTTCTTGAAGAAAAAGTCAGGACTTCCTTACTGTAAGGAAATGTCCTTTCCTTACTGTAAGGAAATTATATTTCCGTACAGTTGTTAGCGTTCTACATAAATGATAGAAAATTATTAATAATCCATAAAACGTCTGTATGCATTTTCGTACTTTTCTCTTGATTTCTTTGGCAATAATTCTAATGAAGCAGTATTCACTGCCTCAACCAGCTCTGGAGGAGTCCCAGGAATGGAAATTTCATCATCACTTATCATTTTACTTTCGAGAACACCAGCAATTAAATTTATAAGCGTCAAGTTTGACAATTCAACCTCAATACGTTTCCATAGTAACCCAAGTAATTTTATTAGGAATTTCAAAGCACCATTTATTTGGGAATAAAATTATCGCGTTTTTTTTAAATCAATCAATATCTGTCGAATTTTAAACGATTTGCGGAAAAATAGTATGTTTACCTCGTAGGAAAAGCCACATTCCTGGACTCTGTGTTGCTAAGTCTCGGCTTGCGCCTCGACTTGCAAACTTCACAGTCGTCCAGGAATGTTAAGCTTTTCCTACCCGGTAAACAATGTACTATTATTTTAAAACTTTGTATTATTCCTTGATCCAATCTTTGGACGAAAGACGATGCATGTGGTCTTAGGATAAACTAATACTTTTGCATTGCATCGCAAACTAACAAATAGTGCAGACATGAATATACATTGTATTAAGTAATGTTTTAATAAAAATAAAAGTGCTTATTGAAAATGGCGAGGAAATAATAAAGTGTTTTATTTATAACAGACCGACAACCCCCGGAATTAAAAAGTTTCGATTTAAAACTCCGCGGTCAAAAAATAGCTATATCATATAAAAACTCTCCATTATTCCCATTATAAATAAAAAATCCGGAATTGTAAGTAGCTTGAAGTTCACATATTTTTGCAAAAGCCACTGGAAGCAACTTTGTTCCACAAACCATTATTCCCTAATCAAAACAAGTACTTTCAAGTCTAACCCACATTCATCACATTAATCTAACTTAAAGCGGTCCAAAGAATATTTCATTTGTCCCTTAATGTATCCACGTGGAAAGTTTCCAAGTGCCGTAATTCCCAACTTCCCGACTACACCAAATGTTGGCTTACAAAAATTGTCTTTTAAAAGTTTGCAAAACACAATTTCGGTAAATGTGATCTTGTTCTATTTCTTGTTTCCATTTTAGATAGGTTTTATTAGAGATGTTCCTATCTCTATTGCCAGACCTAGCTACGAATCGATACGAAATATATTGGTCCTGGTTTTAAAGTTTGTGCAGGAAGTAAGCTACAGATCTAATTATATTTTTGAAGTAAGACATGATTGTAAAACAATTTTTGTATGTGACTGGTACGAAATTTTTAAAAATGTATCTACCGATATCCGAAAAAATTATTCGAGATCCGTATTGATGTAAAAGGGATTTTTTGATAAATTTTTGTCAAAAAAATAATTTCTTTACGTAAATGTGGTTTGGCAGTTCGAAAATTACGTCGACTATTTACGGTTTTATATAAAAAACATTAATAAATCAACAAACGTTTCGAAATATTTCTTTTAAAGGAGTGCATATAGATTTTGACTTCGGAAAAAATCAAACAAGATAGAATTTTTTGTAATTTCATTCAGAAATGTTTAATAAACAACATATCAAAAAGTTCTACTCGAGAAGTGGGTGCTTCATTTTTTGTTAAACAAATGAACTACGAAGTTTGATGTTTTTTAAATAACTCCGAAAATATAAATTTTAGAACAAAACTGACTTGACCATTGAAAAATTCAGAAAATTTTACAAAAAAGCCTTATATAAAGAATTTTCTAAAATTAAATCTGTATCTTCTATAATTTTTATTTATAACGCTAAAGTCACCCTTCTCACAAACATTGGCGCACTGTAAACTAGCGTACGGAGAAGTGCACAGTTGAGTTATTTTAATGTAATTCTTTAACTAATGAAGCACATGAAATTTTGCAAATTGAACCTAAAAGAAGAATAATTAAGCTATCTTATGGTTATAATAAAAAGAAATAAAATGTATGGGCATAAGTACGGTGGGGGCGGAAAGTGAGCCTAACATGAATTTTGTTTAAAAATGATTTAAAAATGCGTAACTAATACAATTTTTCTTAAAAAACCCACAATTTTGCACAACTTACCTATCAAGCATAGTACTAAATGATGTTTCATTCAAAAAAAAATTCAAAAATTTAATTCAAATGATATGACGTCTTAAAAAATGTAATTTTTGAAATATTCGTAGTTTTATAGAGTTACCACCACTTTAAGACGGTATTACTCAAGTTTGAACAGATCTATTACAGTTTTATAAGTGATTTTTTAAAGCTTAGGATGTAATCTTTAAAATGCACTTAATTATTTTACTTTAGAGATGAAATGGACTATTTCTTTTTGAGAAAATTAAGAAAGATAACAAAAATGTAATACAAAAACCGAAAATTACCAGCTAAAAAAATGTTTATATAAAGTGATAAAAACTTTTTTCTGGAAAACTTACCTAAAATACATTTAATAATAAACTTCAACAATAAATGTTCAGCAAAAAAAATTTTTTTTAGCTCTTATACAGTATGTCTGCGTAACTTGGGACCTATTGATAACTTTTTTATTATCAGTTTTAGTAAAAAAAGTTATTCTTTATAAAATACTCTGCATCGTATATAATCTAAGATGCAATCAAATATCAAATTTAATGAATTTTATACGAAGTATGTCAAAAAATATGATTTTCACTCAAGAGTAAAGTATCGTTAAATTTCACAATATCGAAAATTGTTATTAAGAAAAGTTGTTTGGAATTAAAAAGTTTGTTTTAGTGTTCAATTACATCCTTCTAATTAAAAATATTGTGAATAATAAAGGCACTTAACTCGTAAGAAAAATTCATATTTTTTACATACCTCGTATAAAATTAAAAAAGTTTAATATCTGATGGCTGTATCTTAGATTTTAGACCAGGTAGAGCATTTTATAAAGAATAACATTTTTTCGTAAAAGTAATAATAAAATAGTTATCATAATTGTAATAAAATGATGATAAGTATCCGTAATTTGAGAAAAAATTGAAAAACAATTTCGATTAGAATAATGTAATTGTATATTTAAACATAGTTTTTAATTTCAAACAACTTTTCATAATTAGTCCTGTCGCCAGGGGGGGTACAACGGCCTCCTTAATTCAGATGGACTTACCCAAGTTTTTTTTATATATTTTGACCCGTAGAATACGAATTTTTTGGGTCATTTTAAGCAAAAAATATTCCTACAAGTTTTTTCGTAGAATGCATAGTTTTCGAGATAACCGCGGTGTAACTTTCAAAAAATCGAAAAATTGTAATTTTTGAACCCGAATAACTTTTGATTAAAAAATAAAGTAGCAATTCTGCTTACCGCATTTGAAAGTTTAAGTTAAATTATATCGGTTTTGATTATTTGCATTGCTAAAAATTAATTTTTTTATTGTTAAACAAAGCTATACACACATATTTTTTCCCGTGCCTAATACATGCGTTTTAACGCATGCTACGTAGAAATTGCCTCGCTTGCACTTGTAGCTACTCTACCTACTCGTTCGATTTTAAATGAGAAATCATTGAAAACATCACTCACGCACTAGGTGTTTATAGCTTTGTTTAACAATAAAATAATAAATTTTTAGCAATGCAAATAATCAAAACCGATATAATTTGACTTAAACTTTCAAATGCGGTAAGCAGAATTGCTACTTTATTTTTTAATCAGAAGTTATTCGGGTTCAAAAATTGCAATTTTTCGATTTTTTGAAAGTTTAACCGCGGTTATCTCGAAAACTATGCATCCTACGAAAAAACTTGTCAGAGAATCACCCAAAAAATACAAAAAGATGTTTTGTTTTGCGAGAAATCACTGTTATGTAATTCCTCAAGTTCTTTGTCTATAATAATCTTATCGACATCCGGATCAACTGTTATAAACTTGGGTAAGTCCATCTGAATTAAGGAGGCCGTTGTACCCCCCCCCCCCCCCGGCGACAGGACTGAATAGCATTTTTTGATATTCTGAAATATAAAGGTACTTTACTCTTTAACGAAATTCATATTTTTGACGTAACTCGTATAAAATTGATAAAATTTGATATCTGATGGTTGAGTTTTAGATTTTTGACTATTCAGAGCATTTTATGTAGAATAACTTTTTTTTCGTAAAATTGATAATAAAAAAGGTTTCCATGTGGTTCCTAGCTACGCAGACATACTGTATAAAAGCTTCTGTATAAAAATTTTCAAATTGCAATGCCATATTCGGATTCAGTATAATCAAAAACAAAATAGAAACATATTTGATCAAAGTAAAATGATGAATTTAACGATATTTTTAAAACTATTTATACAAAACAATTGTTATTGTTTAAACAATTAATAAACAATAAGCTTCCAAATCCGCGAGTAGAACTTTTTACTTTAACATGTATATAAACTAACAAAAAAAGTTTTAGAAAAATATAAGCTTGTTTGAATTTTTCCGAAACAATGCATGTTTCCGCTCTAATTGCACTCCCCTATTTGGAAAATTTGTAAATTTTTGCTTTTCTACTTGCAACATACTCCGTTATTCCATAATATCGTTCTTCTGTCTCAGAATATGCACAGCAAATTTGCACTTAAGTTTTCCTACTTGAGTTGACACATTTTTTACTTCCGTTTTACTACGTACTTTTCAACTATTTCTTTTTCTATCTGACAATTTGACATTACGCATTTTCTAAATATCGTTGTGTTTTGTAAAGATTGCATCACCAGCGTTAGGCACCAGCACGATTAAAGGCATCACCACTATCATCGATGCGCGCTGGAGATGCAACACCGCCAAACGTAAATCAAGACAGAGAACACATTTCTAAAACAAACCGCGTCCTGAAGAGGTGAAGACACCTAAAACAGTAAACAAACAGACATTGACTCACACACAGAGAACAGAGTTTTGAACTTGAGTACATACTTATATCTGGTAAGAACTCATACCTCCGGTCTTTGAGTATTGATCAAAGGCCACCGACCGTCCTTTCCGTTCCTCTACAGCGATCGAGCATTGGTCGATAGTTGCCGCTTCCTTATCTGCATCGAGTAGTGATCCATCGGCTACATTTAACCTATAGGTACTATATAAGTATTGATTCCCCGGTTTTTGAGTATTGACCAAAATTATCGTTCTTTGCCTCACACAATCAAGGATTTCAGACGCGTCTAACGGTGTATACCTCATATTTGGAAAAATTCGAATTTTTAAGTTATGGGCCTCACATGTATGATCAAATCCATTTCCTATGGGAAAAAACGGTTTTTCAAGCTCATTAAATCCTATAATACATTCAGATAACTTATTTGACCTTAGGTACTTCTTCTTATTGTACCACTCCTATCGGAGACTGGAAATCATCAAGACTACCCTGATCTTGTTTACAGCTGACCTAAAAAGTTCATTAGTGGTGCAGCCAAACCACTCTCTCAAATTCCGCAACCATGACATTCTTCTAACTTAGGTACATCAGACACTAATCAGCAATACGTTTCAAATGCGTGTTTAGTGATCAAAATCGGTTAAACCGTTTAGAAGTTATCGAACTCTAAAATTTTAATCCACTTAACCATTATTGCCGAAATGATCTAATGGTTACAACGCTAAACTTGTGACCTGGCAATTCGAGTTCATTTGTCAGCCATCCTAATACTTTTTTTTTCAATCTATTCCGAATAAAAAAAAATGAGTCCATTCCATGGACATGGAAAAAAATAATATTGCGATGGCTGGGATATGAACTCGCATTGTTCGACACAGCGCCGTAACCACGAGACAATTTCGGCGATAATGGTTTAGTGGTTTATAAGTCTTTTATAACCAAAGACCGGATGGAAAGAGAAGAGGCAGGCCCAGAGCACGATTTAAGGGCCAGGTGGAAGACGACTTATGAGTATTAAGAGTGCGTAATTGATAAACCAAGTCAAAAGATACGAAGGAATGGAAGCGGATTCTGGAACATTCCAAGACCCACCATGGGTTGTAGTTGTAGCCACCATTATGATGATAATAATGGTGTATAACGCTTAACATGTAATCGAGAAACATTACATTCAAGTTCATAATTTACAAAAAAAAAACTGAAAAACTCCTGATACCTACTACAACAAAAAATGAGTGTCGCAAATGTAGATATTTATTAAAAGAAAAATACGACTATCTAAATATTAGCAGGAAGGTATTTAAGATTATTATTATGTACCGGGTGTCCCAATAAGAATGGCTCTCGGCTATATCTCAGGAACCGTTTATAGTAGAGCTTTGAAATAAAAAATTTTATAACAAAAGTTGCCTCAGGAAAAGCCTGGAAATTATTTTCATAATTGTGGGACCACCGCCAGAGGGCGTAATTGAATATCAAAAATTAAAAAATCTAAATTTTACAAAATTTTCCTAATGAAGGGGCACTGGAAATCCGATCGTCGTATTCTTCATAAAATTCTACGCATATTTGATTTGACAAGTTTAGGTCTACCTTTGGAAATAAGAGGTGGGGGTGAGTGGGAACCTTGTTATGAAAAACTGGCTGTGAGTCCGGTTCTGCTTAATCAAATTTTGCAAACTTGGTCTTGTTGAAGATAGATCTTTTTCATCAATGTAAAAGTTATGATTTCGAACCAACTTACTGAGTAATATGCCAGCTAGAAGGCGGTATTTAATTTTTTTCAGAAATCTAGTGTTCCTTGGAAAATATTAAATACAAACATGCATTTTTAATACCATATTACAAAATTAGACAAAATTAGCAACAAAATAGCGAAAACCGCATGTTAATACCTTTTTTCTATCTCGAGATATCTTACACAACGTGTAAATTTAAAAACATAACTGTCACCGGTAAACGAAATAATTCATTAAAAGTAGTGTGCCATGGAAACAACAAAGAAACATTTTCCAGCTCTCAACGTATATTAGGTCTTTTCCACGCTTCTCATTTGTTTCGAGCCTCGTTCATATCTCGTATGTTAATATTATACACGGATTATACGGCATATGACAGAGGCTCGAAACAAATGAGAAGCTTTGAAAAGCCCTATTACAAAGAAATAAAAACAACTATTTAGTGATGACATAAACGTTCAAATTTTTGCCCATCATTTTCCTTGCAAACATTTACTCTTTCAAGAGTAGATTGAACAGCAGTCTCAATTTCTGCTCTCGATATGCTTTGAATGGCGTTTAGTATTCTCTGAATAATGTATTCTAGAGTAGTGTATGATGGGCAACAATTTGAATATTTAGGTCGTCACTAAGTAGTTCTTTTTGTTCTGTGTTATATTTAATTTTAATAGTATTGTTTCTCTTTATATTGTTGTTTTAATTAATTATATTTTTATACGTTGACATCTGGAAAATGTTATTTTGTTTTTTTCCACAGCACACTACTTTTCATTAACTTAGTTTACCGGTGATAGTAACAGTTATGTATAAAATTTACACGTTTCTCGAGATATCTTGAGATAGAAAAAAGGTATCGACATGCGGTTTTCGCTATTCTATTGCTAATTTAATCTAATTTTATAAAGTATGATTAAAAATGCATACTTGTATTTAATATTTTCCAAAGAAAACTAGATTTCTGAAAAAAATTAAATAACGCCTCCCAGCTGGCTTATTACTTATTAGGATGGTTCAAAATTATCACACTTACATTGAAGAAAAAGATCTGTCTTCAACAATACCCAGTTTTCAAAATTTGATTTAGCAGAACCGGACTTAGAGCCATTTTTTCATAACAAGGTTCCCACTCACCCCCACCTCTTATTTGCAAAGGTAGAGTTAAACTTGTTAAATCAAATATGCGCAGAATTTGATGAAGAATACAATAATCGGATTTCCAGTGCCCCTTCATTAGGAAAATTTTGTAAAATTTAGATTTTTTTATTTTTGATATTCAATTACGCCCTCTAGCGGTGGACCCACAATTATGAAAATAATTTCCAGGCTTTTCCTGAGGCAACTTTTGTTATAAAATTTTTTATTTCAAAGCTCTACTATAAACGGTTCCTGAGATATGCCCGAGAGCCATTCTTATTGGGACACCCGGTATATGAATTAGTTTTTAAGAGGATGGGTACGTATTTTCGACTCCAATGCTATTCAAATCGGGATTCATTTTTTTCGAATCCTGAGAAAACTAATAAGTATTTTTGAAAAATTTAAACGCAGAATGAAAGATTACGTTATTAGCTAGGGCCGAAAGTCCCTGAGAACTTTTATAATGTTTATTTTAATAAGTTACAGGGGTAAAAAACTAAGAGAAAATTTTGTGTTATTTTTAATTTCAAATATCTCATTCAAAATAAACTTTTTATTTAATCTAAGGGACTTTCGGCCTTCGTTAATAATTTAGTCTTTCATTCTGCGTTTAGATTTTTCAAAAATATTTATTGGTTTTTTCAGGATTCGAAAAAAATGAACACAATGTCCGTGGTAATATTTTCCAAATCTATCTTTGTCATACAACGCACTCAGTCGAATAGAATGTTATTATCAGCATATTGTCAGACAGACACTGACAATCAGTGACAATTTTAAATATTTGACATGAATCGGGAATATTTTGAGTTGTTGATTAAATAATATTGATATATAGTGTATTTGATAAATAATTGATTTAAGACGTGAACTTTATAAAAAGTTATTTATTGTGTATTATTTATGGAAGATAGAAGCAGAGAATACATCAAGATATATTCTGTGATCCAAGTATTTTGTTGTTAAAGATTTTCAAAATTGTAAGCGTTCCATAGTAACAATATACTATTAAAAAATCACTTTAACACTTTTCCTCTTTTCTCGATCGAGTATTAGTTTTTGTTGTAGGTACATATAAATTATTACAATCACTGAATACATAGTTGGTGAAAAAATTATCACATTTATTAAATGAATTAATAATTTGCAATTATACAAAAAATAACAGTTATCCAAGAGCATTTAAAAGCCATCTCTTTAAGTTAGTTGTGACATTGTCAAGTAGAATGACATTCTAGTAATATTTACATATCCATACCAGTGTGAATTTTACTACACGTAATTTGTCATGGAAAGACAGAAAAGGTAGGGATAGCCGTAAAATATTTGCGAATTATATACCCATGGCCTTAAATGAAAAATTGATGAACGAGACGATAATTAACACCTGCATATTTGTACATACAGAGTGGTCCAAAGAAAAGAGTCCACCTCGATATTTGGGAGTATTTATTAGATTTTAAAGAAATAAAAAAACAGGTCAATTTTTGATCCAAGGGGGACACATTTTTACGGTACATACATCTGTCATTTGTCAACCCCCTCCTTTAAACTTCCCCCGCCGCTTATTTTTAAATAGGGAATAGGGGTGTGTGCTAGCTCATTTGAAAGGTCATTCAATTCTCTATTCAGTAATATTAACATTGACATAATCATTTACACACGATGTCCAAGAAAAGTTATTTTGAATTAAATTAATTGACAAAAAAGAAGAATGTATGTAATTTATTTAACTCAGAATACATTCTACTGCTGACAGAGAACAGAAAAAAATGTTTATTTGATAAATAAACATTGTTTGTTGCTTAAATTCAATATTCAACCTACCAAGAGGCAGATGGGTGACAGGTTGAACATTGAAATTAAGCGAAAAGAAATGTCTATTTATCAAAAAACATTTTTTTCTGTTTTGTGACAGCAGTAGAATGTGTTTTGAATTAAATAAATTAAATACATTCTTCTTTTTGTGTCAATTAATTTAATTAAAATATTTTTTTCTTGGACACCCTGTATAAATAATTATGTTAATGTTGATATTACTGAATAGAGAATTGAATAATCTTTCAAATGAGCTAGCACACGACCCCTATTCCCTATTTAAACATAAGGGGTGGGTGAAGTGGAAGGGAGGGGGTTGACAAATGACAGATGTATGTACCGTAAAAATGTGTCCCCCTTAAGATCAAAAATTGACCTGTTTTTAGTTTCTTAAAATCTAATAAATACTGCCAAATATCGAGGTGGACTCTTTTCTTTGGCCACGTCTGTATTAAGTAAAATCTTTAAAAATATTTGCATATTTGCGCCAATTTTGTTCATAAAATATATGCGCATATTTACTCTGTTTTTCAACACATGTGTTATATATGTTGAAAACAATGTGTTGACAAACTGAATTGTTGAAAAACAAAAAGACACCAATAAATCTACAGCAAAGGGTATTCAACAGTTGTATTCTACTAGTTATCACCTATGGAATGGAGACGATGACACTAACAGAGGTATCAGCCAATAGATTGAGAACGACTCAGAGGGCGATGGAACGAGCTATGTTAGGAGTAGGTATCTCTGAGGGAACACATACGAAATGATGACGTGCGAAGCAGGACGAAGGTGTAAGACGTAATTGGAAGAATTGCGCAAATGAAATGGAACTGGGTAGGACAGATGGCACGACAAAACATCGAAAGGTGGACGAGAAACATTGTACATTGGAGACCACGCGAGCACAGTTGTAGTAGAGGAAGACCACAAAAACGATGGCTAGACGACATCAAAGCAAGAATGGGGAGAAACTGGCACCAAACAGCACAAAACAGAAGAATGGAGAACTCATGTGGAGGCCTTTGTTAAAGAATGGATGCAAACAGGCTGAAGAAGAAGAAGATTTACTCAGTTTACTCGGTTTGCTGTTGTATATGTTACCGGCCAAACCCGATTTCCGGATAAACTAGTTAGCGCGTAGGCCAAACTAGTTTGTCCTAGGCCAAACTAGTTTATCCTGATATAAATACACACACTTCAGTCCAAACTAGTTTACCTTGATATAAAGACGCACACTTCAGGCCAAACTATAGTCCGTCTAGAAAGTATCCGGAAAAAAGAAAGCAGAATTATAATTTTACGGTATTTATTTCTATCACTTGAAATATAAAATTTCAACAAATAATTCATCTCATTTACTTATGACGTATACAACCTCCATTTAAATCTAAACACTTAAAAACGTCCAGGTGCAAACGAAACTAGGTCAAGGCCATAATTTTCGGTAATGGTGTTCCAGGCCTGTAAAACTGACCGAATCAAACGTTCTTTATCTTGTGGCGCTGCACGTTCCACTTCCATCTTCATCAGTCCCCATATGTTTTCAATGGGGCTAAGATCTGGAGATGCTGCTGCTGGCCACGGAATTGTTGCCAATTCGTGTTCTTGCATCCAAGCTTGAGTATAAGCAGAAGTATGGCATCTTGCTGAAAACGCCACCCGTCTGGATATAAAACATGAGCCGTTTCAAGAAGAAAACCATTTAGGATGTCACAATATTTCGCACTATCAGCAGTACCATTAACTATACAGAGAGGTGTAGCACCACGCTGAGATATTGCTCCCCAAACCATTATTTTAGTGAGAAATTTGGAAATTTGAACGGTAACAAATCTAGGACTCTTGCTAGGACAAACTAGTTTGGCCTAGACCATACTAGTTTATCCTAACGCGCTTAGGACAAACTAGTTTGGCCTAAGCCTAGGCCAAACTAGTTTGTACTGAAATCGGTTTGGCCGGTAACATATAATATATTCCGGTCTCTAGTTATAAAATTACGCAGTATTCCAAGGGGTTTCACTATCTGTGGCAAAAAGTTTATCTAATGCCATCCCCTCTTTGTGAACACACACACACAAGGGGTTTCGTACTTGTCTATTGTTAGAAATTGCTGGAATATAATGGAAGCGAACTACATACAATTATTATATGTGTAATAAATATGTCACCGATGTTGACACATCTGTGCTTCAAAAACAAACCTTGAAATTCACAATAAATTATTTTATTCTCAAGCTGAAAGTAAAATCTAAATTAACTCCTTTCATTGTTTAACCAACCAGAAATCAACGGCCATGCTATCGTCACCAAATAAATCCCCGGCCATCTTTTTTCGTTTTCTGCCCAATAATAAACTTATAATGACATTAACGGATATAAATAGAATGGAAGAAAGTCACGTTCTGATTAATACTCCAGTTACTCTGTCATTGACAAATAAGATAAAGGAAAAAACACGAGTTCGAGAAAGAAAATTCATGTACTAAATGAAAGTCAGCTTCGGAATACCTCGTATGTCTGTGTCAATGTCTCACTCGCTAAAGCTGTTTGATATTTTCAAGTTCTCAATAATTAGTGGAGTCAATGTAGTTTTTACTTCGGAAAAATCTAACAAGATAGAAATTTTCATAACTGCGATTTAAGTAATAAATTTAACATAACTTTTTAATGAATTGATCAAATTAAATTTTACAAATTGGAAATCAAAAAAAGAACATTAAAGCTATTTTATAGTTGTTATACACATAAAGAAAGAAAAGACGTGTATAAGTATAAGTACAGTGTGGGCAGAATGTGGGGCTTACATAAAGTGTTTTAAGTTATTTAAAAATGTGTTACTAAGTAATACAATTTTATCTATAAAAATCTTAAATTACACAAATTACTTTTCAGACATCGTACTAAACGATGTTTCAATAAAAAAAAATCTCAAACATTTTATTCAAATGTTTGTTTCCAAAAATGTAATTTTTAAAAACTTCGTAGTTTTACAAAATTACTACATACCACTTTTAAGGGGATATTACTCAAGTTTAAAGGGCTATATTACAATATTTGATAGGTGCATTTTGAAAACTTAAGAAGTAATCTTTAAAATGCACTAAATTATTTTACTTTGAAAATAAAATAAACCACTTCTTTATGAGAAAATTAAGGAAATTAAAAAAATGTAACTCGAAAATCCAAAAATATGAATTAATGTTTATAAAAAGTCATAAAATTTTTTCTGTATAACTTACCTAAAGTACATTTACAAATTTAAAAAATAATAAATGTTAAAAAATTTTTTTTGTGGTCTTATAAGTAGGTACCTACAGTATGTCTGTTTATCTTGGAATCATAATATGGAAAACTTTTTTATTATCAATTTTACGAAAAAAGTTTTTCATAAAATATTGTGCATAGTCTAAAATCCAAGATGCAACCATCAGATATCAAATTTTATTAATTTTATATGAGGTATATATGTGAAAAACTATGAATTTTGCTCGAGAGTAAAGTACCTTTATATTTCACAATATAGAAAATTGTTATTGTGAAAAGTTGTTAGTATGTGAAAAGTTGTTTCAAATTACTGTTATCCCTTAAATCATTTACAAATTAAAATGATAACTCTTTTATTATTAATTTTACGAAAAAAAAATATTCATCATAAAAAGCTCTGCATGGTCTAAAACCTACATGATTCAACCATCAAATATAAAATGTTATCTATTTAATACGAGGTATGTGAAAAAATATACATTTCGCTCAATAGTTAAGTACCTTTATAGTCCACAATATTTCAATTATAAAGTAATTGCATTGAAACATAGTTTTTAATTCTAAACAAGTTTTCATAATAACAATTTTCAGTATTTATTGTGAAAAATAAAGGTACTTTCTTGAGTGAAATTAATATTTTTTGCCATACCTCATATAAAATTGATAAAATTTGATATCTGATTGTTGGATCTTAGGTTTTAAACCAGGCACAGCATTTTATGAAGAATAACTTCTTTCGTAAAATTGATCATAAAAACGAAGTAAAGAAACACAGACTTACTCACAATCATTTAATTTAGTCGAAGTAAATTAAATGATTGTGAGTAAGTCTGTGTTTCTTTACTTCATTTAAAATGAACTCACATATGCAACCCATTCAACATTTGATTATAAAAACGTTTCTCATAAGTATGGTTCCAAGATATTATTTTGGATCGGCAATTTTGAAATTTAAAATTTCAATATTTAATTCAAATTCAACAACCTCTTGGAAATAAATATATTAATTTTTTTTTGAAAAAAAAAATATGATTTTTGTACTATTTTTAAGTTCTCTTATGAAAAAATCGTCCATTTTGAAGCTGAAATTGTCAAATTTAATTTAGGTTCAGCAACCTTTTAAAAATAAAAATAATACATTTTGGAAAAAAATTCGTATTTGACAACTATTTTTTAGTATTCTTTTAGGAAAAATCCGCCATTTAAAATCCACCATTTTGAATTTTCAATTTGTAATGGCAGATTCGGATTCAGCATAATCAAAAACAAAATAGAAAAATTTTTGATCAAAGTAAAATTATGAATGCACCGATATTTTCAAAATTATTTATACAAAACAGATTTTATTGTTTTAACTTCAGGGGGTACGCACAAAATCTTGGTCCAATGCTATTTAAATGCATTCTTTTTTTTTTCGAATCCTGAGAAAACTAATAAATATTTTTGAAAAATTTAAACGCGGAATGAAAGATTACATTATTACCGAGGGCCGAAAGGACCTTAGAATTCACAAAAAGTTTCTTTTGAATGAAATATTTGAAATTAAAAATCACACTAAATCTTGTCTTTTTTTTTCACCCCTGTAACTTATTAAATTAAACATTATAGAAATTTTCAGAGACTTTCTGCCCTCAGTAATAATGTAATCTTTTATTCTGCGTTTAAATTTTTCAAAAATACTTATTAGTTTTCTCAGGATTCGAAAAAAAAATGAGTGAATTTAAAACACCGTGGCGCGCAATTTTGCGCCTACGCCCTTAAACAATTAGCGGCTAAAAACTAAAAAAAAGCTTTAGAAAAATATAAGCCTGTTTAATTTTTTTCCGAAACAATGCATGTTTTCGATCTACATTGACTCCACTAGTATGTCTGCATCAATGTCTCACTCACTAAAGCTGTTTGATATTTTCAAGTTCTAAATAGAGTGCTGACATAATTTTTCTAGTTAAGATGTTTAATTGCTATTGTCACCAGTTTATCACGTTCGGTGTTTGAATCCGTTTAAATTGATTACGGCTCTAGGTTTTATGGAGTATGACTAGTTTGTTTACTGCAATAATCTTTTTATGGATGAATAAATCCAGTGAAGGCTTTGAACGAATTTTTTCCGATAGGTTGGCACATCGGACGGAAGTATACACGGCAAAAATAATATATTTTAAAACAAAAATATATTCAAACCTTTTTAATTTATTGCAAAATACCGTCACAACATTCGGATTTATTGAGTTTATATCGTGTATAAAATAAATAACTTCGACGTTTTATAACAAAGTGGTTATTGTAGCATGTTTTGCAGAATTTTTATATAGAGGCATAAAAAAATTGGATTATTGGTCTGCAATTTAGTTAAACGTCAATTTTGGCTCAATTGACATTATAAATTTATGACTTATCATCGTAAAAGTAATAAGTCAAAGAAAATATTGGAATTCGGTCCGAATTCGGTGGAATTTTTCAATTTCAAATTGTCTTTGAATGCACCCATTTCTTCGACATATTGTTAATTGAAAGTTACAAGTTCATAACAAACAAAAATGAGTGATCAGAAATTGTATTGACATAATTGTATTGACTTAAATAAAGTAGAAAATATAGACGTACCATTCAACGTGTCTTGGTTTGTTTATTTCTAGTGCATGTTTATTGTGATTTTAGTATAGTGTACTTGCGTACTGACTGACTGACTGAATGAATGGTTGTTTATCAGCCACCGATAGATCTTGTCTTCATCTACATCCATCTATCATCTCGACTTCATCTGCAGGCCAGGTCCGGTGGGATCAAAAGTTCGAAATACGTAAACATGGTGGCAAAATAGATGAAGAAGTGTTAATAGTCCTGTTCCAATATAGTCCAGGGCGCATCTGTTTTGAGATGGACGTTGAGAGGTGACTCATATTTTTTTGCAGAAATTGCTTGGAATTAACTCATATAATAATAATTAAGTTATCCTCCCACTCAAAAAGGTCCGGAACATTGTTTAAATAATCAAAATGTCAAAAAATTAAGGAAAAGTTCGATTTTTTTCTTCGGTTTTTGATTATAACTTTAACAAGTATTCACTTCCGAGAAAAGTTGTACTAAGATAAAAGTTGCGTAATTAAATTTCCTACAATAAGTATAGGATTGGCTAAAAATTTTAAAAATTGTCACCCATGTTGCAAAATAGCAATAATTGCGAAAAACCATTTTACGGTTTTCAATCATTTAGACTACACTTAGGACCTTCATATTTTACCCAGAAAAACTTTATGATATAATAAAATAATACTGTAAATTTCATTAAGATCGGTTCAATAGATTTTGCAAAATAAATTTTGCAATCCAGCTTTCGCAAGAAAAAATATTTTTTTCAAAATGTTGCAGAACTGAAAATAAAGCAGATAGTAAGTTGATTTCTTTAGATATACATAGAAGAATACTGTAACTTTCATTTGCAATTTGCAAAATTAAAATCCCTTAACTACACTACTCAACAATTGAAGTGGATAATTTTAAAATTCCTAAAATTAACATATAAAACTATTTTTAAAATAATTGCTTGTACTATACTCTATATGCTATCTTTATTGCCAATATCTTTTGCATGTGGTTTTTTTCTCCCTATTCTTATCGGCCCTTATCTAGAACAAAGAGAGAAATGTTGTTCCAAACATGAATATATCATTCGTATAAAAGTGCTTGTATTGGCTTTACCAGTTGTCAAAAGTCAAGAAATCTATTTATCACAAAAACATTATGCCGCAAAGACGTTTAGAACTACTGCAGCTCGAGCAATGATTTCGTTGGATCCAACAAGGCATAACTCAACAAGAGGTTGCTATGAGGCTAAATGTGTCGCAAAGTGTGATAAGTCGTGCATGGAATCGGTATGTAGCAACTGGATCTGCAACATACAGGCATGGAGGAGGAAGAGAACGATCTACAACTCGTCGGCAAGACCGTTTTGTAGTTCTGACGGCAAGAAGAAACCCAACATGCACGGCTTCCAGAATTAACAGTATCTTCAGGCATGCTACTGGACGAGCGATTT
This sequence comes from Diabrotica virgifera virgifera, assembly GCF_917563875.1. Classification (NCBI taxonomy): domain Eukaryota; kingdom Metazoa; phylum Arthropoda; class Insecta; order Coleoptera; family Chrysomelidae; genus Diabrotica; species Diabrotica virgifera. Next base: position 246,747,973 of record NC_065443.1, on the reverse strand, counting down.
CCGATCAAACTGTCAGAAGACGGTTACATGCATCCAATTTAAGGGCTAGACGGCGCGCTACCCATCCACGACTAACTAGGGAGAAGCGTGCATGCAGATATCGCTGGGCGATGGAATTTCGAAAATTGGAGGAATTGTCTCTTTACTGACGAGTCCAGCATAGGGATTACGTACACTCGATACGCATCGTATCCGCCATGTTTTCCCGTAAGGCGCTATGGGAAAACATGGCGGATACGATGCGTATCGAGTGTACGTAATCCGGGCCCAGATTTCGTTTGTATACGAATGATGGCCGAATATTGGTGTGGAGGGAAAGAGGACAGCGTTACAATGAAAATCTGAGAGTCCCAACCACTCTTTTTGGAGGTGGATCCATTTGCGTGTGGGGAGGCATATGTTTTGACGGTCGCACGGACTTAGTCGTCTTAATTAATGAGACAATGACTGCTACACGATATCGAGACAGTCATAGTACCAATAGTTGTTCCATTTTTTGGTGAAATAGGCGAACAATTTGTTCTGCTTGATGATAATTCTCGCCCTCACCGTGCAAGAATTGTCAACGAGTCTATAGAAGCTCATGGCATTACAAGAATGGAGTGGCCACCGTGTTCACCTGATATGAATTGCATTGAACATGTTTCGGCCGAAATGTCTAGGCAACAAAACAGGCTCCTTCAACCGCCCCAAACCTTAGATCAGTTGGCCAATACATTACGCGCGATTTGGGAACGTATACCGCAGCAGTTCATCAATAATTTAATAAGAGGTCGTCTAAATAGAGTTAGAGCGCTAGGCGACACAGAGGTGGCCCACACACTATTAATTTTTCTTTTCGGGATATTAGAAATTGAGGAGGAATAGAAATTTTAGGTTGCTAATTTTACAATTTTTGTTTATTTTCTATTTTGTTTTCTTAAATGATTTCTTTCTTTCGGTTCATCTGCATGAAAATACGAAGTAAAAATAAATCTTTATTTATATCACTCCATTTTTCTATTTGACCTTATGAACAAAAAATAAAATACACATTTTCATAATATCCACTTCAATTGTTGAGAAGTGTACTATGGCGTCAGGAATTTTTTTAAATAAACATTAATTTTTTGTGCTACGCGCAGGACAGCGGTGTTCCATTTACACAAGTTGATTTCCACCAAAATGTCTTCTAAATCTTTATCTAATATATTCTTTTCTTACTCTATATTTTGTTGTATTTTAATACTTTAATTTCACAAACATTTTCAAAGGACAGAGTATGTGTTTTTATTTTGCAATAAACAAATTTATCGAAATGTACTAAAAATTAAAATTTATCAATCATTATCAAAGGTCATTGGAATGCCCAATCAAAGCAAACATACTTATCCGCTGTCCTGCGCGTAGCACCTAAATTTAATGTTTATTTAAAAAATTTTCTGACGCAGTGGTAGTTAACCGATTTTAAGTCATTGGAATGCCCAATCAAAGCAAACGTACTTATCCGCTGTCCTGCGCGTAGCACCTAAATTTAATGTTTATTTAAAAAAATTTCTGACGCAGTGGTAGTTAACCGATTTTAATTTTGCAAATTGCAAATGAAAGGTACATTATTCTTTTATATGTAAAAAAATTCAACTTGCTGTCTGCTTTACTTTCAGTCCTGCAACATTTTGAAAAAATGAATTTTATTTGCGAAAGCTGGATTGCAAAATTTATTTTGCAAAATCTTAATGAAATTTACAGTATTGTTTTATTATCTCATAAAGTTTTTCTGGATGAAATATACAGTCGGAAAAATGAAAGAATACCCATGAACGAACATATAAAACATGCTGTATTTTCCTGTCACCGTGTCACAAAGAAAATTGTCCAGTGCAAGTACATGTAACAATAATTATTACATGTACTTGCGCTGGCCAATGTTTTGTGTGACACAATGACAGGAAAATACAGCGTGTTTTATATGTTCGTTCATGGATATTCTTTCATTTTCCTACTGTAAAGGTCCTAAGTGTAGCATAAATCGTTGAAAAACGTAAAATGCGAATACTTGTTTTTTTATGGTTTTTTCGCAATTATTGCTATCTTGCAACAAGGGTGATAAATTTTAAAAATTTTAACTAATCTTATATTGTAGGAAATTTAATTACGCAACTTTTATGTTTGTGCAACTTTTCTCGGATATGAATAATTTTAAAGTTATAATAAAAAAAAAGAAAAAAATCGAATTTTTCCTTCATTTTTTGATATTTTGATTATTTAAACAATGTTCCGGACCTTTTTCAGTGGGAGGATAACTCAAATATTATTATATGAGCTATTTTAAAGCAATTTCCGTAAAAAAAAATTTGAGTCACCTCTCAACATCCAAATGTACTAATATTTTTACAGATGCGCCCTGGTCTAATAAGAATAATCTTTGCAGATTTTCAATATCTATATTATGATAACAATTAGAACCTGTGAAATAGGCAAGAACACTATTCTCTTTATGAGAGTTCTGATAAGGCGTTTAATCGTTTTAATTTTTATATCAAAATTTGTTAATGCACACAAATAGTTTCTGACAAGAAACTTTCACGGCTGCATGATATTAGACAATGGTGTGTTTCCAAAGTAGAAGAATTATTTCGCGCAGCAGCCGATAGAGAATGTTTCAGGAACTTGTAAACATGATGACGACCAACGTCTAAATACGGACACGACACCTAAATAAGGACAAAGAGAAAGAGGGAGAAATGGGAGAATCCTGGCTTGAAATTAAAGCACTACTTAGTCGCAAATAGAGTTCGCTGGGAACACTTCGTGGAAATCCTGTTTTCCTGTTAGAAATCTTGGGACTATATGTTCCCTAGGATGTACTATATTCTCCTGAATATTCTAATAGCACGAGGCCCTTTCATTTCTTGGCGATCTTTTATGGTAAGAAAGGTATTGACTTAAATAATGTAGCCTATTTTTGTTTCCGCTGTTGTATAGTATTGTACTTGTAGATATTTGGCTTAAGGATGTGCAGTACTTTAACAAATTGCTGTTGTTTCTTGAAGTCATCACTTAGCCGTAAGAAGGTATAGAGATACGCTATAATTACTATTTCTGCTAATTTTATTTTCTTAATTTTTAATTATTTTTTCTCAAAAACGAAACAACAGTCATTCAAAATTCACATGAAAATACAAACTGCATGTTAAGAGGGACATGGTTTTACGAAGCTAAATGTATCCTTCACCATCTGTTCTTCGTTTGTGCGGTTTAACAAACTGCACCCCCATAAATTAATTACCATATCAGACAATTATGTCAAAAACTCACTTAATGCATTCGAAATTGTTTTCTTAAAACTGCAAAAGTATACGCCAGACCTAAATGATTTATTGCTCATCTGGTCAGAGGAAAGAAACACAAACATATTATAGTTTGTGGCTTTCTTTTCAGTCACTACTCAGCATGTGAACGATTCACACACACCGACCGTTCTCACTAACAATCGACCCTTTTCCGAGACCTAAGCGAAACACATTTTTTGTTACCAAAATAAATAAAATATTAACCGTTCGTTTTGTTACATTATTCTAATTGTTTTCAATTAATTCCGTCAACATCACCACCGGAATAAAGGGTTGTAAGGCGCATGTTGACAACCTTGATATGTATTTGCCCGGGGTGATGAGATAGAGAGAGCTGTCTTTCGATTTCCACTCTGAAGTTTCTAATGGGACCTATTTCAGAACCTGAGTCCTCTGATCCCTCAGATCACTTCACTACTACCAGATATACCTACTTGATATATCAGATTTCAATATATCAAGCACTACCTAATTTTAATTACTTTACATGTTTTTATGCCTAAATTTCTTCTCATTATCGTGCTGGCTTCATAGTCCAGAAAGCCACTGCGCATCCGCTAGGAAAAATATTCTAATTCAGATTTTTTGCACAATCTTACTCAAAAAGGACTCCTTTTAACAAATTTGCATGTTGCCAGGACCAAAAGGTGGTCAAAATTTTTTTAAACGTTTTTTTTTTTGTTTTTTTTTTTTGCTAAAATTATTTTTTTTTTGAAAAAAAGTTTTTTTAGGTTTTTGGATCATTCCAAACAGAAAAGGTCTTTAGTGACTTTTCTCTAAAAATGATAGTTTTTGACATATAAGCGATTAAAAATTGAAAAATTGCGAAATCGGCCATTTTTAACCCTCAAAAACTATGTGAAAAGCTAATAATTTGAATGTTGCCAAGGTAGAGAAAAGGTCTTTAGTGACTTTTCTCTAAAAATGATAGTTTTTGACATATAAGCGATTAAAAATTGAAAAATTGCGAAATCGGCCATTTTTAAGCCTCAAAAACTATGTGAAAAGCTGAAAATTTGAATGTTGCCAAAGATATTCTTTAAACATCGATTGATGAAATCCCGAAGAGTTTTTTGCAATACAATATTCAAAACTCCTATTTTTTTTAATTGCTAATCAAGCGTGCTCGACACTATTTTCCACCGACAGTATGGTGCAAATGAAAGGAATAAATTCGTTATTTCGTAAACCGGCGACTTTAAGGAAAAATCCCGAAACAGGTCGATTTTTATTTTTAAGTTATGATATTGTGGCATATATGGTATACTAGTGACGTCATCCGTCTGGGCGTGATGACGTAATCGATGATTTTTTTAAATGAGAATAGGGATCGCGTGGTAGTTCATTTGAAAGGTTCTTCAATTCTCTATTCAGTAATGTAAATATTTACAAAATTATTTATACAGGGTGTCCTTCTACTTCTTTTTTTGTCAAATAATTTAATTTAATAAATTTTTTTGAACACCCTGTATAAATAATTATGTAAATGTTTATATTACTGAATAGAGAATTGAAGAACCTTTCAAATGAGCTAGCACATGACCCCTATTCTCATTTAAAAGAATCATCGATTACGTCATCACGTCCAGATGGATGACGTCACTAGTATATCATATATGCCACAATATCATAACTTAAAAACAAAAATCGACCTATTTCGGGATTTTTCCTTAAAGTCGCCGGTTTACGAAATAACGAATTTATTCCTTTCATTTGCACCATACTGTCGGTGGAAAATAGTGTCGCGCACGCTTGATTAGCAATTAAAAAACAAAGAAGTTTTGAATATTGTATTGCAACTCTTAGGGATTTCATCAATCGATGTTTAAAGAATATCTACCTACCTTGGCAACATTCAAATTTTCAGTTTTTCACATAGTTTTTGAGGACTAAAAATGGCCGATTTCGCAATTTTTCAATTTTTATTCGCTTATATGTCAAAAACTATCATTTTTAGAGAAAAGTCACTAAAGACCTTTTCTGTTTGGAATGATCTAAAAACCTAAAAAAACTTTTTTCCATGCAAAAAAAATAATTTTAGGAAAAAAACAAAAAAAAAAACGTTTAAAAAATTTTTGACCACCTTTTGGTCCTGGCAACATGCAAATTTGTTAAAAGGAGTCCTTTTTGAGTAAGATTGTGCAAAAAATACGAATTAGAATATTTTCCCTAGCGGATGCGCAGTGGCTTTCTGGACTATCAAACGTTATTCTGATTTTCTAATCCGTAATGATACTATAAAATACATCTCATTCCTAAAATGAGAATAAGCAAAGATAATCAGACCTGTCAATTTCAACGACGAATAACACTTGCTTGGGCGACCTATGGTTCACTAAGAGACATGTTTAAGAGCAACATTCTGATAGATAAAAACGGAAGACCTTTCGTCTTCCGTTCTTCCTATTATGGCATACGGAGCAAAAACTCCCCCGCTCACAAAAACAACAGCACTCAAAATAAGAGATGCACAAAGGCGTATGGAAAGATCGATTCTCGACGTGGCAAAAAAAGACAAAACACATAAGAAACCAACACCTGAGAGACTAAAGAGAGAGACTAAAAGACTCGAGATGGACTAGAAAACTAAATGACTGGCAACCAGGAGAAGACAAACGCAGCAGAGGACGACCACCAACACGCTGGATGGACGACATTAAACGAATGTCCAAGAAATGGCAACAAGCGCACAGAACCGAGGAGAGTAGCGAAAAATGGGAGAGACCTATGTCCAGCAGTGAACGGAAGAGGTTACATGATGATGTTGAATGATACTACCCATTCGGAACTCAGAACGGATGTTGTCTATTCTCCAGAATATTTTACCATAGGAGACGCTATTATTTCATTAGTTTTATTGATATTGATGAAGGTATTTTCAGTAGGTATAATGAAATGATCCGGGCTAACCGGGCCCGGATAGCTCAGGCGGTAGCATGTCTGACTTCCACGCAGGTAGGCTGGGGTTCGAAACCCAGCGCCCGCGAGAACATCTACAGTCGAAAAAATGAAAGAATACCCATGAACGAACATATAAAACACGCTCTATTTTTCTGTCACCGTGTCACAAAGAAAATTGCCCAGCGCAAGTACATGTAATAATAATTATTACATGTACTTGCGTTGGCCAATTTTTTGTATGACACGGTGACAGGAAAATACAGCGTGTTTTATATGTTCGTTCATGGGTATTCTTTCATTTTTCCTACTGTAGACATCTTTAAAAATGTCTATATATAGTATGGTATAGTTAGACCCAAACCCAGACATCCAAAGTGAAAGTTATCCTCCAACACCAAATTGTTCTATATGGTCCACATAATGTTCAGGAAAAAGTCACACCATTTTGAGCGTCGGGTTTGGGGGTGGGGAGAGGGGGGAGAAATCTGCAAATTCGTAGTTTTTTAAGTTTTTCGTCAATATTTCTAAAACTAAGCGGTTTAGCATGAACAACCCTCTATACAAAATTGTTCTACATTAAATTTGAAATAAAAAAGACCCTATGCATAACCCTTCTAAAATGAACGGTTCCAAAGTTACGGAGGTAGTATAGTATAATTGGTCCAAAAAAAGGCCTAACCCAGACATCCAAAGTAAAAGTTTTCCTTCAACACCAAATTGTTCTATATGGTCCACATATTGTTCAGTAAAAAGTTACACCATTTTGAGCGTCCGGTTTGGGGGGAGATGGGGGAGAAGTCGGTAAATTAGTAGTTTTTTAAAGTTTTTCGTCAATATTTCTAAAACTATGCTTTAGCGTAATGAATGTTCTATAGAAAAATGTTCTACATAAAATTTAAAACAAAAAAGATTCTATACATAATTGTTATAAAATCAACGGTTCCAGAGTTACGGAGGGTGAAATGTGGAGGTTTTCGATACTTTTTATATTTACCGATTTCTCCCCCCTCCCCCCCCTCCCCCAAACCCTACGCTCAAAATGGTGTGCCTTTTTTCTGAACATTATGTGGACCATATAGAACAATTTGGTGTTGGAGGATAACTTTCACTTTGGATGTCTGGGTTTTTGGTATAGTTATATCATAAATTATGCCCAAAAATATAAAAAGTATCGAAAGCCTCGACTTTTCACCCTCCGTAACACTGGAACCGTTGATTTTATAACAATTATGTATAGAACATTTTTGTTTTAAATTTCATGTAGAACATTTTTGTATATAACATTGTTTACGCTAAAGCATAGTTTTAGAAATATTGACGAAAAACGTAAAAAAACTACTAATTTACCGGCTTCTCTCCCATCTCATTCCCAAACCGGACGCTCAAAATGGTGTAACTTTTTACTGAACAATATGTGGACCACATAGAACATTTTGGTGTTGGAGGAAAACTTTTACTTTGGATGTTTGGGTTAGGCCTTTTTTTGGACCAGTTATACTATACTACCTCCGTAACTTTGGAACCATTCATTTTAGAAAGATTATGCATAGGGCCTTTTTTATTTCAAATTTAACGTAGAAAAATTTTATATAGAAGGTAGTTCACGCTAAACCGCATAGTTTTAGAAATATTGGCGAAAAACTTAAAAACCTTCGAATTAACCGATTTCTCCCCCTCCCCCTCCAAACCCAACGCTCAAAATGGTGTGACTTTTTTCTGGACATTGTGTGGACCATATAGAACAATTTGGTGTTGAAGGATAACTTTCACTTTATATGTCTGGGTTATGCCATCTTTTGGATCAACTATACTATAGGTACTAATAGTGATGTTGATTATGATGTTGATTATAGTTACTTTCGAGTATTCGTTACAAATCTTTACTTTTGTATAAAGTAATCATTTACAGTATTCGTTACTTTGATTACTGTTACTTTTGTATTTGAGTACCGGTAATCATAATATGAGGTAATCATGATATTATCGAAAATCGTATTTCTCAGTAGGTAGGTATTTTGTATGCTCCCCCCCCCCCCTAAATGTCCTGGTCTAATTCTAATAAAACCAATGCAATACATACAAAATTAAAGTTGTTGATCATACTGTAGAGACATTGTCATTTCCACATTTTTTCGGTCAGTCTAGAAAGCAATCAAGTGTACTGGTTGTAGATACAATAGTCGTTACTCGTTCTGATACGACTGGTACGAAGTAATCAGAGTAATCAAAGTAATCAAAGTAGATACAATAGTCGTTACTCGCTCTAATACGATTGGTACGAAGTAATCAAATTAACGATTTGCCTCTCTATATAGTAATCGTTACTTTCGGTATTCGTAAGTGACGAGTACTTTGTAACGAATAGTTACTTCTTCAACATCACTACTATAGGCCCCAGGTCGACTCAGCCTGAATAAAAATGAGTACCTTCAATAAAAACAGGGGTAATAATAGGCGGTTGACTGTTTGTTTTTTGACTTAGCACGAGCTTTTGAAACTGTAAATCACCCAATAATGCTGATAAAAAACTTTATCATAGTGGTGTTAGAGGAACGAACTGCGTTAAAGTGGATCCACACCTTTTTATCGAAAAGGTTTCAAAAGGTTAAGGTCAATGTGAATGGGAATATAATATTTTCTTCAGAAAAAAGTGTCCTCTACGGAGTTCCACAGGGAACTATCATTGGCCCTCTTTTATTTTTGATTTTTGTCAATGATTTAAATCAACTGATAACCGATAGCTCAACATGTTTGGCTCGGAATCCATTAGATAACTTTTCTGATGCAATAAGCGTTCGAGTAGAAAACGTGGAACAGCAATTAGGCTGTTATGTCACTCAATTTGCTGACGATACCACAGTTGCACTAAATTCCAATAATTTTTTTCATGTAGTACAAAAAGCAAACTGTCTTGTAAAAAGTATGACTCATTACTGTTTAAATAATGCCCTAATCTTAAATGGATCAAAGACCAATATGGTAACCTTTTCACCTTCTACTATGCAGATGAGTCCATTAGTAAAACTTGACAATGGGTCAGTGGTAAATAGCCACTCCACTAGGTTGTTAGGTGTTTACCTGGATTCTAATTTGTCTTGGAGCTCTCACGTTGATTATGTAGTGGGAAGATTGTCTGTGCACTGTTATGTTCTATGGCAACTTAGGAATTTTGTCTCCCTAGATATCTTAAAACTTTACTATTTTGCTCATGTACAGTCAATTTTGCAATATTGCTTGGTTGGTTGGGGAAATTGTTCGCGAATTAATGAGGTGCTTGTTAGGTCCGTGAACTTAGCCCGAAAAAGTCGGGAAAAAAAATGCGATGGGTGCCATTCGTTTGTCCATTGATTGTCCACCATTTTATTTCGTTAGTCCACCCATCAATTCTTTTTTATAAACAAAAATTTTTTTTTCGGGCTAACTTCACAAATCTACAAATTTTCGAAAATTTAAAAAAACTCTTGCTATATTGTTTGTCCATCGTTTGTCCATGTTTGTCCACCACATAATTTTTTTTGTCCACCCTCTGAAACAACCCCCTGTTAATTGTAATTATTTTTTTATTTCTTAATAAGGGCTAACTTCACGTTCTCTTATATGGGCATTTAAACGTTAATTCGGGTGCAGAATCACAACTAAGCGTTTGTCCACCCCTTTGCAGCATTTGTCCAACCCCTTAAAGTGCGAAACAACCCCCCTGTTAATTGTAATTATTTTTTTATTTCTTAATTCGGGCTAACTTCACGTCCGTTTAAACGTGTATTTTAAAGTTAAATCGGGTGAAGAATCACAACTACCCGTGTGTCCACCCCTTCGCAGCGTTTGTTCTGCCCCTTAAAGTGCGAAACAACCCCCTCGTTAATTGTAATTATTTTTTTAATTCTTAATCCGGGCTAACTTCAAGTTCTCTTAAATAGGTATTTAAACGTTAATTCGGGTGCAGAATCACAACTACCCGTTTGTCCACTCCTTCGCAGCGTTTGCCCAACCCCTTAAAGTGCGAAACAACCCCCTCGTCAATTGTAATTATTTTTTTATTTCTTTATTCAGGCTAACTTCACGTTCTCTTAAATGGGCATTTAAACGTTAATTCGGGTGCAGAATCACAACTAAGCGTTTGTCCACCCCTTTGCAGCGTTTGTCCAACCCCTTAAAGTGCGAAACAACCCCCCTGTTAATTGTAATTATTTTTTTATTTCTTAATTCAGGCTAACTTCACGTCCGTTTAAACGTGTATTTTAAAGTTAATTCGGGTGAAGAATCACAACTACCCGTTTGTCCACCCCTTCGCAGCGTTTGTCCAGCCCCTTAAAGTGCGAAACAACCCCCTCGTTAATTGTATAACCTAATTATTTTTTTAATCCTTAATTCGGGCTAACTTCAAATTCTCTTAAATACCAAACGTTAATTCGGGTGCAGAATCACAACTACCCGTTTGTCACCCCTTCGCAGCGTTTGTCCAACCCCTTAAAGTGCGAAATAACCCCCTCGTTAATTGTAATTATTTATTTATTTCTTTATTCGGGCTAACTTCACGTTCTCTTAAATGGGCATTTAAACGTTAATTCGGGTGCAGAATCAAACTACCCGTTTGTCCACCCCTTCGCAGCGTTTGTCCAACCCCTTAAAGTGCGAAACAACCCCCCTGTTAATTGTAATTATTTTTTTATTTCTTAATTCGGGCTAGCTTCAGGTTCCCTTAAATGGGCATTTAAGCGTTAATTCGGGTGCAGAATCACAACTACTCGTTTGTCCACCCCTTCGCAGCGTTTGTCCAACCCCTTAAAGTGCGAAACAACCCCCCTCTTAATTGTAATTATTTTTTATTTCTTAATTCGGGCTAACTTCACGTCCGTTTAAACGCGTATTTTAAAGTTATTTCGGGTGCAGAATCACAACTACCCGTTTGTCCACCCCTTCGCAGCGTTTGTCCAACCCCTTAAAGTGCGAAACAACCCCCCTGTTAATTGTAATTATTTTTTTATTTCTTAATTCGGGCTAGCTTCAGGTTCCCTTAAATGGGCATTTAAGCGTTAATTCGGGTGCAGAATCACAACAACTCGTTTGTCCACCCCTTCGCAGCGTTTGTCCAACCCCTTAAAGTGCGAAACAACCCCCCTGTTAATTGTAATTATTTTTTATTTCTTAATTCGGGCTAACTTCACCTCCGTTTAAACGCGTATTTTAAAGTTATTTCGGGTGCAGAATCACAACTACCCGTTTGTCCACCCCTTCGCAGCGTTAGTCCAACCCCTTAAAGTGCGAAACAACCCACCTGTTAATTGTAATTATTTTTTTATTTCTTAATTCGGGCTAGCTTCACGTTCCCTTAAATGGGCATTTAAAAGCTAGCACGAATTAAGAAATAAAAAAATAATTACAATTAACAGGGGGGTTCTTTCGCACTTTAAGGGGTGGACAAACGGGTAGTTGTGATTCTGCACCCGAATTAACGTTTAAATGCCCATTTAAGGGAACCTAAAGCTAGCCCGAATTAAGAAATAAAAAAATAATTACAATTAGCAGGGGGGTTGTTTCGCACTTTAAGGGGTTGGACAAACGCTGCGAAGGGGTGGACAAACGGGTAGTTGTGATTTTTTATCCGAATTAATGTTTAAATGTCCATTTAAGAGAACGTAAAGTTAGCCCGAATAAAGAAATAAAAAAATAATTACAATTAACGAGGGGGTTGTTTCGCACTTTAAGGGGTTGGACAAACGCTGCGAAAGGGTGGACAAACGGGCAGTTGTGATTCTGCACCCGAATTAACGTTTAAATGCCCATTTAAGAGAACGTGAAGTTAGCCCGTATAAAGAAATAAAAAAATAATTACAATTAACTAGGGGGTTGTTTCGCACTTTAAGGGGCTTTTTCGGGCTTCACCCGAATTAACTTTAAAATACGCGTTTAAACGGACGTGAAGTTAGCCCGAATTAAGAAATAAAAAAATAATTACAATTAACAGGGGGGTTCTTTCGCACTTTAAGGGGTTGGACTAACGCTGCGAAAGGGTGGACAAACGGGTAGTTGTGATTCTGCACCCGAATTAACGTTTAAATGTCCATTTAAGAGAACGTGAAGATAGCCCGAATTAAGAAATAAAAAAATAATTTCAATTAACAGGGGAGTTGTTTCGCACTTTAAGGGGTTGGACAAACGCTGCAAAGAGGTGGACAAACGGGTACTTGTGATTCTGCACCCGAATTAACGTTTAACCCATTTAAGGGAACGTGAAGCTAGCCCGAATTAAGAAATAAAAAAATAATTACAATTAACAGGGGGTTGTTTCGCACTTTAAGGGGTTGGACTAACGCTGCGAATGGGTGGACAAACGGGTAGTTGTGATTCTGCACCCGAATTAACGTTTAAATGCCCATTTAAGAGAACGTGAAGTTAGCCCGAATAAAGAAATAAAAAAATAATTACAATTAACGAGGGGGTTGTTACGCACTTTAAGGGGTTGGACAAACGCTGCGAAGGGGTGGACAAACGGGTAGTTGTGATTCTGCACCCGAATTAACTTTAAAATACGCGTTTAAACGGACGTGAAGTTAGCCCGAATTAAGAAATAAAAAATAATTACAATTAACAGGGGGCTTGTTTCGCACTTTAAGGGGTTGGACAAACGCTGCGAAGGTGTGGACAAACGGGTAGTTGTGATTCGGCACCCGAATTAACGTTTAAATGCCCATTTAAGGTAACGTGAAGCTAGCCCGAATTAAGAAATAAAAAAATAATTGCAATTAACAGGGGGGTTGTTTCGCACTTTAAGGGGTTGGACAAACGCTGCGAAGGGGTGGACAAACGGGTAGTTGTGATTCTGCACCCGAATTAACGTTTAAATGCCCATTTAAGAGAAAGTGAAGTTAGCCCGATTTAAGAAATAAAAAAATAATTACAATTAACAAGGGGTTGTTTCAGAGGGTGGACAAAAAAAAATATGTGGTGGACAAACATGGACAAACGATGGACAAACAATATAGCAAGAGTTTTTTTAAATTTTCGAAAATTTGTGGATTTGTGAAGTTAGCCCGAAAAAAAATTTTTGTTTATAAAAAAGAATTGATGGGTGGACAAACGTGGACAATCAATGGACAAACGAATGGCATCAATCGCATTTTTTTCCCGACTTTTTCGGGCTAACTTCACGGAGCTGTGCTTGTTCTTCAAAAAAAAAATTATTCGTACCATGACGTTTAGAAGGCGCTTGGATTCCTGTAGACCAGTTTTTAAACAATTAAATATTTTAACTGTAATTTCGCTGTACATTTTCAGATGTGTTGTTTATGTAAAGTCACATATATGCAATTTTATTAGCAGAAGTGATGTTTACTTAACGAGTGGCTACAATTTTCGTTACGGAAATGATTTGGTGACCCCTGCTCGCCACTTGACCGTTGTGGGCAAGGGTCCTTACCCAACATGCATTCGTTTGTATAATAAATTGCCTAACTATGTTAAAGAGTCAAATATTTATGTATTTAAGAGAACAGTTAAGGACTTACTTCTGGTAAACACTTTCTATTCGTTAGAGGAATACTTGCAGGCATCTTTTTAACAATTTGTATGCTTTTGTGTATATTTTATATGTTTTTATGTTAACTGTTTTTATGTACTTATAGTTTTTACTGATAGATTGTATTTGACGCATTTCAATACTTGTAAAAGTCAGATGAAATAAAGATTATTGATTGATTGGTTGAAGCGGAGCACTGGCCCTGTTACCTTCCTTGTATACCGTAGGCCCTACATATGTATAGCAGACTACCCTGCTTTAATCTCAAAGCCGCGTCAGCGGTATAAAACGGGAGACTATTATTATTATAATGAAATAAAAAGATGTTCTCCATGAATACCTTGTCTATTAACATCATATCCAGAACTTGACCAACTCATCTCTAATGCAACAAAAGCGCAGTATTACTCTGCACTCGCTTACATTTTGCTATACAGGCCAGGATCGCTATTTACGAACTGCCCTATCAGCCAGTTGTATTACTGCCTGTAAGTTCCTTTGTTTTTTATCCCTATCTTTATTTCTTTTTTCTATTTTTTAAACTTGCCCAAGAAATTAATCTTACTGAAGTAGACAAAAATGTGTTTTGTGAAAGTTTTTACCGTATTGCGTCGCAAATTTACAAGAAGAAGAAGACCTTTAGCTATTTATATCAAGAAAATATGTTAAGTATAAACGATTAATCCAAAGTTCTGTTATACTCCAATGTGTTTGTTCCCTATAGAGAAACTGCCGTTGAGTAGCTTTCCCCCATTCCTGTGAATTATGTTCATAAATAAATGTATTTAGGAGATAAATGTGTAGAAATATAGTATTCTCTCTAATTGTTTGGTAACAAATTCGCTACTAATTAGTTCAATTAGCCCGGTGCAGTATATCGTACTAATGCAAAAATAATTCTAATGTATAGCTCTGCAAAAGCTATAGATTAATTTAATAAATCGTTCTAAAGTTTCCACCTCCACTGCAGCATAGAGATGGCGCGAATATTAGGAACGATAGAGTTTCAGGAACAGCTCCAGTGATCATTACAAAAAGGATTTTAAAAATTTTGGAAAAAATCACAGTTGGAGTATTTAAACTTTAAAATATGAATGCTTTAGGCCAGCCAGCGATACTCAACCTTCTTTTTCCCTGTGTTTTTATCGATTTTGCCCATTTTTGTCTGGGCCATAACTTTATAACCACCTTGTATATTTTTTGATATTTGACACAAGTATGTCTTATTTAGAACCCAAACCATAGAACTACTAATCAGAAGAAAAATCCAAGTCCGGAAGTTATACTTCTATTATAATATAATTTCAACGAAATAAATATACCTACTTAACAGTTACAATACAAAAAATTAACAATAATTACCAAAAATGAACCAAAACTTAACAATGCCAAATATTAAAAAAAAAAGAAAAAAATATGAATCGTCTGGGATTTGAACCCGCAATCTCGCGATTTTTTGATCTCTGGTCCAATGCTCTACCAACAAGGCCATCAAGCCGCACGCTACTTACCTTTCAGATATACATAATTATACATCACGGTGACAAAGTGAAATATAAAAATAGATGTTTTATTATTTTACGCCCAAGGAAGACAAATCCAAAGACACAAAATTATAATAAAAAACCTTTTAAACCACCTTTTTCAAATTGCGCAAGTTGTATTATTAATATTAATGTTAATAAATGAAATACCTATAAATATTTTGACGTTTCACAATTTGACAATTCACTTTTAACTGCAGTGCCTTAAAAATTTTAAAGCACTAGTGCCTTAAAGTAGCATTTTTAACGCTCCTATGGAGTCCTAAAAATTGCATTTTTAACACGTTTGTAGAAAAATATATTTAAAAACACTAATATATTCTTTCCACACCTTTTCTGGACTGATACATACATAAATTAAAACATTTTTAAGTATAACTTCAAAAATATAATATGAAAACTATTTAAAAAGGCAGTATAACTATTAACTAACCTTTGTTGTTTCTCTTCCCACAAATTTTAAAACGCAACAACCATACATAACCAAACCGTCAACCGTCCAAACCACCGCTGCGCTACAGCTGCCATATTGGATAATTTTTGACATGTCATTTGAACATCCAATCAGAACAAAGTTATAATGCGCATGCGCCGGGATCGTAGGTTTTAACATATAAAAATTCACCCTCATATCGCGCGTAAAGAAGTATAACTTCAAAAATTATACTGAAATTCATTGTGACCTTGAAACCACATCCTGTATGTATGTATATTGAAATTTTCAAAACCCGTTTGCACATTTGAAAAGAGCACAAAGAACTGAGTTTATAGATTCGCTTTAATGTTTTTCGCAGAAAATTTAATCACTTTAATTTTGAAATGAAATATATTGAAATTTTTAAGAACAGAGATTTCAAAGCAGGTTTTATGCACTTTTAATAATAAATTATTGAATTTAATGAATACATTCTCATTTTAACACTAATCAATTCTTAGTTACTACATTGGAACGACCCACTTACTACTAATCACAACAAAAATACAGGTCCAGATTAACAAAAAATATAAAGTGACTGTGACCTTGAAACAACACCCTGTATATTGAAATTTTCAAAACTCGTTTGCACATTTGAAAAGACCACAAAAAACTAAGTTTAATGGTTCACCTTCATTTTTTTCGCAGACAATTTAATGACTTCAATTAATTTTGAAATTATGTATGTCGAAATTTTTAAGAACTCTGAGAACTCACCACAAAAATTTCGATTTAATTTCGAAATGAATGTCATTAAATTGTCTGCACAAAAAGTTGAAGGAGTCAATTAAACTTCGTTTTAAGTACTCTTTTCAAATTTGCAAACGGATTTTGACAATTTTAATATACAAAGTGTTGTTTCAAGGTCACAATTATTTTATATTTTTTTGTTAATTCAAACCTGGGTTTTTCTTGTGATAAGTACGTGTCATTCCAATGTAGTATATAATTATGGATTCTTTTTAAGATGAATATTTATTTATTAAATTTAGTAATTTATTATTCAAAGTGCTTTAAAAACCTACTACTTTTTAATCTTAGAGTTCTTAAAAATTTCAGTATATTTAATGTCAAAATTAAAGTCATTAAATTTCCTGTGCCCAAAATTAAAGCGAACCTGTAAACTTAATTTTTGTGCTCTTTTCAAATTTGCAAAATAAATCTTGAAAATTTAAATATACAGGGTGTTGTTTCAAGGCCACAATCACTTTATATTTTTTTAGTAATACCGACTTGGATTTTTCTTGTGATTACTAAATGGGTTGTTCCAATGTATCTAGTTAATAAGTGTTGATTATGTTTAAAATGGGTATTTGTTCATTAACTTTAATAATTTATTATTATCTAAAAGTTAATAATACCTGCTTTTTAATCCCAGAGTTCTTAAAAATTTCAATATAATTTCACAATCACGCACAAACACGCCTTAAACACAGCGGCACACTATCAAATAATTTGACAAACACGTGAAATATGACAAATAATTTGATCGTTTACAGGGCCTTTTAGTGAGCCTTCGGGCCGCATGAAAAACGCTAGAGGGTCGCATGCGGCCTGCGGGCCGCAGGTTGAGTATCACTGACTTTAGGGCATATGCAATTCCACAGAATATTTACTATTGTAAATTAAGTTTAAAATCACTTCTTCTTCTTCTTCTTATGGTGCCGTGCATTTCTGCGTAGGAGCCCAACGTACATTTCCTTGTCATGTGAGATGTTAGATAGTCAGGATTAAATTATTCTGTTTTAGCAGCATTGACAAGCATTTCATAGCTGTGGATTCCTATCTATTGGCGAATATTACGCAGCCATGACATATTTTTATGTAGTAAAGTGTATCGATCTCCTCGTAATATGTGCCCTAAGTACGCAGTGTTCTTACCTTTTACATACTCAAAAAATTCCCGGAAGCCCGGTCTTCTTAATACTTCCTCATTTCTGACTCTGTCCGTCCATGATATTCTAAGCATTCGACGCAGGCGCTACATTTCAAAAACTTTAAGTTTGTTAATGGAGCTGGCCTTTAACCTCCATGCTTTCATTCCGTACAATAGAACAGGCCAAACGTAACATTTTATAGTCTACTCGGGAATCTGCTGGAAAATTTAAAATGAATATAACAAAATTCAGTTTGGCAACATTGTGTGAATACCAATACTTCTAGGATATTAACAGAACTGTAATTTAGTCCAGAAAAATTAATATATTTTTTTACCAACAAAAATGAGATGTTTTAACCAAAAATAATGTTTAAAATATGATGTGCAAAATAATTTTGAATTCGGTTCCGCTAATAACTTACTTTGTTTGACCTTAAAACAGAAAAACCGTTTAATTTCCCTTGCGTAATCTTTATTTTCTAATAATTTATCCTTCGACTAATTTGCAATGATTATTGGGATGTTAAAATATTATCTTATCTCTAAGCGGCTTCTGGAATTTCTTAAACATATCGAATTTTATATACCAAGCATTGATACTGCCACTTTGTTGCGAAATTCTGAGGGATTTCTGTTTTGACTATAACATATTGCATCTCAGGTTGAAATCTAACTTACGATCAGTCAGAAATTTACGAAACCTCAAAAAAAGCATTTCTGGCTTGTTCTACTCTGCTCTCTATTTCAGTCTCAGGATCTTTAACTCTCTAATAGTAGACAACCCAAGCATTTAAATTGTCTAACTTGTTCGATTTACAGCTTTACATATGCCGACGATACCTTGGTACTGGTTAATTGCAACCTACAAAATCTAAAGTGAACCAAACAGAACAAGTGGTCAATATAATAAAAAGACGCAGGCTAAAATACTTTTCACATTATGAAACAGTCTGAAAAATATGAACTTATTATACGTCATCATATTAAGGAAAGAATTAAGATAAACTTGGTCCTGACTCCAGACACAAGAATGGCATCATGGCTTAAAAACACGGGAAGACGCCGGTACAGAAAATCGAATATATACATCATTATTTAGAGCTGCTGTCAATAAAGCCATGACAGTTTTACATAGAACTAGAACAAGTAATATATATTACTTAATAAACTAAGAGCCGCTATGCTATAGGTGAAATTTGGTAATCATTTTAGGCACAATCAGACCCTATAACTTAAATAGTAGAACCTAAAAGAAAACGTTTGAACCCTGTGCCGTCACTTTTTAGTGGCACATGCGTCGACAGTGGCGCATCAAACTTTTCACTTTGGAAGGGATAAATAAATTAAAAGGTACCCTCCCTCACTCCCAGAATTGAATTTTTTTGATTTTTTTAAGTTCTATGTTATTAAACAATTAGTCTCAGCGTAATTTTATCCCGCCACCCCTTCCCCCTTCTCCCACCATCAAAAAATTAATTTTTCGTTTTTATTTTTTTTAGGAGGGATGCAATCAATTTTAAATTTTCAAAAAATTCATAGACATATTTGAGGAGTTTCCAAATCATGTCTATTTTTTATAGATCAGTAGGTTGAGTATACATAACCTCAAAACAATTTTAAAATATTTTTTTGAAAAAAGCGTGTAACTTTTTTTTGGAGGTGGCTGGAGGATTATTTTTTTTAAACTCTGTGTGTTTTATCAAACACTATGTTTTAAATTTTTTTCAGATTTTTCCGTAAGGTTCGCCACCTTCAAAAATCCAAAAAACTGTTTTTTATTTGGTTTTTGTTTTTGGGGGGTTGGACGTGTTTCTCCCATTTATAAATGTTACAAAGGACTCAGTTACTTTAATTTATATGTAACGTATACAAAAACATTGATTTGATCTATTTTTAAGTCTATAAACTAGGTAAAATCCCCAAAAACCCAAAAAAAAACAGTTTTTTGAATTTTTCAAGGGGGCGAACTTTACGGAAAAATCTAAAAAAAAAAATTAAAAACATAGTGTTTGATAAAATACACAAAATAGAAAAAAAATAGTCCTCCAGCCACCTCCAAAAAAAGTTACACGCTTTTTTCAAAAAAAAATATTTTCAAATTTTTTTGATGTTATGTATACTCAACCTACTGATCTATAAAAAATAGACATGATTTGGAAAACCCTCAACTATATCTATAAATTTTTTGAAATTTTAAAATTGATTGCATCCTTCCTAAAAAAAATAAAAACGAAAAATTAATTTTTTGATGGTGGGAGAAGGGGGGAAGGGGTGGCGGGATAAAATTACGCTGAGCCTAATTGTTTAATCACATAGAACTTAAAAAATCAAAAAAAAAAAAGAATGTGTGTGTACTTTGTACGCACGTAAGAAGTTATACCTCTATTATATAATTTCAACGAAATAAATATACTTAACAGTTACAATACAAAAAAAATTTACAATAATTACCAAAAATTAACCAAAACTTAACAATGCCAAAAATTAAAAAAAAATATGAATCGTCCGGGATTAGAACCCGCGATCTCTCGATCTCTGGTCAAATGCCCTACCAACCAGGCTATCAAGGCCTGTTATTGACGTTACGCATATACATAATTACACCTCACGGTGACAAGTAAAATATAAAAATAGACATTTTATTATTTTACGCCCAAGGAAGACAAATCCAAAGACACAAAAATTATAATAAATAATACATTTACTAAAAAACTCTAATATATTATTTTAATAAATTATTAATCACCTATGTAGGTAGATCTTGGCCATAGAAATAAGTCGCTTTAAACTGCAGTTAAATATGTTGCAGTAAATACTTAAGGCATTACAATAGCTGCACATGACGAATAGAGGAGAATTCAACATAAGGTTAGTTCTAGCTTGTGTATTTCTGAATGTAATCGAATTTCTTACTGGATAAGACGGATAAGATTATAATAAATATACAACAAAATGTTTTAATAATACTCATCTTACTCCTGAGGAAGACAAATCCAAAGACACAAAAATTATAATAAATATATTTACTAAAAACACTAATATATTCTTTTCACACCTTTTCTTGCACTGATATATTTATACATAATTAGAAAGTTTTAGCAACTAAACGCCATACTGTCTGTGTGCGCATGCGCGCAGTATTATGAAATTTTACTCTCAATCGCGCCTAAAGAAGTATAACTTCAAAAATTGAATTCTGGGATTAACTGAGGGTACTTTTTAATTTATCTATCCCGTTTATAAGTGGAAAGTTTGATGCGCCACTAAAAAGTGAGGCACAGTGTTCATACGTTTTCTTTTAGGCTCTACTATTTAACTTATAGACTCTTATCGTGCCTAAAATGATTAGCAAATTTCACCTATACCGGCTCCTAGTCTATAAAGGCATAGTTAAATATAAGTCATGAAAATAGAGAGAAATTTCAAATTTGCGGCTGATTCTGTAGTTCTTTTCTGTGTTCTGTACCCACCTCTAGTTATATACACTTCTGTCCTAGAGTCGCATAGTAAAATCTATATCGCAAAGTAAATTTGCAGCAGCCGAAAATTTGAAATAAATGAACTGTCAGATTTAACAAGAGAAGCCATATTTATGGGGCTGCGTTTGCATCCCCATTTTGCTTCCGTTCACCAAGAACATCGACTCGAATTGACGGAATTATAAATTTCAGTTGGACATGTGAACGTAATTTTAAAGGGTTTACTTACCTATTTCATTCGCTGTGATCGATCGAGGCGATATAACATTGTGTCACAAGAAATTCCGAATCAACGTCGACATTTTTTTTAATTTACTTTTGAGAATTCGGTTTGATTTACAGCGGACGTAATAGGAAAATTTAAATATGTATCTACAAATATAAATAAGTAAGAGATCTGCGAATAACGACTAGAAACAGGGTAAAACATTACTTATTGACTTCATCAGAAACGACATGGATCTAATAAGCAGCTTGTTGGAACTATTGCCTTGGTCATTCTGGAATGTAGGTACTGACACGTACATTAACACATAAACCAGGGTGGGCAAAAAGGAGGCCCAGAAGTTGGGCGCTATTTTGGGTAAAGTAAAAATTAACCAAAGGAAATGTTCTATCTTCGAATTTAGATTAAACGAATAAACCCAGGTTTAAAGACGTCCACAATGCTACCGGCTCTCAGATGTTTTGATGGTTACAACGGCGAGAGTTGAAAAGTGGATCAACAGATCTAGACTGGGGATACTGAAACGGTTATTTAAAACTAAGTTCGAAAAAAAGTAAAAAAAAGAATGTGTGTGTACTTTGTACGCACGCAAGAAGTTATATTTCTATTAAGTATATGATTTCTTAAAAATAAATATACTTTAAACAGTTTGTTTTAATTTTTTTTAAACACCAAACTAATTGTGTGCTTACCGCTTTCAAAAAAATAAAAAAAAAAGTATAGGATTGCACTGGATTCGAACTCAAGACCTCTCGATCTCTGGCTGAATGCTATACCAAGTACGCTACGAGGACTGTGCCTGTATCGGTTGTAAATATACAATAAAATGTTTTAATAATACTCATCTTACTCCTAAGGAAGACAAATCCAAAGACACAAAAATTATAATAATAGTTATTTATGTACCAAGTCAGTAAAGTGACTCTTTATCGAACGAGTCTGATATTATGAGCCGAGCGAGCGAGGCGAATAACAGACGAGCTCGATAAAGAGTCTTTACTGACGTGGTGCATACAAAATTTTATCGCCAATCATAAAAAACATTAACACTTACTTAATTACATCCTAATGAAAAGAGAGTGTGTGTACTTAATACGCACGTAAGACGTTATACTTCTATTATTATGATCTCAACGAAATAAATATATTTTAAACAGTTAATCGTATTTTTATTGAAATATTAAACCAATTTTAACACTTAAAATAAAATACCAAAAATTAAAAATATCGTTAATAGTTACGTTATGTTTATGAAGTGTAGCCTCCCGCAGCGCAGTTGCTTTTCCCTTGATGAATAGTAGAAAATCTAAATAAATATATTTGCTAACAAATTATCATTAATATCTGTCACCGTCCTATATACATAATATAATCGAATTAACAAAAACACCATCTATTATTATGATTTCAACGAAATAAATATATTTTAAACAGTTAATCGTATTTTTATTTAAATATTAAACCAATTTACACCTAATTTAAATTTATACAAACAACAAATATAAAAAAAACAGAACAACTGCTTTATAACATAACTGGATGAAACTGCTTTCCAGAGGTTTCATACTAAAGCTGTCATAAACAAAACCATTGTGAACTGAAGGACACTGTTTCAACTAGACATGTTTCAGCATCTTGATAACAAGAGATAATCAAGAAATTAAGGAAACCATATAGTTTATGCAAAAAGTGGTAACTCCTTTCATTTTATTTCTAAAAGTAGAAAGTAAATGGACCAAAATCTCTCGACCTGACCTCCAGACAATCTAAATGGACGTAAAGTAAAATGATTCTCGCTGCGATACTATACATACATACACTAAGCATCAAAATTAACGCACCATCTTAAAAATAGGACATTTTTGATGTCTCGTATTTCCTAAACCTGTTGTCCGATTTGAGTGATTTTTTTAATATGTTGTAGCTTTATTATTCAAGATATCGTTGCAATAATATTGTTGCTGAACAGGTAAGTGTCATTGTATACCGAATGTAACAATGTTAGTGTTTTTTCCTCAAAGTTCGGAACACCCGGTGGAATATGCCAGCGTATATAAAATATTGAAATTAAAACTCAACTAAGGCCTTAATATTTCTTAACATTTTGCTTTTTGATTCATTCGCTGATGTTGGATAATAAAAAAGTTAGGTACTTTAACAACTAGCAACGTTCTTCATCAATACAGGGTGTTTCTAAATAAGTGCGAAAAACTTTAAAGGGTAATACTGCATGAAAAAATAATGACCGTTTGCTTTATAAACATATGTCCGCAAATGCTTCGTTTTCGAGATACGGGATGTTGAATTTTTTCTTACAAACTGATTATTTATTTATTGCTCTAAAACCGGTTGAGGTATGCAAATGAAATTTAGAAGGTTTTAAGAAGTAGTTATTGCGCATGTTTTGACATACAACTAAGAATTTTATACTTACTATTGGCGTGCATACGGGTCATATTACCTGTATGCACGCCAATGGTAAATATAAAATTCTTAGTTGTAAGTCAAAAAATGCGCAATAACTACCTCTTAAAACCTACCAAATTTCCTTTGCATATCTCAACCGGCTTTAGAGCAATAAATAAATCGTCAGTTTGTAAGAAAAAATTTAACATCCCGTATCTCGGAAACCAAGCATTTGCGGACATATGTTTATGAAGCAAACGGTCATTATTTTTCATGCACAATAATTACCCCTTAAAGTTTGTCGCACTTATTTAGAAACACCCTGTATTGATGAAGAACGTTGCTAGTTGTTAAAGTACCTAACTTTTTTTATTATCCAACATAATAGTTTTACAGGCTACAGTTGAGTTTTAATTTCAATATAATATATGGGCTGGAATATTCCACGGGGTATTCCGAACTTTGAGGAAAAACACACAACACATAATTGTTACACCCGGTATACAATGACACTTACCTGTTTAGCAACAATATTATTACATCGATATTCTTGCTATAACATATTAAAAAAATTACTCAAATCGGACAACAGGTTTAGGAAATACGACACATCAAAAATGTCCCACTTTTAAGGTGGTGCGTTAATTTTGACGCTTAGTGTAATAATAGTAATAATAGTAATTCGCTTAAACTTGAATATTTTAGTAGGAAATGCTCAATTGTTCCTAGCTCCTTTGCGCAAAACTCACCTTTTAGAGACATCTGCCAGAGGCATATCGCAGAGGTATATCCAATACACTTATTTTGCTATCGGCATTTGCCAATGTAAATAAACAATAAAGCTATGTTCATTCTCTTCGAAGATTCCAAGGCGCAATTCAAAATGTTAAATAAAACCGTAGAGAAAACAAATGTCAGAGTACCACCACAAGTACGTCTCCTAATTGGTCATAGAAAGCTCTTCTTTCATTCTCACCCAGACCTGTTTGAGGAGCATACACACACACAACATTCAATACCTCTTTATCAATTACAAATTTCACTGACATCATTCTATCACTCGTTCTTACAACTTCTACTACGTTATCTTTCATTTCACTATCAGCAATTATACCAACTCCATTTCTAGTGTTACTACTCCCTACATACCACAATTTATATCCATCACCTAGTTCTTTCGCCCTTTGTCCTTTCCACCTAGTTTCTTGGATACAAGCAATTTGAACTCTTCTTCGTTTGAGCACATACACTAACTCCAGACTCTTACCTGTAAGACTACCAAGATTCCAAGACCCTATCCTGATTTTTCTAACCTGTAATGGTGTTCCCCCTGAGATAGTCCTCACCCGGAGATCCGAACGGAGGCTCATTTTACTTCCGGAACATTTTACCTCAGGAGATGCCATCATTTAAGTATAAGTTTTTATTGCGTTTGGAGAGCAAGCGATTTGCTTTTTTTGTATATCAATGTTCTTTGTTAATGCTGTTATATGGTCAAGACATTCCGCTGTTCAGATGGCTTTTGTCAATTATTGTCTCACTTCTTCCTTGAAATTGTAGTCACTTAAAGACTTCATTCCAAACTATTTCAACTCTATTACTTGTTCTACATTTCGTTTTCAATTCAAGTTTGCATTGGTTTTTTTGATACTAATAGACTTTTGGATTTTTCTAGAGATATTTTCATGTAGAATTCCTTATGAATATGGCAAATTGATTACTTAAGGAAGAAGTGAGGAGTAATCAAGTCCTGTGTTTGGGGTAAGCACGGGAAGAGAATATCCAGAGTTAGAAATTAGAACCACAAAAACATGTAGAGGTGATAAATATCTCGGATCTATAATATCTAAAGAAGACACTACCAAAAGAGACATCGAAAACAGAACCCAGCAGGAAAAAAAAGCGGTAAGCATTCTAAGCTCACTACTATGGTCTCTAAAGATATAAGCCAAAAAACGAAATTGACAATCTATCGAACCTTGGTATCATGACTTATGGGGCAGAAGTTTGGCAGATCACGAAAAAAGATAGAAAAAGAATAGAAGTAATAGAATGGATTATCTAGAGCGTGTGGTAGGTATATCCAAAAAAGATGACGATATTAGAAGGAGGACAAAATACTGTATATTCCAGTGTAGATAGAATTGAAACGAGCCAACTAGTGTGGTATGGTCACGTGAAACGAATGAATGAGGATATATGGCCAAAGAAAGCTTTAAATTGCATACCACAACAAAGAAGAAGAAATGGAAGACCTTCAGTTGCCTGAGAAGAAAATGTACGGCACATATTGAGAGATGGAGCCATCAAAGAAGACGAATGGATAGATAGAAAATGATGGCGGTCGAAATGCGAGAAGCGGCAGAGGCTGTAGGAACCTCGCTTATAGATAGATAGATTTAATAGACTTTTGGATTTTTCTGGAGTTATTTTCACGTTGAATTCCTTATGAAGATAACAAATTGATTATTTAAGGAAAGAGTAAGAAGTGAGACTTAAGTCATGTGTTTGGAGTAAGTCACGGGAAGAGAGTATCTTGGTTAAGAATCAAGAACCAACCAATGGTAAATTGATTTTGACACGAAAACAGTTACAGCATTTAGAGAAGCCTAACAAACTCTATGGTAATTAGTTATGTATTCAATTCCTTCTCTTCTACTTTTTATAAGTATACCTACTAGTACTTTCTAATAAAGAGCATTATATCACATCAACACAATAAGGCCGATGCCACATTATGCGTTTTGACCGGATGCGGTGAAAACGCATCCGTTTCCAACGCAACCGGACCGACCTGTCACACTATGCGTTTAGTCTGGTGCAGTTTGTAAGCGCGTACCGATGACTCAAAACGCATCCGTTCCCAACGCAACCGAACCGATCTGTCACACTATGCGTTTTCACCGGATGCGGCGGAAACGCATCCGGTCAAAACGCATAATCTGACATCGGCCTAATATAACAAGGTGAAAAATATTCCTGGTAGTGATAGAAAGCGTCAAAAATTCTGTTAAAATTAACAGTTTCATTTCTATTTGAGTCTATGACACATTATAAAATTTTATGTAAATAAAGAGATAAACAAATAAAGATAAAGTGAATTACAGGTAAATAACCTAGGTACCTACAAAATTCGTCATAAAACTATTTTAGGTAAAAAGCTTTACTTATACGAGGACAAAAATATTTCTCAGAATAGTTTTAAATCGTATAAATGGCCTTGAACGTCGGCATTTCGTTTGCAAGGTCGCCGAGATCCAAATGTGAGTTAAATTTGAATGAGTTCCAAGAGGAAGAACACAATATATTTATGTTAAAATATAATATGTTAAAGGCAATCTAACATCTGGTGAAGAATGTGATAATTATAAAGTCAAAAGATACAGTAAAATCATAGTTCCAGCAGTTGCATATACAGGGTGTTTGGTAAAGAATAGGCCATAGCTTAACCGTAGATTCCTGAGGTTAAAATAGGTCGATTTTAACCTTAGTACGAAAGTTGATAATAACAGAAATACAGGGTGTCAAAGTTAAACTTTTATTTTATTTATTTTTGAATATTTCCTGACAGGCATGAGATAACAACACGAAATTTGGTAAGTGGGGGTTTTTGGGACGAGAAACCTAAAATCCCCACCAAAAATTATATATTACCCAGAGGGCGCCACATACGTGTTTCCGCTCTCATTCAATATGTTCAATTTTTTTTATCACCCACTCTATTTATATAATTTTGAGATCAAAACTTTTATTCTCCTATAATTTTTACTTAAAAAAGGTATACTAAATTCATCTGCTAAACACAACCGTTTTCGAGATAAACACATTTTAAATCTACGATGCAAAATTCAATTTTTTGCATTTCATTGTAGTTACTAAAAACCATTTGACATATCCTTGTCATACTTGGCAGCAATTGAAGTACTCTACACCCTTTTAAATTATGATAAACGTTTCCAGCTACTACCAGAGGCGTACGACGGGGGGAAAGGGAAAGGTCAACCATTCACTTTCTCCTGTCGTACGCCTCTGGTAGTAGCCGGAAACGATTATTTAACATAATTTAGTACGGGGGAACAGTTACAGTACCTACACTTTCTGCCAAATATGACACGGATATGTCAAATAGTTTTAAAGTATTATTTTTTTTAAATAATTTATTCTTTATTTAATACGTTAAGAACTACGAGTTGTACGGCCCTACGCCGAAAAAATCTCTTTTCACCAACCATATCTCTTTTTGTATCATAATCATAACTAATAAACTTGGAAGATTTATGAAGAAGCGAATCTCTTTAATTGTTCATGATCTGCAAAAATGTTATATATAGTTTTTTTTTTTTTGTTAGATGCATAATAAGGTATTCGCAAAAAAACCGTCCGAAACGTCATTTTGCAATGAAAATGGAAAATTTTCAACCACGAATAACTCAAAAAGTATCGAGTTTTATTAAAGTAAAGAGTTTATTATTACAATATAATCTATCCGAATTAAACTATTATTAACTCTTTTGTAAAAACGTACAATTTTTCAGTGATTTACGAAAAACCGCTTTAAAACATGCATTTTCTGCACGAATAATTAAAATCTTTGATCTTTAATAACTCAAAAAGTATTGACTTATTTTAATAACTTTATAAATTTTGCTTATAATTTCTCGAGAAGGGGCGGTATCCACCCTCAGGGTAAAGGCGCAAGGTAGCACCATGTCACCTTTGTTTCTTGAGGTATCGTCTAACCACTAACCACTCACCAATTTTCGTGAAAATCGATGAAGGTTCACCGAAATTGAAGGTAATAGTTGATTTTTACCTTCAGTGACTGCACTATACAAAATGAATTGCAATATAATGATCTAAATGCGCGTATTTTGGGAGCTCATAAATGATTACATGATATGTAGTCGCCAAATAATTAATTTAATGCATTTTAAGTACAACTCTCTCTTAAGCCGGGAAGATGGAGTGGTTTTCTTGGGAAGGGATTGTAGCTCATTAGTCGAAATGCGCGTGATTTAAGAGTGTATTCTTAGAATATATAAGCTATAGGAATTATATTCGCGATACGATTTATTTTAATTTTTTTCAGCATGTTTCTCTTAAGTTAAATCAATTAAAGGGTTGTTTGGGGGTGAAGGAGATGAGCTCAAAAATCGAAACTATATCATTTCAAGAGCTCATAAATAGCTCGTAATTCTGCCGCAAAGATCGACTCAATATCCTTATTTTTAAGTAGTGGGGGGGCTGAGTCATCCCCCCCACTAAAATATGAAATTCCTGCTCAGTGTAACGAGCTCAAAATTTTTAATTTGCGGAATATGAAAGCTCATAAATCAGCGTTATTTGTTTTTTAATTTTTGCAAGTGGGGGGCCAGCTCAACAGGGGTTCCCAAAATATAAACTGTTCAGAATTTAAGTAAACCATGAAGCACCATTCAAATAAGACCTTCCAATCAACAATTATAATAAAAACATTCATTACTAATCTTTCAACCGTAACTAAAATTAATTCAATTGATTTTTTCCACCTTTCTAGGCGGACAAGTGTGCGAAACGATTATTCATCTATCTTGAGAACAGAACAGAGGACAAACAAAAAATGATTTATTGCTCTCAGGAAGCCATGGCAATTTATTATGTTGATTAACATTAATTCTACAGTTATTACATTCTTCAAGAAGTTTTATGAATTGTTTCCTACGTTGCCTCACAGACTTCTTAAGTAAGTAGCAAATTGAAAATTGTCTTAAATGAATGCTAGTCCAGCAGAGGAGAATAATGACACAGACATCTGTTACTGCTTTTATGTAAACTTACAAACTTAAGTGCATATTTTCCATTTTCCGTGTTTGCTGCCATAATATAAATGTAAAGTGCTCCATCTACTAAATTAGCGGTATTCTTTTTAGTATAACAACATATTTTACTAGCTAATTAGGGATTATTTTTTATGAACATTTTTTTTTTGTTTATAAAGGACATCGCACACATCTTATATAAAAAGTAGTGTCACTCAACTAGTCATTTTACCCTATGACGGCTGATATGTAATTAAGATATGATCACTATGATCAGTGGGCCTCAAACAGTGGGGCGTTAATATTTAATTCCGATCGCTTGAAAAGTAAAAATATTTAATTTCCTGTATTTTATGTTCAGTAATAATATTGGATTTTACTGTATCAAAGGCAAATAAAATAATTATAATATGTATATACGGGGGGTGTTAAAAGAAGTGGGACGGAATATTTCGATTACTCGAAATTATTTGTCGACATCAAATGTTCATCAAGGTCTCTATAAGCCTCTATTTTGCGTAGAGTGAAAATTATACGAATGATTTTGCATGCAGTAAAATTGGAAAATACTTGTCAAGTTGCTGGTATGTCCAAATTTGAATAAAATACATCCAAGACTTTAGTTTCTGCAGACACTGTATTAAATATAACCTTGAAACAAATTGGCACTAAATCACTTCCGAGTTTTCAACAAAACAAAAGGTTTAAACACGTGTAGCCCAGTAATTAATACCAAAGCTATTGAAAGTATGCACTCCAGTAATTAGACCGAAGGTACTTTATCGTTTAACTAAAACACACCGCAAAGTCCGAATTGAATTCCCGAAACACTTCTTTTTAGCAAACGATTTGTCCTATTCACTGTCTGATATTTCACTATCATGAAATCGTCACTATCTGAATTGTCTATCCGAATAATTAGAGGCCGGACCTCATCTATAACTCGCTCGGTTTGAAAAGACTTACCGATTATGTCTTCCGTATGTCTAATACAATTTTGCCATTGTACTGCTTTTATTTGTTCTAGCGATTCTTTCCATAAACTAAGAACGCTAGCGTCATCTGTTGTTTTGAATGCATGTTTATCATAAAAATTTTTGGCTATACCCCAAACTAACTCAATTGCATTATAGTGGCAATGGTAGGGCGGAAGTCGAAGAACGTCATGGCCATATTTAAGAGCCATTTGGTCAGTAACAAATTTCTTTTGAATTTTGTGCTTTCCACACCTTTGAAGTAAATCAACTTTTAAAAATATGTCACTGTGATAAATTTTCTTTTCTGTCAACCACAACTGTATTTCTTCTTTTGTCCAGCTGCTTGAAGGAAATCTCTCTTCTACTCTGGAGTGGTAGGATGCATTATCCAACACTATTATGGACAGTCACTTAAATTTTTTCAACAAATTTTCTTCAAACCATTCTTCAAAAATATTTGCATCCATATTTCCATGGTAATCACC
Organism: Diabrotica virgifera virgifera; assembly: GCF_917563875.1. Taxonomy (NCBI): domain Eukaryota; kingdom Metazoa; phylum Arthropoda; class Insecta; order Coleoptera; family Chrysomelidae; genus Diabrotica; species Diabrotica virgifera. Next base: position 246,716,955 of record NC_065443.1, on the reverse strand, counting down.
TGTATTCTTTGTGGACGAAAAAATTAAACTAGCGTCCGGAATAAAACCCTCATCATTTCCAGCATGAAGTATAATGTAGCGTTTACCATTACCGGAACGATTAGAAGAATAACATTTCGTGGTGCCATCTTGCCAGGATGATTTTGACATATTTCCTTTAGCGAAAATCCAAGTTTCGTCTAAAAATACAACTTGCCTCGGACTATCAGACGTTTTATTGTTCATATATTTTCTTAAAAAATGCCACCGTTTTGAAACAACATTAGAGAGTTCACACAATACTTGTCTATTATTTGTCTTTTTATATCGAAAACCTAAATGTTTCAGCACTCTCCACAAACTTGTTAACCTAATATCACACAGTTCCTTGCCTTTAATTTTTTGTAACACAGCACTAATTGTTACATGTTCTTTGGCTTTATACATATTGTATATAATACTTTAAATTTCAAGTTTAATTGATTGGATGTCGACGATTTCTCTTGCTTACTTTATTTATTTCATCCTCACTCATGTTATTAATTCTTCGGAATGTCCTCTCTGAGATACCGCAAGCATCGCATATGCGTTTCTGAACAGCCGTAACAGATGCCAATGGACCCATATTATTTTTTTCCAAATTGAAATAACTTTCGTCTTTCAGAACTAAACGCCGTTCTTATGGACACAACACTCATACGTTTCTCCAAATTATTCATTTTACTTTAAAGTACCGCTTCACTATACTATTATAAAAAGAATAGGTATGTACTTATATACAACCATACAACTACTACACCCTGAAAAGTACGAGGATTGTACAACAAACGAAACAATCGAACACAAATTATTTAACAGCCAATGCTATAATAATAAACACTGTATTGATTGTGATTGCAAAAACCGTTCGCATGTTTCAAATAAGATTTTTGCTGATTAAGTATTTTGGTAAATTATTAAACAACACAGAAGTGTAATATGATGACAAGTTTAAATTTGATCTACTTTGTCGATAACAGTGTCGTTAACAGAAATATATTTTTAAATACAGCATGAATCATTTTTCAATGATTGTGTGCCTTTAAGAAATACATACATACTAAACAAATTTTTAAAATATGAATAACGGAGATTACATTTATTATGACACATATATATTCCTTATTTTTCAAATAATATGTTCTTGTAAAGGCATAACTTTGATTATTGGCATAACATAACTACATTATACGATACGTCAGAAGAAATTAAAAAAAATAACATGTAATAAATTCACTGTTTAAATAAATATTCCGTACCTACTCGTACTATTGCAATAAAATATTAAAACTAATAAACAATAACTTGTTGAGGAGTGCTGATTTAAACAACATACCAGTAAAATGTTATTCATAAAGGTAGTGTAAAATATATCGCCGCTTATCTGCTCCGCTAGTAATAAACTTATCAGCATTTAATTACAAAGCGGTCTTGTTAGCTGAAAAATACTTTACAATACAATTTACATGAATAGATTCGTCTCGAAATTACAATCATTTCATATCATTGTGCCACCTCTGAATTTTGATTAATGACAGCGTAATTTGATAATATAATTGATAGTAAGTTACCTACATAAGATAAAAACGCACTTCATAAATCTCAATATTTTATTGGAAAATAAGCCACAATGTAATAAATTTATTTTTAAATTAAATTGTGGCTTACTTCCAAATAAAATAGTAAATTGTATAAGATGCCACAAAAAGACAGTTCATAACAATATTCATTAATCTGTCTTCAGTTATTAAAGTCTCTTATCTTTAGGGGTCGCCAACTTCTTGAAAATTTCAAGATCTTGTCTTGATTTCAAGACAAGATCAAGACAAGAGTAATTTTAGATTTCAAGACAAGACAAGAAATTTTATGTCAATACCAAGATTTCTTGTCAAGAAAACAAGAAATCTTGAAATATCTTGACTACCTAAAAACTAGATTTTATTTTAAATAGCACATTTTTAAATCGGAAGTGATAAGCCATGAAGGCAGATAAACACTTCTTCTTATGGGGTCAACGCCTAGCTGACTTCTAGGCTTTGTTATTGTTAAAGTTGCTCTTGAAAATAGCCTTTCCGCAGGTACAGATGTTGCTGGCGTTCCGAGAAAATCCTTGTTCATTTTCGATAATGACGGGTAGATTTTTCGTGTCTTCTCCACCAATCAAGTATGTATATTCTCAGAATCTTCTGACCTAGGCTCATTTAAGTATTTTTCAATTTCATACTTCCAAGATTGTAAGTTATCATTATCAGCTTTCTTAAATAGGTAAGTCATATCTAAATCAAATTCGTTATCTTCTTTTTTCAGACTGGCTCTGGTATTGGATTCTATAGATAGATCTGGGATTTATTAAAGTAGTTAGCTTTAAATATTTGTTCAAATTTTTGTGCTGCCTCTGATTACAGAAGCTTTTCTTTTCAGTGTTTCAGTATTTTAACTCTCGCAGCTTGAATGCAGTAAATTAATTGCTGATCGGTAGTGTCTCTATCAATTTTATTATTAAGTTCATGAGCCCATATTTGCAGTTTGTCCAAAAGTAAATTTACTCCAATTACCACCAATGGGAGTGTGCAATATTTTTCCCCTTCGAGAATCGAAGAAGGTGTTTTAAACCTTCTCAGATACTGACAAAATTTACTGATCAGAAACATTCTTTATCTAACATTTTCCATTTATTTAGATTTTGATTGTTTGTCACAAAATATAGTTTTAAGCATTTTTTACACTTAAGCCCCATGTTAGCATCTCGAAAGTTGAATGCCATCTTGTAGGCACATCTAGTTCTGGCATAGTCGTCCTACAATTTATGGCCTCGCAAGCACTGTTAAGTTAAAGATGCATTTGCCCTGAGTATTTGATTTTTTTTACAAGGTATTTCATTTTACTTACAGGAGAGTTAAATTCTAAAGTAGTAGCATTTATAGCATTTTCTACTTCGATCTCATCCTCCAAATAATCAAAATCCTTTTCGATGTCTAAACTGTTTCGATTTGGCTCAGAAATTTTTATGAAATCCTTAGCTAAGCTTAGAATATGTGCGAAACATACAAAATGCTTATTGTAAGCATGCAAATACGCATCAATTTTGGGTTCGTCAGGAAACAAATGCAGATCAGGGACTCCGCAGTGGAGTTCGTGTTGGCACGCAACGCAATAAAAAGGTCGCCGTGGAATCACCCGACCGGTTAATAAAGAAATTTTAAGATCTAGAAATTTCTTGAGCCAAGACAAGATATAAGATGTCAAGAAAACGTCAAGATAAGATTTTTTTAAATTTCTTGATTTTTTCTCAAGACAAGACAAGAAGTTGTTTTCAAGACAAGACCCCTACTTATCTGACAGTTTTAAAATGACAATGCACTTCTAGCGACGCACCACAAAATAAGGGTCAGCCTCATGCAGGGTTAAGCTGTTTTCATGTACTGATAATATATTTTAGAACTTAATAGTACTTATGAATAGGACAGTTTTATGGACTTCAAAAATGTGATTTCCATAAACTTTAATTACAATTTATGCCGTTAATAATGAAAATTCAGAGTTGGTGCAATGATATCAAATTATTGTAATTTCAAGACGAATCTATTCACGTAAATTTTATTGTATTTGAGTGTGCGGTGTCCTTTGAAATTCTATTTAAAAATGAAAAGGGCATTCGGTAATATAAAGCAAATGTCCCTACTGTCATGGTAGTTTACCACCATATTTCCTTTCGTACGAAATATTTTTGGTTTTTATAGTGCTTATGTCGGCTGGGCCAACTGATATGGAAAGGGGCTTGTATATAGGTAAAAATGTCAGAGAGAGTTATGATAGGTATTGATTATATCGGAAATAATATGTAGTAATTGAACAAATAATGAAGGGAGACAGTGTTTCCTGTTTTTTTGACTAATATGGACCATACTTAACTAGGTAATAGTAATAGTAACGTCTAAAGTCTTAACAGGTGAGAAATCTTTCCTTTTTTAACAAATACAATCGGAAATTAATTTCATAAGTAATGAGAATATGTTACTAAGAATTATGGCTAGAAGCAGTCAAACAAGTATTTCAGGGCGGATCTGCTTTGAAATGGACGTTGAGAGGTGACTCAAATTGTTTTGCAGAAATTGCTTGGAAATAACCCATATAATAATAATTGAGTTATCCTCCCACTCAAAAAGGTCGGGAACATTGTTTAAATAATCAAAATGTCAAAAAATGAATGAAAAATTCGATTTTTTTCTTCGTTTTTTAATTATAACTTTAAAAGTATTCACTTTTGATAAAAGTTGCACTAAAATAAAAGTTGTGTAATTAAATTTCCTACAATATAAGATTGGTTAAAATTTTTTAAAATTGTTACCCTTGTTGCAAAATAACAACAATTGCGAAAAAAAACATGTATTCGTATTTTACGTTTTTCAACCATTTCTGCTAAACTTAGAAACTTCATATTTCAACCAGAAAAACTTTATATGATATAACAATATTGTAAAAAATCATTTTTTCAAAATGTTGCAGGACTGAAAATTAAGCAGAGAGCAAGTTAAATTTTTTTTACAAATAGAAGAATACTGCACCTTTCATTTGCAATTAGCAAAATTAAAATCGATTAACTACCACGACGTCAGGAATTTTTTTAAATAAACATTAATTTTTGATGCTAGGCACAGGACAGCGGTGTTCGATTCACACAAGTTGATTTCCACCAAAATTTCTTCCAATCTTTATCTAATATATTATTTTCTTACTCTATATTTTGTTGTATGTTCATATTTTAATTCCACAAAAATAAAACTAATTTGTTTATTGTTTGTGAAAAATTATTTAAAAAATTGCATATGTTTAAAAATAATACACCTTTATTTTCTAAGTTAAAATACATATATGAGCAAAGAAAATTTTTGCTAAAAAAAGTGTTATTTCACAGGACAGAGTATGTGTTTTTATTTTGCAATTTTTTTATTTATTTCGAAATGTGCTAAAAATTAAAAAGTATTAATCATTATCAAAGGTCATTGGAATGCCCAATCAGAGCGAACGTATCCGCTGTCCTGCGCATAGCACCAAAAATTAATGTTTATTTAAAAAAAATCCTGACGCCGTGGTAGTTAACCGATTTTAATTTCGCAAATTGGAAATGAAAGGCACAGTATTATTTTATACGTAAAAAAAATTCAACTTGCTGACTGCTTTATTTTCAGTTCTGCAACATTTTGAAAAAATTATTTTTTTTTTGCGAAAGCTGGATTGCAAAATCTATTAAACCGATCTTAATGAAATTTACAGTATCGTTTTATCATATAAAGGTTTTCTGGGTAAAATATGAAGGTCCTAAGTGTAGCATAAATGGTTGAAAAACGTAAAATGCGAATACTTGTTTTTTTTATGGTATTTCGAAGTTGCTATTTTGCAACAAGGTTGACAATTTTTAAAATTTTCAGTTAATCCTATATTGTAGAAAATTTAATTACGCAACTTTTATCTTATAACAAAACTTTTCTGGAAATTGAATACTTTTAAAGTTATAATCCAAAAACCAAGAAAAAAATCGAATTTTTCCTTAATTTTTTGATATCTTTATTATTTAAACAATGTTCCGGACCTTTTTGAGTGGGAGGATAACTCAAATATTATTACATGAGTTATTTTCAAGCAATTTCTGCAAAAAGATATCTATGAGTCACCTCTCAACATCCAAATGTATTAATATTTTTACAGATGCGCCCTGGTCTATGGGTATGAGTGTCGAATAATGATAATAATTTGATATAACATTGTGTTTTTAAAACACTGTTTTATTTTATAATTCATAGCCAAATTCCCACAAAATAAGTAAATATTTGTCAGTTTTTTTGGAGTGCCTTTTACTGTTACATTGCAACAAAGATGGTGAAACACCATATAAAATGAGTAAAAAAAATTGACCGAAAAGATAAATCAGCCTATTACAAAAGATTTACAAAGAAAAAATAGGGTCAGTCAGGGTAAATGGAAACACTATTTGAAATTTCATGACATCTAAGCATTTGAAATTGATTTAAAAATATAGGTACTGTTTCATATTATAATAAAATAATTTTTTGGCTATACGATAAAACTATAGTAGAATGTCTTAAAAACTAGTAAGAAAAAGTGACAAAAAAATAAGATATTCAAAGTTTCCATTTACCCCAGAAATTTTAAGACAACTCTAAAAAAGGAGGTAAAAGTAAACAACAATCAAAGGCGTTTAAACATGTAACAATATGGTCTTCAATTTTGGCTGACCATGCAGTAGACACACTAGTTCCTCTTATGAGTTAGTATAGTATGTTTCTACCCTTTATGCGGTTGTAAATAATGCAATGGAATACTGTAGTTAAGCAGCAGCCTCCCTATATTTAAATCATTCAAAGAGTATTTCGTTGCTTCTCTCTTTCTTTTGTACTTCCTCAACATTTTGAAAATGGCAAGACTTGTAACAAAATAATTCCCTTAACATAAAAATTTGATTTCCATTTACATCGCATTGTTTCCATTTACCCCAACAGGTGTTGGGTTAATCTGTGCCCATGCTCAATATTTAACGGGGTAATTTATTGTGAACACTTACTTTATTTTAAATGAGATATTTCAAATTCAAAATCACACTAAATTTTCTCTTAGTTTTTCACCCCTGTAACTTATTAAAATAAACATTATATAAAGCGTCGTTTAAACACAACGATAAGTCACAGCAACTAGTTGTGATGACAAGTTGAAACACTGTTTAGACGCTGCGATTCAATGCGATACCACCTTCAACCCAACTCCAACTTTGATAAGTTGTGCGATGCACCGTTTACACACAATGATAAGTTGCAACAACTCGATTGGCCTTGATAAGTTGTTTGATTTATCGCTGTGTTTAAACGACCCTTAAGTTCTCAGGGACTTTCGGTCATCGCTAATAACGTAATCTTTCATTCTGCGTTTAAATTTTTCAAAGATACTTAAGTATAATACCTATTCGTTTTCACAGGATTTGAAAAAAATTAATCAATCCCATTTGAATGGCATAGGAGCAGAAACTACATACCTATTCCCTTAAGTAATGTATCAACGTTTTGTATTTTGATAGTTCTATCGTTTTCTAAAACGATTTCCGATGTGAAAATCGAAACGCCAAATAAACTTAATTTTAAGGTAATAAAAATTGTGGCTTATTTTCCTACAAAAATACTAAATTTTCGGCAATTTCGGCAAAAATTTCGCCATTTCCTTTATATCGAATCCCAGCCAAACAACAGTTATAATGGACCAAAAATCCCTGACAATCAACAAGAACCTCAAACACATTCATTGTGTATCGTTAAGAATGCAGTTATTCAAATTTCTGCCTGTAATCCATCTCTCCGATTACCCAATCTAGCGTTTTTTTATCGTGATCTCTTCCTCTATTATTCCATCTCTTGCACCGCCTCATTACCATAACTACGAAATTGCATCCATCAGTACCATTATGTCAATCATTTCACCTAGAGATCATCCATCAGAAAAGAAACCGGTCACTGACCTCATCTAACTCTGATGTGAAGTTAATATTATTTTATATACGTGAATTGGTACCTTAGGCAGAAGGCAGACATTAATTTTGTAAGGTACTCATCCCAAATGCAGTTCTCTGCCGCGTCATCTGCTAAGAACGTGAAGAAAGCAATAGTGAGGTTATATAGGCAAATTCCACACACATGCATCTTGTAAACTGCAAGAAAGCAGGTGGAACAGGAACAGACGACTTTTAAACAACTTGTCTTTATTTATAATTTGGTAAGACATCACGATAATAATAACAACAACCATGACTTTGTTTTAGCTTTGGTTTTAATTGAATTAACTAATTGGTTTGGAACAAGTGTTTTTGTAATTTGAAAGGGTTTTTGAGCTTTAAAAACGTAAAGTGCAGTTACTAGGCCAATGCTCAAGTGTTTTTCATGAGCATAAATTTTTTATTATTTAAATAAAGTAGTTTATGAGTCAAACTCACTCAAAAACAAGCTGTGACAGGTACTCCAGGCCATAGGTTGGACTATTTTCCACTTAGAACAACACTAGTCACATAACATACACTACAAAAAACACGATAAAACCTCACACACGTACTAAAAAAGTCATATACACCGCGCGAGTTTTTTCATGTAAATTTTTATTTACAAACTATGGGGAAACGAAGCAGCATAGACGAAATGGGCACGAGAAACCGACACGAACCGTCCCATGCTTGACGCCACACTGGTTTCTCGATTCTCGTTTCTCGTTCACTCACTCGCTGCTCTCGCTGTGTTTACTGCTTGCCTTCCCACTCCAGGTCTTGCTTGCCGTGAGTTAGGTTAGTCACAGCACCGGCCACGGGCGTACTCGTGGGGAAAAAGGGCAGTTACCGTTAGCTGAGTGGTGGAGTGTTTTAGATTTGCTGATAGGGTACGTTGTGTCGGAATCTTATTTTCATTATTTTAAACCAAGGGAAAATAAATACAAGTTACTAAACGTTAATTTTTAATTAAGGGGGAAGTCTACTGTGACAAGGGAAAAACAGGCCGATTTTCCGGATTTTTTTTCTAACAAAATATAACTCGTACATTAAATTAAATTAAACCGCCAGCTTTATTTGTATATTCAAGTATTTGTAAAAAAATTTTCAAGTCGAAATATTCAAAATTGCCGTCGTGGCACGTGGCACTCCTTCAAGCGCAGGTCCGTTTTTTTAGGTGCCCAAACATGAAATATCACGTCTGGGTGATCTGAAACAAAAAACAAAATATAGTTATCATCTACATAGTATTGACACTCGTCTGACGAAGGATTTTGTCGATTAAAAATTTTGACGCCGAAAAAAAAATTCTTGAAATTTTTTTCTATTTTTTGGGCCAAAATTTTTATGTTATTATTGTATATAACAATTAAGCAAAAAACGATATCAAAAAAATTCTCCGTCAGACGAGAGTCAATACAATGTAGTTGATAACCATATTTTGTTTTTTGTTTCAGATCACCCAGACGTGAGATTTCATGTACACCGTTTGGGCACCTAAAAAAACGGACCTGCGCTTGAAGGAGTGCCACGACGGCAATTTTGAATATTTCGACTTGAAATTTTTTTTACAAATACTTGAATATATCGATACATTTTTGGCAAGCTAACCTAAGTGACATTTTTGGCGAAAATTAGTACGGCCAAAGTGTAGTAAGCCTAGAATTACTTTAAACATAATATGTATAGGCTTACTACACTTTGGCAGTACCTTCTGAACAATAATAGCGTTAGTTTAATGGAAAAACATGATTTTCAAGAATGTCACTTACGTTACTTTGCCAAAAACGTGTCGATATAATAAAGATGGCGGTTTAAGTTAATTTAATGTATGAGTCATATTTTGTTAGAAAAAAAATCCGGAAAATCGGCCTGTTTTTTCCCTTGTCACAGTAGACTTCCCCCTTAAAGGCCTTTGTTATACGAGAATAACGTAGATTACATAGGGCGTTTAGAAAGTCTGAAAATTGTATACCAAGGAAATAAACAAAAAAAGTCCTGTTTGGGATTGTGACAAATGTAGTTCAACAAATTTTTGAAGTTATACTTCTTTATAGGGTAAATTTTGATTTTACTGGGCGCATGCTCACACCGACAGTATGGTATAAACGTTATACGGGATCTAATTGGCTGTTAAAATCATCTGTCAATAATCAATATGGAGATTTTGGATAAACAAATAATTAATGTTGTGTATATTAGTTTTTATTGTTGTGATGGCAGAGAAAGGCCTTTGTTATACGAGAATAACGTAGATTACATAGGGCGTTTAGAAAGTCTGAAAATTGTATACCAAGGAAATAAACAAAAAAAGTCCTGGTTTGGGATTGTGACAAATGTAGTTCAACAAATTTTTGAAGTTATACTTCTTTATAGGGTAAATTTTGATTTTACTGGGCGCATGCTCACACCGACAGTATGGTATAAACGTTATACGGGATCTAATTGGCTGTTAAAATCATCTGTCAATAATCAATATGGAGATTTTGGATAAACAAATAATTAATGTTGTGTATATTAGTTTTTATTGTTGTGATGGCAGAGAAAAAAGTTTATAATTGTAGTGACTTTTTAAATAGTTTTTAAAAGCGACAGGTACGTAATAATAATTGTAAATGTTTCAGTATCGTAATAAAAAATTTCATAGGTACCTACCTATTTGAAAAAATTAAAAAGAACCTACCAAAATAGTATGTAATGCTTTGATTTACATAATTTGATTACCATCAAAATTTCTATCAATATTCACCTAATATATTGTTTTCTTACTCTATGTTTTGTTGTATTTTATTATATCTCATCCCTAAATGATTTCAATTCAAAATCAAAATAATTTGATTAAATTCAGAACTGTCAAAAGTTTAATCCGTTTAGTTAGTTGATCTTCGGACATAATGACGCATGGTCTCCGTGGGTAAAAGTTTAAGGTGAATGAATTTCAATACTAACTGCGCTGATAAGCGGGTTCGAACCCCAATAGAAACTTTTGTTTTTTTATTTTTTTTTATACATTTTATGATTGTAAGTATATTTATTATATAATTTTTTTTTTCAGAAAATACGTATTTAGTTAAAATTTTTTCCGACAATTATTGTTCAGAAAACATTTGTGGCATTTTTCAATGTGTTTGTGTGTGTTTTTATTCTTTTAATATTTTAATTTTTGGCACTGTTTTAAAAAAAATTTTTGAGAAGTAGTAAGTATAAATTAGTTTAATATTTAAATAAAATATAAATAAACTGTTTAAAGTACACACACATTCTTTTTTTATTTATTTATTATAGGCCTACACCCAGTGATGAGTGTGCTAATAACTGGCAAAATAACGAAAAATACGGAAACATAATACCTGTGTTGTGAAATAAAAAGAGATGCAGCTAGTAGAGATGGGGAATTATCAATAGAAACCTATAAATTTTCATTATATTGATAGTTTCTCACCTTTAGACGTATCGGAGGAGTTTGGCAACTGCCATTGTGACCTCCGAGTAATCTTTTTTTCATCAATTTCGTGTCGAAAATCCGTGAAACACCATAAAATGACCTGGGCACGAGATGTTCCGGGGTCTGTTGCGATGGTGTGTTCATGTTCAGCGAGCCCAAAACCCTCGAGTGATCTGTTTGCATACATTTTGTGCCGAAAACCCCCGAAACTCTAGGTCTAGATGACGTGACTTAGCACCTATAGGTCTGGATCCCGCGTATGAAAAAAAAGTTGATTAATAGCAAGTTGAAAATTTGTTAATAGCTTAAGGCTGTCTAGTCGGACAAACTTTGATATATGGGAACAGTGGAACAGGGGAAGTTTTAATTGTGTAATAGGTTAAAATTTGAAACGGTCAGACCACGAAAACGTCACATGTATTTTTTCTGACCGTTCCAAATTTTTAACCTGTTCCACAATTAAAAGTTCCCCTGTTCCAGTGTTCCTATATATCAAAGTTTGTCCGACTAGACACCCTTAAGCTATTAAAAAATTTTCAGCTTGCTGTTAATCAACTTTCTTTTCATACGCGGGATCCAGACCTACTAGACATCAGATGACTCCGGGGGTCGGTTATGATGACGTATGTACTCATATTCAGCGGCCCTAAAAATCCAGAGTAACTAAATCTGACTCTTAATAAACTAATTTTGACATGGTTATAATCTTGCGGATGCATTTTATGCACTGTAAATATAATTATGCATTTCCACCGATTTTTCTATTGTAGACTTTTTCCCTGAGGACATCCCTAACTAACACAATGCAAAAAGATGTATAGATCGTCCCAAACTCTTTTTTCGATTATCGAATTCTCTCTCTCTCTCTCTCTCTCTCTCTCTCTCTCTCTCTCTCTCTCTCTCTCTTTCTCTCTCTCTCCTCTCCTCTCTCTCTCTCTTCTCTCCCTCTCCTCTCTCTCTCTCTCTCTCTCTCTCTCTCTCTCTCTCTCGTCTCTCTCTCTCTCTCTCTCCTCTCTCTCTCCTCTCTCTCTCTCACTCTCTCTCTCTCTCTCTCCCTCTCTCTCGTCCTCCTCTCCTCTCTCCTCTCTCTCACTCTCTCCTCTCTCCTCCTCTCTCTCTTCTTCTCTCCTCCTCTCTCTCTCTCTCTCTCTCTCTCTCTCTCTCTCTCTCTAACGCATTACAGTTGTTGGAAGTGACAGAAAAAACGTACCTCTGTGATTATTATACATTTGTTGAACTTAGAAAAGTATGTATTCCTTGACGGGTATTTACATATTAAAACGGATTTATACTTATAGATGTATAATTGGTTGGCGGTTACAATACTCTAAATATATAACCAATCAATGAGGCGAGTAAAGATAATTTGACACAAAAATAATCGATCATATGGTAAAATGACAATTGTAATTTCTAGGTTAGTATTTTTCAGCGACGTAAATATAAATATTTTATGTCATTGGTATATCCGGAAATATTAGGTTTGTTCTAGCAAACAGTCAAACTAGTCAGAAACCGTCAGCAAACAGTGGGTCAGTGAGAGAACATAATACAGTCGCCAGTGCTATCCCCTCTACTCGCGCTGGTCGACTATTCGCTGATGGTTTCAAACCGTTTGAAACTGATGCTAGAACAAATCTATTAAATACACAGGTTTTGGTTAACCAACAACTAATTGACAGGGTCGACAGCTACACATACCTTGGTACCAACATAAACAGCCAGTGGGACCACTCAAGTGAAATAAAACAACGCATAGGCAAAGCGAGATCAGCGTTCATAATGATGAAGTCTCTTTTCAGAAGCCACGATTTACCTCTTGCTACCAAAATCTCTATCATCAGATGCTATGTATTTTCTACGTTATTATACGGAGTAGAGGCCTGGACACTTTCCGAGGCTTCTTTGAGAAAACTCGAGGCATTCGAGATGTGGTGTTAAAGGCGCATTTTGAGAATTTCGTGGGTGCATCGTGTGACTAATATTGAGGTTCTACGTAGCATAGTCAAGAAATGCGAGATTATTAACACAATCAAAGAGCGCAAACTAGAATATCTTGGCCATGTTATGAGGAAGGAACAGAGATATGGCTTGTTGCAACTAATTCTTCAAGGCAAGGTATTTGGAAAGAGCGGACCAGGGAGAAGAAGAATATCTTGGCTTCAAAACCTGAGAAAGTGGTTTAATACATCGACAACCGGACTATTCAGAATAGCAGCAAGCAAAGTTAGGATAGCCATGCTACATTAAACTATTTTAAATATTAATATTCTGACAAATATTTGTATAAATAGTGATGTTTCGTTATATAAATATAAATATTCTGACAACCATACCATATCTCCAAAACTATTTACTGCCGCACTTGAAGACATCTTTAAATCATTAAATTGGGAAACAAAGGGACTCTCGATAAATGGAAAGTATTTAAACCACCTAAGATATGCAGATGACGTGGTACTAATAGCCGACAGCTGGAAAGAACTGAAGGTGATGATCGATGAGCTTCATAGAGAATCCTTAAAAAAAGGACTAAAAATGAACTTGAGCAAAACTAAGCTAATGTCGAACAAAGATGATCAACCAACGATAACCATCCAAGGAACAAAAGTGGAACATGTAAAAGAATATATATATCTAGGTCAGAATATCAAGGTAAACAAAGAAAACCAAACTACCGAAATAAGCAGACGAGTAAGAATGGGATGGGCTGCATTCGGAAAACTCTCATATATACTAAAAGACAAAAAGATACCGCAATACCTTCGAACCAAAGTGTTCGATTCTTGTATCCTTCCCGTTCTCACCTACGGAGCTCAAACCTGGACATTCACAAAAATGAACATGGACAAGATTAGAAAAACTCAAAGGGCCATGGAACGACAGATGCTTGGTATCTCACTCATAGATCGGCAAACAAACGAAGCAACCCGAAACAAAACAAAAGTAAGGGATGCCGTGGAACAAGCGGCTAAATTAAAATGGAAATGGGCTGGACACAACGAACGTCTCGAAAATGGTAGATGGAGCAAGGAAGTTGGAAACTGGCGACCGTACGAAGCGAAGAGACCAAGAGGAAGACCTCAAATGCGCTGGAGCGATGACATCAGAAGAGTCGCAGGACCAATGTGGAAACGCCTCACACACAACAGAGATGAATGGCGAGAAATGGGAGAGGCCTTTATTCGACATTTCGAATAGAAAAAAAGGCTATAAAAAAAAAATTCTGACAACTGTCAGATTTAACTAAAATGTCATATAATGATTTGCGACATTCTTAAAATCCTATATAGTAGGAAAAATGAAAGAATACCCATGAACGAACATATAAAACACGCTGTATTTTCCTGTCACCGTGTCACACAAAAAATTGGCCAGCGCCAGTACATGTAATAATTACACTAGTTTACAACCAATTTGCGACTGGAATGCAAAATGGTGTTTTTTGTTAATTTATGCTCTCTAAATATGATTATGATGGTAAAATGTTCCCAACACCTAGGATTTTTGAGTTATGATTTTAAAAAAAAAATGAGTTATGATTTTTAAGTTATGAGTATTTTACTAAAAATTTTTTAAAACAGTCATTTGTAATAATATATCGGGGAGTGATCTTATCAAATTAACGTTTTTCCTAAAAATTGTGAATAATTTGGCCACACTGGGATATCTAATGTCTACGAATAACACATTAACATTTAAATAAATAACAAACCAAAGGTAGTCCTTAATCAGTAAACCTAACCATTTAAACTTATATAGTTCTAAACCATTTTAACGATTGTTACTCTTGCATGACAAAAGTGTCTGGGTTTTCAAGGAAGAACAAACATAAAATTAAATATCCAGATATTACCTCAGCAATAAAACCGGTTTTTCATGGAGAAGATTTACCAGTTCTAGGACCTCGGCAAATCAGGAGAAAGATTTGGAAATGTATGGTGACAAAAGTGAATCGGATGATGTATCAGAAAATATTGATTCTTATTTTCCCGAAAGCAACGTAAAAGCATAAAAGCACCTTATTGCATCCAAAAAGCCGAATTACATGATTTAGTTCGAGACCTTCACTTGTCCAAAGGACATGCTTAACCCATAGGCTCTAGATTACAATAATGGATTTTTTTAATGGAATTTACTAGCCAGGACAACTTATAACATTTAAGAATTGTAACCAGGAGCTATCCTCGTTTTTTACTATGCAGGATAAAAGTGTCTTTGTGTTAATATGTCTTTGGGATATGCAAAAAATTGTGTACAAAAGACTTAATATAATTTTTGTTTCTAGTAGTGTTGAACTTATATGTATATAGTATATAAGAATTTTTATAATAAACAGGCATATTTGATGCATTCTATAACTCCAAATCTAATATTTCACATGACGAGACAATGTACGGTGGACGCATAAGCAGAAATGCGCGGCGCTTTAAGAAGAAGATAACTCAAAATATATACGTAGTGGAACATTTTGGTGTTTGAATTCGCATTCAGGATGCTTTAAACTCCCCGATACAGCCATTTTAACATCAGTCGCAACTTTTTTTTGTTAATTTGTTGACTAGTGTTATTGTTACATGTACTTGCACTGGACAATTTTCTTTGTGACACGGTGACAGGAAAATACAGCGTGTTTTATATGTTCGTTCATGGGTATTCTTTCATTTTTCCGACTGTATATGACGTCAAAATTATCGACGCATGGAAAAAAGGGTTTGGGATTCACTATAAGTAAAGTCGATAGGTGTTGTATATAAAAATCGATTAATTCCGGTGTTTTTTTTTCTAAATGCCCTGGTCTAATGGCAATTACCTATGACAAACATAGATAAAAGAGTGGTCTTTCAAGTAAAAGTTTTACAAAAAGTGTTTTTTTTTACAAAAAGCAGTACTTGGTTAACGAACTTTCCTCTTTTTTTGTAAAAAAGAAATACTCTTTTTTAGTACACTTTCGCATAAAACCAAATCGTCGGTCTAATGAGCAAATTGCCTAAGTCCATTCTTTCCGAAAACTGTTTTTTGGTGTCATCTAGTAGTAGACGGTAAAAGCTACCGCCTGACAATTCCCACAAGCGCCATTATTTTTTTTTGCCATTTTGCTAAACGAATTTTGCTGAAGTCCAAACGTTCTTTCCGACGAATATTGCCTATGTCAGTGTTTCTGAAATTGTTTTGATTGAAAACGTTAGAAAATGTAAGTAAATAAATATATTTTGACTATTATTATTAACATGGATATAGTATATAAGTAGAAAGTTTGTTTAAATATTTTGTTTAACTAATTTTGGTCAATTATGTATTGCATGGAGTTAGGCAATTTTCTCTTTTTTACTTTTGTTCAAAAGTTTTTTGTCTCTCCTGTAAAATTTTCAATTTGTGACTTAGGTAATTTGCTCATTAGACCGACGTAATATAAAAATGTTCATTTAATAACGTGCACACCTGCAATAGTACTTGCAGTTTCTGATTGGCATTAAGAACGATCAGGCATAATTAAAATATTTTTTAGTTAAGGGCGTAGGCGCAAAATTTCCCGCCTTTTTGCATTTTGCTATTTTGTATCATCTGATTGCTTAGAGGCTGAGCATATTCTGAATGGGAAGCCAACCCATAAATTGTACATTAATATTGTAAATAAAGGTTTGTTTCCAGAAAGGAAAGAAGTTGATATAAGTCTTATTACACTATTAGATTAATTTATTAGATATTATTTATTGGATCATTACTCTATAAGAAAGATACAATGTTCGGCTTGTTCGTCTTTTACCTCCCTGTGCGAGTTTCGCAATAAGAAAACTATGCTTCTAAAAATAGAAGAGGTTCATGTAAACCTTATTAAACTATTCGGTGATCTATTCGATAATATTCATTCGAGTGAATTATTTTCTACAACAGATAAAATCGTTAGGCTTGTATGTTTTTTCTCTGAGCTAGTCTTGTGATGGAAGCTGTTCTTTAATATAATATTACAATAGTAATAAGTGAATGCTTAACTTCTAGCCAAAATTTTGTGTATAAATTCCATAATTCATGAAGTTCACATCGCTAGAGTCGGCTAGAGAAACACTTTACCGAAAGTTAGATAAAGACAAATAGATATAGACATCCCCCTCAAAAGAAAATATAAAAAACGAACAAAAACTTGCCTCAACCAACAAAAAAAGTCAACTAAGAAAACTACACAAGCCACAAAAAAAGTACAAAAAATGCTACTATAGTATGCGGTCTACCGTCTGTCACTAAAGCGCCTTTATAAAGGCATAAATAAGAACAATTATTATATTAAGTTTACAAATAATCCTTTGTTATATCGCTATTTACTATTTTAGTTGGGAATAGAGATGGTACAGAATAGCATTTTTCGGTAATAGGTTGGAACTGAACCTATTCCAAGCAAATACCTATTCCAGAAACCTAATGCGAGTTTATGATTCCGACGTGAAAAGACAATATATGGATCGCCCTAGCTCGTTCCTAATAGTTGTGCTGCTATTGTCTTCCGCTGCCCCAAATTCAAACGATCAAACTAGTGGGCACCTATAATTTTGTATTTTTAATCTAGCTAGAGGATGTATGTAATTTGATTTTTAAATATATTTATATTTTTTACCATGTTTTTCCTACAATTCGTAAATCTATATTATAACACCTATTAAAACAAATTTTTCTTACATGTAATTATGGGTTTTTAAATTACCTAAAGTCGAGGTTTATTCAGAATTCGTTTATGCAAATGGAAAATGAAGACCCTAATTTGCTACAAAAGATAGGATCGATTAGATTATAGTCAAATAAATAAAAACATAATGCGGTAGAGTCAAAATTTTAACAGTTTTAAATGACAACTATCTGTTACAGCCGTATCGACCTGAAATCCTTTTAAACCCATCACACTTTGGAATCGAAACAGTCAACAGACGCCGCCGATGCGTTTCTCTATGGTACCTATTCCGAGAGATCAAATCTCTCGGAAAAGGAAAGTGTACCTACTCAAATACGGCCAGCGCTGGAATCGGGACCGATGCCATCAAAGTTTTGCCACTTGTAATACGTGGAATAGTCGAACCGAACATATTCCGACGTACCCGCTCTAGTTCCATCATACCAACCCTTAACCGAAACGAACGTCACCGATGCATTTTCTACTAACTACCTAACCCTACGGTGGCTCGTTCCACGGTTGTGCTGCAGCGACCTATTCCGAGCGAGAATCCAGTTCGAGTTTATTGTAAATTGCAGATCGCGGTCGATGCGGCGCGCTTGGAATCGAAACCGATGCCGTCGACTTTTTGTCACTGGTGCGTGGAATAGACGATCGGAACCTATTCCGAGGTACCTGCTCCAGTTTCATCATGCCATCTCTAGTTGGGAATAAGCCAATTTTGTGGCTTACTTTCAATTAAAATAATTAATAATTGATATGACAAAGTATTAGTTTGTAGAATTAAAAAAATGGTAAACGCTGGTTTATCTTACACCGGGAGGTGGACGACACGGCGCATAGAACAATAGAAAACGCACGTTCTCGGCACTTCCCGGTGTCACCCCGTTCCGTTGTATTATAACCTAGCCAATGCTTTTCATATCAGACGATTCTTCAACGTGCCCCGTCCCGTCCACGTCCCCGTTGTAACATAAATCCGGCTTAATTCTTCTGATTTATGCGTTTTATTCACTTTGTAAAGATTTTCATTATAGTGTGAAAACCTTTCTGAGGAAAGATTAAAAAAATTATGGTATTGTTTAGTCACGCAGGTAGGTATACAGTGCCAGCAAGAAAATCTTTACAAAGTGAATAAGGCGCATAAATCAGAAGAATTATTGTTTTAATTTTGCAAATTGCTACTTTGTCATATCATTTTACTATTTTAGTAGTAGGGAATAAGCCACAAAATTGGCTTACTTTGCACACTATAATAGACAGGGACGGGCAGACCGCATACTATAGTAGCACCCACAAAAAAACGGGACGGAGGGGATGAAATCCTCGAGCGCCCAGTCACCGAACTGGACCTAGTTCGGAGAGGGGGTTCGGCGCTCAGGCAAGTGAAAGCACAATGATGTCAGCCTAAAGTCTGTATATCATTTGGGAGTACTTGTATCCAGGACTTCCACGTGACAAGCATTTTGCCGATTTTGTAGCCTCTGAAGCTCTTCAGCGTGCCATCGGAGGGTGGAGGATGGACGAGCATTGAGGCGAGGTAGAGGATTCCTGTTCTACTTGGATCAATTTCCCTTTACCCCTAATGAATTATCTCACAGGCTTGGTTCGTTTCTCTTGTATGCTTGCTAAGAGGTACTCTTTTTCGTTTTTATTTGACATGAACGGGAAGGCATAATTAGAATATTTAACGATTATATTTCGCATGCTTCGATTAGTTAGAAGCTGAGCACTAAGCATATTCTAAATGCCAACTCATAAAATGTATGTACATTTATATTGTAAGTGATGTATTCTTGTTATGTACCTCCAACGAATATAATACACTCCCTTACGTCTATATTCTTTGGTACCTCCTTCAGTTTTTTGTTTTTTCTGCGTTTATACTTACCTCTCTATGCTAATACAGAAATTTAAGAAGTTATTATAAGTTTTATTACACTATTCCATTATCTATAAGATATTTATTTGATTGCATAACTCTATAAAAATGATACAATGTTGGGCTTTTTAGTTTTTTACCTCAGTGTGTGAGTCCAGCAATAAGAAAACTGTGCTTAGAAAAATGAAGTTAATGTAAACCTTATTAAACCATTCGATTATCTATCTGATTATATTTATTCGATTGAAATACTTTCTACAAAACATACAATCGTTGAGCTTATATTTTCTGCGTTTATACATACAGCTCTGTGTGAGTTTTGCTATAGAAGTGCGATAGAGTTTTGCATATTTATTTAATATAACATTACAAGAGAAATAAGAAGTGTATGCATAAATTCTAAACAGTAATTTCGAGTACAAATTCCATAATCAATAATCCTACAAAGAAAGTACGTATTGTTTAATTAAATCATCCGGGAAAGCCTTTTGTTGTTTTTCACTGCAGCGTCGAGGATAGAACGAAGCTATTGTCGAGTCTTCTTATTAGGGTTATCATTCATTTATCAGATACAGTGTTTTGTGGTATAAAACAACACAAGGCACCATTTTTCTAACTTTATAAAAAGTTCTGTTAATTATCTCGGTCGTAAATCAAAAGCCTTCCCGTTGATGAAGTTTAGTGATGATAAAAAGGGGCATGGTTTCTGCGAAGAAACATTTCCATGACGTAAACAAAAGAAAAGTAGGTAATGTATAATGTAATATTGAAGAATAAAAAGAGAAAAAATATTTTTTTTTCTACAATCACTTGATAAAGAAGACTTTTTCGCTTGTCAATCGCAACGAAAAGTTGACGTTTACTGAGTACCGTCACTTTATCGCTCGATAGCAACCGTACAACCATACAATACAAACACAATGAACATTCAAACTGAAAGATATAAAAGTTAATGTTATGACATTATAATGACAGATATAAAATAGTTACAATAAAGTTAATGATTTAAAAATAGTTTCATTTTATTAAGTTATTGTAGAAAAAATGTTGTATGTATTACAAGCGCAAAGTGACATTATTGCTTTCGAGTAATTATCGCTCACCGCTACGCGTCGAGCGGTAACTCTTACTCTTAAGCAACAATGTATCACTTTTCGCTCTTAATACATAAATAACTATTATAGTATTTTTACTACAAAAGCAATATTACGTAGGTCAAAATTTTTGACGTAAGAGAACTGTCAAAACATTAGAATGTGACTTTTCATTATTGCCATGTGTATAATAAATCGTAATTCTCCATGAAAAATAATGACCGTTTGCTTTATAAACATATGTCCGCAAATGCTTCGTTTCCGAGATACGGGATGTTGAATTTTTTCGTACAAACTGACGATTTATTTATTGCTCTAAAACCGGTTGAGATATGCAAATGAAATTTGGTAGGTTTTAAGAGGTAGTTATTGGTCATTTTTTGGCATACAATTAAGAATTTTATATTCACCATTGGCGTGCATACGGGTAATATGACCGGGTAATATGACCCGTATGCACAACAAATGGTGAATATAAAATTCTTAGTTGTACGTCAAAAAATGCGCAATAACTATATCTTAAAGCCCACTAAATTTCATTTGCATATCACAACCGGTTTTAGAGCAATAAATAAATCGTCAGTTTGTAAGAAAAATTTTAACATCCCGTATCTAGGAAACGAAGCATTTGCGGAAACATGTTTATAAAGTATACGGGCATTATTTTTGCATGCAGAATTACCCCTCAAAGTTTGTCGCACTTATTTAGAAACACCCTGTATTGATGAAAAACGTTGCTAGTTGTTAAAGTACCTAACTTTTTTATTATCCAACATAAGCGAATGAATCAAAAAGCAAAATGTTAAGATAACCTAAGGTTCCAGTTGAGTTTTAATTTCAATATTTTATATACGCTAGAATATTCCACAGGGTGTTCCAAACTTTGAGGAAAAAACACACTATCATTGTTACACCCGGTATACAATGACACTTATCTGTTTAGCAACAATATTATTACATCGATATTCCTGAAGAATAAAGCTATAAAATATTTAAAAAATCACTAAAATCGGACAACAGGTTTAGGAAATATCAGACATTAAAAATGTCCCATTTTTAAGGTGGTGCGTTAATTTTGGCGCTTAGTGTATAATTGTTTTATTTTTATTTAATAATACAGTAACAAGTATTTTAAAATTAATCTCCTTTTAACAGACTCTAATAAAAACTCTTTTTCGGTGTACGAATATTTAACATTCCGTATATGAATTTGGAACCGAATAACATTCCGTATATGCGTTTGGGACCTCGCCGCCTATTGGTTAAAATATGACCGCGTGCTGCAACGAACCAATAGAAAACTCCTGGGTTCCAAATACATATACGGAATGTTTAGATGCATTCGGGGAGGCATCGGCAGGAGGAGCTCAGATTTGCAGTCTCTGCTGATTCTGGCAGACATGAGAGCCCGGTGTAGCCTGGGCACGAGAAAAGCCGATTGGATAGGGGTGGTACAAAGGACCGCCGTAGGAGGTCTAAGTGTTTTAAGGGCTCACAAGTAAGCCCTGCTCAGATGTACCATACCATACCATACCTTCTTACTAGGATTATCATTTATCATTCATTTAATCCAGGAACCAAAGCTTTTCACCTCACAATCTTTACAGAATGGATCAATTTGCTTGAAAATTTGAGAATAAGTAGTGGATAGTCTAAGGATCAAAATCTATATGATACCGACAGGCGCTTTTATCATGGGGTGGTTGCCACCCCATCTCGAGGGTGGAAAGTTTTTATTATATTTTGACACCAAAAGTAAATAAAAACATTCATTCTAAGCAAAAAATATTCTATACATTTTTTTGATAAAGTTAATAGTTTCTGATTTATTCGCTATCGAAAGTGTTAGTTTTATATCTAAAAATTCAATGTTTTTCGATACTCATGTACGATCAGGCGCGGATCCAAGGGGGGGTCAATGGGGTCAATTGCCCCCTCCTTGAGACTTCGCCTGGTGTCGCCTTTTTTTTAAAGAGATAATTACGATTGAAAATAAATAGTGAGTTTTGTGTCCTGTTGACAACTGAATAACGGAATGAAACATAAAACAGAATTCCTTCTCCAAAGTACGTGTTCTCGGTCTTACTGATATGGTGTCGAGTCTTGGACTGTGAATAAAATCGATCTACTTACCTAAATCGCCTTGAGGCTTTCGAAATGTGGTTCTATAGAATAATTTTAAAAGTATCTTGGGTGAAGAAGATTCGAAACTTCACAATACTAGAACGTCTCAGCAAGACTACTGAGATTATAGAAGGCATCAAGAAGAGAAAAGTGAAGTTTTTTGACATGTAATGAGAAGTTTCAAATATAGGTTGCTACAAAATATTATGCAAGTGAAAATAGAAGGCAAACGCAGTCCAGGACGAAAAAGCACTTCGTGGTTGATTTAGGCTGGCAGTGAATAAAATTAAGATAGCTATGATAGTAACCAACGTTCTGAAAGGATATGGTACATGAATATAAAGTAACAGCCCATACCGAAAAAGAATCCTGCGTACGCGAATGACGAAAAATTTTTATTTCATTGCCCCCTCCTTGCAAGGTTGCTGGATCCGCCGTTGTGTACGATTCACTCAATTTTTGCCGTAGAACAAATTTTATCAAACCAGTTTCTTGGGAATTAAATTACCTATAACTTCATATTTAAACATTTTTTCGTATCTCTAATGCTAATCTTTCTATTCTGAAGGAAATGGCATTTTTTACCAAATTGCAAACATTCGTTATTCGCTTTAAACTTCAGTTTTTTAAAAACTAATGATTTTAAGCCAGTAAAACTTCTAGAATCTATTATTAATACATAAATAAAGAAGAATAAATAAGTCCAATGACTAAAAATACCGGTAACTTACATTATTATTCTTCCAATTGTATTTCTCTTTTTTTTTTTTTAAAAAATATATTGATTTTTTAACCGTAACTTTTTTATTTTTTTATCTTAGAATGTTCGTAAAAAAATAATTTTGTAGGTTTTTATAAGATCTATAAGGGTATTAATATTAAATTCTTTTAAAATTCTCAGCCACAAAAAGAGGTGGCATTGAAAGGGTTGGTAAAGGTGGTTTTTGCATGATATTACAAGTTTTAATTGTCAATAGCTCACTCAATTTTTGCCGTAAAAAAATTTTTGCAAACCAAATTCTTGAGAATTAAATAAGCTACAATTCCATATTGAAATATTTTTTCGTATCTCTGATGCTAATCTGTCTATTCTGAAGAAAAAGGCATCTTTTATCAAACTACAAAAACTCGTTATTCGCTTTTAACTCAATTTTTTTAAAAACTAATCATTCTAAGCCGATTAAACTTTTAGAACCTATTAACAATACATAAATCAAGAAAACCAAATCAGGTCAATGACAAAGTTTAATTAGGGTGGTGAATAGGGGTTTGTTTTCGATCACTTTTTTGCTGAAAAAAATAGGGACTGACATTCTCTTCATTATAAGTCACTTAATTTTTTTAGCTAGAGTATTGTTTTTATTTCTGGAGATACATATTTTTAAATACTTTAAATTAGTTTTAACAAGTTAACCTCGAAAAATTCATAGTTTTCCCGTCCTTTGACTTTGAAACTACAATATTTAGCATTTGACGAAGAAGAGCCAACATATAATAAAATATAGCTCGATTACTATTGTTTTGTTTATTTTTTCAAAAGGTACATTTTTGTTAAGTAAAGTTTTTTTGATAAAACGAAAACTTTTTGAGTTATTAGCAGAAAACTGGTTAAAAACATTGATTTTTTCATTATAAAACTAACACTTTCGATAGCGAATAAATCGAAAACTATTAATTTTATCAAAAAAATGTATAGAACGTTTTTTGCTTATAATGAATGTTTTTACCAACTCTTGTGGTCAAAATATAATAAAAATTTCCACCCCCGAGATGGCGTTGTAACCACCCTCATGGTAAAAGCGCCTTTTGGCATGATATAGATTTTGATCCTTGGACTACCCACTAATTATTCTCAAATTTTGAAGCAAATCGATCCATTCTGTAAAAATTGCGAGGTTTTCTCCTATTTTAAGCTTCATTACTTGGACTAATTTATCAAATACAGTGTTTTGTGATATAAAACAACACAAGGTACCATTTTTCAAACTTAATAAAAAGTTCTGTTAATTATCTCGGTCGTAAGTCAAAAGCCTTCCCGTTGATGAAGTTTAGTGATTAGTGATGATAAAAAGGGGCATGGTTTCTGCGAAGAAACATTTCCATGACGTAAACAGAAGAAAAGTAGGTAATGTATAATTTAATATTGAAGAGTAGGAAGAGGAAAAAATAATTTTTAACTAGATTTTTGCTTATTCACAGTTAAGTGCAAGGCGGTATACTAAGCACACAATAATTGTTAATAATATAGACCTAAAATACATACTTTAGATAGGTTATGGAATCACATAAATATACGGATAGATAGTAGACTATTCACATATAGTCATAGTCCAAATAGAACTAACATCAATCCTCTGTATTTACTGCTTCTGTCAACGAATAATTATTCATCAACTCTCAGAACTAGCTTATCAAATTATAAATATATTTTAATCGTGATATTTTATTGTCTTCTTTTTTTCAATTTTGTTCTGTTTGTATCTTCATTCTGTTGGCATTCCGTTAATACAAATGCGGTTTCTAAAATAAGATCTACCTACTCAAATATTGCCATTTTTCCGAAGCTATACCTCGGATTTCGGTCAGTTTTGACATTGATCCCATCGAAAACAAGCGGACAGTAAACCAACCCTCGCAAGAGCGTTTAGTAAATAACCAGGTAAACTAAATACAGAAACTATTTTGCATAACTTGAGGGTTAATTCAAGTTGGGATCAAGCGAAGGAAATACGTATAAGAATAGAGAAAGCAAGAGCGTTGTTCACTAACATGAAGTAAATTTTCAACTCTAACAGCTTCACCCTGCATCTCAAAATCCGACTTCTTATATGTATTTCCGGTTTTATTATATGGGATAGAGGCGTGGACAATGACCGCAACAATAATGAAAAAGGTAAAGACCTTCGAAATGTGGGCTTACCGATGTATATTTAGTCCAGGAACTGAAGCTTTTCAGCTCGCAATTTTTACAGAATGGATCGATTTGCTTGAAAATTTGACAATAAGTAGTGGATAGTCCAAGAATCAAAATCTATATGATGCGCCGAAAGGCGCTTTTACCATGGGGGTGGTTGCCACCTCACCTTGGAGGTGGAACTTTTTTATTATATTTGGACCGCAAAAGTTGATAAAAAGATTCATTTTAAGCAAAAAATGTTCTATACATTTTTTTGATAAAATTAATATTTGTCGATATATTCGCTATCGAAAGTGTTAGTTTTATATCGAAAAAATCAATGTTTTTCGATATTATACTCATTTACGATTAATTCAATTTTTGCCGTAGAAAAATTTTTTTCAAACCAAGTTCTTGGGATTTAAATAACCTACAATTTCATATTTAAACATTTTTTAGTATCTCTGATGCTAATCTTTCTATTCTGAAGGAAATGGCATTTTTAGCAAACTACAAAAATTCGTTATTCGCTTTTAACTCGTTTTTTTTTAAACTAATCATTATAAGCCAGTCAAACTTCTGGAATCTATTACTAATACATAAATAAAGAAGTATGAATAAGGCCAATGACTAAAAACACCGCTAACTTACAT
This sequence comes from Diabrotica virgifera virgifera, assembly GCF_917563875.1. Lineage (NCBI taxonomy): Eukaryota > Metazoa > Arthropoda > Insecta > Coleoptera > Chrysomelidae > Diabrotica > Diabrotica virgifera. The sequence continues at coordinate 246,690,645 of NC_065443.1, read as the reverse complement.
TATTAAGCTTCCAATTGGATTTCTCCTTTTTTTTTTCAAAAAAATATATTGATTTTTTAACCGTAACTTTTTTATTTTTTATCCTATAAAGTTTGGTAAAAAAGAATTTTGTATATCTCTACAAGATCTATAATGCTATTAATATTCAATCCTTTTTAAATCCTAAGTCGCAAAAAGAGGTGACTGTAAAAGGGTTGGTAAAGGTGTTTTTTGCATGTTATTACAAGTTTTAATTGTCAATAGCTCACTTAGTTTCTGCCGTAGAAAAAATGTTTGCTAACCCCATTCTTGGGAATTAAATAGGCTACAATTTTAGATTGATATATTTTTTCGTATCCCTGATGCTAATCTTTCTATTCTGAATAGTCCAGAAAGCCACTGCGCATCCGCTGGGAAAAATATTCTAATTCGGATTTTTTGCACAATCTTACTCAAAAAGGACCCCTTTTAACAAATTTGCATGTTGCCAGGACCAAAAGTTGGTCAAAAATTTTTTAAACGTTTTTTTTTTGTTTTTTTCCTAAAATTATTTTTTTTGCATGGAACAAAATTTTTTTAGGTTTTTTGGATCATTCCAAACAGAAAATGTCTTTTCTCTAAAGTTGATAGTTTTTGACATATAAGCGATTAAAAATTGAAAAATTGCGAAATCGGCCATTTTTAACTCTCAAAAACATCGATATTCTTTAAACATCGATTGATGAAATCCCGAAGAGTTTTTTGCAATACAATATCAAAAATCCCTTTGTTTTTTAATTGCCAATCAAGCGTGCGCGACACTATTTTCCACCGTTGCATGTGTATGCAGTATGGTGCAAATGAAAGGAATAAATTCGTTATTTCGTAAACCGGCGACTTTAAGGAAAAATCCCGAAACAGGTCGATTTTTATTTATAAGTTATGATATTGTGACATAAATGGTATACTAGTGACGTCATCCATCTGGGCGTGATGACGTAATCGATGATTTTTTTAAATGAGAATAGGGGTCTTGTGCTAGCTCATTTGAAAGGTTCTTCAATTCTCTATTCAGTAATATAAATATTTACATTATTATTTATACAGGGTGTCCAATAATTTAATTACTTTGTCAATTTGCCAAATGATTTAATTTAATAAAAATTTTTTGGACACCCTGTATAAATAATTATGTTCATGTTTATATTACTGAATAGAGAATTGAAGAACCTTTCAAATGAGCTAGCACACGACCCCTATTCTTATTTAAAAAAATCATCGATTACGTCATCACGCCCAGATGAATGACGTCACTAGTATACCATATATGTGACAATATCATAACTTAAAAATAAAAATCGACCTGTTTCGGGATTTTCCGTTAAAGTCACCGGTTTACGAAATAACGAATTTATTCCTTTCATTTACACCATACTGTATACACATACAACGGTGGAAAATAGTGTCGCGCACGCTTGATTGGCAATTAAAAAACAAAGGGGTTTTTGATATTGTATTGCAAAAAACTCTTCGAGATTTCATCAATTGATGTTTATAGAATATCTACCTACCTTGTCAACATTCAAATTTTCAGTTTTTCACATAGTTTTTGAGGGTTAAAAATGGCCGATTTCGCAATTTTTCAATTTTTAATCGCTTATATGTCAAAAACTATCAACTTTAGAGAAAAGTCACTAAAGACCTTTTCTGTTTGGAATGATCCAAAAAACCTAAAAACTTTTGTTCCATGCAAAAAAAATAATTTTAGGAAAAAAACAAAAAAAAAACGTTTAAAAAATTTTTGACCAACTTTTGGTCCTGGCAACATGCAAAGTTAAAAGGGGTCCTTTTTGAGTAAGATTGTGCAAAAAATCCGAATTAGAATATTTTTCCTCGCGGATGCGCAGTGGCTTTCTGGACTAGAAGAAAAGGGCATTTTTACCAAACTACAAAAATTCGTTATTCGCTTTTAACTCCATTTTTTTTAAAACTAATCATTCTAAGCCGTTCAAACCTCTAAAACCTATTAATAGTACATAAATATAGAATACCAAATAAGGTCAATGACTAATTTTAATTAGGGTGGTAAGTAGGGGGAAGTTTCCGATCACTTTTTGGCTGAAAAAAATAGGGACTGACATTCTTTTCATAATAAGTCACTATAATACTTTAAGTTGGATTGAACAAGTTATCTTCGAAAAATGCACAGTTTTCCCATCTTTTGAGTTTGAAACTACAATATTTAGCATTTGACGAAGAAGAGCTAACATATAATAAAGTATAGCTCGATTACTATTGGTCTTAAAGAAAATAAAAAAACTGTTTTGTTTATTTTTTCAATAGGTACAAAAAAACATTGATTTTTTCGATATAAAACTAACACTTTCAATAGCGAATACATCGAAAAAAATGTATGAAAAAAAAATGTAAAAAAAATGTATAGAACGTTTTTTGCTTAGAATGAATGTTTTTACCAACTTTTGCGGTCAAAATATAATAAAAAATTTCCACCCCCCGAGATGGGGTGGCAACCACCCCCATTGTAAAAGAGCCTTTCGGCATGATATAGATTTTGATCCTTGGACTATCCACTTGGACTATCCAGGTTTTGTCCTATTTTAAGCTTCATTACTTGGACTAATTACACATATTCTGTACTGAGCACGTGACCAACGAGGAGGTACTACGCCGGATAGGTAAGGAGAGAGAGGGGTAGGAATAATTATACAGAAAAGAAAGTCGGAATACTTGGATCACGTTATGAGGCACAATAAATATATAGTATTACAGCGAATCATCCAAGGGAAAAGAGAGAGCAGAAGGGGTCCAGGGAGGAGGGACACTCGTGGCTCCAAAACTTGCAGCAATGGTTCGGATTGTCATTTGCTGAACTATTCAGATCTACCGTAACCAAGTCAGAATAGCCATCTTAATTGCCAACGCTCGGAGCGAGCAAGGCACATGAAGAATATCAAAAAAAGGAGTATATCAACACATAATATCGCACTTTACTACATACTGACCCAACAGAAAATGGATTTAGATTAAACATGATTCCTTTTTTATAGAGAAAGCAGTTACTTTGGCGTGTGGTCTGGTCAACAGTCTCTGGAAACATTTTCAAACAAAAAATGATGACACTGAAATTGACCAAAATAACGGGACAATCTTACGGTAGGACATGCTAAGTTACTTTATTTGCGAACAAAAGTCAGCGACAGCTTTAGTCAAAACAAGGTTGTAGTTTTAACAGCGTTTAGGTAAACGACAACACAAAGGAAAGGGTTCAAATGAACTGTTCGATGCATGAAGTATTACAGTTGAACCCAACAGTTGTTTTTCTAGGGAGTATTATCGACCTAAAATAATTTCTTCGGAACTTATCCAGAAATTAAAATCATATACTTTGACAATTTTGACAAAGGGAACATCCATAAACTACGTCGTTGAATAGGGGGAGGGGGGACTTTGTTTATTACGACGGTATACGACAGGGGGAGGGGGCCATGAGTGCACATCCGACGTCGTTTGAAGTTCACGAATATAAAAAATATATCCAATTTTAGAATTAAAAAAAAATAGTATATTATTTTTATCGCATACTTTTCATGCATTTTGTTTTTATCACTCACAGCCTTAATAATATTGCTAGCAGTTTTATACAGACTAACAAACAATAAAACATTGTTCTATGTCTTTAAACAAACGCTTCTTTTCAGAACAACGTGTGGAAGCAATAAATATTAAACTGTTCACTTATTTACTGAATACTCTGTGAAACAATTCTACAAGAATGAATAGAAATAAAATATTCTATTCTATTTAGTTAGTACATTGTATCTATTTATACTTAATAAAAGAAATGGCATTGAAATCAAAACAAAATAAATATTAAGCCGGCACTTCACTTTCGCCGAAGTCGATCGAGGTTCAACAAGTACGAGAGTGTAGACGGTCACCTTGTGTAACTTTGCCTCACTTCGTTCTAGTTCCATTCTCTGTCGGTCTGGTCAAAGGGATCTTTGTCGATATCGTACCGCTCTTTGTCGGTATCGCACTTTGAACGAGTGTGTAGAGAGGGTACTTCGGACTTCGGTCAACTTTGGCGAAGTCCGAAGTGCCTCTCTACACACTCGTTCTACTTCGCGAGGAACACATACAAGCGGTGCGATACCGACAAAGATCCCTTTGACTCGGACGCTCCAGACCCACATATTTCGGAAGTAGAACGAAGTTAGGCAAAGTTACACAAGGTGGCCGTCTACACTCTCGTACTTGTTGAACCTCGATTTACTTCGGCGAGAGTGTGGACGGCGTTTTTGATTTATATAATGCAGTTAAGAAAGCATAGGAACTCCGATAAAAGTGTTGTCTTTTGTCCCAATGAAGCTAATTATTAGTTGTACTAGTTGTAGAGAAAATAGTACGCGGATATTAATGAGCTACATAGTAATACTGATTTGGATACATCCGTAAATAAACTTGGAGTGCTAACTTTAAAAAATCCAGAAATAACATTGAATTTTAAAAAATCTCAAAAAGGGGGGGTCATGAGTTGCAATTGCAACGTCGGTATGAGGGGGGGGGTCAACTGTAAACGACGCTTTACGACAGAAGGAGGGAGGATATTAAAAACTCCAAAAACTTTACGACGTAGTTTATGGATGTTCCCAAAGTGTAACGTATAGCCCGTATAGGAATTTTGACAACTAACAATTTACAATTTTTGACGACTTTGAATAGTCCTGTCCTATATAACAACAAATCAAGTATAGCTGGCTGAGCCATCGAACCAACAACCAACTTTATAGTATCTGATCTGATCTGTTATAATTTCTAAATAATTTCCACAGTTGGCCACATAGGTACCAGCTTTTTTATTTTTTTTTTTTGTAAACCCAATCTCTTAGTTCATATCAAACAAATGTTTAAACAGAACTAACTTAAAAAATCCTATGTATTTACTACTTTTGCCAAAACATAATTATTTTTCAATTTTTAGAACTAGATCATCAAATTATAAATCTGGACCACGGAGGTAAACTACATTATGTCAATATGTTGTTGTTTTGAATAAGTTCCTTTAATCCACGTATTTTATTAGTTGGATTATACAAATTTGGTTTTGGACCAGATAACAGCGAAACTACAGGGTAACATTCCATGGTGCTTAATGTATGCTGATGATGTCGTGTTAGTAGGAAATAGTGAAAGAGACTTAGAACAAAAACTGGAACAGTGGAGACAAGCTCTGGAGGAAAAAGGTTTAAAACTTAGTAGGACAAAAACAGAGTATTTGGAATGTTCATTTAAAGATGGAGCTACTACAAATAAAATGGTATCTTTGGATGGTGAAATGATTGTGAAAAGCAATAGTTTTAAGTACCTAGGATCGGTATTACAGAGTAATGGAGAAATAGATGGAGATGCATGCAGTAGAATTAGGGCTGGATGGATGAAGTGGAAAGAAGCGAGTGGTGTGTTGTGTGACAGAAAAATTCCAATGAAGCTGAAGGGAAAATTCTATAAAACAGCCATAAGACCGGCTATGATGTACGGGACTGAATGTTGGGCAGTGAAAAAGAAAGAGGAACAACGAATGCATGTGGCGGAAATGAGAATGCTTAGATGGATGAGTGGAGTGACAAAGAAGGATAAAATTAGAAATGAGTATATTAGGGGAAGTCTAGGTGTGGCACCAATTGATGCCAAAATGAGAGAGCATAGGTTAAGATGGTTCGGTCATGTTCAACGTCGAGACGTTAATCACCCAATACGAAGAATAGCTGAAGTGCAGATTCCTGGAAGGAGTAGGAGAGGAAGACCAAAGAAGACCTGGGGGGAGGCGATAAGGCAGGACATGTTGGTAAAGGGGATTAACATTGATATGACCCAAGACAGAATTGTGTGGAGAAATGCAATTAGGGAAGCCGACCCCGCATAGGGATAAGGCAAAGAGAATGATGATGATACAAATTTGGTTATATGTTATCATTAAAATATGGTCACATCGTTTTTCAAAAAATTATGGAATATATCACATTTTTATAACACTCAGAGTGCTCTACTGTACAGTTGCTCGAAATGACATAGAGTAATAATTTACCTCCAAGGTCCAGAAATATATTTTAATCATGATATTTTATTGTCTTTTGTTCAATTACATCCTCATTATGTTTGCTCCTCTCCTTTCATATAAATACGGTTCCTAAAATACGATCTACCTACTCAAATATTACCATTTTTTCCGAAGCTATAATATCTCGGATTTCGGTCAGTTGTGACATCGATCCCATCGAAAACAAGCGGAAAGTAAACCAACCCTCGCAAGACCGTTTAGTAAATAACCAGGTAAACTAAATACAGAAACCAGTAAAGAGGGTAGCCGAAACCCTCCTAAAACAAATCTTATAATCGGAGCGAGATAAGTTTCTAACAACTCGGTTTTGATGGTTTCAAATTCGTTTTTCGTAAGATTTCTTTTTTGTGTGATCGGATTCCTTTGCGAAGGGAAATTTGAGATAGTTTTCCGTGTGAAACAAATAATTGGGGCTTTTGTTTTTGTCGTCATGTTATGCTTACAACTTTGTTTTTCTTTTCTTGGTATTTACAATGTAATCTATAGTGTCTTAAAAAATATAAGGTAATTAGAGTATGTAACTTCCCAGAATTTTAATCTTCGCATCTTAAAAACATAGGCGTGCCTACAGATTGTACAAAGAGCTTCGTTTTATTTCATTACGTATTTAATCCAAGTAATGAAGCTTAAAATAGGACAAAACCTCGCAATTTTTACAGAATAGATCGATTTGCGTGAAAATTTGAGAATAAGTAGTGGATAGTCCAAGGATCAAAATCTATATCATGCCGAAAGCCGCTTTTGCCATGGGGGTGGTTGCCACCCCATCTCGGGGGTGGAATTTTTTTTATATTTCAATCGCAAAAGTTGGTAAAAACGTTCATTCTAAGCCAAAAACGTTCTATACATTTTTTTGATCAAATTGATAGTTTTCGATTTATTCGCTATCGAAAGTGTTAGTTTTATATCGAAAAAATCAATGTTTTTAACAAGTTTTCTGCTAATAACTCCAAAAGTTTTCGTTTTATTAAAACAACTTTACTTAACAAAAATGTACCTTTTCAAAAAATAAACAAAACCGTTTTTTAAATTTTTTTTAAGACCAACAGTAATCGAGCTATATTTTATTATATGTTGGCTCCTCTTCGTCAAATGCTAAGTAATGTAGTTTCAAAGTCAGCAGACGGGAAAACTATGCATTTTTTGAGGACAGCTTGTTCAATCTAATTTAATGTACTTAAAAATATCTATCTCCAGAAATAAAAAAAGTCTCTAGCTCAAAAATTAGGTGACTTACAATGAAAAGAATGCAGTCCCCATTTTCTTCAGCGAAAAAGTGATCGCAAGCAAGCAACCCCGTAATCACCACCTTAATTTAAATTGGTCATTAACCTGATTTGGTATTTTTTATTTAGGTATTATTAGTAGGTTCTAGAAGTTTGACCGGCTTAGAATGATTAGTAAAAAAAATGGAGTTAAAAGCGAATAACGAATTTTTGTAGTTTGGCAAAAAATGACCTTTCCTTCAGAATAGCAAGATTAGCATCAGAGATACGAAAAAATATTTAACTATGAAATTGTATCTTATTTAATTCCCAAGAATGTCATTTGAAAACAATTTTTTTACGGCAAAAGTTGAGTGAGCTATTGACAATTAAAACTTGTAATAACATGCAAAAACCACCTTTACCAACCCTTTCAAAGTCACCTCTTTTCGTGACGGAGGATTTTAAAAAGATTTAATATTAATAGACTTAAATATTTTGTAACAACCTACAAAATTATTTTTTACCAAACTTTCTAAGATAAAAAAATTAAAAAGTTAAAAAATCAATATATTTTTTTGAAAAAAAGAGGAAAAATCCAATTGGAAGCATAATAATGTAAGTTGTCGGTGTTTTTAGTCATTAGCCTTATTCATTCTTATTTATTTATGTATTATTAATAGATTCTAGAAGTTTGACTGGCTTGGAATGATTAGTTTTTAAGAAACTGGAGTTAAAAGCGAATAACGAATTTTTGTAGTTTGGTAAAAAATGCCATTTTCTTCAGAATAGAAAGATTAGCGTCAGATGTATGAAAAAAGGTTTTAATATAAAATTGTAGGTCATTTAATTCCCAAGAACTTCCCACAAAAATTGAGTGAATCGTAAATGAGTATATCGAAAAACATTGATTTCCTATATACAAAACTAACACTTTCGATAGCGAATAAATCGAAAACTATTAATTTTTTAAAAAATGTATAGAACATTTTTTGCTTAGAATTAATGTTTTTATCAACTTTTGCGTTCAAAATATAATAAATAATTTCCACCCCCGAGATGGGGTGGCAACCACCCCCATGGTAAAAGCGCCTTTCGGCATCATATAGATTTTGATCCTTGGACTATCCAGTACTTATTCTCAAATTTTCAAGCAAATCGATCCATTCTGTAAAAATTGCGAGGTGAAAAGCTTCGGTTCCTGGCCTAATTTGAGCGGCAATTGCTGTTCTCTGTTCTGTTTTCATTCAATGTTTTTGTTTGTATTTATTTATAAATGGTTAAATTTGATTGTTGTTAATACAAAATCATCTGTACATAAGTTTAATACATAGTGTTAAAAGTGAACGATTGAAAAATTGAACAATTGCCTTCTTCCTGTGGTGCTGTCCTTTAGTGGAGGTTAACGACTACTGACTACACTGGCAAATCTCTCTTTGTTCAATGCGGCTCTAAACTTCTAAACAAAGATGTTGAATCAATGCCGGTCTAGTCTGATATTTTTAAGCCACAAAATCTGGCACCTACCGAGACCACGTTTTCCTTCAATCTTCCCCAGGATGATCAGTTGTGCAGGGCGGTAATTTTTGTTTATCATTATGTATTGTAGATAACTTACTGTTCTATCTTTGATGATCTTTAGCAGCTCCCTGTTTGTATCTACTCTCCTCAGGAGATTTTCGTTGGTCGTATGGGTTGTAAAGGTATTTTCAAGATCCTTTTATAAAGCCAGAGTTCAAAGGCTTCTAACTTGTTCATAAGCGTTATGTTGAGCGTCCAGGCCTCTGTTCCATGCAGACAACGACATTTAAGGCTGATATTAATGCTACTATGGTGATAACAGATAACATAAAAGAAATCCAAACAACCTGCTACGAACATAAAATGGTTTTATATGCACTCTTCATAGATTTTAAACAGGCCTATGACAAAATTAACAGAAAAAAATGTATGAAGCCATACGGCAAATGAAAATACCAGAAAAACTAATCAAGCTAATAAGAATTACCTTAAATATGACATCTAACGAAATAGTGTGGAACAGTCAAAAATCGCAAGAGTTTGTAGTCAAAAAAGGACTCAGACAAGGTGACCCTCTATCAACTGTGTTATTTAATCTAGATTTGGAAATAATTGTAAGGAACAGCAGAATAGAAACACAAGAAACGATCTACCGTAACGATCATCAATGCATGGCCTACGCCGACGACCTTACACTGCTAACAAAAACTAATACCGAATTAAAGAAAATCATGAGAAGATTAGTCAGAGAGGCAAAAAAATTCGGCCTAGAAATAAATGAAGAAAAGACGAAGTATATGATGCTAGGCAACACAGAAAAAGAACCTGAAGATATGCTTATTGTTAACAGCGTTCGATGGAAAAGAATATAAATTTAAACGAGTAAAGCACTTTACATATCTAGGTGCCATAATAGATGAAAAAGGACACGAGCAAAATTAACTAAAGCACAGGATAGCTAAAGGTAACCGAAAGGTCGGCAGTTTAAAAAAATTATTAAAAGCAAATTATGTATCAAGAAAGACGAAAATCAGAATATACCAAACTGTAATAAGAGCAACAGTCACCTACGGATGTGAGACATGGATACTAAACAAAACAGAAGAAGAAATAATAGAGAGGTGGGAACGCAAGGTACTGAGGACTATTTTCGGGGGAAAATACGGCAGACGGTTGGCAAAGAAGAACTAATCAAGAATTAAGGATGCTTTACAAGGAACCAACTATAACAAGATACACAAAGACACAAAGAATCAGGTGGGCAGGTCATGTCGAGAGGATGGATAGGTCAAGAATGCCAAAGAAGGTACTGTTAAGAAGACCAGTTGGGACAAGGAGACGAGGTAGACCAAGAAAAAGATGGCACGAAGAGTTTCAAGAGGATATAGGATCGATGGAAATTACAGACTGGAAAGAGACAGCGAAAAATAGGCTACAGTGGAGAAAAATAGTGCAGCAATTTTTACATTGACATTAAATCAAATTATATATTATATAATATATATAAGACATTAGTATATATTGACATTTGTATTATGTAAAATTGTAATTGTTAAGTTGTAAAGCCCTAGGCCTACAAGGCCTGTAGAGCATATTAAATAAAATTAATGCTAGTGATACAAAATACGCTTTTCATTTTGTAAAGTATTGTCGGGCTACCTCTATTCTCTCTCTTACTTCTTGTTTATAATCAAGTTGATTGTTGAACTAACAACCAAGATATATGTATTTGTCAACGTAAATGTAGGGAAGCACAAACGTCAAGCTGTTGGTGGTTCACATAATATATTGGAAAGGTAAATTTTTCTTCTTTGATATTTTCATAACTCTTGTTATCGGAGTATTGATCTTCATCCCCATTTTTTTACAACTGTCGGTGACCCTATTAATAGTATCTGGAGACTATGGTCCGAATCAGTCATTAAAACAGTGTTGTCTGCATAGCGGATATTGTTTACTCTTTATCCCTTTATCCTGATATCTTCTAAAGATTGCTAGAAAGCAATCGCAAATATTACCTCCGAGTAGACAGTATCAGTTAAACAGTATCGGTGATAGCACGCAACCTGGTCTGACACTTCGTTGTACTTGAATTGCCCTTGACGTGTTAACATTGGTGTTTATGATTGCTGTCTGATTCCAATAAATAGTTTTTATAATTTGAGAATCTTTTTTGTCGATTCCGATGTCGTTCAATCTCTCCACCAAGATCATGTGCTTCATGTGCTTCACCCGGTTGAACGCCTGTTCAAAATCTATAAAACAGACAAAAAGGTCTGCTTCTTAAGCAGGTCATCATCACCATTGGCCCTACAACTTCTGGCGAACCTTGCCCTGTTCTAGAATCATCTTCCATTCCTTCCTCTCCTACTACTTTCTTTTCTAATTTTCCTTCCTCTCCTTCGCCTTTCTATTCGTAGTCTTAACAAGCGTAAGTCATCTTCCTCCTGGTCCTTAAATCATGCTCTGGGCCTGTCTCTTTTCCTCACTCCTTCCGGTCTTGGGTTATAAAATTTATAATATGTTTTGACGGTTCTATCTTTCATTATCTCGAAGTGGCTCAGCCACCGCAGCCTGTTTATTTTGATGGACCTACCAATACTACTATTACTATAGGGTCCCTATAATGGTGGTAAAGCGTTTACGTTATAGCGTTTACGTCATAATCCGTTCTCCTGCACGCCTTTATAAATATGTCTGAGTATTTTACGTTCAAAACACCCTAAAGTTCTTCATCACGTTTTGTCATCGTCCACATTTCTGATAAACAAGTGAGAATGGGCTTGATAAGAGCTCTGTATATCAATGTTTTCGTTCTTTTTGTGATTATAGGTCTGGATCCCGCGTATGAAAAAAAAGTTGATTAATAGCAAGCTGAAAATTTGTTAATAGCTTAAAGGTGTCTAGTCGGATATACTTTGATATATGGGAATACTGGAACAGGGGCAGTTTTAATTGTGGAACAGGTTAAAAATTTGGAACGGTCAGACCAAGAAAACGGCACATTTATTTTGTCCGACAGAACAGATCTTAACTCTTTGAACAGAGATTAAACTCTCATGCAAAAATCAGACTGCTATTTATCACCAAATGGGCGTTTTAATGAGTGGAACATTTAGAATATGTCAAATGACAGGAATTATGACAGGTGATAAATAGCAGTCTGATTTTTGCATGAGAGTTTAATCTCTGTTCGGAGAGTTTAAGTCTGTTCTGTCGGACAAAATAAATGTGCCGTTTTCGTGGTGTGACCGTTCCAAATTTTTAACCTGTTCCACAATTAAAACCTGTTCCAGTGTTCCCATATATCAAAGTTTCTCCGACTAGACACCATTAAGCTATTAGCAAATTTTCAGCTTGCTATTAATCAACTTTTTTTTATACGCGGGATCCAGACCTACTATGTTTGTATGTTTGATGTTAAAAGTTTCTTTATTCCTTTGTAGTATGCTCTATTTGTTAGATGTATATAGTTTGGTTGGTTTATGTGCCTAGATATACGAACTCTCTTAGTCATTCGAAAGTATATGTATATGTAGCCCCATTATTTTTGCCGCTGCTTCTGCGCCGTGAACGATTGGACCAGGTCCGTCTTTCTTCTTGTTATGATATCGATGGCATCCGCATACGCTAGTATTTGTACACTCCTATTAATAACGGATTCTCTTGTTGTTATTCCAGACTCTTTAATAACTTTTTCTATAATAATGTTGAATAGGTAAGATAGGCTATCTCCCTAGTCTTACGAAGTCCATTTGTGCCTGGAAAGTTATTAATAGAGGTCCATGTCACCAGCCCCCCCTTTTTCGATTTGAGGGTCAAAAAAAAGCTCATTCGTTTGTATTGCGTTAGTACTGGATTGTATCACCCTTCATTCGTTTGTACTGCCCCCACCCTTTTAAATCTGCCTGGAGGGGCTGGTGACATGCCATCCCCCCCTTTTTCGATTTGAGGGTCAAAAAAAGGTTCATTCGTTTGTATTGCGTTAGTACTGGATTGTATCACCCTTCATTCGTTTGTACTGCCCCCACCCTTTTAAATCTGCCTGGAGGGGCTGGTGACATGCTATCCCCCCCTTTTTCGATCTGGGGGTCCGGGATGGGTATGTTCGTTTGTACTGCGTTAGTATCGGATTATATCGCCCTTATTTTGTTTGTACTGCCCCCACCCGTCTAGATTGGCCTGGGGGGCCAGTGACATGCTACCCTGTACTCTGCACTTTTTGCCTTCTAAATGTCGAAAATAGGCTATTTCGTTTGTACTGCGTTAGTACTGGATTGTATCACCCTTCATTCGTTTGTACTGCCTCCACCCTTTTAAATCTGCCTGGAGGGGCTGGTGACATGCCATCCCCCCCTTTTTCGATGTGGGGGTCCGGGATGGGTATGTTCGTTTGTACTACGTTAGTATCGGATTGTATCGCCCTTATTTTGTTTGTACCGCCCCCACCCGTCTAGATTGGCCTGGGGGGCCAGTGACATGCTACCCCTCTACTATGCATTCTTTGCCATATGAATGTCAAAAATAGGCTATTTCGTTTGTACTGCGTTAGTACTGGATTGTACCGCCCTTATTTTGTTTGTACTACCCCTACCCTTCTACATTTAAAACAGAGAAGGATTAGTGCTAGGAGTAAGGACACAAAATCAGCCAAACATTGCACATAGTAACACCGTGGGTGTAAAATTTGGTAAATTCGTCAAAAATGAAACGAATTAAATTTTGAAACTGAAAAACAGGCTTACAAGCCACTCTCCACTCTCCATGGGGAATGGAAATTTACCCCCTCAGATGGATCTCGGAGTAGTAGCGATTTGAAAAATGCTACATGTATTTGTTGGAGATATTTTGAACACCATTTTCAATCAGAAATCAGAGCAGCGACCTTGTCTTTTCCTACTAGGAAGAAATTTATCCATCCCCTCAATAAATTTTACAGTTTCAGACGCTATCGATATGATTATCAAAGATATTATGCGGCGTATTCCGAAATGCACTCTTCGTTGTACAATTTCAACCTCTCTGGATAACTGATTAACTGAAACATACATACGGCAGAATTCATTGGAATCGAAAATTATTAAAAGTATGTATTTGGAACATTAAATGAAAAGTTCCCACAATCAATATCTTTCTTACCATCTAATGTCAGAGACCAGATAACAATAATTGCAGCTGCTATGTTCTGGCAATTTGTTTTCTAGAAAGGTTTGTATTGTTCATTTATGACTGCAATAAGATTCAGAATTTCCGTAGGTATTTCATTATTTGTAAAATAAATATAGTGTCAAAAACTTGCTTATACATTTGACGCACTGTCCGTCAACGTGTTAATTGACTCTACAGATTCAGTGCCAAAACGAGACATTTTTATAGAAAAATATTTGCAAGTATATTAAATGCCAAACTGACCTATTAAATAAACAATGACATTGCAGTTTTCGATTTCTACTATGGAATTATCGCTGTATAGACCGGCGGATCTGTTTTGAGGTGGATGTGAGAGGTGGCATTCCGATTTTTGCAGATAAAATTAGGTAACAACTTCAGTAATTAAAATTGACTTACGCTCCTTCTCAAATATGTTTGGAACATTATTAAAAAAATTTACATATTTAAAAATTTCGAAAAACATCGATTTTTTTCAACTTTCATTGCTTGTAACTTAAAAACGATTCATTTTGGAACAAAGTCATAGGGAAATAAAATAAAGATAATTGAATTTTGTATGATATACGACACGACTGCTATAAAATATCTTAAATGATTATCCTTTCTGCAAAATAGCAATAAATACAAAATAAGAGGGCAAAATAAGCCTCTTTTTATTCAATGTTTTTCAACCACTTTGGTTGCACTTAGAACCTTCGTATTTTACTTAGAAAGTTCTTACAACATACTCAATCCGTCCACCAAATTTTATTAAAATCGACATAATAGATTTTGCATAATAATTTTGCAATCTAAATTTTTTTAGAAAAGTTAAAATTTTTTAAAAACTTTCTGAACAAAAAGTAGACCTGTTAGAAGTTTGCTAATTTTTTTACATATCGAGAGGTACCTTACCAATCCAGTACACTTTACAAAATTAAAATCGGATTATTTAAGCGGCCTCAGCACTGTTTTAAGGATATAAACAATTTTTTTGCTTATAAACAAATATAGTGAGCACGTTTGAGTTGGAATAAATTCATTTTCTCGAGAATGGGCAACTCTGGAGATAAATCCCTAAACAGGTCGATTTTTATATTTAAATTATAATTTTTGGGATATCTATCATACTACTAACGTCAATCTGGGTGTGATGACGTAATCTATGATTTTTTTAAACGAAAATGTGGGTCGTGTGCTAGCTTATTTGAAACATTATTCAATTCTCTATTTATTACATAATTATTTATACAGGGTGCCCAAATTTTTTTTTAATTAATTGAGACAAACAGAAGAAAGTATTTAATTTAGTTAATTCGAGATACATTTTACTGTTGTCCTAAAACAGAAAAAAATGTTTATTTGATAAATAACAGAAAAATGAATTTATTCGTATTTATTAACTCAAACGTCCTCACTGTATTTGTTTATAAGCCAAAAAATTGTGTATAACTTTAAAACATTACTGAGGCCGATTAAATAAACCAACTTAAGTTCTGTAAAGTGTATTAGATAGGTAGGGCGTATCTTTATATGCAAAAAAATGAGCAAACTTCTAAATAATGGTCTACTTTTTGTTCAGAAAGTTTATAAAAAATTTTAACTTTTTAAAAAAAAATTAGATTGCAAAATTATTATGCAAAACCTATTAAGTGTATTTTATAGTCGTATATCATAAAAAATTCAATTATCTTTATTTTATTTCCCTACGACTTTATTCCAAAATGAATGGTTTTAAAAACGATTGAAAAGTTTTCAACAGAGAGGTTGAAATTGTACAACGAAGAGTGCATTTCGGAATGCGCCGCATGAGATCTTTGATTTTCATATCGATAGCGTTTAAAACTGTAAAATTTATTGAAAGGATGGATAAATTTCTTCCTAGGAGGAAAAGGCAAGGTCGCTCCTCTGATTTCTGATCGAAAATGGTGTTCAAAATATCTCCAACAAATACATGTACCATTTTTCAAATCGGTAGCGTAGAACTACTCCGAGATCCATCTGAGGATGTAATTTTCCATTCTTCATGGAGAGTGGCTTGCAAGCCTGTTTTTCAGTTTCAAAATGTAATTCGTTACATTTTTGACGAATTTACCAAATTTTACACCCGCAGTGTTACTATAATAGTTTTGGCTAATTTTGTGTCCTTACTCCTAGCATTAATCCTCCCCTGTTTTAAATGTAGAAGGGTAGCATGTCACTGGCCCCCCAGGCCAATCTAGACGGGTGGGGGCGGTACAAACAAAATAAGGGCGATACAATCCGATACTAACGCAGTACAAACGAACATACCAATCCCGGACCACCATATCGAAAAAGGGGGGATGGCATGTCACCAACCCCTCCAGACAGATTTAAAAGGGTGGAGGCAGTACAAACGAATGAAGAGTGATACAATCCAGTACTAACGCAGTACAAACGAAATAGCCTACTTTCGACGTCAGATGGCAAAAAGTGCAGATTAGAGGGGTAGCATGTCACTGCCCCCCCAGGCCAATCTAGACGGGTGGGGGCAGTACAAACAAAATAAGGGCGATACAATCCGATACTAACGTAGTACAAACAAACATACCCATTCCGGACCCCCATATCAAAAAAGGTGGGGATGGCATGTCACCAGCCCCTCCAGGCAGATTTAAAAGAGTGGAGGCAGTACAACAGAATGAAGGATGATACAATCCAGTACTAACGCAGTACAAACGAAATAGCCTATTTTCGACTTTCAGAAGGCAAAAAGTGCAGAGTAGAGGGTAGCATGTCACTGGCCCCCCCAGGCCAATCTAGACGGGTGGGGGCAGTACAAACAAAATAAGGACGATACAATCCGATACTAACGCAGTACAAACGAACATACCCATCCCGGACCTTCAGATCGAAAAAGGGGGGGATGGCATGTCACCAGCCCCTCCAGGCAGATTTAAAAGGGTGGGGGCAGTACAAACGAATGAAGGGTGATACAATCCAGTACTAACGCAATACAAACGAATGAACCTTTTTTTGACCCTCAAATCGAAAAAGGGGGGGATGGCATGTCACCAGCCCCTCCAGGCAGATTTAAAAGGGTGGGGGCAGTACAAACGAATGAAGGGTGATACAATCCAGTACTAACGCAGTACAAACGAAATAGCCTATTTTCGACTTTCAGAAGGCAAAAAGTGCAGAGTAGAGGGTAGCATGTCACTGGCCCCCCCAGGCCAATCTAGACGGGTGGGGGCAGTACAAACAAAATAAGGACGATACAATCCGATACTAACGCAGTACAAACGAACATACCCATCCCGGACCTTCAGATCGAAAAAGGGGGGATGGCATGTCACCAGCCCCTCCAGGCAGATTTAAAAGGGTGGGGGCAGTACAAACGAATGAAGGGTGATACAATCCAGTACTAACGCAATACAAACGAATGAACCTTTTTTTGACCCTCAAATCGAAAAAGGGAGGGATGGCATGTCACCAGCCCCTCCAGGCAGATTTAAAATGGTGGGGGCAGTACAAACGAATGAAGGGTGATACAATCCAGTACTAACGCAATACAAACGAATGAGCTTTTTTTTGACCCTCAAATTGAAAAAGGGGGGGCTGGTGACATGGACCTTATTAATAGTCCGTTCTGCACTCTAACCATACACTCGACTGTTGAGAGGGTCGCTTTCACTCATTTCCCTAAAAAACGTATTAGATATTGAATTCTACCATGGCTTTATGTGGTGAGCATCAATTCCACACTCATATGTTTTTTCCAAAGCTTGTCTTAGAAGGAATATTTTATTGATAGTTGACTTTTCTTTGTGAAACCCACACTGGTATTTGCCTATTATGTGTTTACAATATTCCAATAGTTGATTGTAAAGAATGTAGGACAGTATTTTTTAAGTTATATTTAGGAAGGTAATTCGTCTGTACATAAATATCAGAAATTGTTTGATCTTATTTATTGTGAATAGGCGAATTATACCTACGTTCTAGTCTTTTGGTAGTTTTACCTACTTCCAAATCAGTTAAACTAGCCTACTGATACAACAGATCAGATTTTTGCGCCATGTTTTAAAAGCTCATAAGGAATGCCATCTGCTCCAGGATTTTTGTTTTCTTTCCTTGTTTGTATTGCTTTGATGACTTTTTCGTCTGATGGGCTGTTATCGTTCTCTCTTTTGTCGCCCATGCCTTCGAGCTGGATTTCTGCTTGTGGCAACCTCATCTCACTTTTTATGTTTGCACTTTTGTACCCAAAAGATAACAAATGGAGTTTTATATTGTAATATAATAGTGTTAAAAGCTTTCTTTTCTATAATTCATTATTTTTCTGACATTTCCTTCTTTGAATTCTTTTATATTATGTTTCCCATATATTTTAAATATTACCTGGCATTAATATTATAGTCACTATTTCACCACAAACTTTAAAGAAAGGTTTTCTTGTGGTCTAAACTTAATTCAATTTAACGGAACTATTGAAATTAGTGTTGCCTATAAAATCGGTCTTGGTCTTGCAGTCTTGGTCTTGTTCTTGCATTTTCGCAAGACCAAGACCAAGACTAAGACCACCTAATTTTAGCAAGACCAAGACCAAGACTGACTCTGCAAGATTTGAGCGAGATTCTTGGTCTTGCAGTTAGGACCGAGTGTCATTTAGGTAGTATAATATTTCGGGTATAGTAGTTCCATTTCATCTTTTCCCATGTGGCACAATTCATTTTCAAATAAATTAAATCAAAACATAAAGTGAAACGTACGCCAATGGCGCCAATGTATATAGTATTAAGCATACAGTATACAAAATGTATATACACATCGACGTTCGTTTCACTTTATGTTTTGACTAAATTTGTTTGAAAATGAATCGTGACGCATGGGAAAAGTTAGAGTGGACGAACAATATATGCTTAGATGCATATAGAAATATAGACTCTATGAGACGCAAAAAAATATGTAACAAAAATTTGTAAGATTGGACTTATGCGCATTAGGAACAATACCATAAGCATACATAGCGAATCAAAATATTCATTAAAAGAACATTTGCCATATTTGATACGTACTCAGAGGTCATAAGTACAATGTAAAAATAAAACATTTTGAACAATCTTTCCCAACAGACGATTTCTTTGCTCTGAAATAAATTGTCCAGATTTTGATAATAGCCACCACAACATTTTAAAAATATATGTCATCTTAGCTTAGCTGATAAAAAATTTAATATTACAAATTTTATCGGCCTAAGTTATTAGACTAAACATTGTTTGTGCTGAGTGTGCGATATCGGTTAAACAAACCGAAATTTGCTGAAAATGCGCGGCTATTTTCGATTAACTATCAAACAATAGTCTATTTCTATTATATTTTAGCATAATGTGAACAATAAGTTTCTTTCTTTGATATGCAATTCTTTCGGCGTTTATGACACCGACACATGTCGTGTTGTAATCGCGAAACAGATTATGTTACCTTTTCAGTTTTCGGTATGATTATCTTTGATCAAGAAATTTAAACTCATCATTCCTTTTAATCGCGCAGTAGACTACAAACAAAAAATTAACAGTTTAAATTTCATTGACACTTTCGCATTTTAAACTTAAAGATGAAGTCTCTATTTTCATGCTTTTTTGAATTACTTTAATCATTGTAGTATTAATGTTATTCAAAAGTAACGAGACAAATTAACAAATACTTCCGGCTACCCTATAAACAAAATACCGAAATATTTAAATTATGGTTCATTCCACCAACATACGACTGTTTTGGATTATCGCGACAACGAATATTTCAGTGTGCAACATAATAAGTACGAAAGTAAATGGCTCTAATAATTATTCCAATAAACAGCAATGTAATTTGCAATTTATTTTCGTTCTTCATATTTTGCACAATAAAATATTCGTTGTAGAAATAATCCAACACAGTTGTATATTCGTGGAATAGGGTATAACGAAGTAACGGTAGGGTATATTGGACTAGGGAAAGTAACAATATCCTACTTAGGGTATTGGATAATTTGGATAGTAACAAGTATAAAGAATTGTATTATATACTTTGTATTAAATCTTGGTCAAAAACTTAAGATAAGGATAAAGTAACAGTAACGTCAAAGCAATTGCGTACCTACTGTTCTGTAATTTAATTTGTATTGTATTTTATTTTTTATTTAAATAATTGGCAAATTGTATAACTCTTTTATTCCATTTCATATAAGGGGGGGTCAATCAATCCCTTTATAGACAGATAATGGTCTTTGAAGTACAGTCAACTTTATGTCATTAATTTGGTTTTTTGATTTAGCACATGTAAGCTTATTAAGAAACAGACTACTCCCGTGGGCCATGGATAGCTCAGTTAGTTAGAGCATCGACACGGATCGTTTTAATCGTGGGTTCACACCTTACCCAATGTCAGTTTGGACATTTATTAATTTTATATGTTAATTCAAGATTAAAATGTATCCACTCTATTACAGTGTACAGATTCTAAAGGTGTCGGTGGGGGATGGCGTCTATGCGTAGTGTTATAGTCGGTTGTAAAGAGAGGACGTATTCGAAATAATGAAATAACAAATAGGTAATATAACATTTGTTATTTCATGATTTCGAATACTTTCTCTCTCTTACATCGACTATAATACTGCGAATAGATGCCATCCCCCACCGGCACTTTTAGAATCTGAGAAATGTACGTTGTTCTAAGATCTAAAGTAACGCTTAATAAATAAATGGCAATAAGCTAATGGGTAACTGCGAGACTTGCAAAACTCTTGCTGCAAGACCAAGACCAAGACTGTCTAAGTCTCGTCTTGGTCTTGCATTTGGGCAACACTAATTAAAATTTGCAATTATTACCAATCGCTTGCAGTGGCCTACACAATGTTATTGTCGTAGCTTTTGTTGAATATGAAGTATGAAGAGAAATTTAATAAAAACGCATATTTTAGAAACATCATCATCATCATTGGCTCTTCAACCCCTGGTGAGTCTTGACCTGTTCTAGAATCAGCTTCCATTCCTTCGCCTTGGTTTTCCAATTTCGTACTTCTAACACTCGAAAGTCGTCTTCCACATGGTCCTTAAATCGTGCTCTTGTCCTGCCTCTTTTCCTCACTCCATCCGGTCTTTGGTTATAAATGTATTTTGACGGCTCAATCTCGTTCATTCTCTCTACGTAGCTCAGCTACCGCAGCCTCTTTGTTTTGAAGGACCTACCAATACTAGGTTCACTATAAAGGCGCTTAAGCTCAAAATTATAGCGACTACTCCATAGTCCGTTCTCCTACACTCCTTTATAGGTACGTTTCAGTATAGTATGTAACAGCCTAAATGTTCTTCATTGCTTGTTGTCATCGTCCACGTTTCTGACGCATAAGTGAGGACGAACTTGATAAGTTTTCTGTATATCAATATTTTTGTTAGATATATACGTCTGTTGATTTCTGCAGTTTTTTGTGTTACTTTGGTTGATTTGTGAGCCTACATACGAACTCTCTTACTCCTTCCAAAATATATATATTCTATCTAACAGTTAGATTTTCAGGTTTTGCTACTTGCTTATTGTTTGTCACCTTGAAGCACGTCAATATAGCTAAACATAATAATATACATAAACTTGACAAAATTCGTGCTACATAACTTTTTTAGCACCTCGGCGGCTCAAGTCATCAAGAGATTTAAGGTGTGGGTCCTTACAACAATATTTAAGCCAAAGAAAAGAAATTATTAATTTTTTTTGGGCGCCATTAATAGATCAAAATCTATTGCTATATATCTATATAAAAATTACATAAATGTTACGTAAAATGGTATCCCTTTGAATAGTAATGGTACTTACCCTTGGTGTCTGTGGTCGTCTGTATTTCCTAATACAATAAGGAACATAGATGGATTGTGCGAACAGAAAAAGACGACATAAGTTTAAAACATAGTTACCATTTATTCAGATAGAAAATTGTTAAAAAAAAACTGAGTTGGTTAGAAAAGTAAAAAAAATAAGTCTCTTGCGTTTCATTTTAAAAGTTCGAAAAAAGAAAAAAGGAACGAAACAGTTTATTGCAAAATACCTGGTGATGATCTGTTGTTGATGAGCTGCTGGAATCTGGTTAGCTCGCAAGAGCTGTGGTGGATCTCACTTTCACTTTACAATTTTAGATTTAAAGCACTGTTACATAATTGTTATTATATTATACGAAAAATAAAAATTCCATAGTTTTTTTTGTGTTTTATGAAAAGAAAATAACTGCGTTCATGATTATTAGTGATACTTCTCACTGACTTGATAATAAAACATACTTTATTTAGACCATTGTCTTTTTTAAAAAAACGGAACCGCGTTCCACGAAGATTGAATTAAGTTCGGTCTGCACGAGACATATTAAACGAAAATCTTATCCGCAAAAGTTGAATTAAGTTCTGTTTGCACGAAACATATTACACGCCGTACTAGGAAAAACTATTCCTTTATTGTACCGGACACAACACAGAGAATATACCGGTATGGTATTTAAGACAACATATCGCACTTGCGATTTTCACGACAGAATCTTTAAGATCCCATTTTGCCTATTTAGACAAGAAAAAATGCATGTCTTCACTGCATGGCCGCTAGAACTTAATTAAATTCTTCTTGTCCTAATCTCGGACAAGATTCCTCTCTGCTCTAAATTCACCTCCCTTTTTCACAGCTATCACCTAATTTGACCAATAATCATCATTCCGAAAATTTTCGTACCAATCACATAGTTGGAAAATAATACTTAGACCATCCTTATTATGGTCATACGTTTCTTTTTCGGCCAATCACCATAGCTGTCCCTTTTGTAACCATTTAAGGGTTTCCACGAAAGTTACTGCGTTGTAATTTTGTGGAGTTCTTAGATTTCTATCATTCAATCACTTAGCAATATTTCCTATTCTTATTTTTATGAGACTTATCCTGCTTCAAAGTAAATAACTCCTAGGAATTCTGTCTCCGAACCCTAAAGTCTCTTTGTAGTTTTACTGCACCCACTTAGGCGTCTAGCATTTCTTAGAATATTAATTATTCCGCTTTCACGGGTGATCTATGAGAAACGCCTCGGGTGCTATTTTACGTCGAATTTCTACGATACAACAGAGTCGGACTTTGCAATATTTAGGCTATGGTTTTTCAGCATGTTTTAACCTTCATATACTTTGATTTACTAGTATTAACGTGCAGCCCCATTATTTTTGCTGCTACTTCTAATGCAGTGAACCCGTGAACGGTTGGACCAGGTCCGTCTTTCTTCTATTTTTCTTTCTTCTTAGTTAAACTAGCCTACTTATACAACAGATCAGATCTTTCGCGCTATGTTTTAAAAGCTCAAAAGGAATGTCATCTGCTCCAGGTTTTTTATTTCCTTTAATTTTTTGTATTGCTTTGATGGCTTCTTCCTCTGATGGACTGTTATCGTTCACCCTTTCGTCGCCCATGCCTTCGAGCAGGATTTGTGCTTTTGGCAACCTCATCTCACTTGTTATGTTTAGTCTACCCTCAAAATTTTCTTCAGATTTCTCTAGTATCTGGTCCTGTGCAGTTGTGCATCAATGATTTCTCCTGTGATCTAAAGTGAGTGAAAGGCTTAGGGTGAAAGATTGTACTTTTGTACCCAAAAGATAACAAATGGAGTGGTATATTGTAATATAATAATATGTGTTTAAAGCTTTCTTTCCTAATTGCATTATTTATTACTTTTCTGATATTTCCTTTCCTATTTCCCCATGCATTATTATTTCATGTGTTGCTTGCTATTAATATTATGGTCACTATTTCACCATAAACTTCAAAGAAAGGTTTTGTTGTGGTCTAAACTTAATTCAATTTAACGGAACTATTGAAATTTGCAATAATTACCAATCGTCTGCAGTTGCTCACTCAATGTTATTGTCGTTGCTTTTGTTGAATATGAAGTATGAAGAGAAATTTAATTTAAAGGCTTATTTTAGAAACACAAAAGTTTAATTTCGTTATGTGTGTGGTATATATGATTGCATATTATACGCTGCTCGACGAAAAATAATGAAACGTATTTGGTAAATAGAGAAAATGAGGTTTTGAAGTCAGCAATATGTACCATTTTTAAACCAAATTTTTTGTGTTTTGTTTAATAAAAAATAACCACTGTTTTCACTTACATAAGAATATTCGTACAATTGTAATATTTGTTGGTGCAGATGATATGAAATAATGGAATAGAGACACCTTAAAAAGTTCAATAATAACAGTTTTGAAATTTGATTACGATTTAGCATCAACGAACTGTCAATACGGATGGAATGGGCATGCAGCGAATTTAATGCGGGCAACATACAAGAGAGAGGTCCTAGAGACAGACAGAGAATGCCAGGTAAAATTTGACAGGTCGTGTAATTTGAGTTGCCTATATAAACTTCAATCGAGGAAATGGACCTCATATTTTTTAACTTTATAAACTTAAATTAATTTTTAAATATTGCCTATCAGCCCTAGTTAAATATGTAATACACTGGCGGGCAAAAGATTTAGGTCACTAGGGGAATTATACACGTTTGATGCCTTGAATTTCCTAAACCTGTTGTCCGATTTAAGTGATTTTTTTAGTATCTTATAGCTTTATTATTTAAGAATCTCAATATGTTAATATTGTTGCTAGACAGGTAAATGTCATTTTATACCGGGTGTAATAATCATACTGTGTTTTTTCCTTAAAGTTCGGAACACTCTGTGGAATATTATAGTCCCAATTGTAGCCTTAGGCTTTCTTAACATTTTCTTCTTTGATCCATTTGCTTATGTTGGATAATAAAAAAGTTAGGTACTTTAACAACTAGCCACGTTCTTCATCAATACAGGGTGTTTCTAAATAAGTGCGACAAACTTTATGGGGTAATTCTGCATTAAAAATTAATGACTGTTTGCTTTATAAAGATACGTCCACAAATGCTTCGTTTCCGAGATACGGGATGTTAAATTTGTTCTTACAAACTGACAGTTTATTTGTTGCTCTAAATCTGGTTGAGATAAGCAAATGAAATTTGGTAGATTTTAAGAGGTGGTTATTGCGCATTTTTTTACATACAAATAAGAATTTTATATTCACCATTGGCGTGCATACGGGTATAAAAATTTTAGATACATCCCGTATGCACGCCAATGGTGAATATAAAATTCTTAATTGTATGTCAAAAAATGTTTAATAACTACCTCTTAAAACCCACCAAATTTCAGTTGCATATCTCAACCTGTTTTAGAGCAACAAATAAACCGTGAGTCTGTAAGGAAAAATTCAACATCCCGTATCTCGGAAATGAAGCATTTTTGGACATATGTTTATAAAGCAAACGGTCATTATTTTTTCATGCAGAATTACCCCTTTAAGTTTGTCGTACTTATTTAGAAACACCCTGTATTGATGAAGAACTTGGCTAGTTGTTAAAGTACCTAACTTTTTTATTATCCAACATAAGCAAATTGATCAAAGAAGAAAATATTAAGAAAGCCTAAGGCTACAATTGGGTTTTAATTTCAATATTTTATCTATGCTATAATATTCCACAGAGTGTTCCGAACTTTAAGGAAAAACACAGTATGATTGTTACACCCGGTATAAAATGACATTTACCTGTCTAGCAACAATACTAACATATTGAGATTCTTAAATAATGAAGCTATAAGGTACTAAAAAAATCACTCAAATCGGACAACAGATTTAGGAAATTCAAGGCATGAAACATGTATAATTCCCCTAGTGACCTAAATTTTTTGCCCGCCAGTGTATGTACAGTGGAACCCCGATAAGTCGGCCTCCGATACCCCGGAAGTCCGGCTAACCCGGACCGATTTTCATCAGACAAAACAAATATTTTTTCACTTTGACTGAGTTTTTTACCAAGAAATAAACAATACTGTATACAACTGTACGTAACTTAGATGTATTGTGCATAATGTACCGGGTGTCCACTTATATTTTCCCCCATTTTAACTGCCTATAACTTCTAAACGGCTCAAGATAGAAATATGCGGTTTTCGCTGAAATGTTTTATTTTAGTAAAAGTTTTGTCTGAATGGACTGAATTTTTTATATGGCTTTCAAATACGAAAAGAAAAATGGCGGATTTTTGAAAAAAACGTTGTTGACTTTTTTTTAATGGAACACCCAGTATATTTTTTTGTAAATTGAAAGAAAGGTCACTCACCTATACAGCGATATAAAGTTTTTCAAAATCGGTTGTCAAATCACTGAGTAATTAATTTTTAAAATGAGAGGTGCAACGTGGATATCACAGCAAATTGATATTATGTTATGTGATTTCCACATTGCATCTCTCATTTTAAAAATTAATTGCTCAGTCATTTGGCCACCGATTTTAAAAAAATTTATATCGTTGGATAGGGAAATGACTGTTTTTTCAAGTTTTTACGTAAATTACCATTTTTTATGACGTTTTTAAATTAAAAATGGCGGATTTTTGAAAAAAAAAACGGTGTTGACTTTTTTTATTGAAACACCCATTATGTTTTTTTGTAGCTTCAAAAAACGGTCATTTACCTATCCAGCGATATTAAATTTTTTAAAATCGGTTGTCAAATGACTGAGCAAATAATTTTTAAAATGAAAGATGCAATGTGGAAATCACATAACATAATATCATTTTGCTTAGTTATGTTATTTAGGTATGTGATATCCACGTTGCACCGCTCATTTTAAAAATTAATTGCTCAGTGATTTGACAACCGATTTTGAAAAACTTTATATCGCTGGATAGGTGAATTACCTTTCTTTCAAGTTACAAAAAAATATACTGGGTGTTCCATTAAAAAAAAGTCAACAACGTTTTTTTCAAAAATCCGCCATTTTTATTTTCGTATTTGAAAGCGATATAAAAAATTCAATCCATTCAGACAAAACTTTTACTAAAATATTTCATCGAAAACCGCATATTTCTATCTTAAGCCGTTTAGAAGTTATAGGCAGTTAAAATGGGGGAAAATATAAGTGGACACCCGGCATTTCATGTTTTTGCAATTATAATCTGTATTTGTTTATTATTTATCTGTATTTTATTAATTTTTACCAGTTTCCCCGGCTATCCCGGATTTTCGATAACCCGGATCGGCCACGGTCCCGATTAATCCGACTTATCGAGGTTCTACTGTACCAAGTTAAAAAAAATATGAGGTCCATTTCCCCGGTTTAAGTTTATATAGGCAACTCAAATTACACGGCCTGTCAAATCTTGCCTGATCCTTTTCTGTATCTCTCAGGACCTCTCTCTTGTGTGTTGGCCGCAATCTCGCTTCACTGTTTGAATTGGTCGGGGCCATTCCATCAGTATTGACAGTTCGTTGTTTAGCATTCACTTCGCGCCAAAAGCTAGACAATATAAATATAATATATTTAACAACTGGGTCATTTGAGGTCTACCTACTCTTTTGAGGTCTATCTACCTACCAGATCTCAAAATTGTGGTGTAAATCAAAAGTGGTAGTCCCTCTGAAATCCGGGAAAGCGTGAACTATCGAGTAGCCACCATCGAATATTCCTACTATGTCACTTGTATAAACTATATGAACGCCTTATTTTTAATCGCATCCAGGAACAATTAGATGTAAAACTAACTCTACAGCAAGCAGGGTTCAAGCCAGGCCAATCCTGCACAGGTCAAGTACTGAACCTAACAGATTACGTAGAAGAGGAATTTGAGCAGAGAGAGGGAGAGAAAGTGGTAGACCTCACTGCGGGATTCTATACAATAATCCATAGAACCCTGTTAACTAAGATCTAACTGCTTAACTACGATCTAGTAGAGAAAATTAGGTCATTGCCCAAAAAATCAACACTACGTTAAACGAAACATGTATGAAGTAGCGGCTGTTAGCCCAGTCGGGATAGCATTTGACCTTGCATGAGGAGCTGCCCCAAATTTTATTTTTCTAATCTTTAGGGGAGGTCAATAGCAGTATAAATTTAAAATCTCGACTGAATTTGACCGTTGCGTTAGCCGCCATCTTGATTTTAAACGAAAACACTTTTTGCTCAATATCTCCGCCATTTTCAACTTTTCGACAAAAAGTGTAGAAACTGAAATTGTTGGAAATAGGATTTTATATAATTTAATTAATTATAATTTTTTTCGTGCGGTAGATATTTTCCGAGTTATGGGGAAAAAATAGTGACAGAGCATAATTATTGATTTATTGAATTATCTCGTTTATTATTAGTTTAACGACAAATTTGAACCTATACAAAAATGAAGAGAATTAAATTTTGTACAATTTTGATTTCTTTCATTTTTTTGATAAAATCAATATTTAAGGTAGAATGTATGCGGTAAAGGCGCGAGCGTAAGACCTGATTGATTTTATAGCAATTGTTTTTGTTCAATATCTTCGCCAATTTAAACTTTTCGACAAAAAGTATAATGACTGAAATTGTTGCAATTACGATTTACTACAATTTTTCGAGAAAACCAGTGACTGGTCTACGAGGGGGGGAATGGGAAAATTCCCCACAACAGGGTTCAAAATTAAAAAAAAATTTTGAAATATTAAAATATGTTAGCTGACATGAAACTTAATTATCGACAGACATATTTAACCAATAAAACCCGCTAGTTAATAAAATTAAGTGAACTTAATGCATATAAGATATAAGTTATCATTTATGTCTTTTATGTAATTAGTTTGGTTGTTGTTTCATTGGAAGTTTCAAAAATTGTTTAAAATATAATTCTCTTTATTTTTGTTTATGTACAATTATGTCGTAAAGTTAATAATAAATGAGACAATTCAATAATTATGCTTTCCCTCTGCTTCCACTATTTTTGAAAAAAATTGTGAAAAAGAAATTGTAGGAAATCATATTTGGAACAATTTTAGTTGAAAATGGCTTAAATATTGAACAAAAACAATTGCTACAAAATCAATCAGGTCTTACGCTCGCGCCATTATCGCATACGTACTACCTTAAATATTAACTTAAGCAAAAAAATAAAAGAGATCAAAATTGTGTAGAATTTAATTATCTTTATTTTTGTATAGAGACATTTTTGTCGTAAAACTAATAATAAACGAGATAATTCAATAATTATGCTCGAACTGTCACTATTTTCCGCCGTAACTCGGAAAATATCAACGGCACGAAAAAATTGTAAGAATATAAATGATAGAAAATCACATTTTCAACAATTTTGGTTAGTATACTTTTTGTTGAAAAGTTGAAAATGGCTGAGATATTGAGCAAAAACGGTTCTCGTTTAAAATCAAGATGACGGCTAACGCAACGGCGGAATTCAGTCTAGATTTTAAATTTACACTACTATTGATCCCTCTAAAGATTAGAAAAATAAAATTTGGGGCAGCTCCTAATGCAAGGTTAGGCCTGTTATTCGTCTAACCCGACTGGACTATGTATGAAATCGACCCCTCTATCTCGACTGTGCCGAGCAGCTGATGTCATACCACCAGAACACCGTAGATCTACTCTCAATATGTAGAAGGGTTCAGGCAAACTTTTGATGAAAGATACCAGATAACACTTATACGAGTTCGAGAAACTAGCGGGGACCAGGCTTAAATCAAACAAAACGTTTATTAAAAGCGTTGCTGTCGAACTCCCCGGATTGTTCCCCCTCACCCAGAGCTACTACAAGGAATGGACATGGACTGGAGAACCGACACTCAACCGCATGGCGGTGCCCTGTAAAACAAACCTAATTAAATGGGGTAAAAGACACATACCGATGCATTCTGTGAATGTGGAGAAGTACAGAATGTGGAACACCTGAGAGTATGCAGACTTTGTCCATCACAGTGCACTCACAAATTCTGGGCAGAAAAATTGCAGCAAAAAATACACATATGTACTTTAGTTAAACAATATGAGTTATTTAAAAAGTTAGCAAAAACTATGGTTAACCCCTTCAAAGCACATAATTTAACAGTGTATATAAAATACTTTGCAAGTTGCAAGAGTTGAAAACTAGAGTTACAAGTTGTCTAGATTCAGACCATAAATTTTTCTTTCTTAAATATTTAAATCTTTAATAAATTGTCCAAAATTGAATTTGCTTCGTATACAGAATAATAGGTCTAATAAAATGTCTAAAGTTGATCGACTTTGAGAATTCCACAGTCTTTTAACGTCAAAATTGAATAAAGCTTTCCTTTAAAAAATAAAAAACAAAAGACAGTGGATTACTAAAAGGGCTAACATTTAAGCCAACAATTACGTTACTTAGAATTAATGAGATTTAATGAAGATTGAGAATTAATAAGATTTTTCCCAATAATAAATATCGTACAATTTAAAGGAAAATAATTAAAGCTGCAAAAAATTCAGGGTATAAAAGAAGAATATAATAAATGATTTACGAGGAAAAGGGACACCCCGGAAAATATAAACGTGGCTGTGGAAAGGGGTCAATGGATATTCTTGTTTAATTGATCCTAATTGTCTGATATAGAATTTACATTACGATATTGTAGAAAAAAGATATTTTTGTACATTTATTCTAAATATACTTCTTGCAATACCTTTCCAACATCAGACCAAACTTATTTTTTTTTAAGTTCGACGCTTTATTTCCGAAGAAATAAAGACTTCTACTGGGAAACTGGGAGATTCGGAAAACTCCTATATTCGTGCTTTCTAATATTTGCAAAGCAGACGAACGATGAATTAAAGAAGACTAGGGAATATCTAAAATTGCATTTCACTACTTATTCATCTAGATAAAAATTCCGACTAATCTTGGCTCCTTATACTCAGATAGGAATAAACTAATATAAATGAAGACCACAGGAGAATAACTTGATAAGTCACATTTTTGGTTTTGTTCAGGAGAACATATTTAAAGTTTAAAACATTAAAAATGTGATTATGTTAAAATACATCCTACAATTATTAATTAGTAATAAAAAGGAAAAATTATTATATTTTGGTTGTTGGTTTACGTTTTAGTTTTTTTAAATTTATATTGCATATTAATTACCTGGACTTATCAACGTTTTCCACTGTTTGGAATGGACATGTCAAGTTCGTTTCCTGTACAGGGTTTTTTTTAAACATCTTTTGACTTATCAAGTTATTACTCTGTATTGTGTTACTCTTAGAAGCTATGTATTTTAAGCTACAAAATGGTATAGGTCTGGATCCCGCGTATGAAAAAAAAGTTGATTAATAGCAAGCTGAAAATTTGTTAATAGCTTAAGGGTGTCTAGTCGGATAAA
The DNA here is from genome assembly GCF_917563875.1 of Diabrotica virgifera virgifera. Taxonomy (NCBI): domain Eukaryota; kingdom Metazoa; phylum Arthropoda; class Insecta; order Coleoptera; family Chrysomelidae; genus Diabrotica; species Diabrotica virgifera. The sequence goes on along the minus strand of NC_065443.1, from coordinate 246,659,463 downwards.
CTTTGATATATGGGAACACTGTAACAGGGGCAGTTTTAATTGTGGAACAGGTTAAAAATTTGGAACGGTCAGAACACGAAAATGGCACATCTATTTTGTCCGACAGAACAGACATAAACTCTCCAAACAGAGATTAAACTCTCATGCAAAAATCAGACTGCTATTTATTACCTGTCATAATTCCTGTCATTTGACATATTCTACATGTTCCACTCATTAAAACGCCAATTTGGTGATAAATAGCAGTCTGATTTTTGCATGAGAGTTTAATCTCTGTTCGGAGAGTTTAAGTCTGTTCTGTCGGACAAAATACATGTGCCGTTTTCGTGGTCTGACCGTTCCAAATTTTTAACCTGTTCCACAGTTAAAATTTTCCCTGTTCCAGTGTTCCCATATATCAATGTTTGTTCGACTAGACACCCTTAAGCTAATAACAAATTTTCAGCTTGCTATTAATCAACTTTTTTTTCATACGCGGAATCCAGACCTAGTATTAAAAACGAGAAATGTCAAAAATTGGACTTGTCAAGTTCTTTCCCTGTGGTCTTCCAATGCAAATGAGAAACATCTTATATTTCAATTGGTTCAAAGAGGACCATCATTCTATTACATATATTTCACCCTCCTTAAAGGTCATCGGAGAGGCTCTATGGTCTGCTCTGAACGAAAAGAGAAATAATTTGTCTGCCTATGCCGAATTAAAACAAATAGCAGCGACATATACTTAAAAAGTTCGAAAAGTACTTTCCGAAGAAATAATAGTATATTATTCAACGAGCATGTAATGATTACTATTACTCACGATGAAGTTTGCGACACGAGCCGTAGGCGAGTGTCGTAATTCATCAGAGTGAGTAATAGCCATTACATGAGAGTAGAATACTATACTTTTTCTACGACCTCTTTTATTTGGATTAGTAGAAAAATATAATTATCAACTACTAACATTATTTAAAATCGAAAGATTTTACACTGTTATGAAACAGTCGTCATTAGTGTCATGGTATATAATGGCGGTGGCTTTTCAAAATAATACATATTTTAAGGCTATTACATGAAAAAGAACGTTTATTCCCAATAAAAACCTATTGTACAATTAACAGTAAGTGAAACGGAATTCATTGATATAAATTTCATATCCGTAAACCCATTTACGGAATTAGCGCCCATTGTTTATATTTATCTTTAAATAACGTCAATCTAATGTCAAATGTTGAAATTTAAACGTAAAAAATATACCTACCCATTGTTAGAGTTTTTTTTTTCTTTGGAGTTGTATGACTACGGGCCCTTCAAGGCTCATTCGCCGATTCACCAATTTTGCTCATTTATTTTACAATATATTTTCCTATACCTATCTACTTAACATTTTCTATCCTACTTATTCTACATACAGTGGAACCTCGTTAACTCGGATTAATCAGGACCGCGGCCGATCCGGTTTATCGAAAATCCGGGTTAGCCGGAGAAAATGTTAAAAATTAATAAAATACAGTATACTTACAGATAAACTCCGTTATAATTGAAATAACATGAAATATATATGCACAGTACACATCTAAATTACATACCAATTACGCCTTTATCAATTCTACCTAATGCTTCTAGTTTCTTTTCCATTGTCACTACAACATTTTTACGTTTTGTTGCCATTACGTAGACAAAAAACACGCAAACACAAAATCTGAATAGATTTACGAACGATTACAGAACGGAAGCGAACAATACGACTGTACTACACATAATACGGTCTCAATCGCAACGATGTTATGTTATTTAATAACAGTCAAGACTAAGACCATTGTTTAAAAAATAATTTTTTAATAGTCTTTTAGTCTTTTTTAAACAATGCTAAGACAGTTTGAAATAGATAAAGGATACTACAGGTGCCTGTTGTTTCCAATAACACGACAATGAACGTCATGTGCCATGAGTCATTTTTACTATCGTATATGTAGTTCAAATTACACAAATACCCATTATCTCTCAAATATTACATTACATACATTTTTATTGTTGAAAAGTTTGTCTGATAAAAATCGGCCCGGGTTAGCCGGACTTCCGGGTTATCGGGTGCCGACTTATCGGGGTTCCACTGTACTTTATAAGGAATGACCACTAGTCAGTGGGAATACCACATCAGGCAAAAACACAGGTTTACTTATATATAATAGATTTTAATTTCGGTCTTTACGTTAGTTAGTTTATAATTTGATTTTTATATTTTTGATATGTTCTATAAATAATTGCATTAATTCTGTATTATTAATTTGTGATAGATAATATATATGTTAAATTTATTGGGTGTGTTATATTTTTACAACTAAAAGTCCTTTAAACATTTTTCGAAGTTAATTATTAATATAAGTTGCAATGATTATTTTATTAATTAAACAAGGTTAAGTAATTTCATTTGCTAATAATAAGTATATTAAAAGTGCAATGCATCACTTGAATCTAACTTCAACCCGTGAGTAATGAACTATTACTCACGGATAAAGTAATGGGTGTTATTATCTATTCAAAAATAGTAAATAATGAGCATATTATTAAACGGTCGTAGAAAAAGACTTTTACTGGGACCAAACTCTGGTAACTCCAATATTCATACTGTCTAAGGGCCCCCACATACTGCAGACATTAAATGTCGGCCATAAAATTTTTATCGGCCGATATTTTAGTCGGGTTGGGCTGTTAGTGCGCATACCGAGCCAACGAAACAGTCGGATTGGTGAAGAGGGTGCACAGTGCACACCGCACACTAGCAACAGTTCTTATTTGACTGTTCAAGTGAGTAGTCGCACAACGTAAAAATTATCCCGAAATGTTATTATCGCTCTCATACAACGAAGGAGGAAAACCAAGAAGAGATTGCGAGAGTATTGAATCCATCCAATTTTTTTTATTTATTTATTTACGGCATCCATTTACAAGTTTCACACACAACAAGACTTTTACAAGTTACACCTCAACAATAATAAATTATTAAAATAATAAACACATCAGAATAATACAAACAAACATATTGTAAGAACAATAAAGAACTACAACAAACTTATTGTAAGATACCCCTTAGTTGTTTTTTGAACAAACCAATTTTGGAGTCAAAAATATCCATTTGTCTTGGCAGGCTATTAGCACTCCGAACCAATCGTGTAGTCGGTTCATTTATACCAAAATTAGTGTGGTGAAATGGCACTCAAAAGATTTCTGATTGTCTGTTGCTTCTACTAGGAACTTTAAGACTAAAAAGTGATATCAATTGAGGACAATCTATGAAAGCATTAATAACTTTGTGTAGGAAGCATAAATCTAACAATGTCCTCCTTGACTCAAGTGTTGGTAAATTTAGACTATCTCTTACCCAGTGATAGTCATATTCCTCTCTCCTGTATCCACTCTTATAAGCTGCTACCCTCAAAAATTTATTTTGGACTCTTTCAATATGTTCAATGTAACAGTTGTATGATGGGGACCATACAACTGATCCAAACTCTAGAATGGGCCTAACGAGACCACAATAAAGTTTTCTAAATGTGAACAAAGACAGGGCCTCGATTTTTGACCCTTCGCTTCGTTATCGAACGTATGCGCTACGTATACTAAACAGATACGAAGCGAATACGTTCGATAACGAAGCCTAAACAGATACGAAGCGAATACGTTCGATAACGAAGCCTAAACAGATACGAAGCGAATACGTTCGATAACGAAGCGAAGGGTCAAAAATCGAGGCCCAGGTCTGCAGATGTGCGTTGGATAAATCCCAGTATTTTCATCGCCCTGTTTGTTACTTGATTGATGTGGCATGAGAATGACAGTTTGGTGTCTAACCAGATTCCCAAATCTGATACTTCATTTTTAGAGGCTAATGGCAAGTTATTAATATAATAAACGAATGTAATTGGATTTCTTTTCCTCGAGAACGTCATTTTATGACATTTGTTTATATTAAGTGACATTCTGTTTAAACTGCACCAATCATAAAAAGATTTAAGATCTTCCTGTAGTATAACAGCATCATCCCAGGATTGAATTTTTCTAAACAGTTTTACATCGTCAGCAAACATAAGAACACTACAATTTTTAATTTTTTCTACTAAATCAACCAGAAACAAGCAAAACAAAACAGGGCCACAATGAGAGCCTTGCGGCACGCCCGATGGAACTGTTATTTCAATCGAAGTAACACCTCCTAAGTTAACTGCCTGCGTACGGCCGCTAATAAATTCTGAAATTCACTGCAGAAGGGGATCCACAATACCCAAAGCTCTTAGTTTTTGTAATAGGACCCCATGGTTAACCCGATCAAATGCTTTAGAAAAGTCAGTTTACAGTGGAAGAAATAAGACAACGGTCAAAAGTAACAGATGTGATCCAAAAGATTGAAATGTTAAAACGGAACTGGGTAGGGCACATATGAAGAATGGAAGACAACCGTTGGACGAAGCAAATTCTTAAATGACGACCAAGGACAAGCAAAATAAGTAGAGGCAGACTTCAAACAAGATGGACTGATAACATCGAGTGAAAGGCTGGTCACGAATGGATGCAAAAAACAACAAACAGAAATGAATGGATACACCTAAGGGAGGCTTCCTTCTGGCGATGGATGGAATAGCTGTTGATGATGCTGATGATGAATTCTCAGGTCTCAGTGATAGATTATTTAGTGAAAAATTCTACAGAACCTATTCTAAATTACTTGATTACCCAAACAAGTTTTTCGTCTTTTATCGTATGATCTTAGTCAGCTTCAATGAACTAGTTATGCTAATTGGACCATGCAGGCTTCTTCAATTAACGATTGTGAATTAGAAGATGCTATTTTTTCACAAAATATTAAAAAAATATTCGCACGGTACAAGTGTTCGACACCAAAACTAGGAGAGAATTGAACTATCGGCCGATAAGCAATCGTCGTGTGTGCGCAAGTCCTAGTTAGCCAACACTGATTAAACTATCCGCCGATAGCGCCGACAGTTTAATCAGTGCAATAATATGTGCGCAGTGCGCATATGCACACCTCTCTGTACTGATTAAGAAGCCGACCAAACTATCGGCCGATAAAAAGTCTGCAGTCTGCGGGAGCTCTAATACTTGCAAGAGTTTCCAGAAACTGGTCTCAGTAGAGGTCTTTATTTCATCTGAAATAAAGCTTCGAACTTTTTAAGTAGATGTCGCTATAGCATGGGTATCGAACTATTTGGCTTAATTGGGCATTGGGAGACAAATTATTTCTCTTTTCGTTCAGAGCAGACCATAGAGCCTCTCCGATAATTCCCAAGGGGGGTATCATCGGAGGAGGGTAGGAGGAGGATGGTCATCTCTGAACGAATTGAAATGTAAGATGTCTCTCATTTTACTTTGAATTGTTTTTATTTATATTTTTAGCAATCATATTTTATACTTCTAACAGCGTGAAACTTTTAGTGGACAAGTCCAGTTGTCCATATTGACATCAAAAAATTTATGGATTAAAGTTGTGCAGCTGTATTGCGGTCTGATTTGATTGGCTCAAAAGATGTTGTTTTCTATAAAGTCGAATTTGCAGCATTACCAGTGTGTCTAAATGTTCTGTTTTTCTTTTTCTGAAGACTCCAATTTCATTGTTCACTGCTAGACTGGATGATATCTTCCACGCCACACTATTCCAGTCATTTAAAAGCTATAAAAACAATTACAGCCATTTAAAAGGTCGGTAACACTAAGTTTTTTTAAACTGTTCAATTATTACTCTTAGAAGAAGTAACTGATGTAGTGGAAGAAGAGCTAAAAAGAAAAAATATCAAATAATCAAGCACTGTATTGCCTGTTCATTCATACTATTCCAGTAGCACTGGAATGAAAAATAGACCGCCGTCAGCCAACTGGACTGGATTGATCACTGAAATGGTCAGGTTCACATTATTTCAGTGGTATTCCAACGCTCGACTGGAATGCTGGACTGGGATAATGGTGAACCGGGCACTATAATGTGAACCTGCCCTGGAAGGAAGTACATATTTCAATAATCAATTCACTCCAGTTTACTGGAAAGATGGTCTATTTTTCATTCCAGCTCACCCATTCCCGCGCTACTAGAATAGTGTGAACGGCCAAACAAGTTTTTGATTAATGAATTAAAGCAATGTCACTATAGTAACCGTTTTAAAGCTTTTGAATGACTGGAATAATGCAGAGGAAAAAAGCGGCATTTTCTCTATAGCTCAAGTAATAGAAAAAAGGCTGTCACGAGTCCAAGAGTTGCATTTACTCATGGTAGATCTAACGAAGGCATATGACACGGTCTCCATTAATAGACTATGGGAAGTATGTACTAGAAAAGACCAGCATAAATGTATCTCTTATACAGGCACTCAAAGCTACCGAATGGGACTACGGATAGGAGATACGATACTCTACACGCTGCACTATGCAGATGACCAAACTGTAATTGCACAGGACAAGGAAGATCTTGAATATATGGTAAGAAACTAATAGAGGAATATATAAAATGGGGCCTGGAGGTGAATACCAAAAAAGACCAAGTTTAGGTCACTAGATGAATTATACACGTTTGATGCCTCGAATTTCCACTCTGTGGAATATTATAGCATAGATAAACTATTGAAATTAAAACTCAATTGTAGCTTTAGGCTTTCTTATCATTTTCTTTTTTGATTCATTTGCTTATATTGGATAATAAAAAAGTTAGGTACTTTAACAACTAGCCATGTTCTTTATCAATACAGGGCGTTTCTAAATAAGTGCGACAAACTTTAAGGGGCAATTCTGCATGAAAAATAATGTCTGTTTGCTTTATAAACATATGTCCACAAATGCTTCGCTTCTGAGATACGGGATGTTGAATTTTTTCTTACAAACTGACAGTTTATTTGTTCTAAAACCGGTTAAGATATGCCAATGAAATTTGGTAAGTATTAAGAGGTAGTTATTGCGCATTTTTTGACATACAAATAAGAATTTTATATTCACCATTGGCGTGCATACGGGTATAAATATTTTAAATACATCCCGTATGCATGCCAATGGTGAATATAAAATTCTTAATTGTATGTCAAAAAATGGGCAATAACTACCTCTTAAAACCTACCAATTTCAGTTGCATATCTCAACCGTTTTTAGAGCAAAAAATAAACCGTCAGTTGGTAAGAAAAAATTCAACATCCCGTATCTCGGAAATTAAGCATTTGTGGACATATGTTTATAAAGCAAACAGTCATTATTTTTTCATGCAGAATTACCCCTTAAAGTTTGTCGCATTTATTTAGAAACACCCTGTATTGATGAAGAACATGGCTAGTTGTTAAAGTACCTAACTTTTTTATTATCCAACATAAACAAACGAATCCAAAACGAAAATGTTAAGAAAGCTTAAGGCTACAATTGTGTTTTAATTTCAAGATTTTATCTATGCTAAAATATTCCACAGAGTGTTCCGAACTTTAAGGAAAAACACAGTATGATTGCTACACCCGGTATAAAATGAAATTTACCTGTCTAGCAACAATAATAACACACTGAGATTCTTAAATAATAAAGCTATAACATACTAAAAAAATCACTCAAATCGGACAGCAGGTTTAGGAAATTCGAGGCATCAAACGTGACCTAAATTTTTTGCCCGCCAGTGTAGTACATGAAGAAACGAAGAAACTATTAAAAGAAGGATAGTAAAGGGAAAACAGGTGATAGGAGCCCTGAATTCGGTACTGTGGCAAAAAAATATAAGAACAGAAAATAAAAAACGAATTTACACTACAATATTAAAACCAGTATTAACCTTTGGAGCTGAAGTCTGGCAATTAACCAACAAGTACAAAGATAAATTACTAGCCACTGAGATAGATTTCTGGAGAAGGTCAGCAAGAAGATCTAGACTACAACACATAAGAAATGACGACATTAGACAACAAATAGAAATAGAAAGAACAATCAAAGATGACATCGAAAGACAACAGCTAGTTTGGTACGGACACGTAAGACGAATGGACGAAAGGAGAATCCCCAAAAATGTGTTAGAATGGACCCCCACAGAAAAACGAAAACGAGGAAGACCAGTAACTACATGGCATCTCCAAAGCGATGTCGGAAAGAAATTTAAGAGAGGAAGACTGCCACAATAGAAAGGAATGGCGATTAGGAACGGAAAGGCGTAGAACGCTATGAAACCGATATAATAATATAGGGTGTCCCAAAAGTAGCGAAACGGTCAAATATTTCACGAAATGAGCATCGGATCGAAAAACTGAAAAATACGTGGTCAATAATTTTCAAAAATCTATCGAATGATATCAAACACGACCCCCCACTCCACTCCCTGGAGGTTTGGTGGAGGTAACTTTAAAATCTTAAATGGAAACCCCAGCTTTTATTGCAGATTTGGATTCCTCACGTAAAAGTAAGCAACTTTTATTCCAGACATTTTTTCGAATTGTGGATAGATGGCGCTATAATCGCCAAAAATGATTTATCGTGATGCCATAGATAAAATATAGAATCGGTCTAATTTCTCGAGAAATACATTTCCAAATGAAAAACCAAAAATCACGTGTTTAATATTTTTCAAAAACCTATCGGATGACCCCCACTCCACACTCTGGAAGTGGAGTGGGAAGTAACTCTAAAATCTTAAATAAGAACCCCCGTTTTTTATTAAATTTTTGGATTACTCATGAAAGAATAAGTAACATTTATTTGAAATTTTTTTTAGAATTGTTGATAGATGGCGCTAATAAATCGTATTTTTCCGATTATAGCGCCATCTATCTAAAATTCTAAAAGATGTTTCGAATAAATGTTACTTATTTTTCATGAAGAATCCAAGTCTGTAATAAAAAATCAGGGTTCCTATTTAAGATTTTAAAGTTACCCCCCGCCCCCCACTTCCAAGCGGTGGGGTGGAGAGTAATATTTGTTGTTCTATAGGTTTTTGAAAAATATTAACAAGTAGGTATTTTTGGTTTTGCATTTGGAAGTGTATTTCTCGAGATATTAAACCGTTTCTGTAATTTACCTATGGTATCACGATAAATCGTTTTTTTCCCGATTATAGCGCCATCTATCCACAATTCGAAAAAATGTCTCGAATACAAGTTGCTTACTTTTAGGTAAGGAATCCAAATCTGCAATAAAAACTGGGGGTTTCTATTTAAGATTTTAAAGTTATCCCCCACCCCACCTCCAGGTGGTGGAGCGGGGGTTCGTGTTTGGTGTCATTCGATAGATTTTTGAAAATTATTGAACACGTATTTTTCAGTGTTTTTTATCCGATGTCCGGTTCTCGAAATATTCGACCGTTCCGCTACTTTTGGGACACACTGTGTATAGAATAATATAGACGATATGATCCAGTCTATCACTGTACTGGACAACTCGCTCGATAACTGGACTGGAATAATATACACTAGGCATAAAATTATTGTACATAGAATTCTTTACGCAAAAATAAGTATGTAGTAACTTTTATTCAAGCCATTTTTTCGAATTTTGGATAGATGGCGCTATAATCGGAAAAATCGATTGTTGGAAATAAAAAATTAAATTAAACAAATGGAAAGTCCCCACTTAAATGGAAAACTTAACTTTTTTTGGTTTTAGGACCTAATCTTCACAACCCAATAGGTCCCCATAACGCTCGAGTAACTGCAAATTTGGCATACTTTCCTCCCCCTACTATTATAGTTAACTACCGCATTGTGTTACTTCGCCTTTCTTTACAACACTTTCTTCTTCGTAGATTTTTATAAGGATTTAATGATTTTAGTTGTCAACTAGTTAAATGCTTTCACCAGTTATCGGTTTTTTATCCTTTAAACTAGTCTGAAAATGGCTGTCAGCATTCTGGAACCATCTTTACCGAAAATAATAAAAAATCGATTTATTTTTCTAGTCGGAAGCCGTCTTCTATTCATTTTTTGTCTGATGTTGTCGACAACCAATAAAGCCGGATTTCCATAAATTTATTAGAATCCACCCCGGTTTCTTTTTACTTGGAGAATATTAATTTAGAAATAGATTGCTAGGAAAAAAGTGTATATGTGAACTATTTGAAGTTGGAATTTTCGTTTATTTCGTTGTATATTCGTTTGTACATTCGAAAATTGAGTCTACTAAACAATGAATTGAAGAATAGTTAAAATTAAAAAAGATAACAGATGTGGAATGAAATAAACTACAATTACATATATAGAGGGTGAGGCAGATAAAGGGCCAATTAGAAATACATATCTCGAGAACTAAAGGTAACTGAACCATTAAAATTGTAATTAAGGGGTTTTGGAGAGTTAAATATTTAATGAAAATATGTTTATCTATTTTCTACTTTCGGTTATACCGGAAGTTGCGTATAACTTCATTTTTTTTAAATGGGGCACCCTGTATATTTTTACATTTTTGGAATAACTTCTCTCGATGTCTTTTTTCTTAAAATATGAGGTTTTGTAACAAAGGGAAGTTTAAAAGATAATTACGTTTTTTTTTAATTTCGTAGTAACATTCACACCCCTTAGAATTGAACTGATTTGACATTAAAACCTCCATTTATATTCAAATGATTTTAATAGGGTTTGCTATTATCAAAAAATTATTTATATAGCGAAATGTTTAATTTTAGTATACAGGGTTGGTCGAAACTCGGAATGAGTATTTTCTGAGTTTTATTAAATAGAACACCCTGTATTTTAGTATTGTGATGAAATAAAATAATTTTTTATGATACTTTTTTATTTCTTAAGAATTCACTATACCTAACTGCTTTCATTCTTGATTCTTTAAGACCTGTAGATACCAAAATGCCTACAAAAAACATACAACATTCTTTCTAGTTGGTTATCACTTTGACACTAAATTTGCTTAAACATTTGACATACTATTTTTATAGTTCCAGTTCCTTTATTACCATTACTAATATGAATTTTTCTATTAGGAACTGATTATTGTTGTTTTTGTTCTAGGAAAGTATAACAAAAATGTGCTACTAGCAACAAGAATTTATCATCAGCAGTTCCCTGATAGACGTCAACCAAGAAGAGAAACTTTTCAAAATTTACTAGGACGGTTTAGGCGCACTAGACACTTAGATTATGAAAACGTTCATACTAATTCATACCAATATGCAGATTATCAGTAACACTAAGGACTACATTTAATTAATTTTAATCATTTACAATAGTTTTTGTTCGATCAGATTTCTCGTAATCTAAGTGTCTAGTCCGTTGAAAATGTTCTAGTAAATTTTGAAAATTTTCTCTTCTTGGTTGTCATCTATCAAGGAATTACTGATGATAAATTCTTATTGCTAGTAGCACATTTTTATTATACTCTCCTAGCATAAAAACCATATTAATTAGTTCCTCATTAGAAAAATTCATATTAGTAATAGTAACAAAGCAACTGAAACTATAAAAATAGTACAATGTTTAAGCAAAGCAAATGTTTAAGCAAACTTAGTGTCAAAGTCATAGCCAACTAGATAGAATATTGTATGTTTTTATTAATATTTAACATACCGAGGATCTTCATTATTTTTCATCTAATATTAATAAATTATTTGCTAGGCAAAATTGACTAGACAGCAATAAAACAAGTATCTTCAAATCAGTCGTCAGTGCAATTCCGTCTTTCCGACTGAGAAGCAAAAGTAAACGGAAAATCAAAATAAGAATAACTAGATAAGGAGATACTTTATCTCCTAAAACTTTTTGGGGACAAAGAGTTCCTTTAAAAGAGATTGGAACGATGCTTACTTAGTTAGATGTCTGTAAGGACGTTGGCTGTAACATAAATTTTGGAGACACAATACATGACAAATCTGGTACCAAGCGAAAATCCAAAAGCCGACTGCAACAAAATAGTATTAGTTTATAAAATAAATTCAAAGGTAATGAAATTCAAATTGCCAGGGATAATCAAATCTTACTGATGCTCTAGATTTTGTCAAAGCAGCAGAAAATACCATACTCCTCGGAGATTTTAACGCTAAAGTCGGCAAAGGACGCTGCTGTTTGAACATCGTGGGGGATTATGGCTTCGGAAACAGAATCGAACGTGGAGATCGACTTGTCCAGTTCTGCCAAGAACACGATTTCATTATATCCTATACTCACTTTAAATTACCACCGAGAAGACTCTACACCTGGAAGTCAAATGCAGAATCAGAGAACAAAATTATTAGAAACCAAATCGACTTCATTCTAATAAAAAATCGATTTAGAAACTGTATCAAATTAGTTAAAACTTATCCAGGTGCTGACATTGAGTCTGATCACAATCCCATAGTAGCTGTAACCCAATTAAAATTAAAAAAGGTGATCAAAAAGAAATCTCGCAAAAATATTGATACAGCCCATTACAAGACGAGAAAGTTAAGGAAACAATTCAAAGACAACTGAACGAAAATTTAATTTGGGAAAATATCGGTGAGAATCTCGATGAGGGCTAAAATAAAATCGTAACAACAGTAAAAGAAATCTGTGTGAGGAATTTACAAGGCAGCTCAAAGCTAAAAAAGCAGGCTTGGATGACAGAAAACATATTGGATTTGATGGAACAACGACGACTAGCGAAAAACAACGAAACACTTTATAATAGCATACAAAAAGAAATTCGACGTAAAATACGAGAAGCAAAGAATCAACATCTAGCCAAACAGTGTCATGACAATGAAGAACTTGAAAACAGATACGACACGTTTAACATGTATAAAAAAGTGAAAGAAGCGGCTGGTATCTTCAATAAGAAACAAACTGCATTGCTACAAGATGAACATGGTAAAGTAATATTTGAAGTGGAGGACAAACTTAAAGAATGGGAAAATTACGTTACGAACCTATTCAAAGACGATAGGAGTAGTTCACCTCCAGATATTACTAACTGCGACGGACCCCTAATAACAAGCTCTGAGGTAATAAAAGCCATTCAATCATCAAAAGACGGCAGAGCAACAGGTCCAGATGAAATTCCAACGGAAATATACAAGCTTTTAAATAACAGCAATGTTTTAGAGGTTATAACTTTGTTTTTCAATACCATTTATAGCAGCGGACAACTACCTAATGGTTGGTCCAATTCACTGTTTATAGCTCTACCTAAGAAGACAACAGCAAAAACATGTGCTGATTATAGAACCATCAGTTTGTTGAACCATTTATTGAAAATTTTTCTGAAGGTAATACATGGTCATATCTACAGTAAATGCGAGGAATACCTAAGTGACACACAATTTGGTTTCCGTAACGGGTTTGGAACGAGAGAGGCATTATTTGGTATGAATGTACCTGCTCAAAGATGTCGAGATATATCTGTAGACATATACTGTTGTTTTATTGACTTCCAAAAGGCATTTGATCGTGTTAAGCACTCTATATTAATCGAAGCTCTAAAAGACATTGGCTTGGATGGCAGAGACATTCGCATAATTGCAAATTTGTATTGGAATCAAACAACATCATTTTTAGTAGATGGTGTGGAATCACAGGCTCTTAATATTAAAAGAGGAGTACGGCAGGGATGCCTCTTGTCACCTATGCTTTTAAACGTTTACTCCGAAAGAATTTTCAAAAATGCACTTTCTGAAAAAGATGAAGGTATAAGTGTGAACGGTGAAGTAATCAATAATTTGCGATATACGGACGATACAGTACTCCTAGCTTCTAGTCAAGAAGATCTGCAAACACTACTTGATAGTGTTGTTGAGAGGTGTAGGGAGGCAGGTCTGTATCTGATATACGGAAAACCAAAATACTCGTAATAAGTAAACAACAGCATATAAAACCGTCTATATATGTAAATAATACGAAACTTGAGCAAGTTGATGAAATCGTTTATCTTGAACAGCAATTAAATTGTAACGCAGAAAGTCACGGCGAATTTAGATCTAGGATAGAGTAGGACAGAGCCGAAACTATATTATCGATCGCTATGTAAAATAAATACATTATTTTAAATGCGAGAATTCACGAATATATATAAATACCAGGGAGGGAGGGTCGGAGCGAGGATACAATCCATTGGTCTCCGTAGTGAGCACACGCTAAGTACACGAACTTATGGCTCGACGACCTTTTTCGCGCGTGTGTCACAGCAAGTACGCGTACTTTAAGTCCACCGTCGATCCAACAAGTTTAAAATCTTACTCGTAGCCCGTACGTGTATCACTGCCACGAGCCGCGAGCCTCGAGCCATCATGTTATTGCGTTTAAAGTTACACTTATATTTTCACTAATTAAGCAAATTGCCTAGAAATAATTCAATCGTTTATTGTTGAAAGGAGACAAGTTACATTTTATAAGTTTTGAGAAAACCGTAAAACACTATTTTAAGCTTTTTTGATTATTTGTTTTTGAGTAAACCTAATTATTATTTATACTACTTGTACTTAATATTGTTACCCACACTTTTCGATGAACTAGTATTAAAAATATATAATACGATAGGATACGATACGAAGTATATAATACGATAAAATTCCTAAATAGCACAAAGCATCTTCTCTCGACGACATCGCAATGAGTTATGAGTAAGTCTGCCGTGTATCACCGACGGTGAGCCGAGTAAGCCCGCGATCTTTAAACGTGTGTATCACACGCTTATAGACATTTGCCAAATATGAAAAGAAGGCTTTCGACCAACGTACACATCGCTATGAGTCATAGCCTTAATGGAGTCGAAAAACTTTTCGTAAACCAGGCCACAGCAACCAAAATCAGCCCAAAGGAGAATGGAACGATCGTTACTTCCACACAACCAGAAGCCAGTGGCGTAACAAACTCGGTCGGGCCCCCCGCACAATTGAAAATGGGCCCCTCTTTAAAAAATTACTAAATGCGACTTGTGTAACAAAAACGTGTATAGTGTATTTGTGCACTGTTTATAACAACTTTATTGGTATAGAACTATCATTTTCAACAACTTTATTGGTATAGAATAATATAGAACAAAAATTAAGAGCGTAGTCGCAAAATTATGTGCCAATGCTTTTTAAATGCATTTTTTTCGAATCCTTAGAAAACTAGTAAGCATTTTTGAAAAATTAAAACGCAGAATGAAAGAAAACATTATTACCGAGAGCCGAAAGCCCCCGAAAACTTCTAAAATGTTTAGTTCAGTAAGTTACAGGGGTGAAAAAAGAGAAAATTTAGTATGATTTTTAATTTCAAATATCCCATTCAAAAGAAACTTTTTGTTTATTCTAAGGGACTTTTAGTCCTCGGTAATAATGTAATCTTTCATTCTGTGTATAAAGTTTTCAAAAATATTTATTAGTTTTCTCAGGATTCGAAAAAATAAATGCATTTAAAAATCAGTAGTCCGAAATTTTGCGCCTCTTTACACTCTTTAAATTATTACATTACATAGTATGATTCTATGAGATTAACAACTTTCTTCGTGCACTACTATCAGCGAATATATCTACAATTATTATTATTTTATTAATATCTATCTGATGGGCAACTTTGTTTTCAATATAAAGCGCTAGAGAACTTCTGACATTATACTGCGAAGATATGGTTTTATTAATTTAAGCTCAGAAAAATATCTCTGAACTAGTGGTCGTGACGGGTAAAGTTGAAAACAAAATGTACGTATGACACACTTCTGGTATACAAGATGCAAGCACTAGTGCAATGAAAATCTATAAGAATAATTTTGGCTGCATCATAAATAATAGAGTTCGCCGATTCCAACTGTGTTCCCAATGATTTTCTAACAAATTTTAGTTGCTCCAAAAACTCATTACTTAAATCTAACGGTTACGCAGCAACTAATTTACTGACTCCTGCAAAATCTTTTGGATCCGATTTGAAAAGATATCCACTTCTAGGGTGTAAGACTTTAAAATCGTTGTTCACTTTGTACATAGGTACTTGAATCCAGCTTAAATTTATTCAATGACTACATCGAGATTTCCGAAATACATGCCTTATAATTCATCAAAATGCTTCTTAACTCTACCAAACCTTTTGATTTTAAAAGTACAGGGAAAGCCACAATTAGTAGCAAAATCTTTGGATTTCTGTAAAAATGACGTATATTTTTGTCTAAAGATTTGATAAAAATTCTTTACAGTTGTAATGTAAAAGTACATAGTACTTTATTTTGAAAATAGATAGGAAGATAAATTCAAACTGTTCCATAATTATTAGTTGTCATTCTCTACTAGTAGTTAATATTATTTTAGGCAATGTTTTTAAAATTGTCATAATATAGTTCTGCTTTACACCAAGCACAGTTTGTAATCTGTATGACCACCTAGTCACCGATAACGTTTTTAGAGTAAGCGATTTTGGTTGGACGTTTTTCTGCATTGTTTGCTAAATCGAATCGAGGGAAGTTTTTGAAGATTTCCAGGCACTGCTGGGGCCCCTATATATTGGGCCCCCCCGCAAGCTACATGCTGCGGGGGCCTCTGTTACGCCCCTGCCAGAAGCCACAATCAATTAGAGAAATGGTCAAGGAGATGCTAAGATTGTATCATTGGAATATTATCCAGATGTTTAAAAAAAAACGAGTAAACAGGATATGAAGAAGGGCGCCCTTAAAAGACAGTTCCACGTGCAAGCAGGAATGCAAAAGAGTCTTCGAAGCAGAAAGAAAAAGGTGAAAGACGGTTATGCAAAGAAAGGGTTCAGAAAAAGGGGGGAGAAGGGTAAAATAGCACCCATTGGAGAGTTTTGCTAATAGTTTGAAGAAAGGAAAGGCAGATGAATTTCATGCCATGTTGTGTCTGCATCTCTGAAGGAACAATGTTTTTACATACAGAAAGTAGCTGATTGACGGTGGGATCTCGGTTATCATGATATCTATAAGGAATAGAATATGAATTCTGCGTAATCGATGCTGGCAAGTTATCTTTAGAACATCTTTACAACAATCCCCACCCTTAAACAACGATACACAAATTATTTAGTAATAAAATGGCATAAAAACTTCTGAAAGCTAAAATGCTGAATAAAGGATGTTCGTTTGATAATCTTTTTATTATCAATGATTTGCAAAGAGATTTAATAAAAGAAAACTAACGAAACGGACAGTTCAGTCTAATTATTTCTTGTACCTTCAATTTAGAAGAATATCAATTTTGACAGACATTCTCTTGATTATTCGTTTAATTCCTTTCAAGTTTTCTTTGAATGTACCTCGTTAGTCTACCGTAGTAACAACTGAATTTCCTAGACAGCAATAAAATAAGTATCCTCAAATCAGTCGTCAGTGCAATTACGTCTTCCCGAATGAGACGCTACAGGTGGGATTATGTACGTACAAATACCTGCATAATATGCAATGAGTCGGTGATTATTCAGAGCCGGATTTGGGGGCAGGAAGGCCGGAAATTTGTGGAAGTCAGTACCTGACATACTGGCGTTGGTATTGCATTGTTGAAAGCAATTGCATATTAATAATAATACATGTTACAGTTGTTCCAACGGATCTTTGCACAAACATAATGATTGATTTGCAAGCAAGTTAAATCAAAACGTTAAGTGAAACGTAGATACGCAATGAAGAAGACAACTGATATTAGACAATCAAAGAATTGAACACGTGGATTCATAAACTTACTTAGGAACAACAGTTAATTCAAGTTGGGATCAAGCGAAGGAGATACGTGTAAGAATAGAAAAAGCAAGAGCGTCGGCGTCGTTCACTCTCTCTCCTATGGCGCTACAGCCCAAGTTGGCCCGTGGCATCCCCCAGCATCCGCCTCCAAGAATCTCTGTCTCTGGTTGCTCTCCTCCAGTTGTCCACCCTCGATATGTCTTTAGCATCGGTTCTCACTTCGTCTATCCTCCTCTTCCTTGGTCTTCCTACTGGCCGACGTCCCACCATAGCTCCGCTAAGCGTTGTACTAGGTGTTTTGTCGTAATCCATTCTTATAAGTTGACCTGCCCAGCACAATCTTTGTATTTTTGCATAATTTGCTATAGAGCAGGGGTTCCCAACCTTCTAGCAACTGCGTACCACCTGATATATTTTGAAGATTTTGGCGTACCACCAAGCATTGGTTTGGGGGAGGGGGCATAGAATAGAAGGAAGCCCCCCCTATTTTTTTAGAAAACATATTTGCTATCAGAAATATATCCACTGGCTTGTTTTATTATATAATACAGTAGATTCTCGTTATAACGAACACGGGTATTAAGAGGTTTCGCTTATAACGAGGTAGACTTAAGATGTCCCATGAAATTTCTATGGAACTATAACATCTCTATAACGAGGCATATTTGGTTATAACGAGGAAAAATGAAATCGAAGAATATGTTTCTTTACCTGTTTTTGGCGTGGTGATGGCTATAAATAAATACCCCAACTACCTGTTTATAGGAATGTCCAACATCTGTGTGTTTACCGAGGCCAGTGCTGTAATAAACTTCTTCCTTCCTGTTTATCTATGGACCGATATTGAATATTGTAGTAAATTTACAATTTACGATGGCCAAGTTTCATTGTTGAAGTCGACCATCGACACCTAATAAACTACGTAAGAGGTATCAAAACATTTCAGTAGTGGTGGTATGCATAATATTATTGTTGTCTGATATAAGATTCGCTTATAACGAGGTAATTAGTCCGTCATTTCAGTTCTCGTTATAGAGGGAGTCTACTGTAATAATAGTCTCCCGTTTTATAGCGCTACGCGGCTTTGGGATTATAGCAGGGTAGTCTGCTGTATCTAGGGCCTACGGTATACAAGGAAGGTAACAGGGCCAGTTCTAAGCTTCAACCGTCTATTATTACCCCTGGTTTTTACCCAAAGTACTAATTTTGTTCAGGCTGAGTTGACCTGGGTCCTATAGACATTTTTAAAAATGTCTAGATGTTGTCACCGGCGCTGGGTTTCGAACCCCGGCCTACCTGCGTGGAAGTCAGACATGCTACCGCCTTAGCTATCCGGGCCCATATATTTTATCCAGAAGTCAATTAAGGATTTCTCTTTAAAACTGTCTTCTGTGAAATCGATGAATGTTTCCTGTAAATCCTGTAATTCTAACTCACTTGGTGGTGTTCCTGCAAAAAGGATTTCTGATTCAGTCAAGTTTGGAATAATCTTCAGAGAAATATTTATTAAAACATTATTGAATAGATTCCAAGTGAGGAATTATATTAGCAACCACATCTGGTATTGGATATATTTCGTTTTCGTCAAAAAATGATGACAGCGTCGGAAATGCAGATTTTGATCCTTGGACTATCCACTACTTATTCTCAAATTTTCAAGTAAATCAATCCATTCTGTAAAAATTGCGAGGTGAAAAGCTTCGGTTTCTTAGCTAATTATATTTTATCAAAAAAGAATCGTTTAGTTTATTGAAAAAGTTTTCAAATGAGCTGTAGAGTTTAGAGCGGTAGGTTTTTTGGTGCATTTAATAATTATTAAATGTTAAATGAGCCAACAATTTTAAAATGGAGTAAATTGTTAGAAATCCGTTTATTTAGTTCTATGTGATAAAAATTTTAAAACGGTTCATTGAATAGTTTTTATACAATTCCGTTTGTTTATTCCAAGCTCCAAAGCATAAATTAAGATTGTTTGCAAGACAGACAATAATTTTTAAAAGAACATTTGTTCGATCATGTAGAATCGTGAAAATAGTGGAAAATTAATTTTGAACAATTTCAATGTAACAGACAAAGTTCAAAACAAGTAAGATGCACTGTTGGACTGCCGGAATGGTGCATCTCTTTCGCACTCACATTAACGGCCGCCTCAATACGCTGTTAGCGCTCATTGTTATTAATTAAAAATAACAGCTTAGTAACAAATTAATGACACAAATTTCTTCAGGATCATGTAGGGGGGCTTTAAACTTTGATTTAGTCACTTTCTGACTTTCATAGTAATAATTTTTAACCGAGTTATTACGGAACGTTCAAGTATTACGTAACGCGATTTTTGAAGATTTTTGATCCCCCCTCCCCCTATGTAACGCACCGTAATGGGGCGTTCAAACAGTACGTAACGCAATTTTTTAAGATTTTTGACCCCCCTCGCCCCAACCTGCGTTACGTAATAATTGAACGGCACCTTAAGGCTAAGGCTCCACGGGCGAGAAATTCACGCTAGCAGTAGCCGTAAAACGAACTTAAGGTTCCACGGAACGGAATAGGAATAGCCGAACTGAACCGACTACGCACAAGTCCTGTAGTCGGTACAGTTCGGCTATTCCTATTCCGTTCTGCGGAACCTTAAGTTCATTTTGCGGCTACTGCTAGCGTCAATTTCCAGCCCGTGGAGCCGTAGCCTAAGCCTTAAAATAATTGCACATTTATAAAAAATAACTTTTTATAATGAAACCACATCTGGTATTGGATATATTTCGTTTTCGTCAAAAAATTATGACAGCGTCGGAAATGCAGATTCATCCTTGTCCTGTATTTGAGAACATAAATGAACCAACTTTTTCTTGAAGTAAGTAGTTTAACTTTCTCATTGGCTGTGAAGGGTGCCGTGTTTGCTCTCTGAAGCCCCATGTTCAGCGTGTTAAGTCTGTCATTATTTTTTTCAGTTAAAAGCATTAAAACTTCTGACCACAGTTTGAAGAAACGGGCGAAAACTTGTGCTGGGATGAAGAGACGCACTGGCACTTCCGTAGACAAAAGCCCATCGTAATCGCTTGTTTCACCCACGCGACGCGTACCACCTGATACCTTCCCGCGTACCACCAGCGGTACGCGTATAGTCTGTTCGCTAAACTCAGACGCAACTTTCTAGATATTTTAGTCGGTAATTTTGCCAATTTTAGTAAAATTGGCAAAAAATAATTGCTAAATAGTTAATAATCACTAAATAGTTAGTAATTTTGCCAATTTTTGCAAAATTGGCAAAAAACAAAAAAATTATTGACTAAAATATCTAGCCAGTTGCGTCTGAGTTTAGCGAACCGACTATACCACCGGTTGGGAACCCCTGATAGAGGGTTTTCTGTAATATTGGTATAACTCATGGTTAAACCTTATTCTTAATATATATACCATTGTCTCAAATGTGTCCCAATATCCTCCTTAATATCTTTCTTTCAAAAGTATTAATAAGGTTTATTGTCGTTTCCCAGATTTTTTCCCAGCTGTGATTTTTTGACTCTATTATCGTTGATTTAAATTTACTTACCATTTCTCTATATTCTCTTTTATGTTCTTGATCTATTGTTTCCAGCCATCTGTGATATAATTTTTGCTTTTGTTCTTTCATTTCCTGTAGTTCATCATTCCACCAATTATTTGTCTTTCTGGGTTTATTTTCTCTTATACCTAAGGCTTCTTTGGCGGCTTGATGTATTCCTTTATTATTATTCTATGTAGCTCTTCTGTTGTTTCATGTTTGAATTCCTGTGGTAGTTGTTGCTCTAATCTTTATTTATACAATTCTCTAGTACTCTCGTTGTCTAAACTTGTTAGATTGTACTACAGTTGTTCAACTTCTACTGAGTGATTTTCGTTTAGGTTTTGATTTAGTTGGTGTTTACAATTTCCGCTTAGAGGTAGTATCATTTTGGCTTTTACTAAGTAGTGGTCACTTCCACATTCGGCTCCTCGAAACACTCTTACGGCATGCACTTTTATTTTAGATTTTTGTTTCATTATTAGGTAAATTACTGATCTTAAGTTTCTTGTAGGCTGAGTCCCTGTATATCTATGTATTACCTTATGTTTGAAATACCCATTCATGATCCTTAGTGAGTTGTGTTTACACATTTCTATTAAGTTATTGTCGTTTGTAGTGTTTTCTCCATATGGTCCTATTATTTTATCGTTTATTCTTCTACCAGTTCTTGCATTTAGGTCACCTAGTATAATAGTTTCCCTTCTTTGATGATGGTTTTATATAGTTTAAATTTTACTTACCCGATTAAGTACGAAACGTCGAAGGCGTCGAAACGTTAATAAAATTATTTTTTCAATTTAATTGTGGCTTATTTCCCATCTAAATAGTTAATCATAAAAATGCCACAAGGAAATAGCTTCAGAAGATCATTTTATTGTTAGTTTATGAAGAAAGTTTGAAGCCACCATGTTTTGTATGTGTTTGGGAGTCCATTTTTGTATTTTAAACCTAATTTTCTAAAATTTTCACTTATACCCCTTGAGTTCTAAGTGCCTCGTATAGTCTGTGATGTCTCTAGCGGTTCTTCCCACCAAGTTTACATCATCTGCGTCGTTCACTAGCAAGAAGCAAATTTTTACCTGTAGCACCCTACCTTACCTTTCAAAATCTGACTTCTCAAATGTTATGTATTTCCAATTTTGTTATAGGGAATGGAGGCGTGGACAATGACCAAAACATTAATGAAGGAAAGTACAATCCTTCGAAATGTGGGTTTACTGACGTATATTACGTGTAATCCTGGACCAAGCACTTAACAAACGAAGAAGTACTACGCCGGATAGGTAAGGAGAGAGATAGGAATAAATATAAAGAAAAGAAAGTTGGAATACTTGGGTCACGTTATTAGTAGTGTGACCAACTAGTCCCAAAAAATCCGGGACATGACCCGAATTACGAAGTCGTGTCCCGGCGTACGGACAAGACTTCCGGGCCATCCGAATTTTCAACATATTGGTAATATTCAAATTTTAAATTTTCTGAATCTGTTTTCTTGTTCACAATAATTATATTTTTGATGGCTGATGGGATTAAGCCACAATGGATTGTAATGAAAATTACACTCACCCATTTGTCTACTCGACAATTATTATCGCTTCATTACAGTGATTATTTCATTCATAGGAGATTTTGACTAGTGATGAGCAAAACAAGAACAAGACCAAGACCAGGCTAGTCTTCGTCTTGGTCATGTTCTTGCAAGCTTGGTCTTGGTCTTGGTCTTGCAGCTAAAAGGCAGTCTTGGTCTTGGTCTTGGTCTTGGTCTTGCATTAGCCGGTCTTGTTCTTGCTCTTGGTCTTGCTGCAAGAGTCTTGCTGGTCTTGCTTTTTTGGTAGTAATAATTTGAACCAAACAATTTCGAATAAAATGTACATTGAAATAAATAAAGATGTGAAGAATGAAACTATATTATTTGCTTTAAAATTTTAACAGAATGTAGAATGTAGTTTCAAACGGATACCAATTTTAACATTATACATTCCCCTAATGACCTAATTATTTCTCTCTATATAAAGAGACTAGAGTATATTTTTATAATGGTAATGTTTATCAGTAGGAAAAACCTGCATTTACAACCCTTGTTGCAATTGCCGGCCTTCGGTTCTGTCACGTTGTGTTTTGCATGCTGTCGATACCTGCCGCCTGCCTTCAGACCACGTCTTGAGTCTGGATTATTGTTTATTGCCCCTGTATTTTAATAAAATGTTAAAGAAAAAGAGCTTCTTAAAGGTGCCACAAATGGCCGAGGACCTTCAATTCACGGATTTTACGAAAAGGGATAAACGGTTTATAGTTGTTAACAGATAATAATCTGCTCCTTTCACTCGAACACTGTAGTATTTATCATACGAGGGTCAAATTTAAGAACATAAATTAATTTTTTTTAAGAGAACACAAAAATCAAATATTTTTTACTCTATTTAATCATTATTTAATATAATTAACTTTTTTTATAAACTAACTAAAACATAATTTTTAGTAAATACGTTCATATTTACCATACCTATTTATAGACCTAATATTATAACATAATAACTATACCTAATGGGGAGTTATAAACGCTTAATTCTGTAATTTGTTATCTTGCAGTTCTTTAATTTTATTTAAACTACATTGCTCTCGTAATACGAGTTATTCGCACTTTTTATTTTCACATATTTTTGGATTGAATACCCATTATGACATTTAAAAAGTTGAAAATATTCGGATGTGGGTAGTAAAAACTAGAATTTAAAACACAGTGAAATGATGCGCATGCATTTCAAGTGCGGCACATACTATTTGTAGTACTGGCCCTTTCTGGGGAAAACCTAGATTCTTCCAAATAGTTTTCAACTATGAAATCAGTAAACTTCTTTACGCGTTTGTCATCCGGGATTTTCACAAATAATTCAACTTCCAACTTTCGTTGATTGTAAAAAATTAATCCAAAAAATAATTTTAAAAATTTCCCAGTATCGGAATTTTTGTCATTATATTCAGAAACTGAACCTAAGCTTTGGATTTTGCGATACCAAGCTTGACACATTACAATCGACAACCAGTTATTTTTTATTCTGGCCACAATGCTTTCACAGCATTGTGAATCCCTTTTAAAAATTTATTATGATATTTTTTGTATTAATTTTAAATTTAACGACCTACATTTTTCCTCGATTATGCGAAAAGAATTGAAATAAGTGTCAGTATTTTTATTAGACAAAAAAGCGAAAACTACTGGTACATAAAAACCGTTTTTAATTGCATTTTTTTTAATGGATTACCCTATCTATAATTACATTTTTTTTGTCTTACAAGTAATTTCAATTTTCCTTGAACTGTCGCCGTTTGAAAACTTGCCTTCTGGACACTTTGAAGGTTGAGAAAATGCAAACCGTTTCGACTTAATCAAAACGACTTAAAAATATAACCAAAATATTATGTATTTTAAAAATTCGATATTGTTTAAGGTTTTTTACAATGTCAGTATATATTATTGAACTAAAAAATAAAGTTAAATAATAAAAACCAATTTTTCTCAAAAAAGTGCAAGAGTCTTGCAGGTTGGTCTTGGTCTTGCGTGGTCTTGCAAGGTTCGGTCTTGGTCTTGGTCTTGTTCTTGCAAGCTTGTTCTTGGTCTTGGTCTTGCAACCAAAAGGCGGTATTGGTCTTGGTCTTGGTCTTACTGCAAGACCAAAACCAAGACCGCAAGACCAAGAACAGTCTCGCTTATCACTAATTCTGACCAATAGAAAGCTACAGAAATAAAAATTAAAGTGATAATTTTTGATAATATCCCGTCGTCAAGTATATTACGTCAGATGCCCTTCGTTGCTACGAAAAAATACATTCAGTGACATTAATGACAATTAATGTTTTAAAAATTATAAAAGTGATGACTTTCAACCGTCAAATATTTACAACCACTGTGTGTTTAATTGTACTAATTTGTACTTACATAAATAAATTACAATAAAATTTTGGTTTTGAACAGTTTTATTCATGAAATAATCGCAACAAATTGCACTCGAACTCTAAAATTAATATCAAATTTTTGCCCTCGTGACACTTTGACATAATTTCACTCGCCTTTGGCTCGTGAATTTAAAACTGTCAAAGTGTCACTCGGGAAAAATTCAATAATTTTAGAGCTCTTGTGCAATTACTACTGATAATTGCATAGTAGAAATCGAAAATTGCACTGTTATGTTTTTAATTGTGGAATTTGACAACCACCTACTAACAAGAGCTTTGTTTATTTAATATGTCAGTTTGGCTTTTCATATATTTGCAAACATTCTAACACAAAATCTATATCTTCCTACCTGCAGATGGACCAGGAACACCATGAGATGATCATTCAACAAAAATGAGAACCAATACAACGGAGCTTCAACCTAGTTGTTCCAAAAATTTCAATCCACATCCAAATTAATCGGGAAATAATGTAAACAATTATTATAACTTTATCTTTAATAATTATTAGTTTTTTTAAGATTGGGTTTTGTTGTATTGTTAAATAAATTGTTTAGAAAATGATTATTTCTTCATTTGATAATTTCACTTTCTTCGAGTAATTTTCTCCCTAAATTACACTCGTGGGTCAAAATAATCAGATAATTTGGCTTTCAAGTGCATTGCCTTTTAAAAACTACTCTCGTTAATTTTCACATTTTGGCGAAAGAGCCCTCCACCTTCGGAGTCGGGCTCTTTCGCCAAAATATGAAAATGAACTCTAGTAATTTTTAGGCAATACACTTTCAAGCAAAATTATCGATAATTATTATTATTGATGTGTAATTACCCCCGATAATTACATTTTTATATTAACATAAGATTATATTTACATGGAAATCCAACATCAGGTAATTTTTCCTGTTTTGAGAACGATTGCTGGATTGGAAGTCGAAACGTCAGAAACTAACACAAATGCAATTATCATTACAACCAATTGTGGCTTAATCCCAATCAAACATATCATTGTCAACATAAAAATGTTAAATAATCAATAAAATGATGATATTAAAGTTCTATATTGAAAATAAAAAAATATGAAAAAAAAAATTTTAAGAATCGCTTTTCTTTAGTTACGAGTGACTAAAATTAAAAATATTATAAAAAAATCAATGAAAAGGTTAAAAATAGTGATGAGCGAGACTGGTCTTGGTCTTGCGGTCTTGGTCTTGGTCTTGCAGCAAGACCAAGACCAAGACCAAGACCAAGACCAAGACCGCCTTTTGGTTGCAAGACCAAGACCAAGACCAAGCTTGCAAGAACAAGACCAAGACCAAGACCGAACCTTGCAAGACCACGCAAGACCAAGACCAACCTGCAAGACTCTTGCACTTTTTTGAGAAAAATTGGTTTTTATTATTTAACTTTATTTTTAGTTCAATAATATATACTGACATTGTAAGAAACCTTAAACAATATCGAATTTTTAAAATACATAATATTTTGGTTATATTTTTAAGTCGTTTTGATTAAGTCAAACGGTTTGCATTTTCTCAACCTTCAAAGTGTCCAGAAGGCAAGTTTTCAAACGGCGACAGTTCAAGGACAATTGAAATTACTTGTAAGACAAAAAAAATGTAATTATAGATAGGGTAATCCATTAAAAAAAAAATGCAATTAAAAACGGTTTTTATGTACCAGTAGTTTTCGTTTTTTTGTCTAATAAAAGTACTGACACTTATTTCAATTCTTTTCGCATAATCGAGGAAAAATGTAGGTCGTTAAATGTAAAATTAATACAAAAAATATCATAATAAATTTTGAAAAGGGATTCACAATGCTGTGAAAGCATTGTGGCCTGAATAAAAAATAACTGGTTGTCGATTGTAATGTGTCAAGCTTGGTATCGCAAAATCCAAAACTTAGGTTCAGTTTCTGAATATAATGACAAAAATTCCGATACTGGGAAATTTTTAAAATTATTTTTTGGATTAATTTTTTAAAATCAACGAAAGTTGGAAGTTGAATTATTTGTGAAAATCCCGGATGACAAACGCGTAAAGAAGTTTACTGATTTCATAGTTGAAAACTATTTGGAAGAAGCTAGGTTTTCCCCAGAAAGGGCCAGTACTACAAATAGTATGTGCCGCACTTGAAATGCATGCGCATCATTTCAGTGTGTTTTAAATTCTAGTTTTTACTACCCACATCTGAATATTTTCAACTTTTTAAATGTCATAATGGGTATTCAATCCAAAAATATGTGAAAATAAAAAGTGCGAATAACTCGTGTTACGAGAGCAATGCAGTTTAAATAAAATTAAAGAACTGCAAGATAACAAATTACAGAATTAAGCGTTTATAACTCCCCATTAGGTATAGTTATTATGTTATAGTATATTAGGTCTATAAATAGGTATGGTAAATATGAACGTATTTACTAAAAAGTATGTTTTAGTTAGTTTATAAAAAAAGTTAATTATATTAAATAATGATTAAATAGAGTAAAAAATATTTGATTTTTGTGTTCTTTTAAAAAAATTTAATTTATGTTCTTAAATTTGACCCTCGTAGGATAAATACTACAGTGTTCGAGTGAAAGGAGCAGATCATTATCTGTTAACAACTATAAACCGTTTATCCCTTTTCGTAAAATCCGTGAATTGAAGGTCCCCGACCATTTGTGGCACCTTTAAGAAGCTCTTTTTCTTTAACATTTTATTAAAATACAGGGGCAATAAACAATAATCCAGACTCAAGACGTGGTCTGAAGGCAGGCGGCAGGTATCGACAGCATGCAAAACACAACGTGACACAACCGAAGGCCGGCAATTGCAACAAGGGTTGTAAATGCAGGTTTTTCCTACTGGTAAACATTACCATTATAAAAATATATTTTAATCTCTTTATATAGAGAGAAATAATTAGGTCATTAGGTGAATGTATAATGTTAAAATTGGTATCCGTTTGAAACTACATTCTACATTCTGTTAAAATTTTAAAGCAAAAAATATAGTTTCATTCTTCACATCTTTATTTATTTCAATGTACATTTTATTCGAAATTGTTTGGTTCAAATTATTACTACCAAAAAAGCAAGACCAGCAAGACTCTTGCAGCAAGACCAAGACCAAGAACAAGACCGGCTAGTGCAAGACCAAGACCAAGACCAAGACTGCCTTTTAGCTGCAAGACCAAGACCAAGACCGAGCTTGCAAGAACAAGACCAAGACCAAGACTAGCCTGGTGTTGGTCTTGTTCTTGTTTTGCTCATCACTAGTTAACAATAAAAAAAAATTGAAAAATCTAACACATCCTTCAAAGAAAAGCGTGGCGCGTGTTCATCGAATAAACGGTTTTCTCCCCACGCTTTTCTTTAACGAATGTGTTAGATTTTTTCATTTTTTTTTTATTTTTTGCCTTTTTGTTGATTTTTTTTATAATATTTTTAATTTTAGTCACTCGTAACTAAAGAAAAGCGTTTCTTAAAAATTTTTTTTTTCATATTTTTTTATTTTTTACTTTTTAGTCTTACACTTTTCAAACATTAAAATATATCGTCATGTTTATTAATATATGTATAAAATATATATGATGTACTAATACGAAAAGTAGTCGGAATCGGCAAAAAATTTGAAACTTTATTGTTTATTAATGAAGCATAACGTAAACAATTAACGTAAAAAGTGAAATTATGTATTGTTCATATCATTAGCTATACAATCCGTAAAAGTTTCAAGTTTTTACATTGTAAAAAACAAGAGAATTTAAGCTTCTTCTTCTTAAAGTTCCCTCTCCTATCGGAGGTTGGATATCATAATGGCTATGGTCACTTTGTTGGCTGCTGCTCTGAATAGTTGTAATGAACTACAGTTAAACCATTCTCTAAGGTTCCTCAGCCAGGAGATGCGTCTTCTTCCTATGCTTCTTTAGCGTTTAGAATTTAAGCGTTTTCCATTAAAATCGTTTTTTTTTTATTTAAACAATTAATAAACATGAAAAAAATTTTATTGACTATTCGTGTATTGTTCCCGCGAATGCATATGTCTGCAAATAAATAAAAGCGTTTAAAAATGGGACGATTTTCATTGAAAAGTGCAGGATTTCAGCGTTTTTTTTTAACTTTGTCCCGAATTCGACTGAATTGGAGTTGGTCACACTAGTTATGAGGCACAGTAAATAATACTTCAGCTAATTATCCAAGGAAAAATAGACAGCAGAAGGGGTCCAGGAAGGGGGAGACTCCAAAACTTGCGGCAATGGTTCGTATTGTCATCTGCCGAACCATTCAGATCTGCTGTAAACAGAAGCCGAACTATTCAGATATCACGACAAAAGAGGAAGGAGAGATACTGAAATATCTACTCGCAATGCCGACCCTGTCGATAATAACATTGTTAAAATCTCCCATAAATTAAGTTTTTATTTACGTTATCTTTCGTAATTAACGAACCCTAATGAGCTTGATGAAACTGAAAAATATTTATTATGTCCCATCAGTCGAGAAGAGTTCAATAAAACTATTTATGGTATTTTTTCATTCAGTAATGTGTTGTTGATTGTTAATACATAGTTAAAATTATGCAGAAGTGTTACATGTATTATCAACAGATTTTGTGGAAATTCAACAAAAGCGCAAACGGTTTATTTGTTACGAAATGTTTACTAATTT